>NC_091809.1:89920000-90545000 GCF_041296235.1 Equus asinus | reverse complement strand
AAGCTCTGTGTTTCAATAGCTGGGGATGTATTCATTTCTCTGATCAACATCCCAGCATCTGCTGGAAATTCTCTTTCTGTTCTGACCAAGATGATCTTATTTTTCACTTTATATTTTTCTTTCCTCCCCCATGTCAGTCCTACACCCAATCACATAGGAAGTCTGCTGGAATGTTTTTTTGATAGGTCTATTTAAAGAAGGAAATAAAAGCTCAAGAGAAAAATGAAGATATTGAATAGGAACAAACCTTAGACTTTAGTACTAGTTGCTAGTGACAAAATTTCTCAATTCTTATCTCTTAATTAGCGTGATCTTGTAGTCATACAATATTAGATGCTTTACTGTGCACAGATCTTCCCAGATCCGTACCAGAATTCCAGACTCTGGAAAACATTTCTATCAGACACCTATGTTTCAGATTCTAGCCTCAGTCCCCCAAGTGGCCCCTGTTGCATTAAGACAGCCAAGTATTTCCATTGACATATTATTTACAAATAAGCTTCATTACAAAATATAAATTCCTTAAAGCTGGTGTGTGAAAGACGCCAGCACACTCGTTAATGAGCATCATAAGGCATGAGTTCTCTGCTGGGAACATGCTTCTTTAAAGCCTCCACCCCAATTATTATTAGTGAATGTGAACAAATGGTTGAAATTGACATCTGAAATGGAAGTGGTCTTTCCAGTTCCTCCCATAGGTCTTTCCCGTATGTGCATCATCACCACTTACCCTTTGCCCAGTGGCCAGGTTTTTCCTTTATTACCCCTTCCTGCCTCAGGCCCTTTCAAGGTTCCTTGAATTCCCAGTTTAAAAAGAGACTCCTTTTTGCTCCAAGCCCCTTGCCTGAAAGCCTTTCGCTACTCTATAATGTTTGAAGCTGATTCATAAGAAAACAGATTAAAAAAATACCTTTCCAAGAAAATTAAAATGAACTAATATTTCCTTTGTACAAGATTTAAGAAACAAACAAATGAAAAGGCAGAACAGATATTGAAATGAATGTTCATGAAGGAAAGTGATATTATGTGTTGAATCAGGCCAAAATCCTAGGAATCATCCATGATTCACCTCTTTCTTTCACACTTATTATCCAATCTATCAGCAAGTTCTGGGTTGTTTGTTGGTTTTTTTCTGAATACATCCCCAATATACCAACTCTCAACACTCAAATATCTACTCTGGTCCAAATTACCTTCCTCTCTGCCCTGAACATTTACTATAGCGGATTACTAACTGGTCTCCCTAATATCATTCTCTACCCAGGAGCTAGATAATATTCCCTTCTTTTGAATGCATAAAGTATCTATGAACTATATATATACTACATTCTTATGTATCCACCATCTAGCCTTAGCAATACCATTGAGGCTCCCTGTCTAATCTCATCTCTTTGCCTCTCACCAAAAATCCAAATTCCTGATGCCACAACATACTACTCAGTTGTTTTATCTTACTACATGCAAATCAAAATCTGGATACATGGTTAGATTTGTTTATTTCACTTTTCTTTCAAGTTTTAGGAATTGCTTTAAAAATTTTAATTTTATTTTATAATTACGTAAATTATTTACCTGATTAAAAAATCAACCTATGAAACAATGTCTAGTCAGAGAAGTCTAGCTTAAATCTCTGTCCTCTCCAACCTATTCACACCCACTCTCTATAGGTAACTATATATATAGTTATATATATGATTTTATGTATATATATATATACTGTTTGTATAATAACTCCTCATTGAAATTTATTGAGATTGTGTTCATAACAATATCTGTGAATGTTCCATGTACACTTGAAAGAAGATACAATTTTTATTATGATAGTTTATAACTTGATATATACTTGGATTATCTACTTTATTGGTTAGATTTTTAGACCTTTTATTCTTACTGTTTTTGTCCATTTGATCTGTCTTGAATTGGGAAAAGTATATTAAAATCTTTTCATTTTATGTATTTCTGTCTATCCCTCATTGCATCTCCTGTGCAGTCTGCTTTGTGACGGTTGTTATTGGATGTATAAATATTAATCTCTTACTTTTAGCCTTTGGAATTTTAAATATGTAAGCAGGACAAATATTATCTCCATTTTACAGACAAAATTTCTGATTCTCAGAAAGGTTTGGTGGCTTATCCATATTCACACTGCTATTAAATGCTCTCTCTAATCAGAGGTGGTCTCTCCTTTGCTTCTGCTGAACAAACTACTTTGGTTCAGTGTTAAATGAGCATATGTTCCTCTGTCAATTTTACATTGTCTTGAGTGGAGAACTAATCAGTGAGCACTATTGTTCAATTACTCTCTCCTATCACCATAAGAATTTCTTATTTCTGCTTATACAAAAGTGAAAGCAAAGTAAATCAGTGAAATAATTATGAATAGAAAAAGTAGTCAAACATCGCTATAAAATTGTCATCAGATTGTGAATATCTGCAGCGAATAGGAAGAAACATATCAAAAGAAGAAATATTTACATCAATAAGTAAATAAGCCAGAAATGTGTGCCTGTGAGTGTGTGTATTCCAAGATTTACACAGCCAGAGCTTTTATTGCCAGCTGAAATATAGATAATTTATGTGAGAAATAGATAAATCCTGATTAAAAGTCCCTAGGCTTTGATTATTCTTATAGTGACTGCCATCAGAAGACTTTCCTTCACCCATTTGCCTTAAGGGTAAGATTTTCCAATAGATAATTCTCTACGCCAAAAATTGTAAAATTGAAATTGATTAAATACATTCACAGACAGGCTTTTGGTTCCATTCCCAACTTGGAGTGATTCTCAGGGACACTCCAGGTGAAGAGAGAGAGGAAGAGGAGAAGAAGGAGTGAATTCTGGAGGACTCATCATGAGGGGGACGGTGCAAGTGCAGGTTGAGAAAGCACTTTTATCTTTCACATTTAAACTCTTCCTTCCATGGACTTGGCAATTTTCTGCCTTCAATTGCCAAATTAAATTCATAATGAGCCAAAATGTAGACTTAAACTGTCCTTTCATTCATCTTTTCACCAAGGCCTCATCTTTTTATGGGGTAGATAGAAGGTGTGGGAATGTACTCACAATTCTGCTCCATCAGTCACATCTGACAGTGGTTTTGAATTCTTGCTATTCTGTCACAGTAGTAACATTACAGCATACTCTCATTTCACCATAATGAAATTTTCTCTCTAATCGGACCTACTGAACTAGAGCAAGAAATGGAGATCTTGGATCCACCACTCCTACTTTATTGCAACTGGAGTACTTCAAACTACTATTCGTTGTGTCAAGAGACCCCTTATTAGAGAATGAGATTTCATTTTCCTACCTGCTACTACACCTTGATTGACGTGTCCTTTGATGACTCACTGATTCCCATAGGGATAAAACCCATTCCACCACTGCTAATAAGGACGCTTCACAGGCTCTCCTATCTCCTCCCAAACAATTTTAATCTGAGTTTATCAGACTTTGACCTGGGATCACATGTACATTTCATCCATTATTAAGGTCTATCTATATAGGAATAAATTATTTGAATAGTGATCAATGGGAGTTTCACCATATTTCTTCCAAACATCAATCATAACTCTACAGAGACATAACTTTAGGCCTTTTCAACTAGACCAGCTTAGTCCTTCTGTAATGCCCCAGGAAAAGAAAAAAAAATGTAAAAATAATTTTTTAAAACAGGTTCTAAGTTAATCAAAGTTACATTGACTTTTTTTTAGCTCCTAGATCTTAGTGTGGATATAGATCTAATGACGTACTTAACTGGCCTCTGTGGTTAAGAAATTGGATAAGTTCCTCAAATAATTAATGCAGTTTAACTAGGCCAGATGTGTAAATATTCATACTACTTTGTAGGAAAATATGTTTATCTCCATTCATAGAAACTCAATCAAAAAACGAAGTAGAACCTGATAGACTTGGCCTTATGAAATCCCAGGTCCCCCCTCCCAAATGTTCATAAACACAGAAGACAGCAAGATCATTTAGCAAATTATAGCAATAATACATCCGTGAAATCATAAAGTCAGGACCACCTAAACTAAGAGAGTCAGAGGAAATAAATAGAAAAGGAGGGATTTCGGAATTACTTAAAGGTTAGAAATGATACAACTTGGTGCCTGATTTGTTACAGGTTAAGGGAGAGAATCTAATCATATCATCATTGTTATATTCATGATATATATGAACTATAAGCAGACAATTAGCAATGTCCAAACCATACCCACTGTACTGAATGGGGGACAATGAGCAGCCCTCTTCCTTTCTGCATTCTGCACCAGTAATGCATGAGGAGATGTGGTTGAAGAGCCCCTTCCTGTAGGCTCCCTAATCCATCACATACACCTTTTTTTTTTTGTTTCCCCATTGGATTTAACAGACAATCATGGGTCAAACAGAAGTATGTTTCTTCCTCTCGGGAGGTAAGAAGAGTGGGTCAGGTGAATTCTGTTTCCACTTTTATGAAGCCACAGACACATTAGCTATCTTTGCTTTTGTATGTAGTCCGGGACCAGTCAGGCAGTGTGGGGAGGGTAGAATATTTTCATGTTTTCCTTTGTATTTCTTCTTCTGCCTATACACAAGAGGAAAACTCTTCTACTCCCATTTTTAATATTCTCAGCATATTTGCTAGCTCCTGTACCAGAAAAGAAACATAGTAATATTATAGGTAATAATAAAAGGCCATGAATTTGGCATATATTTACTGGTGAACAGGGTAACTATGACCCAAGACGGTCAAGTCTAAACTCCATGTCCTTTCTCTCACTATAGAACATGAATGGGAAGGTAAAAAGATGTTGAACCTTCTGGGAAGGCTGGCCATTCCTTCTCTTCATTTCCTGTGTCCACGTGGCAAGTACACAGATCTTGGCCCATAGGGTTGTGTTGTACATCTTGGCCCACATGCTTGTTGAGTAGTAAACTCAAGGGATCTCTAGATACTCAGGCATGTCTCTACTTCTATGCAGACATGCTTTCACATGCTTATCCCAAGGTCTGAGATAACCCACATTGGCCTTAAAACTAACGCACGAACCCTATGCTTGCTGGAAAAGTCAAGGGTGAGGGGTCAGCTGAGAGGTGTTGAATATCTGTCCTACAATTGAGAAAGTGGCATGGGAGTTTTCCTTTAGCTGTTATTGTTTGGATTGTGTCTTAATTTAGACTAATAGAATTCTGCTAACTTTGGATATATGACAAAAGTTCCAAAGGGGTTGCTGGCTCAGTAGCGCAGTGGTTAAGTGCATACGTTCTGCTTCGGTGGCCTGGGGTTCACCGGTTCAGATCCTGGGTGCAGACATGGCACCGCTTGACAAGCCATGCTGTGGCAGGCATCCCACATATAAAGTAGAGGAAGATGGGCATGGATGTTGTTAGCTCAGGGCCAGTCTTCCTCAGCAAAAAGAGGAGGATTGGCAGCAGATGTTAGCTCAGGGCTAATCTTCCTCAAAAAAAAAAAAAAAGGTTCCAAAGTGGTCAACTTAATTGATTATTCACAGCACAAAGAAAAGCTTTTCTCTTAAACAATAACATAAAGGAACAAACAACTCTATTCCACTAAATCTATTTTTACTCATCTTTTTAAATCTCTGGACAGGGTCAATTTTCATCACTATTCTACTGTCAGAACAACAGAAATATTCCTTTACACTACCTATTTTCTTGCAGCATCAGAACACTAACTTCCCTTGTAGATACTTACCTGGAGCCAGGCTCACATGCTTGGAAATGGTACAGCACGAGGTAAGAGAGAGAGCCCTAGGACTAGACCAAGGATAGAGTCGTAGCTTAGTTCAACTCTGACCTCAGATTAGTCACTAAATCTATACGAATTCCACTATATTTTTCTCTCGTATGGAAATAGTAATAATAGCTAGTTGCACTAATTGTCCCCACATCCTTTATCAGGACAAAAGTCACAATCACCTACACAGTCTTCCAAATTGGATCTCAACCTTTCTTGATTTTTTTTTTCTTTCTCACCCATCCCGTTCAGTAGACAGGTTATTAAATCTTGTAAATTATAGGGAAAAGTCTAATAATGGCTAAAGAGTAAAGTAACTAGGAATTAAATAACTTTTGAATCCAGCTAAATGGAAAATGTAAAACTTTCTTTACAATATACTAACAGATTGAAAACATTCATGGCAAACAGATTTGAATAAAGTAAAAGAAACAGCAATACAGTAGAGAGAACTTGAATGAGTAAATTAGTTCCATTCCTCTGGATAGTTGTAAGAACATATGAAATCCTAACTTGATATTTTTCATTAGAATAAATAGCAATTTGATAGAAAATCCAAAAAAGAAAAAAATTGTAATAAAAAGTTAAGTTATATCAAATATCTATAATGGAAAGAATGGAGTTTAGATTTAATAGAAACTTCACATTAGGAAATGCAAAAAAAGTTAACTGATAGAATTTTTACATTATTTCTGAACAATAAATACATAATTATATTAGTGCTACCACTAAAAGAAAAAGTGGATAGGGAAAACTTAGTAATCAATATGATAAAGTTACAATATTTATCATATAAAAAGAAATAAACATTGATAAGAAAATACAACATTGAGTAATTTCAACCTAGCATCCCTCAGAAAAATAGGGATTTGTCCTTGTATTTTCATACAGTTCAAACACTTGATTTTTACAGAAATTTTCTCAAATCTGTTATTTTTTAGGACCAAGTGACATCATTGAACAGTGGCCACTACATCCTCAAACATCAATAATTGTAACCCATTTTAATAGAGAAATACTGAGGGAGGATGCAAATTTCCACTTTTCCAAGGATTTAAAATAAAGGATGCACAGATTTCTGCTTGAATGAACTTTACACTCTTGATTCTGCCCTAAAGATGAGAGAAGGGACAGAATAGATGAATCCTCGGGTCCTTTTCAAGCTCAGAACCTAGGAAATTTTTTCTTTGAGTAGAGAATGATTTTGAATTAGAGAAGATTCACAAAATTCCACCAATGATTGTGAAAAAATGCAAAATGTCCCATGGTATCTCATTGTCTGTGGAGATAATAGAGTGAGCTGTGCCCAAGGAGAACCCTAGGGAATGTTCTGTTTACACAATCTCTCAGGGCTTCGTCTTTCAAGAATCCTCTCAGAAAAAGATTCTGTTCAGTGCTGGTGCTCAAAAAATAAGTATTTACCTCATTCAAGAATAGAGTCCGAGTTTGGAATGGAATCCACTGAAATGTCCAGTTCCTGCCCAGCTGTTAGGAGAGAGGGCTGAGAATCGCTGGAAATCCAATACCCAACTCTGGATCTGTAGCTTGGATCTCTGGATCCCACTCTGCTATACTCACTGTGAAGTCCCCTCACTTGTATTTCCCCATCTTTAGAACAAATTCATCTCAGGCTTCCAGGTAAGAAGGAGGAAGATGCTGAAGAGACCAAGTCTCTCCGGAACCAGAAATCATGATTCTGTCCTGGGAGAAGCAACCTCCTTATTTCTACACCCCATAGTCTATTTGGGAGAGGAGATTTTTCTTTCTCTTCTTCTCTAGATTCCTCAGTCTTAGAAATATTGTTACTGGGCTTATCCTGACAGGATCAGCTTGTGTGCCGAGAAGCCCAAGAAACCCAAAGATCTATCATATCTCAAACTAGCTACACCCTTTCAAATACCAGAATCTTCCTGTACTCGGACTTTTCATCCCTCTTACAACAGGTGTTCTCTTCCTCTTTCCCTCACCCCATTCTCTCTCTTGGTGATACCCACTGGGCTCACAGGGAATACCTAAGATCCAAGACAAAGCTTCCTGCAATTTACCGTACACCCATTGTCTGGGAGGTGGGAAGGAGCCAGAGCTCAGTGAATGCTAATGCTGGGTGTGTGGGCACTCCCTGTCCCATTACCCTAGTATTCAGGTTGGTACCACATTGCATACACTCTCTCTGGAGCTAAGAATGAGAAAGAGAACAGGATTGCATATTGAAGGTTTGTTCTATTTCCACTGGAAGAATGACCACCACTGATGTCCTCTTGCCTGCACCAGTAGTCCAGGTGATCATACCTTATGTTCCTCCTTCTGATTAATCACAGGATTCTTTACTCCAAGGATACATGAAGCTGGACCTGCATCAGCTGTGCCTTCCAAATTTTATACTATGCTTTAGATAAGATAATTAGTGCTTGGTAGTATTTGAGTGTGTATGTGTGCCAGTGCCTGTGTGCATGAATGGAGACTGCTTATTCCTGGATGCATCCAGTTACTCTTTCATTAATTCCATCAGTCCGTGAACATTTCTTGAAAATTTACTATACACTGAGCAATGCAGACATATGGAGTAAGACAGGGTTCCTACCCTGAAATGTAGAACCATGTCAGGGAGACAGTTTGTAAACAAATAATCATGAAAAAATTAATAAGAATATTAAAAAGCTTATTATTATACACATGTCAAAACTCATCAAATTGTACACATGAAATATACACAGTTCATTACATGTAAGTTTACCATGATAAAGCAGTGAAAAAATTGCACTTAAAAATTATTGGAAAATTAGATCAGTAATAGATTATTTTATTGGTGTCCTTAAGAACATTTTACCTATATCAGTATTCTTTCTGAAGATTTTATAAAGACCATTAATAAGGAACACAGTTTACATTGTAACCCAGTACATGCAATATACACACACACATACATGTAAAACAAATAAAATGGAACCAAGTGTTTTCTGACTATACTTATTACAAGAAATGGTATTTTGTTTTATATTTAAGTTTTAATAAACACAGGTGGCAACTGTCACCCATTGGTCTTGAAATCAAGTCATACTTGGCAGCTCATAAGCCAGTGGTCCAACTAAACTAGTGATCTGACCACACTTTTCCTATACTGCCAGCTAGATCTAGGGTCTTATATGTGAAAACAAATCCTTGTATGCTTGCAGTCTTTGACTTCCAGCTATCTCATGATGGTCCTTCCAGGGGCCTGACTTTTGGCTCTGACATCTCTGTTCTAATCAGCAGTTCTAGGACTAGCACTTCAATCCTTCCCAGGGATATCAGACTCTAGGCCTGAGTCTCAGCTATTTGCCCGGGACCCTGCTCGCTTCTCTAACTCTTTTAAATCTCTTTCCCCATTAGCTTGGATTCAGCCATGTTATTCTCTTCTTGTTCCTGATGTACAGCAATGCAGAGACTTTGAATAGTGTTTCATGCCTGGTTTCAAAGCATTGGACCATTGCCTGTTTTCCTACTGAAACACTTCCAACTGATTGGATATTCTGATATGAACAGTGGCATGAATGAGTCAAACACTGTTGTGCCAGATAAGACATTGCAGCTATGCAGACAGCTATTGTGGCTGCATTTGGTCTCCCTGAAGGGCCTTCCATACTTCCAATGTGTGTGGTGCTGCCTAAATCTGGCCTAGTCTCAACTGTCTTGTCTCTGTGATGATAAGGTCCCATCATGACCTACTCTTGAGCACTGCCACGGAGTCTTGATTCTCTGATCCAGTGAAGAATTTAGGAAAGGACCAGGACTTGGATTATAACATGATCTAAAATGGTCTCTTAAAATTCCCTTCCTACTTAGAAGGATGATAAAGGATCCCTTGAAAACATAAAGTAAAAGTTAATTATTTTTTCTGCTCCTTGATGAAATGAAAGTGAAAGTCTGCTGACTGAAAAGTAAACTAGAAAAAAGAAAATCCTAGGCTTTCTACTAAAGGCAGAACTCTGTATTTTTTAAAATCCATATAACATGTTAGCATCCTTTTTCAGATAGCTTCAGTAGGAAGGTTGGGATGGAAATTTAGAAAATCAAGTGTCTTAAATGTTTACGAGAATTGTTTTAAATTAAATACATTTGTTCTTCCAATGAGATCTTCAACTTCAGGATGTGGTGCTTCATCATAGTTAATCATAGTCAACTTTTGATTGCTCTATTTATGCTGATATGTGGACAGGAATAAACATTAATGGGCACAGAAAACCAAACCTATTTTACTGAATTCATCTTGCTAGGGCTTTCCTCAGATCAGCAGACCCAGATCCTGCTATTTGTGGTATTTCTCACCTTCTACCTACTGACTCTGTTTGGGAATCTGCTCATCATAGTGCTAATTCATGTTGACTCTCGACTTCATACACCAATGTACTTTTTCCTTAAAAACTTGTCATTTACTGATCTCTGTTTCTCTACAACGATCATCCCCCAGATGCTATTCCATTTGCTAGTAACAAGAAAGACCATTTCTTTTGCCGGGTGCTCCATTCAGATGATTGTGTTCCTAGTAGCTGGGTGTACAGAGAGTTCCCTCCTAGCAGTGATGTCCTATGACCGCTATGTGGCTGTCTGCAAGCCCCTTCACTACTCCACCTTCATGACCCACAGGATTTGTGTCCACCTGGCCATAGGATCTTGGGCCAGTGGAGCATTTGTGTCTCTAGTAGACACGACATTTACTTTATGTCTTTCATACCACAGACAGAATGTAATTAATCATTATTTTTGTGAACCTCCTGCACTCCTGAAGTTGGCTTCAGAAGAAACCTACAAAGCTGAGATGGCCATCTCTGCAATGGGTGTGCTAATTCTCCTTGGTCCTCTCTCCTTCATCCTTTTCTCCTACTGGAACATTATCTCCACTGTGGTTCGGATACAGTCAGGTGAGAGGAGGCTCAAGATCTTTTCTACCTGTGGTTCTCATCTCATTGTTGTTGTCTTCTTCTATGGCTCAACAATATTTACCTACATGTGTCCAAATTCCAAGAAAATGAATGAGAGGGATAAGGTGGTCTCTGTATTCTACTCAGTCATAACGTCCATGATGAACCCATTCATTTACAGTCTGAGGAACAAGGATGTGAAGGAGGCATTTAGGAAAGTATTTGGAAGGTAGAGCCTCTCAGTGGCAATGAGATTTATGTTGATATGCAGTCGTGGGGATGAAAAATTCCAAAGTGGTTCAACATCTTTAACAGCTTTATCTCTGAACTATTTCTAGCCCAATATATCAGTAAGAGTCATACAGTACCCTTGTACATCTAGGATGTTTTCAAGTTTGTCTACTGTGTCTTGTTCAATCTTATTCTCTGTGGTTGCAGCTTGCTTGCCTCATAACAGATTTTTTGCTATTATATTATATATTATAAATTATATTTATATATTATATCATATAAATATTTTACAATATTGAACACAATCTTCATTTATACTGCATTATTGGTTCACTAGTTCATTTTCACCCAGAGATATTGCCTTTTGGTTCTGAACTCCAAGTTGCTTGTCAGCCTTATCCCATGCCAACATCATCTATAGCCATCCACAGATCTTGGAATTCTACCAGATGTCAGTATACTAGAATCGAGAATTTCCTGTAAGAAAATAGCAACGATTCTTTTTTTTTTTACCTTGAAGCTCTGATAAGGAATCTTGTTTTTAGTTTTGTTTTTTGGTTTTGTTTTGTGTTTTTGTTGTGAAGTCCCAAAATAGGGTTATAGCCAATTCAACCATATATGGGAGAGCTATTGGCATAAACAATAATGTGTAGGATCTCATACTCCAGTAAACATCTTTTAAATGTCACACACTGCTATCCTCTAAGGACGATTCCTACCTTGAGTGAACTGGAACTGAAAAGCAACCTGCCTACATCAGAACTGTCAGGTTGGAAACCCCTGTGACACCAATACACTACAACTGACCCCTCCTCAGACATGCTTTCCCCTCTTTGAAGGTTTGATTGTGCCAGTACCCATTAAGTTCTCCTTTTTGGGAAGAGGAAGAGAATGGCTGACACATGAAAAGCAACCCCAGAAGATGGAGATTGTTCTGTGGGATGAAATGGCCCCTTTAGTCTTTCCTAATTACTACTCTAACCCTATTTTACAGCAGAAGCACCTCTGGTGACCTACCTGTAGCTTCTCACCAATGTTCAGCATGAACACTGCTCCTCCCTTGGAAGAAAATCCACTGTTGTCCCCTCCCCAACCCTCAACTAAAGGTCTAACTCCAGGTATTAAATGGAATTGACTCAATGCTTTATTTGTATGTAGGGACACTACTAATTCCCATCCCTGGTGGCAGGGCCTGTGAGCCATGAAAGCGTAGCTGGGCACCATCACTGTCCTGCCCATTTTCCCCCATGGTTCTCCATTTCTCCTGGCAGAAGTCCCATGACACAAACATATTCCATTTCTTTGTACTTCATTTACCAGACTTACATATATCCTCTGACTCATCCCAGCCCATCTACTATGGAGCCATTTGCAGGGATTTTGTCATATAAAGATAGTGCTGCTAACCATTCCAAACCCTCCTTTCACAAAGTGAGAAGAGTTACGTCAGCATGCTTACTGGGAGCAAGTTCAACTTGGAATTCTGCCCTCACTTCATGACCTTCTCTTAAGGCATCTACAAACTAAGTGATTATGGGTGAAGGATGACATGAGCCAGAAAGTGAGCCCTGATGAAAGCCAAGTTTGCCACATTGACTTCTGGCTGCTCCAGCTTCAGCATCCATGGCCTGTTCTGAGTATCCAAAGCTGTTCATTTTATGTGATGATGTCCTTGTTGAACTGCATGCATTGTGTGTAGAATGATCTTGTATGGGAGAATAAACGTGTAGCAATACTAGATCACTATATACACGTGATGTGTATCGTTTTCAGATTATGTGGACTAGCATCCGCCTGTACAAGGAACCAAAAAGTAGTCCTGCAATACAGATTCTTTGAGAAGCTATGTTATAAATAACAACTGCTACTTCAGACATGCTGCTACCTCACGACCATTCAAAAGCTCACCTGACCACTTCCTCTTTGCTTGCTATTTAGTATAAAAGAATTCATATCAGATGATTGGAATGATAATTGAAAAAGTGGACAGATCACATTGATTTGCATAAAAATATATAACTAACCTCAATAGGAAACTGGTAGAGTCAACAGAGTAAGAAAATATAGATAGTGACATATATTTTTAAGTGAAAACACCAGCCTCTGATTGGATGCCAGATTATCAATGACTGTATAGCAGTGACTAGATGAGTACCGGCATGTGACAAATTAAGAAACTCCTGAAGTCACCACATTCTGGGAACTACTCATTTTTCTAGAGCAAACAGTTTTTCAGTTTTTAAAGGAAATTAGTTTTCCTTCATTTGTGCCACTGGTTGTATAATTGTTACTTTAGTATGAAATCAACCCATATGACATTGATTTCAATAGCACAGTTTATTTAAGTTCATTTATTCAATGAATATCTAATTCATTTATTAAGTAAATATTTTTTGAGGATTTTTCTGGGTGCTAAATATATAGCAATGAATGAAGTTCAAAATTCCCATCCCCATGGAACTTACATTTTAGAAGAAGGTGATAAAAATAAATAAACAGATAAGTAAAACACAGACGTCTGATGGCAATAAGCTCAATAAGAATATAAAAGCAAGAAAGTGTGGGCTGCAATTGTAAGCAGGTGGTCAGAAAAGGCCTTTCTGAGAAGGTAGTATTAAAGAATGTTACATCTTCAGGGCTGGCCCCGTGGCCGAGTGGTTAAGTTTGTGGGCTCCGCTGCAGGCGGCCCAGTGTTTCGTTGGTTCGAATCCTGGGTGCGGACATGGCACTGCTCATCAGACCACGCTGAAGCAGCGTCCCACATGCCACAACTAAAAGGACCCACAACAAAGAATATACAACTATGTACCGGGGGGCTTTGGGGCAAAAAAGGGGAAAAAAATAAAATCTTTAAAAAAAAAAAAAAAGAATGTTACATCTTAGAGAAATTATCATTTGTGCTGTGATCAGAAGGCTGAGAAGAAAGAACCAACCAAAGAGAGATTTGAGGGATGAGGGTTGAGGCAGAGAGAACAGAGAGTGTAAATAGCTTGGATGGGAATACGTATTTTGCGATCAGGACAGAGAAAAGTCAGAGCGACCGGAGGATGTTGAGTGATGGGGAGAGTGGCAATGAACGAGATCACGGAACACACAGAGGTCTGATCAGTAGGGCCTTTGTATTATTAGTTTCCCAGGGATCCCATAACAAATTATCACAAGCTTGGTGGCTCAAGGCAACAGAAATTTATTCTCTTACAGTTCTGGAGGCCAGACGTCTGACTTCAAGTTATCTGCAGACTCTGCTCCCTCAGAAGAATCTAGGGGAGGTGCCTTCCTAGCCTCTTACAGCTTTTGGTGTTCTGGGTGTTTCTTGGCTTTTGGCAGCATCATTCCAATCTCTGCCTCTGTCTTCACAAGGCCTTCTTCCCTCTGCCTCTGTGTCTTCCTCTCTTCTTAAAAGGACATCTGTCATTGGATTAAGGGCCCATCCTAATCCAGGATGATCTGGTCTTGAGGTTTCCCCAATTACATCTGCAAAGACTTTTATTCCAAATAAGGTCATGTTCTGAGGTTCCAAGTGGATATATCTTTTTTACTGACAAAATTCCACCCATTACAGCCTTGGAATTCCTGAAAAGGCAATTGATCTTATTTTACACTCAATAGAAAGCCATCCTTACATTATGCTTTTAAAATGTCACTTTGAGTGTTTTAGGGAGAATGGATTATAAGTGGACAACCATGGAAACAAGAACATCAGTCAATAAGATTGAGCTCTATCACAGTAGCCCAGGGGAGAGATGATGGTCTTGACTAGTATTGTAGCAATGGAGAGGAAGTGGAGATGGTAACACAAGTGGGTAGATAAGATGTACAAGATGAAAAAAGAGAGGAATAAAGTATCCCTGCTAAGTCTTAGACCTGAGCAATGCTGTGGATAATGGGGAAACTCAAAAAGGAAGGAGTTCAATGGAGAAATCAAGAGCTGTCTTTTGGATTTGTTTTTATGGCCCTGTGTTATAAGCTGACTTTGTTCTCACACCACTTTTCTGTATTTGAATAGCAATGTAGAAGAGGAAGAAATATTGCTCTACCCTTCTGGGTTCTTCTGACTGGTCTAAAAATTGAATTAACATGAGACAGAATAACAGGAGAAAATCAAACAAATTTAATAACATGTATACATAGGAGAAACTCAGGAAAGTTGAGCAACTTTCCAAAATGCCTGAACCCACCACCTTAAATGCCATCTTCGCTAAAGACAAAGGAGGATATTGGTGATAGTGGCTTCAGACTTCAAAGGGGAGGAAGGTAATTCACACAGAAATGGAAATGGAAAGGCAAATGTTTGGTAAACAAATGATTGCCATGCCTTACAAAGACAATGAGACATGGAGAGGACTGTGATCAAATGGGCCTTCCTAGGTTCCTCCCTGTCTACCATGCCTAGTTCATATTATAGTATAGTTATCCATGGTGATAGCGCCTTCCTGAAACATGACTTCTATCTTAAATTCTTTTAGGCAGTTCAGGGGAGCATCAAAGCTTCTTCCTGAGTCTTTTGTTCTTAAAAATGATCAAGCCAAAGAGACATACTCTAGGGTAGCAAATTCTGCTCCCCTACAGCTACAATAAAGCCTTTCATTTAAACAATCATGATATCTTAAACTGAGTCATGTACCTGTAGTTTAGGGTTGTTTTTTGTTTTCTCCCATTAGCAGAAGACAATTAAAGCATTTTGGGTACAGTTACAGACAAGGGTTTTGAAATCGCCTGTCATGTCTTAGTTTGGGGACCTCATTCTGATGATGCAGAATACACTTATATCAGTTGCTTTTTATGTGACCATATTATTAAAACCTCTTTTTTAAAAATTTTTACAGAGAAATTGGAGACCCCAGAGGTCCTTAGACTGCTTTGAGAAGCAGTAGTACAGAACCTGACATCAGATGAGATTCAGGTATTTCAGTTTGTGATTATAATCAAAAAATGCCCGAGGGTATCTCTCTCCTTGTAGAAAGGTTTAAAAAAGTTAACAACACTGATTTCTCCAGGGAATGCTCTGTTTCCAACAGCCCTTAGGACCTCAGGTTTAAAGACTTTCTTCCAGAAAAATCCTCCAAACTGGTTCCTTGGTGAGTTGGGAATTTTAACAAAATGGCGCTCCTTGACTTGGGAAAGAATAAGACTCATAGTCCAGATGATGTCCCAACCTTCAGACGTTTTGGTAAACTGCAGAGGAGGTTGCCTATTAGGAAATGGATTAGCAGATTGCAGAAACCACACCTTCCTCCATTCATTAACTTATCTCTTCAGCACTGACCCCCTGTCCCATGTTTGTCTCAAGCCAGTGCTCCAGGTGAGAATGGGTAGGGTGATTAGGGGGATTGATCCTCTTAGGGAGTCTGAAATCTTGATTCCGTTCATTGGGTGGGCTTTGCCTTTCACTCTCCTGCCCCTCTCTCTTTTCCATCTGGCTTCTAGAGAGAATGTGTGCTCTTCTTTTTAGCTGCTTCTGCTGAGTAATAGCCTCATGAATCCTGTTCTTCAACTCCTCTGGGAAGGATTAAGCTATAGACCGGGGATACTAGGGTGATCGCAAGGGCTGTGGACACCTACTGCCTCTCCTTTCACACAAAAAGCTCATCTGCCAGACTCTCCTCTGCCCCTTTCTCTCTCTATGCTCTCCTTTCAGGGATTCCTTCCTTAATCCTTTTAGTCGTTTTGGTTTGGACAGCGGGAGTAGGCAGAATGAGGATGGAACCTGAACCTCCTGCCCCAGAGGACACAGACAGGATCTCCTTGTGTTCAGACATCCCTGTATGGCCAAACAAGGCTGTGTGAGTATGCTAATATGTGCAGGCAAATGCAGATCCTGGTGTCTTGGCTCCCATCACGTTGAACTCACCCTTCTTCATCTGGATGTGGCTGACAGTCAGTTAATTCACTTTCTTTAACCTGGTAATCAATCCTGGGATTTTCTAAGCCAAGATCTTCCCAAACCCAGGACAGAGTTTGACATCTCAACAGCCAACACAGCCCTCTCTTCTCATTTAAACTTCCCTTGAGAGACAGAATGTGTTGGTGTGCTAATGTGTTGGTGTGGAGAGTTGGAAGTGTCTACTTATTCACTCACTCAACTCACTTTTAAACCTCTACTATATATGTATGTGTGTCAGGTGATATTGATATACAGACAGTAGAGATAAGTGATTTATGTTTTACCACCTTGAAGAAACCACTCAGTCCGGGGAGACAAATATTTAGTCAAATACTTCAATGTACAACTTCACAAAAAGAAATATGTACCAGTCTTTTCCTGAACATTGGGAAGATTAGAGTCAACTCTACCTTGTAGATTGAGTAAAGAACTTTAAGAAAGTGATTACATTGCAGCTGACTCGAGGCAATTAATGGGTGGTGAAAGTCAGAGCATCCAAAATGTTCCTGGACAGAATGTGACGTTTAGGAGAACTGCAGATTATTTTTTTCACTGAAGCCTAGGACAAAAGATTAGGAAAGAGGTCAAATTTATGATGTGTACCTTGGCAGAAGACAGACCACTCAGAATTGGAAAGGAATTACAAGAATGGTATGAAGCTGAGATAAGGATTCACAATTTTGTAGTAGTATCATTTGCATTTTTTTCTAACTCTTTTTTCCCACATGGGACGTAGACAACCAGAAGAAATCAGAAGTAACAACTTGGGGATGGGTTAGAGAACGTGGTGAACATGTAGCAGGACACAAGAAGGGAAACAGTGGGATACAGTGTCCTACAGTCACAGAAAGGAGAGGTTTTAAGAAATATTTATGGCTCAATTATGCCAAATGCCATAGACATTGAAGGGGATATGGGATGAGAAAAGGTCGTTGCTTGGCTAAAAGAGTGTCTTTGGTTTCAATACAGTCAGGGAAATAAAAATGAGATTGAAAGGATTTGAAGAGTCAGTGGTACGATCAAAAGTAGACGTAGTAAATGTTGACCATGCTGCTTTTCTCACTTTATTTTTCCCCCGAGGGAACTATCCCCTGTAGTAAACAAGCAAATAACATAAAAATACCATCTTAACAATTTTTAAGTGTACAATTCAATAGTGTTAACTATAGTCACATTGTTGTGTAACAGGTCTCTAGAATTTTTTCATCTTGCAAAACTGAAACTCTATGCCCATTGAACAACTCCTCCTTTCTCCCTCCTCCTAACCTCTGGCAACCACCATTCTACTTTGTTTCTATGAGTTTGACTGCTGTAGATATCTCATATAAGTGGAATCATATAGCATGAGTGCTTTTGTGACTGGCTTATTTCACTTAGCATAATGTCCTCAAGGGTCATTCATGTTATAGCATGTGACAAGATTTCCTTCTTTTTAAAGGCTGAATAATATTCCATTGTATGTATAGAACACATTTTGTGTACTCATTCATGGATACTTGGAGTGCTTCCACTTCTTGGCTATGGTAAATTATACTGCCTTTTTCTCTTTAAAGTAAAAAATATTTAGAATACTTAACAATGAAATTAAAGAAACGAAAGCAAAGTTAAGAAAAACAGAGCAAACAAAAAAATAACATTTCAAGAAAGGCAACTAATGTTCATTTTCATGTACAGCAAAATGGAAGTCTGCTTGGTTTCACTCTTGCTCTGCTCTATCACATTAATTGTTATTTTGACATTATTAGGTTTTGAAAAAGAGGCAGTATGTGTGGTGGTTAAGTGCATAGGGCTTGGATCCAGGGACCTAGATTCTAATCCCAGTTATTGAAAACTTACTTGACTGTCTTAAGGCTCAGTTTCATTATTTACATAAAATGGAAAGATGATATTACCAAAGAGTAAGGTCATTCTAAAGATTAAATGAGATGATGACTCTAAAGAGTTTAATGCAGGACCTCTCAATGAATAGTAGCTTTTAGAAAGAATATTTATAATGTTCCAGGATATAAAGTCAGAAGATAGGAAGAGGCAAGAGATGAGAGTGAAGAAGTAGGCGGGCTCCAGATTACAAAGGATTTAGTGAAAGATTATTATGTATTTTCTGATTATAAAACAATGTCTTTATTATAGAGCATTTAGAAACTATAAAATCACACGAAGATGAAAAGAAAAAGTCACTTATAATCCCATCACTCAGAAAAACACACACACAAGCATACTTTACATGAGACAAATTTTAATATGAGAATTATAGTGTCAAATGTTTTTAATAATCTACTTTTCTAGGGGCCGGCCTGGTGGCGCAGCGGTTAAGTTCGCACGTTTCGCTTCTTGGCGGCCCGGGGTTCGCTGGTTCGGATCCTGGGTGCGGACATGGCACCGCTTGGCAGCCATGCTCTGGTAGGCGTCCCACGTATAAAATAGAGGAAGATGGGCATGGGTGTTAAATCAGAGCCAGGCTTCCTCAGCAAAAAGAGGAGGACTGGCAGTAGTTAGCTGAGGGCTAATCTTCCTCCAAAAAAAAAATCTACTTTTCTATCTTAAATATTTTGCAAACATTTTTGATGTCATAAAATAATTTTACATTTTTTCACTGGCTACATTTTATTTCATCATTTGGATGTTCTATATTTATTTAAGAATATTTGTCTTTTTTCAAAGCTTATAATTATAATTGACATTGTAATAAACATCCTCAGATTCATTTTACCATATTACTTTTAGACAAAATATTATAATCACTTATGACAAAATAAAAAGTTTGAATCTACTTTGTCAAAGTATTTTGCTCATTTTAATGCACTTTTTATATATTGACAAATTACCCCTCATGCAGGTTTTAATAATTTATATTTCCAACAAAATAAGTATCTCATTACCACTGAATATTACATATTTTTAAAAATCATGCCCATCTGATTATCAAAAAAAGCATCTAATTTTATTTGTCATTGTTTAATTTTACTGATATTGAAATTTACTTATTATGAATTGCCGTCACATTTATACTTTTCTCCTGTAATACTTATAGTTCATTTTCTTATTAATTTATTATTAGACTTTCGATGCTAAGGATATTAATCCTTGATCTGCTGTGTATGTTACAGTTATTTTTCTCTTTTTTTTACTTTCAAATTTTGTTTTGTGCATGTTAGAGATTTTTTTTCCAGCTTTACTGAGGTATAATTGACAAATAAAAATTGAGTATATTTAAGGTATACAATGTGATGTTTTGATACACATATACATTGTGAAATGATTACCACAATCAAGCTAATTCACATATCCATCACATCACATAGTTACCTTTTTTTGATAGAATAATTGAGATCTACTATGTTAGCAACTTTCAGGTATATAATACAGTATTATTAACTATAGTCACCGTGCTGTACATTAGATCTCCAGAACTTATTCATCCTGCATAATTGAAATTTTGTTCCCTTTTCCCAACATTTCCCTATCCTCTAGTCCCTGGTAACCACCATTATACTCTCTGCTTATATAAGTTCAACTTTTTTAGATTCTATGTATAAGTGAGATCATACAGTATTTGTCTTTCTGCATCTGGCTTATTTCACTCAGAATCATGTCCAGCAGGTTCATCCATGTGGTTGCAAATGGCAAGGTTTCCTTCTTTTTTGATGCTGAATTCTATTTTATCGTATATATTTTATTGACATCGAATTTTTCTAGCAACACAGTTCCAATCATAAAGGATGTACAAAGAGCAAAACAATGCAAAGGGTAAAAATAGTGAGAACAAGCATCTTCCTCAATAACATGCAGCAACTGTGTTCCTACACTTTGTCCTTAACAATTATTTTCCTAATCTTGCAGTTGCTTCTAGGTCACAATCCCATTATTATAATGGAATGTTATATAATATTGTGAGCTAGCCCTGTTTACTGTCCTAGATTCTTAAAATATTTTATATTTTGTTTAATGTTTACATAAATACTATGAGACATGTATTATTTATATCACCACTTCACAGATGAGGAAAGCTAGGCACAGAAAAGCTAAGTAATTTTCTGTGGTCACACATCACCTAGAAAAGACAGGATTCAAACCCTGCAGTTTAGCTGCAGAACCCCAACTGACAACCAAACCTGGATTTTATATTCTTTTAAATTTTATCTGAAAAGCAAAATATAATTACCTTATTGGTTGTTTTAATGTGCATGTTTTTGCTTCATGCTTATTGTTCAGTTTTACTTATTCTTTGTGAATGGGGTATTTAAATCCTTTTCCCATTGTTCTAATGGATTGTATGTCTTTTATTATTGATTTCTGAGGTCTTTACATGTTAGAAATAATAAAAATAATCTGTTGAATATTTTGCAAATATTTTCTGATTTATTTTCTTTTTTAAATTTTATCTATAGTGGTATCCACTACATAGAAGTCTGATATTTTTATATTGTCAAGTTTGTTAGTATTTTTGTTTATGATTGTGTGTGTGTGTGTGTGTTCATGTTTAGGAAAGCTTTTATCACTCAAGATTGGATAGATAGATAAATAGACACACTGCCTAATTTCATAGAAAACTTAAATATTTCAAAAAATTAAACCATTAATGCATTTTGGATTAATTATTGTTTATACTTACATTATTTGTATGTATAAATATACATACATATACCTGTATAATAATGTTCTAAAGTGATAAGCTATTGTCCCATATCTTTTGTAAAGTAATATACTTATTTAAGATGACATATTTGTCAAGTTAAGATTTTGTACATACTAGGATCTGCCTCAGTTCTATAATATATTTATCAGTCAAATGTTTTATACCTGCTTGGTATACACTATATTTATAAGGGAGGGAAATTTACTACATATTTTATATTTGGAGGATATGTTTTGTCTACTCCCTCATTTTACTTTTCCACACCTCATTTACTATCATAAAATTACTTATCTAGACAAAATTTAGAAAAAGCTTATTAAATTCCCTTATGAAAATCCTCTGTGAGCTTGGTTGGAATTTCGGCAGATGAAATGAATATCTTTATAAAACTATGTTATGCTAGTCATAAAATCAGTGTGTCTATTCATTAATTCAGGTATTATGTTTCACAGTTTTCTTTAAATAGGTCTTGAATGCTTCCTAAGTGTACATTTTGTTAAGTTTAGCTGTTGTGAAGGAATTTTTTTTACCAAAATTTCAGTTTGCTTATTTTGGTATATAACACAAGAATGTTCAATTACTCATCTTGTACCAGACCTCATTTCTTCGCAGTTATTACAGGCTTGAATTGGCTCTTTTTAATTTTTTTAAGATATGCAATCACATTATCTGCAAATAACCTTTATCACTTTTCTCAATATTTGTTCCTTTAATTCCTTCTATTGTCATTTGGGCAAGACCTCCCAAAAATGTTTTAAAATATCTGTTAAAATATGCCTGACTGTTATTTTTGTGTCTACGGATAGCTCTGCCTTGGTGGTTTAGTTCTAAAATCCTTAAAATGGAGAAGATCTGTGGGCTTGTCTTCAAGGAGTGGGTGTGGGGAATAAGTGAAGAGAATTGGGCAAAAGCTTAACCTTCTATACAACCAGTTTCTGAGTAAGAAACAAAAAGAATTGCAGGATACAGAAAGAGTGAGGAACTCTTAAGGGAACTATCTTGAAAATCTCTCTGAGTCTTTGTTTCATCGTCTGTGTACTGGGGGTAGTAATGACTGCCTCATAAGGACTTAAGAGGATTTAAAATAAAAAGTCAACGTAAAGAAACTATTAATAATGACCGGCACCATGAGAGTGCCCAACATATGATAATTAATATTATTATGGCCAAAGGACCTTGGTGAAGAGAGGTAAAAGAGTGTGGAGGACAGATTAGGGCATATTAAAGGATGCTCCTGAGTGCAGTATGACCAATGAGGCAGCTAATTTCACTGATGTTCTCCAGCACCTTCTTCAGATTGAAGAAAAATTTAGTTAAAGGTCAGGATCACAGACTACTACATCGTCCCTTAGTTCCCCATTCCTTGTTCAGAGTGCTATATTGTGATTATTTAGTAAATAGTATAATGAAAAAAAATCAGCCTTCATGAATGTTATCAGACAGTTTGCAGAATTAAAATCTAACTTAAAAATCTAAGTGACATCCATTTGTTTGTTTCCCAAACCTACATAGAAGGAAGGCTGCACTGTGAGCAGCACTCCAGTCTTTTCAGGACTATACACAGTCCAGTCAAGGTGGGGTCACATAGCAGATTCAGGAGAGTTTCTGCCCCTCTGGATCTACTAGAATATTCAGAAGGAGGGAAAACCAGAACTAGCTTTCAACTGTCAGAACTACTGAGCAAAGACAGAACTCTATCTTCTGACATATGGAAGCTGTTAAGAGTTAGAAATCGATAACCGAGCTTTATTAATAAGACTTAAGTTACTCATTTCTTCTTTGTAACTAACCAATATGTGTTTCTTTTCTTGGTGCTAACCTATGAACAGTAATACATATTTATGGGAGAAGAAAACCAAACCTATGTCACTGAATTTGTCTTCCTGGGCCTTTCACAGGATCCACAGACACAAGTTTTGCTCTTCTTCCTTTTTCTGATCATCTACATGCTGACTGTGTTGGGAAATCTGCTTATCATTGTGCTCATTCACACAGACTCCAGGCTCCACACACCCATGTACTTTTTCCTCAGAAACTTATCCTTTGCTGATCTCTGTTTTTCTACTACCACTGTCCCCCAGGTGCTGGCCCACCTTCTGGTAAAGAGGAAAACCATTTCCTTTGCTGGATGCTCAATACAGATAGTTGTTTTACTTCTGGTGGGGTGTACAGAGTGTGCACTGCTAGCAGTGATGTCCTATGACCGGTATGTGGCTGTCTGCAAGCCCCTGCATTACTCCACTATCATGACACATTGGGTATGTGTCCAGCTGGCCATAGGGTCTTGGGTCAGTGGAGCATTTGTTTCTCTGGTCGACACCACATTCACATTGCATCTTCCCTACCAAGGGAAAAATGTTATTAACCATTTTTTTTGTGAACCTCCTGCCCTCCTGAAGCTGGCTTCAGCAGATACCTACAGCACAGAAATGGTCATCTTTGTAATGGGTGTGGTCATCCTCCTAGCTCCTGTCTCCCTGATCCTTGTCTCCTACTGGAATATTATCTCCACTGTGATCCAGATGCAGTTTGGGGAGGGCAGCCTCAAGGTCTTCTCTACCTGTGGCTCCCATCTCATTGTCGTTGTCCTCTTCTATGGCTCAGCAATATTTGCCTACATGAGGCCAAACTCCAAGATAATGAATGAAAGGGATAAAATGATCTCTGTGTTCTACTCAGCAGTGACACCCATGCTGAACCCCATCATTTATAGTTTGAGGAACAAGGATGTCAAAGATGCTCTCAGGAGAGTGACTGCAAAATAACCTTTTTGAAAGTGAGGGTCTCTGGTTATGATGGAAATTTCAGGGATGTGGAGAGAAGCAATTTTCTTGTAAACTTTTCCCATTTTCATCCCATTCCTCCACTTTTTTTCTTCTCTTATTTTTCCATATCTCTTCTCAGATAAATTAATCAAATTGCCTATTCAAAGCAAAGCAACTTGATAGATACAAAGTATCTAAGGAAAGAAATACAAAAAGAAAAGGAAAGGGGGAAAAAAGAAAGGAAAGAAGGAAGAGAGGAAGGGAGGAATGAAAGAAAGAAGGAAGGGAATGAAAGGTAGACAAGTGAACAGTCTCTACTCTCTAAGCCCATACAAGCTAATAAGGAAATTAAACCAAGTAGATATATAAGTTAAAAAAAAAAAAACAAAGAAGCAAATAAACAAATAAAACTGTCACAAATATGAGAATACATTTCTGGCAAATGGATCCTTTCCTTCATTCTTTTATGCATTCATCAATTATATTTTGAATATATTCAAAATAGTGTGTGTGTGTGTGTGTGTGTGTATATATATACACATATGTAAAATATATCCCAGATATGTGTCTAGAAGGTAAACTTGTTTATTTCTAACATGGCCTTAAATTCTAAATTTAACACTTTTTGAAATTTAAAAGAAAGCACATTTAATGAATAACAAATGTTTTTCTAAAAGTTTTTCTAAAAGTACGTGTAACATTAGGAAAATAGTGAGATATAAAGCTGAAAAGTAAGACAAAAGAGTCTAGATTGAGAAATGATGTGAATTCAGTCCTAAAGAATTTGCCCAGCATGTAATTCTGAAAATGCTGAACATTGGGGAATTTATGGGACAGTGATGGAAAATGAGGATAAAATTAAGAAAAGGAGGGCTGAGACACTGCTTCATACCTTGGTGGTAAGGCATTTATAATGTAGACTATAATTTTACATATCATGACTTGAATTGGTCCCTGGGTTGCTATTTGAAAATATTTCTCAGTACAGGATGGGGTAGGACAGTCAGTCTCATTTGTAACAAGCCCCAGGTGATTCTTACGCACACTAAAAATTGTACACTGCTTTTTAGGCAATGGGATGGCCTTTACATAAATGAATTGTATAATTATTTGTTTAATGTTTGACTCCTCCATTAGACTGTAAATACCATGGCATAAAGACTGTAACTGCTTGTTGATCTCTATATTATCAATTCTAATAAAGTGCCTAGCCATTGCTGTTTTCAAGAAACATCATTTTGAATGAATGAATAAAGCTGGAGTTTAGGAGAGAGATATGGGCTGGAGAAATAGATTTAGAAGTTTACTGCAAATAAATGCGAGTGAAGTTTGACACACCCAAGGATGTGTGCCAAAGGTTTAAACCAGAACACCAACTGTACGCCTTGCAGTCTTGAGAGAGTTATAATAAAATGCCAGTGCCTAGTCCTACTCAGATCATAAGGGTAGGAAAGATGGAGGCAGTACATATGTTTTATAAAAATATCCCAAGGAAATTCTAAAGTGCAATCCTGGATGAGACCTGGTGTTGGAGAAAGACAGCAGGAAAGAATCCAAGACAGAACCTTGGAGTTACCAACATTTCAAGGTGGATGAAGAGTAGGCAATCAAGCCCAGAGCATTCAGAATCAGAGAAAGAGAAGGAGAAACTGAGTAAGGGTGTGTCAGAAGTGGCGAGAAGAGACTCCATCCAGGAAAGATTTCTCAAATGTCTCAGTTTTATGTATTGACCACAGGGTATTAAATTTGCCAGTTTAGTCAGTATTGACTTTAGCAAAAATTACTACAGCAGAATAATGGAATCACAATGTTAAAGACTTTTAGAAAGCATATAGAATGCATTCCTGAGGAGGTGACTTGTAAGTTGAAAACTGAAGGATGAAAGAGTTAACCAGGTACAGGTACGATGAGGGGTAAGAGGCAGGATGGCAGAGAATAAGCTGGGAGGAGGACATAGATTTTCCTTTTTACTATGACAGGCTTTCCTCACCCCTAAAGTAATAAAAATAGTCTCCAGTGTTA
This sequence comes from Equus asinus, assembly GCF_041296235.1. NCBI lineage: Eukaryota > Metazoa > Chordata > Mammalia > Perissodactyla > Equidae > Equus > Equus asinus. Next base: position 90,518,825 of record NC_091809.1, on the reverse strand, counting down.
TGTTCTAGTACTAGTTCTAGTATTTCTTTACATAAGGTAAAACTAGTTGCTCTAACATAAAGATCAGCAAACTTTTTCCATAAAGGGCCAGATAATAAATATTAGGCTTTTTGGGCCATACTGTCCCCATCACAACAACTCAGTTCTGCCACTGTAGCAGGAAAACAGTCATAGATAATACAAAAATAAATGTGTTACAATAAAACTTTATTTGTAAAAGCAGGCAGTTCAGATGTGGCCCCAGGGACATGTTTGCTGACCCCCACTCTTAACAGATAAATCTGAAATCTCAGTGGCTTAGCAGGTAGAAGTTTATTTTTCACTTACACTAAATGCTAGTTGAGGGATGGAGTGGCAAATACATGGGCCAAAGCTGGAGAGCTCTGCCATTTGAGGCTTTCAAGGTCGTCCTGCATGCAAATATCGATAAGGTGAGGATAAAAGTTGTTCACTGGACGGTTTTGTAGCTAAGAAGGAGCACATCACATCTGCTCACATTCCATTCACTGAAACTCAATCATAAGGCCCCATGTCAATGCTGGGAAACAAGTGGGACACGAATCTGAGATAGGCAACTTGACACCAGACTTTGTTTTTAACCATTAGATCTTTAAAATATCTAGAATTTATTTTACAAAAATTTATGTACATGAGTTAGTATGGTACACTTTTTTCCTAAATATTTAGCCATGTTAAGTCATTCTGTCCCCATTAATTTTAAATGCTGCCATAATATACACTAAATTTCAACATGCATGTTGGTGTATTTGTCAATTACTGCACTTGTTTTTGCTGCATTTCAATTACTGTAGCTTTAGCTGGTAGGACACACCTTTCATTTTTCTTCTATTTCACAATTTTCTTGATAGTTCATAAGCTTTCTACTTCTCAGCTTGTCAAAATCCACTTTTTAAAATGCCATTCAAATTTTGTTAATTACATTGAATCTATAGATTCCTTAGCAAAAGTTAACATATTTAAATAAAAACATTAAATCTTTTCACCTAGAGATTGTGCTATAAGTATTCCTAGATTTTATGGAGAAGATGCTATGACAAACATATTGCATAGTTCATGCTCTCTTGGAGCTTTCATTTTGGAAGGTGGAGACAGAGTAAGCAAGTAAACTAAAGTGTAAATAAGCAAGTTTCACATCACGATATGTGCAATGAAGACAATGAAACACAATGTGTGATAATGCCTTTGGTTTGGGAGCATGCCACTTATATTGGTAACCTATTTGAGAAGTTAACATTTTTAAGATGGGAATTTAGAAGGCCAAGTAGATTTAACAGAAAAAAATCACAGATTAGGAGAATAGCTACTAATTGAACCTAAAGCAGGAAAAATTTTGGACTGTGTGATGGACAGCAAGAAGGTCAAGGGAGTTAGATTAGAGTGAGTGTAAGGGAGCACAGTTTTAAATATGGACCGAAAGGTAGGCAGGGCAAGATCATGTGCATCCTTGTTGAAATATGACACATTCTGACTTACAGTCGTGCACCACTTAAGGACAGAGATACATTCTGAGAAATGCATTCTTAGGTGATTTTGTTGTTGTCTGAACATCATAGAGTATACTTAACACAAACTCAGATAGTACAGCCTACTACACTTTAGGCTAGATGGTACTAATTTTATGGGACCGCCATTGTATATGTGGTCTATGGTTGACTGAAACGTCATTACGCAGTGCATGGCTGTATATTTGTGAAGTTAAATCTGTATATTAGGGAGAAAATAGATTATAGTAGGGCAAGAGCAAAAAGAGAAAGACCTAACAGGAAGCAATTGTAGAGCAATGGGCAACAGATTATGGTGACTTGGACTAAGATACTTGAGGGGAGACCAAGAGAAGTACACATATTTGGAATGTACTGTATAGATGAAACCAACAAGATTTACTCAACAGGGCAGTAAAGCAAAAAGAGAAAACAATGTTTATACTTAAGTTTTAGTTTGATAGTTGTGCAAATGATGATGCTATTGATTTAGATGGAAAATACTGAGGAAAGAACAGACTAGCAGGAGGACTAATCAAGAGATATATTTTGGATTAAGTTTGAAATTCCTACTAGACATAGCAGTAGGTAATTAGAGATATGAGTCTGTGGTTTATGGAAGCAGTCAGGTTCTTTTTTTTTTTTTTAAATTTTTATTTTTTCCTTTTTCTCCCCAAAGCCCCCCGGTACATAGTTGTGTATTCTTCGTTGTGGGTTCTTCTAGTTGTGGCATGTGGGACGCTGCCTCAGCGTGGTCTGATGAGCAGTGCCATGTCCGCGCCCAGGATTCGAACTAACGAAACACTGGGCCGCCTGCAGCGGAGCGCGCGAACTTAACCACTCGGCCACGGGGCCAGCCCCCAGTCAGATGCTTTTAAACCTATGCAACTAGATGAAATTTCTCTGGAAGAAATTATGGAATGAGAAGAAAAAGAAGTTCTGCTGGGAGCTGTGGCTACATCATTTGATCGGCTGTTTGACAGGGTCCAGCCGATTAACACCGAGGGGTTCAGGGTCGCCCCTTGGTGAAGAATAACCGGCCAGCCCCTCACATAGTTCTGAAACCTGTGCTGCTTCTAATTGCCCTTCATTCCTTTTCCTTTCTTAACCTCCAGTTTTCACTCCTTTGGGTGGCTGCTTGGGAGGCACTACCTCCTGGGAAAATTAGATATAGTAAGAGAATGTGACCACCTGCAGGTAACTTTCAAGATATTTTTCAGTTAATTATTGGAGGAGCACACAGTCCCATTTGAGACAATCAGAAAGGAATCCTGCCCAGATAAGATGTCGAATTAGGTTTATGGCCTCTGTCTGGTTAATGTTTCCTTCTCCCTCCAGTTCTTTGTCTAAATATATATGCATCATCCTTCTAAGTTTGTTGGTTAATTGGATGATCAAGAAGTATCTATATATTATTCTTGACCTTCTGCTTTCTGTTAAAATGTTATAGAGGTTTTCTCCTAAAAGCAATAAGTAATAATAAATTGATGAGTAGAAGGGCCGAGGGGTGCAAGAATGCCCCTCGGTGAAGAATGGCCGGCCGATACCCCTGATATTTTCTGAATTATATGCATGCTTCCTAGCAAGGTTATGTTTATACTTATTTCTGTTTTTTATTCCTGAAGATATATAGTTTAGCTTAGCTTTTCAGCCCTTTACTTTACTAACAAAGTGATACTTTCTCCGGCAGTGTACTTAAGGGACTGTTAGCTCTACAATCTAAAAGACAAAGGAATGCTTCCACCCCCTAAAGGGCGTGAAAAAGTAAAGATGTTTAACTGCCCGCTGAGAATGCAGATAGCCCTGGGGATAAGACACCCTGGAGTCGCCTTTTGTTCCCATTAACCATCTACACTAATGGTGTAAATGATTGAGGGAGGCAGGGATGGCTCCACCAGGATGTAACCAGACGGACTGCTGTCCTGTCCGGAGGCCTGGACCTTCTCTCTTTGATTTAACTTTACCATGAATCACAACAGATGCCTAGGTACCTATCTCCTTTAGCTTAGAGACAACAAACACTAGTTAATTGCGGAGAAGACTACCATTAACCTTATGCTCTATAGAATAGAATGCTAATAAATATTCTTGTGCTCGTTTTTCACTTCCTTATGTCTCTGAGAATATTTGTAGAACTATTTCTGTACTAATCCTGAAAAATATATAAACGACACTGGTGCACAGTAAAGTCGGACTTGCTAACACCAACCCAAGTCTCACGTCCCCCTTATTTCCCCCTCAGTCATTGCGCCGATGCCGTCCATCCCTCAGGAACCTGGACTCCGCCGGGGCAGGACCCCGGCAAAGTTCATATTAGTACCATGGGGAACTTACAAATTCAGAAAGAGAAGGGGATTCCATAAGGTGAAAACAGTTAAGGGAGGAAGGAGAAAAACTAAGGGTGTGTGGTATCTAGAAGCCAAGAGAAGAAACAATTTCAAGAGGAAGGGTTCAGTCAATTGTGTCAATGTTGCTGAACAGTTGAAGGAGGAGAATATAGAAATGACCACTTTATTTAGAACATCAGTGATGACTTTGACAAAGAACAGGTCCATGGAAAGAGATCAGAGCTTGATTGAGAGTAGGTTAAAAAACAAATAGAAAATCAGCAGAGAAGAAAGTAGGTGTAGACACACCATTTTGGATTGTTTTTTTCTCTGAAGAGAAGCTGAAAAGATGAGTCAGTAACTGAAGGGGATGTGGAGTCATGGAAAGGGATTTTTATGATGGCATAATCGGAGCATATTTGTACCCTTATGGTTATGATCCAGAAGAGAGGAAGAAAATAATTAAAGAGATTCTGATGAAAGAAATTAAAGAGATTCTGCAGGTGCAAAATCTTTGGTAGGTGAGTGAGATTGGTATCCAAATTACTAGCAGAGGGGTCAGCCTTGGACAGACATTTGTATATGGCGAAAACAGGATGTGAATGTGCAGGTACATACAGGTGTGTGGGAGGTTGAAGACCAGAAGATGTGGGCTGCTCTTTCTTCCCTTCTCCTTCTTACTCTACACTTCATTTTCCCTTCCAAGTGAAATACGGGGTAAGATCCTCAGCTCAGACTGAAAGTGTGAAATAGTCATTTTAAGGAGAGAATCGAGACTGGGTTTCTGAAATGTAGTAGTACACTGTGCTCTGGAAGGCATAGCTGAGTATTGCAAAAAATACCGAAATGACAAATTTATTTATAAGCTGAATATATTCTTGATCAAATTACCAGTAAGTTTTTAAGATGTATATGATAGAATCAAATATCTTCAGAAAGAGTAAATAAGAGAACAAAGCTAGAACTGAAGAGATAGCCAAGAAATGTAGCTTAATACCACATTTACGAGAATACAATATGTGATCAAAGAAATAGAAGAAATTAATGGAAAAGGGAAAGATTATTTTAAAACATCACTAGAAAAGTGACTACCTAGAAAAAAGTTAAAAGTGATCATATCAATATAAATTAGAAATTAATTTAAAAATTTAAATGCAAATTATGAAATGATTAAGAAAAAGTAAAACATATAAATTTTTACCTAAAGAGAGAGGTAACACATCATAACACATCATAACAGTGAAATCGATGAAAGAAAACGGAAAAGATGGATAGATTTCACTATGAAAATATTTTTAATACCTCTCAGTCTAAAAATTGTTACCATGGAGACACAAAAGTTCAAATAACAAATTGGAAAAAGAGTTATCATAAATATAAGAAAGTATCAGTATGCATAATCTGTAAGGAATTCCAATTACTCAATAAGATAAAATAATAATTTATCCAAATTAAAATAATAGATTTAAATGCTATACCTAATAAATTAGTAGAGACTATTTATATGTTAAACTTAACATGGAAAAAGGTTGGTGGATTAAGTACACTTAAATGTTGCTAGTAAAGATGCAAAATGTTTAACATTTTGTAAAAATCAACTTGTATTTTTATATCAAGAATTTTAAACAGATTTTGACCTTGGTTTCCTAATCCCATTCATAAGAATTTATTCTAAGGGAAAAAATCAGTCACACACCTAAGAGATCAAGATCGTTGTTTTCACACAAACATACCACGCACCACCAACACCAATATTACATGTATAATGGTGACAAAATAGCCAATTCTATTACAAAGCTTCCATTTGATGTAATATTAGTCACCATGTAAAAGTATTTCCAAGGCTATTTATTCATGTGAGAGTTAAGATTTGTTAAGTACTCATTATATGCCAGGTGCTGCTCTAAAGTGCTTATATTTAATACACTTATATTTACACTTACATTTGTATTTACTAACTTTTATTTAAACCTCACAACAACAACTATGAAGTAGGTCCTAGTATTACTGCTAATAAACAATTTCTAGGTGTACAGACTCAGGTATAGAGAGGTTAAGTAACATGCTCAAAGTTATATACGTGGGGGTGTATTGAATTCAAACCTTGGCACTGTGACAACTGACCCCAGGCTATTTGTCACTGCTCTATAAGTCATCATGTAATATGGAAAACATTCACTATATATTAATAAGTGAAAAAAATCTCTATCCTACATGCACATATCAACCCAGTAAAATACATGCCTGCACTAAAAATGAAAGGAAATACATCTAAATATGTGTAGTGGTTATCTCTGGGTAAGAGAATTTAGTTGCTTTTTGTCTATTTCTAGTATTCTTTATCTTACCAATTTTTTTTAAAATGACTTCTTTTAGCGTTAAAGATGAAACAGTACTGTTTTATTTTGGAAAAAAAAAAGGGAAAGTGTTAGCCAATTTCCAAAAAAAGCAATATTCCCTAAAATAGTGCCCCTCAGATGAGCCATGTTATTTTGAAGTTTCAAAACAACTCCCAGCTTTTGTTTAAATATTTCCAGACTTATAAGCAAATGTAGTAGAACAGCATATTCAAACTACTAGAAAAGGAATTTATATGTTGTCCCCTCCTTTTTCAGCACAAATACACATCCACACACTCACACAACCACACGTAGCAAGCATATGATCCCTTTGCAATTGTAGGGACATTTCAAGACAGCCTTGAAACAATGGAACATCAGTTTTGTTTTATTTCTGTGTTTATTTCCAAGGAAGAAGCATAGTTGTTTACCATGGATCTTACTTATGAGATGCCTTAACTTTTTATTTTATTCATTTCAGTAGTAACTGAAATTTAGGCAGTATAAAATATTCCCATGTCAAAAACAAACGAACAAACAAAAGAACCGAAACAGAAAAAACACCTGCTGGATGTCCAGGTGGAGCAGTTTCCATGACGGGTGATGGTTGGAACAAGGAGGAGTGAACATGATGCAAATACATGAAAACTACTACCAGTTTGGGCAGAAAACTAGGCCAGTACATGATCTTTTAACAAGGTCACTTGGTCTAGAATTTGTGCAGATCTCAAAGTCCCCTCCCCTGATGTATGGGCCTTGCTTAAGCCTCCCACTTGAAACTTTCTTCTCTTTGGTTCTCATGTTGGTCCAATTTGGACTCCAAAAGTCAGAGGTCATGTCCCAAGTTGGAAGAAGTCCCTAGTCCCGTTTAACTCAGAAGCTACCAGGGAAAATAGAGAGTAAATTTTAAACAGAGTGTGACTCATACCTTATAAATTACCTCCTGAAGGAAGATTTAAACGAGCGTTTGACAAGTCAAAGTACATTCCTTCATTTTTCTGCTAAAAGATGTACTCAGCACTATGGTTTTCATACCCTGAGTATTTGACTCTTAGCAGAAAACTTCTGATGTTGAGGAGGAATGAATTTTGAGGGAAGCCATAAGCTCTTCCTAGATGGTACAGTGTGTCGGCAGCATGTATTTCCCCAGGACCCTCCTCAAGGCCCCCATGACCTGCTTATTCCTGAGGCTGTAGGTGAAGGGCTTGGGGCTGGGGTGACTATCATATAGAAAACAGAGATGATGTCCTGCCTGGGGCTGTGGAGGGAACTGGGCAGGACATACATGAATGTGGAAGCTCCATAGAACATCCCAACCACAGTCAGGTGGGAAGAGCAGGTGACAAGGGCTTTCTGCCTCCCCTCATTTGAGGGTATATGGAGCACAGTAAATAGAATTAATGTGTAGGAAGCAAGGATAGCAACAAGAGGGGGCATCAGGAAGATCACACCCAGCACATACACCATGAATTCATATCTGGAGGTATCTGCACAGGCCAACTTCAGCAGAGGTGGGATCTCCCAGAGCAGATGCCTGATATTCCAGGATGCACAGAAAGGGAAGTGCATAGTATACAAGGTATGTTCTAAAGCACTGAGGGATGCCAGGACCCAAGATGTGGCCACTATGAGCCAGCAGACCCTGGGCCTCATGAGGACCATATAGTTCAGAGGATAGCAAATGGCCACATACCTGTCATAGGCCATGAAGGCCAGTAAGAGGTCCTCCGCACCACCAAGTGTCAGTGCCAGGAACATCTGAAGGGCACAGTCCCCAAAGGAGATGGTGTTTTCACTAGGCAGAAAATCCACGATGGCCTTGGGAGTGACAACAGACATGAAAAGGAGGTCCAGGAGCAAGAGCTGCCCGAGCAGGAGGTACATGGGCACATGGAACCAAGCATCCATTGTGATGACCAGGAATAGCAGGATGTTGCTGGTCAGGGCCAACATGTACAGGATTGCAATTGTGGCACACAGCAGTTCAGGGGACCCACTGTCATTCAGAATCCCTATCAATATGAAGCCACTTCCCAGGGAGGAATTCCAGTGCTCCATTCTGGGTTGTGTCTTTAGTTGCCTGGAACCAAATGGGTTCTCAATGAGGTTTTGCTAAGCTAGTCCCCTAGTTTGTAACATCAGAGGTCCCTCAGGATGGCAACATGAATCAAATGAGGTGATCCCCTTCCCACTGGAAACTGACATGAACTCTTAATCTCTGAGTTTCTGACTCTTTTAATTTTACCTCTATGAAAGAACCATCCAAATGGAGAACAGGCATCACAGTAACAGCTAAACATTAAGAGATCACTACATGAGAATACTATTCAGGACATCAAACCCGAATGTGTTTCTTTTGGGAAGATGAAACATCTCTCTCCTAATAGGAAAGTGATGTTCTAGCACCCATGCCCTTGATTATTTTTGCACCTATATTTTAAGTCTAATATTTGACTAATGATTTAAAAGCCAGTTAGTGTTTGGCATAGACCTATTCTTAATATGAAATTCTAAAACAGGTACAGAAACGTGATTTCAACAAGACACTCTACTTCTTTTTCCATGTAACTTATGCCTACATTTGTTTGCAGCACTCAAGGCTGTAGACACAAGCCTCATGGGAAGACCTAAAGTGTGTCCTCCTTAGTATGTTCACCTCTCTTGACCAGCCCCACACTCTCTGTGGGCCTGAGAGAGAAGGGATTCTAGACTCTCTGAGACTAGGAGATGGTGTGTTTGACATGGTGTTGCTTTTAGAGGTAAACCTTCAGGATCAATGCAAACATAGGTTTTTGTTGTGTGTTTTTTTTTAACAGGTTACGATAAAATGTGAGCCTGGGAGGACTCAGAAAAAGCAGACAAGGCCCTGCCCAGAAAGAGCAGAGTGTTTGTGTTTGGGAGAAATGGCAAAAGGTGTAGGCAATAAAGAGCATGTGCTGTTTGTTGTAATTAGCCTCAATAATCCTACCTTCCCTCCCCTGCACCTGATCCAGATACCCACTCTCCCTCCTGCAGGGCCAGAGTACCCACACTGGGTTGAAGGGTCATAGAGACAGGGAGGAAGAGCTCCTGTTCTGGAAGCTGCTGTTGGAGTGTGGTACCCAATCTGAGAGAGAAACCAGAAGAGACAGTTGACAGAAATCAGTGTCATACGTCATGGATACTGGACAGATAAAGACAACTGCGAACATGTGTTAGAGAATCTGTAAGTGAAGCATCTTTCTCTAAATCACTTCCCTATATTGTGGCTTCTATATTTTGACATTTCAATGGTTTCTACTGACCTCTTATGGCTCCACAGGGTTTTTTTTTTTTTTTTTTTTAAAGATTTTATTTTTTCCTTTTTCTCCCCAAAGCCCCCCGGTACATAGTTGTGTATTCTTCGTTGTGGGTTCTTCTAGTTGTGGCATGTGGGACGCTGCCTCAGCGTGGTCTGATGAGCAGTGCCATGTCCGCGCCCAGGATTCGAACTAACGAAACACTGGGCTGCCTGCAGGGGAGCGCGCGAACTTAACCACTCGGCCACGGGGCCAGCCCCTCCACAGGGTTTTAATGGTATAAACATATTAGAGTGGATGGCAAGTATATCATCTGCTCTTAGATGGCACTTTGGAGGCATTTATCACCAGATTGGTGCAAAAACGCCTTATCAGAGGCCAGCAAAGCCCACTGGGGTCTAAGGACAGGTACTGATACTTCCACCAGGAAGCAGATACCCAGGCCTGGAAGGTAACACAGACCCGGTCATCATCCTTATTAATTCCTCTCCATGTTTAGAACACAAAGAATAGAGGGAATTGGGATGAGTACGGAGCCCAAAGCACTAGAGAAGCTGGAGACAGAGTGGCTTGAGTTCTGAGGGACTGCTTTGGGCTCTGTTTCTCAACTCAACATTCCTAGAGGCTGCACACTTCCCTGAAAGATAGACAAAGTCCTTACCTCGAGTGATGAGAAGGCCAGCTGCCGGACAATGCAGACTGCCCTGGGGGTTGTTTGAGGGTCAAGGATGTTCCCATATAAAAGGGGAAGGAAGATAAAACTTTTCCAGAGGTATGCAATTGACTTAATTTTTGCTATGTTGTGTTAAGAGTCTTAAGAGTCTGACAAAGGTAGGTGTCAGGGCCCTGCCTGCTCCTTCTGTTCTTCTGCAGGTGTTCTCTGTAGATGCAGTAGATACACACAGAGAGCTAGTACAGTCCTTGGGTAGTTTCTAAGAAACAACATGGAGCTGTTGTCAGACTGAGTTCTTGGGTCCAGATGCTAAGATGTTTATTTCCTCTTGCTAGGTTCTGGGAACAAAGATGAAAGCAGCAGGAATCTGGAGGAAGTAGATATTGGAATAGCTGCCCAGGGGAGACCCTGCCTCGCTTCCCTCTCTGGGGCAACAGTGAGCCAGGGCCCTGTCTTGGAGGAGGGTCCTTTATTATTCTCCTAAGTTCAGAGGGACTTATCTTTTCAGCAGAAATTGTCTCCCCTGGAAATTTTGGTCCAGGAAACAGGATGTTAATGAATCCTCTTGGGCACATTTCCTGGCCTGGTATCCCTGCTCTCTTCTCTTACTAAATGAGCTTCAAGACTTAGGTTTCTATCTCACTCTAACAGAGGCACTGATGTCCCATTTCCAAACTGCTGACTAAATAGAGCAGGAAGCAAGGGCCCTTTCATGGTCAGCCCTCTTCCACAGAGAGTAGGTGGGTTTTGTGGCATATGTGAGATACTCCTTTGACCTTCCTCTCAGTGGTCTCTTTTATGATCCTCTGAGCCTGGAGTATTTCCAATTCAATATGACTGTACTTTGTGGAGTCTACAATTACAAGATCTTCTTCATTGACCTTTGGCAGTCCAGTGCATCTTGTGCATAAGTATATGTGTCTTGGTGTTACTGTTGTTTGCCACGAGTGGTGCTTGAAGACAGAATGGACAATTTTCTAGGTATTGAACAGGAAATATAAAAAGAAATACATGGTACTGAAGCTGTAGAATGTCAAAGCTAATGAAAATCTTAAATGCTCCCAGAGGTAAAAGACAGATTACCCACTTAGTAAAGAAAATCAAATGATAGTGGACTTTTCAATGGCAGTAATAGAAAAGAGAGAAAACCTTCGAAAGTGCTGATGGAATATAACTGCGCAACTAGAATTCAATGCATAGCTGGACCATCATTAAAGAGTGAGGAAAAATAAAAACAAAAACTAAAATAATTCACTGCCAAAGCTTCCCAATAAAATAATTTCAGCAGGATGAAAAGTGGTGCTGAGGGAGTGTATATAGTACAGGAAGCAATGGTAAACCCAGAAATTGGTTCAGTAAATGAGTTTGCAAGCTTAATTCATTGTTAAAAGAGTAAATATATTTGCATTTTTAATAGTAAAACTGAAATTCTTGAGAAAAATAATGAGATGGAAATGAAACTTTTCTATGGGTACTTAAAGAAAGCTGTAGAAGCAGAATATTAAAAGCCTCTAATTCATTTATTTAAAATTATCATTTTCTATATTTTTTCTTTTTATTAAGGTATAATTTGCATACAGTAAAATCCTTTTTTTGTATTCAGTTTTGCAAGTTTTGACAAATGTACATAGGCATGTAACAACCACCAAAATCAAGATATGGAAGTTTCATCCACCCCACACGTTCTCTGATGCCCTTTCATAATCATCTCCTGCCCTCACTCAAGCCTCTGCCAACTGTCTGCTCTGTTTACTTACTGTCACTACTCTTTTGGCCTTTTCCAGAATGTCATTAAATGATATCAGACATTTGGAGTCTAGTTCCCTTCATCTAGCATAATATGCTTGAAATTCATCCATATTGTGTCTATTAGTAGTCTGTTGCCATTTATTACTGAAAAGTATCCAACTGAATGGATGTATCATAGTTCATATATCCATTCATCAGTTGAAAGACACTTATGTGTTTTTTTGGTTTTTATTGATTGTGAAAAAAACCATTCTAAACATTCATGAATAGATTTTAGAGTGAGTATAAGTTGTCTATTCACCTGGGTGAACACCTCAGAGTGAACTTGCTCAGTTGTATGAAACATCTAAAGTTGATAAGAAAAGGACAAACTGTTTTCCATAATGACTGAACCATTTTGCATTCCCAATTTTATTCTCATTTTGCATTTTATGAAGTTGTAAAATATAGGTTCTTTAAATCGTGATTCAAAATGAATGAAATACTGCTTGAAGAATTAAATTGCAAGTCTTTCCAATTAGCATTTAAGGAAAAAAGAGGAATTTGGGGAAGTGAGCAGGAATATGTATGCAAGTAGAGTAGAAAGTGCAATTTAAGACAGAGTCATCCAGGGAAACACACACACGCAATCACAATCACATACATTTAGAGTTGGAGACTAAAAACATTAATAACAAATCCTGTGTAGATAGCAATGTTGGAAGTATTTCTCACAAAATTGTTTAAAAATTTTTTGAGATATGTTGATTATAAAGACATATTGTATCTCCTATGGAATGTAGCTTTAATTTAAGCCCTTTTATGCTCATTGGTCATCATAAGTAATGATATTAAAATTCATATTTATCATTTTATAAATATATAAACTATCTTTTTTGTCAGACAGATGAATCTTACAGCTCCGTCCTTGTTGACAAGCACAACCGCAGTGCCAGGGAGTGGTCTGGGGGTCAGTGGGCGAGGGGGGAGCCTGATTCCAATGTCATGAGTCATGAATGGTAGAAAAGAACATTGAAACTATGAGCATAGACACATTTTTCAAGATGATTTGCTCTGAGAAATGGAGTCTACCTGGTGGAATGTGGTTCATGGAAGGGTTCTTTAAGATGGGAGCTACTAGAGCATATGTGTAACCTATAGTAAATATTCCAATAGAGAGGGAGGTGATGCAAAGAGCAGCAGGCAATTACAACCCAATTTCTTTGAGTAATGAGAGAGCTAGGGATCAAGAACACTAGCAGAAAGTTTGGCCTTTGATGGGCTCTTTTAAAAGACAAAAAGCTATGGGCAGATGTGCTGGTAAATTTGGTAGTGGAAGATGAGGAATCCTGTGTGACTTGTCTTTTCTCAAGGATGTATGACACAAGTTCATAAACTGAGTGAAGGTGTAAAATGATATTTTCAGAGAATAACAAACAGATTGTATTAGGTTGATGCAATAGGATACTGTGTTTCTGGAAGGTAAGACTGACTATCGCAAAGAGTCAAAATTTCCAAATCAATTTATGAGTTAAATATAATCATAATGAATATACCAATGAGATTTTTTTTGGACATATAGCAGATGATTCAAAAGTTCATCAGGAATCTTAAATAGAAAAGGTTGGTGAGTAAAACTTGGAGAGGAAGGTCTTAATAGACTACTGTGACTAGAAAACTAGCCCAGAAATATTCACTATTGTTATATTTATAAGAAGACTATATAGTAAAACAATTGTAAAATATATATATTTTTGTGGTCGTTTTTAATTTTTTTAAAATATAACAAAATTTCTGTGTCTGTTTTACATCAACTGCATTTTTTTGCTTTTATACTTTTTATCTCTTGACCCCTTTCACCCATTTCTTCCACCCTCCACCCACTCTGGCAACCACCAATCTGTTCTCTGTGTCTATGAGGTTGGTTTGGTTTGGTTTGGTTTTTTTAGATTCCACATATAGGAGAGACCATACCACATAAATACTAGCAAACCGCTACTGATTAAATAATGACAATTAACAGGTGAAATTTGAGGGAAATGATGCTGTTGGTTTTATATTTGTTTTACCATAATTAACCTCAAACCTGCACATATTTTGCAAATACTTTCATTGTACACAATGAAATTTTGCCTAAGAATGAAACCAAAGTGCAATGAATATTGTGGAATTCATGAAGGAAGCACGGTAATTGTTTATTTTACAGATGTTCAAGTCCAGCGTTTGAGCCCTCAGGTCCTCCCACCCCCTATTCTGTCTCCTTTTGTTAGGTCCCTGAAAAAAATAAGTAAACAAATAATACAGAAGGATTATTAGCAGTGTTAGTAAGAAAATCACCTATTTGGAAACACAATTAACTAAAGCTTCACCATACATCACATACCAAAATAAATTGCAGAGAGATTAAAAAGTTAAATACCACTTATGACATTATTAAGCAAATCTAAAATAAATGTATGGAAATATTTTCTGAACTAAGAATGGAAGTTATAAGGGTACAGTCACCTGAAAAAGACAAAGGAAAAGATGGCTATATATGAACTACATAAATATTGGAACATTTCCCTAGCCTATGAATCTTACCACGTGGCTAAATAATAAACTGAAATAACCAGCTCTTAGTTTCATTGACGTTTTCTGTTGTCTTTATAATCTCTTTTTCATTTAGTTCCACTCCAATCTTTATAATTTTCTTCCTTACACAAATTTTGGGCTTCATTTGTACTTCCTTTTCTAGTTCTTTTAGGTGTAAAGTTAGATTGTTTGAGATTTTTATTGTTTCTTGAAGTAGGCCTGTATTGCTATGAACTTCCCCCTTAGAAACGCTTTTGGTGCATCCCATAGATTTTATTCTGTCATATTTCTGCTTTCATTTTTCTCAAGGTATTTTTTAATTTCTTCTTTGATTTCTTTGATGACCCATTGGTTATTCAGGAGCATGTTTAATCTCTACATTTTTGTGGTTTTCCTAGTTTTATTTTTCTAATTGATTTCTAGTTTCATACCATTATGTTCAGAGAAGATACTTGATATTATTTGTCTTTTCTTATTTTCTCCATGAAGCCCCAGTACATAGTTGTCTATCCTAGTTGTATGTCCTTCTAGTTCTTCTATATGGGACACCACCTCAGCATGACTTGATGAGCAATGTGTAGGTCCACACCCAGGATCCAAACCAGTGAACCCCAGTCTGCCAAAGTGGCGCATGTGAAGTTAACCAGTACATCACCAGGCCATCCAGATTTCAGTCTTCTTGAGTTTATTGAGACTTGGCTTTATACCTAACATGTGATCTATCCTGGAGAATGTTCCATGTTCACCTGAGAAGAATGTGCATTCTTCTGCTTTTGGATGGAATGGTCTGTATATATCTGCTAGGTCCATCTGGTCTAATGTGTCATTTAAGATTGATGTTTCCTTATTGATTTTTCTGTCTGGATGATCTACCCATTGATGTAAGCAGGGTGCTAAAGTCCCCTACTACTGCTGTCAATTTCTCCCATTAGGTCCCTTAATATTTGCTTTAGATATTTTGGTGCTCCTATGTTAGGTGTATATATATTTATAAATGTTATATCTTATACCTATATTGACTCCTCTATCATTATGTAATGCCCTTCTTTCTCTTTTATTACAGTCTTTGTTTTAAAGTCTATTTTGTCTGATATGAGTATAGTTATACCAGTTTTCTTTTTGTTTCCATTTGCATGGAATGTCTTTCTCCATCCCTTCACTTTTAGTCTGTGTGTTTCTTAGTCTTGAAGTGAGTGTTTTGTACACAGCATATAGATGAGTCTTGCTTTTTTATCCATTCAGCCACTCAGTGTCTTTTGATTGGAGAATTTAGTCAATTTATCTTTAAAATAATCATCAATAAGCATGTACTTATTGTCATTTTGTGCCTTGTTTTCCAGCTGTTGTTGTAGTTCCTCTGTTCCTTTCTTCTTCTCTTTCTCGCTATCCTTGTGGTTTGATGACTTTCTTTAGTGTTATGTTTAGAGTCTTTTCTGATTTTCTTTTGTTTATTTACTATAACTTTTTGCTTTGTGATTACAGTGTGGTTCATATATAACATCTTATATATACGCAGTGATTTGTGTTAACTTGATAGCAACTTAAATTTGAACATATTCCAAACCTTTACACTTTTATTCCCCCCTCATGTTTTATATTTTTGATGTCACATTTGCACTTTTAAATTTTATGTATCTCTAAACTAATTATTGCAGTTGTAGTATTTTTACTAATTTTGTCTTTTAATTTTCATATCTGCTTTATAAGTGATTGATCCAGTACCTTTTACTATAAATTTACCTTTCCAGTGAGATTTTTTACTTTTGTATGTTTTCTTGTTATTAATTAGTGCCATTTATTTTCAGCTTAAAGAAGTCCCTTTAACATTTCTTGTAAGGCCAATTTAGTGTTGATTAACTGCTTTATCTTTTGCTTCTCTGGGAAAATCTTAATCTCTCTTTCAATTCTGAATGATGACTTTATGGGGTAGGGAATTCTTAGCTGGAAGCTTTTTTTTCCTTTCAGCATTTGGAATATGTAATGTCACTCCCTTCTGGTCTATAAAGTTTCTGCTGAAAAATCTGCTGATAGCCTTATGAGGGTTCCCTTGTATGTAACAAGTTTTTTTTCTCTTGCTGCTTTTAGGATTCTATCTTTCTCTTTAACTTTTACTGTTTTAATTATAATGTGTCTTGGTGTGGGTCTCTTTAGGTTCATTTTATTTGGCACCCTCTGGGCTTCCTGGACCTGGATGTCTGTTTATTTCCCCAGATTAGGGAAGTTTTCAGCCATTATTTCTTCAAATAAGTATTCTGGGCCTTTTTCTCTCTCTTCCCCATCTGGGACTCCTATAATGCAAATGTTATTCTATTTTCTCTTGTTCTTTTGTTTGGAACATATTCTTCTATTTCCTCATTTAGCCTGACTCTTTGTCTACGTATTAGGCAAATCAAATATATCTCCCAGTCTTGAAGGAGTGGCCTTGTGTAGGAGATGACACATGGGGCCCAAAAGTGCTATCCTTCCTGGCCACCAGAGCTAGATATTCAAGGAGTGTCCCTGTGTGGGCTACAGACTCCTGACTGCTGTGGTGGAGCCACATCTGTGGCATTGGAATGGATGGGGCTCTCATCTAGCCCAGCTGCAGCATGAGGCCATGGTGTGGAGGTGGGTGGGGCTCTCACCCTGCTAGCTGTGGCATGAGGCCATGGTGCAGGGGTGGGTGGGGCTCTCATACTGCCACCTGTTGTGTGATAGGCAGCATGTTTTATGCACCATTTGCCAGACTCTGGTCTGAGTACTTGAAATTTATTTTCTTATTCAATCCTCCTCAAAACATCATAAGTGCTATTATTATCATCACTTTTAAATGAGAAAACTGAGGTGCAGAGAGTTTAATTTAGTGTCCAAAGATGCACAGATGATATAGGGGGAGCAGAGATTCAACTCACGCACTCTGGCCCCCTCCCTCCCTGCCACTCACTCCCTACCCCTAAACTATAATGTCCCCTCTTAACAAGGAAGAAGGTTCACCAAATTTCAAATGACAAAAAAGAAGGACTTTTATCAATGTACATAACAATTCAGTAAAACACATACGTGGAAAACAAAAAAATGAGAGGAAAACTTTCTGGGTGATTTTTGCTTCTTTCTAAATTTTTTAATTTTCTCAGTTTTCATAATTAACCTGGGTTACTTTTATAGATTAGCTGTAGATTATATATTATAGCTTAACTTTGTAGATTATTCAATTTAAGATTGCTTCTGTCAAGAAAAGAAAGTACTCCGACTTTTCACAAAGCACCATCCTCAACCTCAATTCCAACTATGTGAGCCAGGGTATTATGGAGCTTCTTAACAGAACAGATTAAGTTTCCAGTTTTTGTAATAAATCTTCCCGCACAAATAAATCAAATAATAAAGAAAGCACATTTAAGCTAGCTAGAAAGTGAATTATACATTTTATCCCTCCTTTCACATGAACAGTGACATACACATATTCTCACTTCAAGAATATGAGCTCCTTGCTATTGTTTTGATATTTCAAAGCATGTTTGTATACATGTAAAGTCACATTTTTAAAGACTTCAAGCAATACACATATGTCTCTCACTATTATTGCATCTCAATCATCACTTCAGATTTGGATACTTTACCTCCTCTTTTGTTCATTTCTCTATTTTGATTTTAAATTTGATTTCAGGCAGTATAAAAATACCCTGGTTAGCCTCTTCCACTGCATCAACTTAGGTATTGTATTTATTTATATAATCAATCCAAACTGCTCCTTAATCTGGAGTATAAATGCCGTCATAAATCTATTATTCTTTCCAACTAATTGCTGGAACAGCCATCTGCCTAATAAGCAAGAAGCCCAACATATCTTCTAAGGATAATTCTCTCTATTGTCTAAGAATCCAGTTCAAGGGAGAGTTGTCCTTCTCTGATGTTTAGAGCCTATTGGAGTTTGGTCATCCTAAAAGTATTACTGTTTCTCACTGCTGCATGATATTAAAATTGAATCTTAGACCCCTACCATGTCTACTTGGTAATTTGTCAGGAGTGTGTCAGTAGCATGTATTTCCCCAAGACCCTTATCAAGGCCCCCATGACCTCCTTATTCCTGAGGCTGTAGATGAGGGGGTTCAGGGCTGGGGTTACAATCGTGTAGAAAACAGAGATGATGTTGTCCTGCTTGGGGCTGTGGAGGGAACTGGGCAGGACATACATGAATGTGGCAGCTCCATAGAACATCCCAACCACAGTCAGGTGGGAAGAGCAGGTGACGAGGGCTTTCTGCCACCCCTCATTTGAGGGAATGTGGAGCACAGTAAGTAGGATTAGTGAATAAGAGGCAACAATGACAGAAAGAGGGAGCAAGAGGAAAGTCACACCTGTCACATACACCATGAGCTCATATCTAGAGGCATCTGCACAGGCCAACTTCAGCAGAGGTGGGATCTCACACAGCAGGTGACTGATCTTCCGGGATTTGCAGAAAGGGAAGTGCATAGTGTACATGGTATGTCCTAGAGCACACAGGAATGCCAGGATCCAGGATGTGGTGACCATCAGCCAGCAGACCCTGGGCCTCATGAGGACCATGTAGTTCAGAGGATAGCAAATGGCCACATACCTGTCATAGGCCATGAAGGCCAGTAAGAGGTCCTCTGCACTACCAAGCATCAGTGCCAGAAACAGCTGAAGGGCACAGCCTCCAAAGGAGATAGTATTTTCACAGCGCAGAAAATCCACGATGGCCTTGGGAGTGACAACAGACGTGAAGAGGAGGTCCATGAGTGAGAGCTGCCCGAGCAGGAGGTACATGGGCACATGGAGCCGGGCATCCATTGTGATGACCAGGAGCAGCAGGATGTTGCTGGTCAGGGCCAACATGTACAAGACTGTGATTGTAGCACACAGCAGTTTGGGAGACCCACTGTCATTCAGAATCCCCATCAATATGAAACCACTTTCTAGAGTGGAATTCCAGTGCTCCATTCCGTGTTGTGTCTTTAGTTACCTAGAATCAAATGGATTCTCAGTGAAAGCCTTTCTGAGTAAGTTCACCCTAGTTTTGTATTGTCTCATGTCACTATGGGGTGGCCAACAGGAATTCCAGGAGATGGAATGGATGGTGTCTTTTCCTCTTGGTAGCTGTGTTTGCCCTCTTACTTCTGAATTTCTTAATCTTTTTATTGAATAATAAGAAAGCATGTTGCTTTGCTAATAGCTAATCATTTAGAGATCACTTTAAATAAAATATCCAAGAGAACGTGCCCAAGTAAACATCTTTGTAAATAAATAAAAACATATCTATCTTCATCATAAAGAAATATACTGGCCATTGGTTTAAAATCTAGCTGGTTTTCTGCTTAAAATATACTTGAGATTTCAATTCAGGGTTTGAAGTTTTTATTATAATAAAGCTGTATGATATCTTCTCTACAGATGTGACATCTACCTTTGCTTCCTGGTCTCGTTGTTGACAGCTTCCTCAGCAGGGAATCTCTCAGCTCTGGGACCATTTGATCTCTTGTGTTCTTAAACTACCCTCACATCTTTGATGAGCATATCACTACTCTGTTGGAAGGAAAAAGAATTCTGGGCTGAATTGAATGGTAAGGGTAGTAGGAATTTTGGAGGTAGACACGCAGGAACAGTACAAAAAGCGTTTGCTTATTTTCAGGTAATCGTAAAATGTTTGCTAGAGAGGAATCAAGGAAAAGGTAATAGATGAGATTTACAAAGATCTCAAGGTGTTTGTATTTTGGGCATATGATAGAAGAGGTGAGCTATAAAAGAGGAGACTGCATAGAAAAGTCCCAAAGCCATTCCACCACATGAGAGTCAAAGCAAGACCCTGAACAGGAAAAGGAGATTCCTTTATCTCACAAATATAGCAGTATGTGGAGGAGTGCTGGTCCTGCTGAGCCCTGAATCTATATCATAATATTGGTGGAAGGGGTTGAGGAGGAGAAAAAGTGGAGTGTGTGGGATGTGTGGGACAATGTTCACTTAGTTTGTTCTTTATGAATGCAGCTCATTCACAGTTGAATGGAGGCTTAGGAGGCTCTCTGGGAAGAGAAGAGAAGAATACATGACCAAATTCTTCATCTTTCCCTTGTATCATCTGCTCCTACACCTCCTATCTTCTGTTTATGTCATCATCCTGGTCAACTTAGAGTTGGGACCTTGAAGTGGTAGGTTCATAAAGTCTTGAAATTAGAAGGCCCATCTGATCCAGCTCCTTTCATTCATTCAATATTTACTAAAGATCTGCAACGTATCAGGTGCTACAGTTGATGCTAGAGAAATGGCATACAGGTGAAAAACCCATTACACAAACACTTGCGTAAATCCACTGGGGATGGTTGATATATGAAGGAAAATATACTATGAATCCATGTAAGTAAGGTTTCAGGAAAAAATTCCCTTAGGATGTGACATATAAACTACAAGCTGAGGATGAATAGGAGGTGACTAAGCAAAAAAGGGTCAGGTATAACAATAGAGAGAGGAAATAACATTATGAAGGTCAGGACACTGAACTACAGAAGAAGATCCTCCTTACAACAAGAAAACCAACAACACAATTAAAAAAAATAGGCAAACGATCTGAACAGAGATTTCTCCAAACAAGATACACAGATGGCCAACAAGTACATGAAAACATGTTCAAAATCATTAACTATCAGAGAAATGCAAATCAAAACTACAATGAGATATCACCTCACTCCAGTCAGAATGGCTATAATTAACAAAACAGGAAACAACAAGTGTTGAAGAGGATGTGGAGAGAAGGGAACCTTCGCACACTGCTGGTGGGAGTACAAACTGGTGCAGCCACTATGGAAAACAGTATGGAGTTTCCTCAGAAAATTAAGAATAGATCTACAATATGATCCAGCTATTTCACTGCTGAGTATTTATCCAGAGAACTTGAAAACACAAATGCATAAAGATACATGCACCCCTATGTTCATTGCAGCATTATTCACAATAGCCAAGGCTTGGAAGCAACCTAGGTGCCCATCAAGGGACGAATGGATAAAGAAGATGTGGTATATATACATAATGGAATACTACTCAGCATTAAGAAATGATGAAGTCCAACCATTTGTGACAACGTGGATGGAGCTTGAGGGTATTATGCTGAGTGAAATAAGTCAGAGGCAGAAAGTCAAATACCATACGATCTCACTCATAAGTAGAAGCTAAAAACAAACACATAGCAACAGAGATTGCACTGGTGGTTACCAGAGGGGAATGGGGGAGGGAGGAGAACAAAAGGGGTGATTAGGCTCACATGTGAGGGGATGGACTATAATTAGTCTTTGGGTGGTGAACATGATGTAATCTACACAGAATTCGAAATATATTATGATGTACATCTGAAAGTTATGTAATGTTATAATCCAATGTTACTGCTATAAAAATTAAAACTGAAAAAAGAGTTAATCCAAAAAAAATTTAAAAAGAAGATCCTCCCTGCACTTTTGCTTTAGTGAAATCTGAGCTAGAAGTCAGCCAGCAAAATGTCCCCTGTAAAACTCTGTCTCATCATTGCTTGGCATCTGAGACCTTTCCTTTGCCTCACAAAACCAAAACTACGGGTTTAAAGTAAGAAGTATAGGAAGGAAGACCTTTGCCTACTGACAATAGCATGACAAATTCAAAGACAATTTCTAGCATTGTTCCTGGTGAATACTTGACTTAAAATATTTTTGCTTTTATTGGACTAAAAAGATGAAGGGATAGAGGCCAGGCTGGTGGATCAGTGGTTAAGTTTGCACATTCTGCTTCGGTGGCCCAGGGTTCGCTGGTTCTGATCCTGGGTGTGGACCTATGCACAGCTTGTCAAGCCATGCTGTGGCAGACATCTCACATATAAAAGAGAGGAAGATGGGCACAGATGCTAGCTCAGGGCTAATCGTCCTCAAAAAAGAAAAAAAAAGATGAAGGGATAGAATAATAAAGGGAAGAAGATAGTTAGGCACACATTTCCAGATTTTTTCATCAGGAGTTTGGACAGGATTTTGAAGAACAGAAAATACAGGGCTTAAGTAAGGTGGTAATCCTTAGGACTCAGGATCCTACCTATCTGCCTTCCTCTCCTTGATTCAGACCCCTGCTTTTCTTCCTCTTCCATTCTCTGCCTCCTCTCCTCTAAGGCCATCTGAAAATAACATCCAGAGAACACACACTGGGCCTACAGAGGAAGAGCCCCCTTTATGGAAAACTGCTGTTGGGGGGGGAACTCAGCCCACGAGAAGTCAGCTGAGACTGAGATTAACAGAGGAACATTGTTGTACTTCAGAGGAAATGGTCAGACAGAGCCATTTCACAAGATGGAGCTAAAAATTGGGAGGCATATTTTTATGTTATTTCTCTGTATCATTGCTCAGTATTTTTTAAAAACGTCACTGACTTCGATTGGCTTTTTCTGTGGCTTTGGACTGAAATGACAAGCAAGCATAAAGGGAAGAGAAACTTCAGCTAATTCTAGATGACCCCCTTTGGAGATACACTCTTTTAGGGGCACACATCTAGTAGACTAGTAGAGACCAGGGTAATCCAGGTCCAAAGGTAAGTACTGAGACTTTTACCTGGACACCAGCCTCAGGAAGTACAGGAACCCAGGTCCGGTCAGAGGAACAGACTGATTGTGGGTGCACCCACACATGCAGGGTGCCTAGAGTGTAGAGGGAGTGGGTGAGCTATAAAGCCTAAGGGACTATAGAATCTGAGAAGTATATCAGTGAGGTCTTAGCCCTCAAGACTAAGATTTCTCAAGACTTCCAGATTCCCCAAAATTCTAGAAGCAGACAGAGCCCTTACCTCAGAGGAGGAGGGGCACGGCTGCCAGACCACACCTAGTGCCCTGTGATTCGTTTCAGGGATGAAAATGTTCAAGAAGATGAAGTACGAGGAGGTGGTTCTGGCGGGGTGGGATGTGGGTGTGTGTCTGGCTGTGTCTGAGTTCAGAGGTCAAAGACTCCTCCAGTCACTGGCATTACAAATCCTGTCTTGGGGTAGAGATGGATGCAGACAGGCAGCTGAGAACCTAGGCAGGAAGCAAGGAGCTAAATCCCTCCCAACTTCTCTTGTCCAGTCTTGTGAGAAAGCCTTCACAGTAGTGGCATGCTTCTGGCTAAGTTCTTGAGTCCAGGTACTCAGATTTTCATGTGTTCCTCTCCTGCTGGAGTCCACAATAAAAGATGAGCACAGCAGGAAATTGGGTAAAAACATATGAGAGGAGCTTCCCAAAGGAGATGCTATGGTGTGCGGCCTCATTGTCCCTGGGGTAACAGTGAGCTGAGGCCCTGTCCTGGGGGAGGCATCACGGTCTCCTCCCCTCAGCTGACGTGACCTTCCTGAAAATGCTGTTCCAGGAAACAAGATTTTAATGAATCCCCGGGCATGTCCCTGGCCTCCCACTCCTGCAAACTTCACCCACTAAGTGAGCTCTGAGGACTGAGGGCTTGTTATGTTTCATATGGACTTGCTGAGGCTGTTTCCAAAACGCTGAATAAGGGGGCAGTGTCAGTAACTGACCTAAGAATAAGGGCCCCTCCAGCTAGTCCTCTGACCAAATTATAAAGCATGTCTCAAAGGCACTGTAGATGCTGCCACTCCCCGTCTCCCTCCTTGAGCCTCTAGCCTGAGCCCTTACCAGCTAGAGGGAACGGAACCTTGCAGTGCTTCTGTTCATATCAGGTCTTCCTTCCTTGACCTTTAACTACCATTAAAGCACTGATTTATTGGACCTTTCTATGATTTTAAGTTATTTGTTTCTCTTTTCTACTCCCTCTAATGCATGTGCACATGGATGTGCAGCAATGTATCTACGTCCCTGCTTTCTGTGTCCGGTGGGCTCAGCTGCTTAGAGCTCTCGGATGATGACACACACCTGCCTCCACCCATCGCTGCTCTACTTCAGGCCATTCTCTCACTCAGTTTTTGCCAGGTCTTCCTCATTATCCAGTCTCTCTTTAATCACTGATTTTGCTAGTAAATGCTGAAACTGCTACTGGAGTTATATCTTTTTCTTTCAACTTTAAGAAAATTAAAAATAAGATATTTTTGGTTTTTTTCTTAAGATTTTATTTTTCCCTTTTTCTCCCAAATCCCCCCAGTACATAGTTGTCTATTTTCAGTTGTGGGTCCTTCTAGTTGTGGCATGTGGGATGCCGCCTCAGCATGGCCTGACGAGCAGTGCCATGTCTGCGCCCAGGATTCAAACCGGCGAAATGCTGGTTTGCCAAAGCAGAGCACGTGAACCCAACCACTCGGCCACAGGGCCAGCCCCCAAAAATAAGTTTTCATTTTGCAATTGTGAAAACAATATACTCAAGAAAATTATTTCACAAGTACAACAAGAGAAATATAATACAGGATCTTTCTATTTTTCTCATTATAAAGGGAACATATCCAAGAGAAGCTTTTACATATGTGCAGTATAAGAGCAGCACTATTCACAAGAGAAGAAAAACTGGAAACAACCCTTATGACCACTAACAATGGAATGGACAAATGTTCACACATAGTGATATTATACAGAAATAAGAACAACGAAACCAGAAGGACATACACGAAAATGAATAACTCAGTAATCTAATATTACTTGAAAAAAGGGAGTCGTAAGGAGTATATATCATGATATTCCTTTTATGGAGTTAAAAACTCAAATGAAAATAATTTTTTATGAATACATGTAGATTCAGTAAAAATATATAAAAGAGTGAAAAAGAGAATGATGGACATAGGAGTTGGGACAATAGTTACCAAAACCAAAGGAGGCAGAGACCTAATGGTTAGATGAAGGCTATTGTCAAAAGTCCTAGGTTTTATTTCAGGTGGTGAGTTTACGGTAATGATGAATTAAGTCCGAATGCAACTGACTTTCAATCTTGCTTTCTACTCTACAGATAAAATAAAGATCACAGGTGATTAAATCCCTCAGATGCAAACTTTCTTTCACCTCCTCATTGTCTTATGTAGGAATTAACTTTACTGCTCGGTCTTTTATTTCAAAGGAATAAATGCACCTTCACCACTGTGGCATTGACTTCTCCAATTATTATTGAGATTCTTTCTTATCTTCACTGCCTGCTCTCTTTGCTCCTTCATTTGCATGTTCTTCTTGTATTTTAAGCTCTCTCTCAATCCTCTGATTTAGCTTCCAAATTTGATCAATATTTCCCTGTTCAAAAAACAATCCCTTGGGCCAGCCCCAGTGGGCTAGTGGTTAAGTTCAGCATGCTCCACTTTGGCAGCCTGGGTTTGGTTTCCAGGCGCTGATCTACACCACTCATCTGTCAGTGGCCATGCTGTGGTGGCAGCTCACATACAAAAAGAGGAAAATTGGCAGTGGATGTTAACTCAGGGCAAACCTTCCTCAGACAAAAAAAAACCAAAACAACAGTTCCTTGGTTTTCCTTTCCTTTCAGACTATTTCTTTAAAATCCCCCCATTTTTGCAACAAATTTCTTGAAAAAGCATTTGTAATAACTGAGTCTACGTCTACTTTGAATTGCTAATTCAGTATATGTGAAGGTGATACTTGCTACCTACTATATCAGACAACCCAGAAATGACAGTAGCATAACCAATAAAATTGTATGTCTCACTCATGTAACAGTCCAAGGCAGATTTCTTGGTTAGGAAGCTGTCCTTGACTGCTTTCCTCTAAGAGATGCTTCAGGGGCCCAGGCTTCCCCATTTGGCAAAGGCAATACCTTCAATATGTGGTTCCCAGGTTGACAACAAGTCATTTCCATTCCAGGCAGTGTGAGAAAAGAGAGAACCTGAGGCATCAAGTGTAGATAGTTTTTATGGCTCAGACTTCACTTTATGGCACACTTTGTGGCACATTTCAATTCTGCACTGCACTCCTCAGCCTGTTTATATCACCTCCTGCCAAGCGCCCCATGTGAGCTGAACTGACATTCTTTGTCCCAAGATCACCAATGTCCTCTTTGCAAAATCCAGTAGTGTGTACTGTTTTATGCTACTGGGTATCTTTTAAAACCACTAAATTCCCATACTCCTCCTTCTTTTGGTGCAAAAAAAGACTACCACTTTGTTTCATGCTAGCACCAATACTTGTTTTCTTTCTCATCTCTGGGTTATCCGGTAGCACACTACACTAGTATATAAGCTCCAGAAGGGCAAGAACTAGGCCTGTTTTGTTTCCAATCACATCTCTAGCTTCCAGCATGTAACTGGTGGAGGATTTGTACTCAATAAATGTTTGCTGAATTAATAAATGAATGAATGAAAGTGTCTTCCACAGGTCCTCTCAAATTCCAACTAAAATATCCATGAAGATATAAATATTTTTAAAAGCTGACTTCAGGTCAGTAAACCAGAGATAAGAAAGAGCTATATGACAAGGTTTAGAAGACATCTCTACCAACTCTATAATAAAAAAAAAAAGGTTATATTAAAAAACATAATTTTTTACTTCAAACTTGGGAGCATTTAAAGACTGACATATCCAAAGAATTTAGGCTAAGTTTTATTTATGTGGAATTCTAGAATAAAGCCCACCCCCCAGACCAGAAAATGGAGAAATATGCAGGAGCTAGGCCAAGTCAGAGCCTTCCCCAGATCTTCCCTTCTCCTCTACCTCCTTCACTCAGACATGCAGAGAACACAGTTTTCAATGAATATAAAAGGATTAGGCAGAGATAACTTGCATTCTGAGACAATTGCAGCAAAGAGAAAATAATTATAAACAGGGAGTGTGTCTTACTTTTGGGTCACTCAGAAGTTGACCCTGAACAAGGATTTGAGTGCAAAAAGTTTATTTGGGAAGAGATTTCAGGAAAAATTAGTAGGGTAGGGAAGTGGGACAGAAAAGCAAAAGAGTCAATAAAGGGTGTGTCATCCAGCAAGTTACTGTGGGCAACTGGATCTTAACCCTCTTGGGGAACTCTGAGAAAAAGAGTAGAGCACATATCTCAGAGGCAAATCACACCTAAGGTGTGAGGGATGTGGGGTATTTACATGCCAACTCTCATCAATCATCAATTAAGTCCTGGTTGCTTCAGAGTACATTAATTCCCTGGGCCATTTTAGCCTTCTAGGCATGGAGGCAGAACTGGCATGTCAGCCAAACAAAGTCTTAATGCAAAAGACGCAGATATTGGCTGTTGGAAGTCAGCATGCCCTAAAATGATAGGGTCAAAAGGATATTTGCAGAACATTGCCCTCATTTACTATATTGTAAGACAATGATGTTTATAATAATGAATGCTCAGAGGTATAGTCTTAAATTCACTAGAAAGTACAAAAAGATGAAGAGATAAAGGAAATGACTGAATGATGAGTCTAATGAAGAATAAATAAAAATATCATGGCACATTATATTTTAATTATATTCCTGACTCAATTTCTTAGGATTTCAGTTAGATTATTGCATCTACATTAACATAACAGAATAGAATTATCTAAAATATAAAAATAAAACAATATTTTCCATGTACCTCCAAAGTCTAAATTGAGGTGCTACAATATTGGGGGGACTTACATGGAGGTGATTAGTAGATAATTTACAAGCACTAAACCATCAACCCTTCTGAGGTATAAAAGAGAAATAGTTGGAAGCTGATGGAGAGGAATATTTTGAAGATATCTTTCGGCATAGTCTTTTATTCCTCCCTCCATGAGAAAATAAGGCGCTTCCTTCATCTTAAATGACAAGAGCTTCAAAAGTCCTACTAAAGAATTTCATGTGTCTTATCTGGAATTTGAAGGGTGCTAGAACAGGTACTTTCCTCACACATAAAAAATCCAAATGTCCATTATAGACTGGCATGGTGTCCCTGGTTGAAGAGAAGAGACACAGCATTCCACACTCCCAGAATTTAGCAAGACAAGGTACAAACGTGACTCCTCTTGGGCCTATGTGGATCCTGTGGAAGAGAATTAAGTCAGGGCTCTTTGTAAAAGGGACTCAGCCCAACAGAACCACCTGGCAGGTTGAGGTGACCACTAACAGAGGGATACACTATTAATTAAGAAGGAGTCATATGTGACCAGCTAATGGAGGCTTTGTGCATGTCACAGTAATCTGAGTAGAGGATCTGTATCATGGGCTGAATTGTGCCCTCCCAAAATTCATATGTTGAAGGCCTAACTCCTAAAACCTCAGAACACAACTGTATTTGGAGATAGGGCCTTTGAAGAGCTGATTAAGTTAAAAGGAGGCCATTAGGGTGGGCCCTAATTCAATCTGACTGGTGTCCTTATAAGAAGAGGAAATTTAGACACACAAAGAGAGACTAGGGTGCATATGCAAAGAGGAAAGACCAAGTGAAGACTCAGCGAGAAGACGGCCATCTCCAAGCCAAGGGGAGATTCAGGAGAAACCAAACCTGCTGACACCTTGATCATGGATTTAGCTCTTTTTCTCTCTTTTCTCTCTCCTCCTCCTTCTCCCCCTCCTCCTCCTCTTCCTCATTCTCCTCTTCCTCCTCTTTTTCCTCCTCCTCCTAATTTCTCTTTTTCTTTCTTGTCCCACCTCAACTCAATTAGATGATTACTTTTTCCTGCCCAAAATACTTTTGGTAGTTGTTTACACCAGGCACTTTCAATATCAAATCTTATAACAGCATTTCGGAGCTCTTGTCCCTGACATCAATCCTAAAACTTTCTATATTTGGTCTAAATATTATGTTATGTCCTCCAACCTTCTTGGGCTGACAGCTTTTCATAGATCCACAGTACTAGGAAGCAGGTTGGCAACAGTTTTATTCAAATTCCTCTTATGGGGGGTTTGGTGAACATGTACGGAAAAAGAAGCCCCACTCAAAGCAATACCTTATTCTAGTTCCTCATGTACATGGAGCAATTTTAATTCTTATTACCTCACCACCACTGCATGCTCTCTTGTGAAAAAGAGAGAGAGAGAAAATTCTGAAAGGATAAAAATTTAAATGTCAGCAGAATTTATTTCTGGAAACAGGATTATATGTGATT
Source organism: Equus asinus (assembly GCF_041296235.1). Taxonomy (NCBI): domain Eukaryota; kingdom Metazoa; phylum Chordata; class Mammalia; order Perissodactyla; family Equidae; genus Equus; species Equus asinus. The sequence continues at coordinate 90,489,476 of NC_091809.1, read as the reverse complement.
TTATTTTTTTAAATACTTTTCACCTTATTCCTTTCATAATCAGAAAAGGAAGCACTTAGTTTTTATTTTCTGAGTGTTCAACTCACCTTCCTTCTCTCTCCTCCAAAAATAAGAATGCTAAATTTTAAGGCACTCTCACACTTATTGGTGGAAATGCAGACAGCTAGAAGGATGAAGAAGGTAAGGAAAACAATTGAGTGAGACATGAGATTGGGCTGAGATAAAGTAGCATTTAGTCAAGGAGTGAGAAGGAATCAGATTCAGTACTACTAGCAGAGAATTCTATATAGTTAAGTTTACTTGTCACAGACAGACACACATACACACAGACAATTGCACATGCTCGTATACTCTTTCACATCTGCACACACTGTACATAAACACCCAACAAAAAATGGAGGCCAGAGAAAGGAGAAAGAAGAAATGTCTTCTTTAGGAATGGTCATGATGCAGTCCAGTTAAATTCATTGCAGGAAGGGCCTCAAAGTTACAGAAACACTATGAGATTCAATCACTTTTAACTGGAAATAAGGCAATTGGAAGTAGAGCCCCTATGGGTAGCATTCCATAGAAATCACAAGACATTCAATGTCTGGACTGAATGCTGGCTTTTTGGCAGTCACTGTTGATTTAGTCAGGAACATGGAAAAAGTCTTCAGCAAGCCCACAGGTGACTGTATGGTAACTTGGGCTTCCCAGCTCATTAGTGGCTGAAGGATGCTAGAAATACGTTCAGGGAGATTAATCATTTTCCTTGGGGCAACATTTCAAGGGTGAGTTTACTCTGCTACAAGGGCATTTCCTTCTGGGAAGAATTGCAGAAAGAGACCATAAGATAACAGAAGAGTGAACCTCCCCTTAGAACAGAGCATGGCTCTCTGTTGTCCCAGAGGGAATGAAACCTTCTAAGAAAGGTGCTGAATTTTATTCATATTGAGAGATTCTGGCACAGTGCTTGCACACAGCAGACATTTAATAAATATTTGTGGAGAAGAAAATCAGTCGAGGCAAATAAAGCATGTGAAGGAAAGGATGAGGATAGCAGAGCTATTGTCAATCATGGTGTTCCAAGTACTTAAGAAAAATGTCAGAAACCACTGCCTCCGAAGGTAGACTATCTTCCAGCCAGCTTCCTGAGAGCCCCCTTCACATCCTTGTTCCTCAGGCTGTAAATGATAGGGTTCAACATGGAAGTCATAACTGAATAGAACACGGAGATGACCTTATCCTTTTCATTCATTGCCTTGGAATTGGGTCTCATGTAGGCAAATATTCCAGAGCCATAGTAGAGAACCACAACAGTGAGATGGGAGCCACAGGTAGAGAATACCTTGAGCCTCCCCTCCCCTGACTGCATCTGAGTCACAGCGGAGATAATATGCCAGTAGGAGACAAGGATGAGGGAGAGGGGTGCTAAGAGGATAATCACGCCCATTGAAAAGAGGGCCATCTCAGCACTGTAGGTGTCTGCTGAAGCCAGCTTCAGGAGTGCAGGAGGTTCACAAAAATAATGATTAATTACATTCTGTCCCTGGAAGGGGAGACACAGTGTAAATGCACTGTCCACTGAACTTACAAATACCCCACTGATCCAGGACATGATGGCCAACTGGACACAAGCCCTCTGGGTCATGATGGTGGAGTAGTGCAGGGGCTTGCAGACGGCCACATAGCGGTCATAGGACATCACTGCCAGAAGTGCACACTCTGTACACCCTGCTAGGAGGAAGACAACTATCTGTAGTGAACATCCAGCAAAGGAAATGGTTTTCTTTTTCACAAGGAAGTGGACCAACATCTGAGGAACGATGCTTGTAGAGAAACATAGGTCAGCAAAGGACAAGTTTTTGAGGAAAAAGTACATGGGATGGTGAAGTCGAGAGTCAGTCTGGATAAGGGTAATTATGAGCAGGTTTCCAAATATAGAGAGAATGTAAATGATCAGGAAAAGACAGAACAGCAAGATCTGGATCTTTGGATCCTGTGAAAGTCCGAGCAAGATAAATTCTGCCACAGAAGTTTGGTTTCCTTCTCCCATTGGTGTTTATTCTTGTTTACCTGTCATCATAAAACAGATACATTCTGAAAGTATGATTTCACAAGCTTTATGAACAAGCACAATGTTAATGAGGGCACCCAGTTGGAAATTGGGTTTTAGCTGCTTCCTACAAAGTGCCAGTTAGCATTAGGATGCGTACTGTTGTTTCCACCAATTTACATAATTTTTAACCATGTTTTTCATTGCTTAATCCACTTGGTAGGCTGAGTATCACACTTAATATGGCTTCTCAGCTAATCCTGATGTAAACATATTTACATATTGCTAAATTACTATGAAGATATATTAGGGGAATTGTCTTTGGTTAAATTTCATTTTTTTCTTCACAAGAAATATGTTGCATTTATCCAGATTAGCAGTCTGAGAATGAGGTGAACTTCTTTAGTCAATAAAAACCACTTTTTCTACTGTATTTCAAAATCAAAACACAGAGGTCAATGACAAATTTGTCAATGATAGTGTAGGAGGTTCAAATATGCTTTGCAGGATCAAACAGATAAATTACACTTACTAGTTCTTACTTTTTTCTATAGTGTTTTTCAAAAGAGGCTTTTTCAGTAGCAATCCAAAGAAAGTAAAGAAAGACAAAAGAACTTTATGTCCATGGACCATAATCCTGGCCCTTGTAAAACTATTTCACGTGACAGAGGAAAAGAAGAATGAACAAATGTGACATTCAGAAGTATAACACAATGAGACTTTAGTGCCCAGGGCCTTGTTCAAGTGAAAGAAGCCAGGGCCAAGCAAGAGCTTGAACTTCTGAATTGGATATCAACAGATTTTATAGCCCAAGACACACAATCTCAGCTCATCTCTGACCTCAGCTTCAGCTGTTGTGTACAGCTGTGACTCGCCTGGCACCCTGACATTCTGTCTTTCAGCATTCTGCCCAGGGCATTGGAAAGAGGGGCAAGGTAATGTCCCAGAGGCAACCTTTAACTAATGGACAATGGGAGTTGATGAATAAATGCACCAGACATTTCTGGGAGCTTCTTAGAAATTGGGCTTTATGGAGTTAAACCCCTATTGTCTATGCCATGTTTATTACTATTATTATTATTATTTCCTCTAAGGGGCTTCTTTGGAATTTTTTTTCCTAATCACCATCCCTCAAGAAATTTTAATAGCACAGATTTACTGTCTATCTATTTAATCTATTTATGTACTGCAGCCTTTGGAGAGCCACAAACCTTTGCAATATCTAAGATTTCTATTTCCTTCCAAGAACCTCTAAGATTTCTTTCTCCTTCCAAGAACTTTGGGGTCCATATTGCCCCCATTGAGAATGCATGGTCTAGATTAACAACTTCAATAATCCACACTTTATTGGTTTTCACTTGTTTTCTGTCTCACTCTTACTGCTTCCTTATACCATTTTCTGAAATCAATTTTCAAGTAAACAACCTGCATCCAAGCTCTTTTCTTAGGCCCTGCTCTCAGGGAGCTCAACTAAGAGAGATAGTAAGGGACCTGAGATGGAGGCTTGATTAAGGCAATATGGATAGGCTGACTTCTTCAGCTATGGAGTTCCAACTGTGTCTGATAATAACGAATAACACTTGTTAAGTGCTTGCTATGTGTCCGGCATTTTTCTAAGGACTCTGTGTATTAGTTTATTTAATCTTCACAACAATCCTATGAGGAAGTATATTTTCAAATCTCTATTTTACAGTTGAAGAAATTAAGGGGTAGAGATGTTAAGTAACTTGCTAGTCACACAGATATCAATGGTCAGGACTGGAATTCAAAGCCCTAGTGTCCTGTTCTATCATCTGAGCTTTTAAATCTTCAATCTAATTTCAGTCCCAATTCCAACAGGAGCAGCTAGTACTGAAAAATCCAATCATGTAGGTGGATTTGGCATGGAGAAATCCAAACAATGCTCAAGAGACTGAGAAAGTTATCCTCAATCCCAAATATGTTCATAAATGGCTTAGCTCCTAAAGTTGGCTGAGGTTAAGGTTTTTAGATGTTGTCAGTTGAAAATATTCTGGAAAGAACTAAACCTTGTAGCAAGTTCCCAACCAAATTTTTTAAATTTAGGGACAGATTTTTGTAACAAAAGGGAGGATTCAAGAACCAGGTAGAATAACCAATCAAATTTAAGGAGGGTCATCAGGGCATATGCCAGGTCTGTCAGCAGGGCCAACACGGAGCAGAGTCAGCTTGAGTCTGGTGCCATTGGTGACTGTACAGTTGTCATAAATTTACCTCTAACACTCAGATTACTGCACTATATTTTCAATGTAGGAGATGTGGTGAGAGATACAGGAGCCTAACTATTGTGTCTAGGACCTTGTATGCTGGGTAGAAGAACAGAATACTAATACTAATAATGTTAATAATAATAATAACAGCTATAACTTAAAAACTTACCTTGCATGGCTCTTAATATCTTCCAGGCACCCTTTCAGTATTTATTATTTATTAACTTATTTAATCCTCAGAAGAGTCTCAAGATATAGACACTACTAATATCCTCATTTTATAGATATGAATTCTGAGGCCCAGTGAGTATTAAATAAAAACAACAACAAAACTTTCCGGGCCATGGAATTAGTAAATTATTGAATCAGGATTCAGTCCCAGGTAGTCTGGCTCCCAAGCTCAGACATGATATTGTCCCACTGAATAGGAGTGCTGCTTCTGTTTTTAGAGACACACTCTGGAAATGGCCTCTGTCTGAATCCACAGCAGGAGCCATAAATGGAATGGACCACAAAATTAGGATTTGGCAAAATGTAAGGCAGAGGTTGGTAGTACACATAGGAAAGAGAGAGATGTGCTATCTTTCTGTAGTTTGGATTCCAGTAGAGAGGAGACTAAGTGGCATCAGCAAAAATATCTGCAATATCTTAATACCCCTCACGGCTTGTTTTCTTCCTCTCCTTCTTTACTGGCATATTGTTCCTTAGGGATCTCATTTTGCCTCAACTATCACCTATATCTAGACTGTCTCAAAAGTTATCTGACATCTGACCACTATTCTTAACTTGAATCCTACATTGTCAATTTTTTGCTAAATATTTACAATATTTACAATAATAGAATATTTTGTTCTGCCTGTAAATCAACATGTATGAAATTTAATTTTCCTCTTAACTTTATGCCACAAATAATTTTTAACTTCCCTTTTCCTGCAAATACCACCGCCATTTTCCCTAAACATGGTGACCTGAAAACATAAAATCAGCTTTGACTTATTTTCCTTTTTGCCTCAAGTTGATCAATCATCAAGTTCATCTTTTTGGCTCATCTTTCAAATCTCTGATCTTTCTTTTCATTGACACTGACATTGTTGTTAGTCTAGTATTTCATTCGATTCTGCTTGTATTACTTCAATACTTTCTAACTTATTTCTACACCCTAGAGTCTAATACAGCTTGGACTCCACTAACTGATGAATCTTTCAAAGTAAATGGCTTCCTTTATACCATTAAAGAAACTTCGAATTCTCTAGTTGAGCATTTAAAGCCTACCTTATGCTTATTCCAGTCTCCTTCTTACTTCTGCCTTACAGGTTTCTTTGTTTCAGTAAAATCAAATTTGCTCACCTCTCCAGACTCCTCCCTACAAACCTGAGGTAATCCACCCTTTCCTCTCATGGGAAGAGTTGTTGTAGCTAAAAGAGGATATTCTCTTGTGCTCTAAACTCCACATATTTCTTCTCTGGCTATTTCTCCAACAATTATAACCACTGTTTTTCCTTTACCTTCCCATCTCTTGAGCTATTGGCTTTCCTTCTAACAAAGGAATGAATATATTTGTCATCTTACCTTTCACTCTAAACTTCTCAAAATAATGTTTTTCATCTCTCCAATGAATCTATTTTGCGCATTAAAAGTGACATTTCAATGGCCAAATCTATTGATTTTGCTCTTGGTTATCTTGCTTGATCTAACAGTCATCATTAAAACTACAGATACTTTTGAAGCTGTATTCTGCCTTGCCTTCTCTTACTCTCTTTTTCCTCTGATGACATCTTTTCTTTTCCTTTATCATCTTTTTCATTCTGTCCATCATTTAAATTGGCATCTTCCTCTTTTCACTTTCTGAGCCTAAACACTCTCTCTAAATGACCTCTGAATTTGGCTATCATTTAATTTTTGGTGACTTCCAAATCTCTGTAAGCAACTGGGCTTTTTTTTCCCCCCAAAGTTCTGATGCACATATCAGACTTCCTACTGACTTCACTGACAATCCCGTTACTTGTATAATGGATATTATAATTATGGTGATGATGATGATATTGATAGTTATAACAAAAGTTTTGCGGACAGACAGCTTGGTTTGAATTAATAAATACATCATCTTGAGTAAGTCATTTAAATTACATAAGCTTCAGTTTCTACATCTGTAAAATGAGGATATTAGTATCTGTTTTTCCATTTGCTGCAAGGATTAAATTAAATAAGTTATATAAACACAGTTATTATTTGGGACATGATGAGTTTTAATTATCTAGAAAAACAATAAATGTGATACTTAATGCACGCATATGGAATAGTCACTTTACATGCATTTTCTCATTTAACTTCCAATTGAAGTCAAAGTTATTATACGCCGTCTCTCCATTCTTTTTTTTCTAATATTGACATAACTACTCCTTGTTTCTGTCATTTCCTTCTTTATTGACATACTGTTCCTTAAGGAACTATTAAGACAGTCTCTCAGATTGAAAATAGGAGCCGTTTTCTCTTCCTTCCTTCCTTTTCCACCTCCAGGACAGTTTAAATTGCCACTAGATTTTACGTCAGATCTCAAATCTCTCTCCTCCTCTCTATTCTCAGTACCATTAACCTATTTTCTGACCCCATTGTATCTACTTGTTATACCTGTATGATTTCTCTGCCTCCCATGTTGTTCTTTCAAATAATAGAATAATCTTTAGAAAATGATCATTGTACCATTTTAAATTCCCTAAAAACCAATTCAATAACTCTCCATTGTTTATAGACTTAAATCCAAATGCATGATCAGGTCCTAAACCATCTCTGTCTGACTGCAGATGTCTGCAAGGCCATCTCTCCCCACTTCCTAACTCTTAACTCATGCCCCTGCCATACCCACAGGTACGTGAACCTGTGCTTTTGCCTATGCCGTCTCCCCTACAGAAATTCGCTTCTAGCTTTATTAACTAGATAAACTCCTAGTCATCCTCCAATACTCTCCTCTAATGTCATTTCACTTTGTCACTTCTTTCATGGACTCCATTAACCTGAGTCGTTATTTTCCATCTCTCTGCTTCTCCAGGTTTTATGCTTACTACTATTAATACATATTTACTATTTCATAATATATATTTACTTCCAAGTCACCCTGGTTTTTTTCTATTTCATAAATTCTTAGAAGATAAGACTGTCAATAATCCTATCCTCATCAATTAACACAGATAAGTTTGCAATAAATATCTGTTGAACAAACCAATAAATGTATATCCCACTCAAATATTATCACACATACAAGTTTATACATATTTTCACACATATACCAAAACACAAACACTTATACAACAAGGAGTAACAAAGTGTGAATTAAGTACAAAAGACACAATATCCGTTAGTGTTAGTACCCACAGAAATGACAACAGGAAAAATGAGGCATGCTCACCTCATGGGAGTAGGTAAAGTTGCAAAAACAATGGGTTTTTTTCTTCCTACCTTGAGCTCAAGAAGAAGCAAAGATTATAAATTGAACAAACTTTACCTTCCGTATGAGTTGTGACAGAGCTGATAGACCAAGGTATGGACAGTAACCAAAGTCCTCAAATAACTGTTGTATTCATGTTGTATTCATCTCACCTTTCTAGACCTTTGATTTTCAAAATCAAAGGACCAGGTTTCCCTCTTGCTTTCTGCCTGTGGTAATGGGGAAAGAACCAGGGGATGGGACCACAGAGTCGACAAAGGGCAGTGGGGTATGGGGCAGGGTCTAATTGTTGGAAGATGAGGTCAGTGTGGGAGGTTACTACCCTAGAGACTTTAGGGTAAAAATCCTAATTTTTTTCCTTCTGTGTAGAATCCGATTTATGCAGGCACCTTGGAGAAGGACTTCTGTACTGAGTTCCATGCAAGGAGAATTAAAGATAAGCCCAACCCGGCCCCCCAAGAAAGGAAAGATGGTGCTGAGGAGGAGAGGCTAATCCTTCACAAACCTTGCAGAAGCTCCTGAAGAGACGCAGCCCTCTTGACCCATTCTCTACTCTCACCTGCTGGGCTCAGCTGAGACAAGCACAGAGCAGTGGAGCCGCTGGTGAGGGGCTCAAGGGCTGAGTACAGGATGGTGAAATCTGCAGCCTGAGGATCCAAATCCCACTTGGCAGTTCACACTGGATTTTTATTCCTAAAACACTCAGAATATTTCCCCATCCTAAATCTTTGCCAACTACTTATCTCAAAGACACAAATCGAAATTCTCCAAAGGCCTGAACAGTGGATTTTCCTAAGAGGAAGTTATTAACAATGAGGTACTGAGAGCAGAGGTAAACAGTGCATTCCCCTGAGTCTGACTTCATAAGACACGTTGAAGCCTTGTATATTATGTTTGTATGCACAGATTGGAATCTCTGGGTCTCGATTTCAAACTCTGTTAAAAAGAGACACAATTTTGGGACCAGCCCAGTGGCATAGTGGTTAAATTCAGCGTGCTCTGCTTTGGCGGCCTGGGTTTGCAAGTTCAGATCGCAGGCACAGACCTACATCACTCATCAAACTATGCTTGGTGGTGAGCCACATACAAAATAGAGGAAAGATCAGCACAGATGTTAACTCAGGGCCAATCTCCCTCACCAAAAAAAAAAGACTATTTTAAATGGGCACATGGAATTCAACATATATTTGTTGATCAACCCAGAAGTTATATTCCTAGGTACCTAACAGAAATGAAAGCCTTTGCCAACACAAAAAACTTACAATTGTTCTTATCCGCTTTATTTAAAATAACCAAAAACTTGAAAAAAGCCAAATGTGTATTAATAGATGACGCACAAATAAACTATGGCATACCCTTTGGTACATCCACTTAATAGAATACTATTCAGCAGAAAAAATGAACTATTGATAAATGCAGCATCATGGTTGAATCTCAGAAACATTATGCCAAACAAAAAACTAGACATAAAAGAGTTCATACCGTATGAGTCTATTCTTATGAAGTTATGAGGTCAAGAGTTACTTGAGGACTGGTGTAGTAGCTTTATGAATTGGATCAGTGGTCACCTGGTATATAGGAACTGACAGCAAAGGGGTGCAAGGGAATTATCTGATGCAAGAGAAATATATATCTTGACTGTGGAGCTAATTACATAGGTGCATACAGCTGTCAAAACTAATCTACCTGTATGTTTTTAAATAACTATATTTTATTGTACTTAAATTATATCTCCATGAAATTTATTTTCTAAAAATCTAATCGGTATGCCAATTTAAAGATAGGAGGAATTCAAAAGTATTTTTATGGAAATAGCAACTCCTATGAAATTCATTCAGTGAATCATTCATAACATACTTATAGAAGCCAAACTGTAGCGTACAGATTTCCATAATATGTCATCAATATGGGCTTTTTAGAAACAGAAACCTTTCATATATTATAGAACCTTAAAAATATTTATAATGTGATAGTAAGAAACCTTAAGAATATTTGCACAGCACAAAGAGTTGTTGGTAACTGAGTCGCAAAGTACCAAAAACAAAAATCAAACTTGGATGACCTTTGCTTTGATGGTAGGTGGATGCCACTACAATGGCACAAGAGATTTTTACAACAAAATACATAGTTGTAATGTCTCTCTTAAAGGAAGAGATGATTATATTGGGTTTTGCCATTCATCTTCTTAACATTGAAACATTCTAAGCCATTCTATTCTGCCCTGTACTCTAGGAAGCTGATCTCTAAGGAATATATCACTGGGTTCCATTGCTGGCTGGCTTCCAATTGGTTGTAGACAAAGGGAAGTACCAGAAGGAGACAAAAGACCAAAAGTAGAAACAGAGATAGGATATTTCTTCCCTGCTTGCTTCCTACTCCGGGCTCTGTTTTCTGATAGTGTCTATATCCCACCTCTTGCAAGAGGTCCCTCCTTCAGACTGCATCTCTCTTATAATATAGTAGTACATTATTCCCCTCTTCTCCCTTCAAGTTTAAAGCAGTAATGGCTTCCTGCTGTCGCATCTCTGAGTGTCTCAATATCCTTTGGTGGGTCTCTTAATTCTGTCCTTACCTAACCAATCACTTCATTAAAGTTTCTTGAAGCATCTAAAGTTTACTGCCAGGTTGTTGACTGATACGGCAACATTTTAAAACTGAGGGAAAAGGAAACTAATCTTCTAAATAAATAGTTAAAAGAGATCATTTTTGAAAATGGATGCTTGAAAATGTTTCTGTTCATACGTGATCTTATGGCTTAAACTAATATATGCTATGTATAAAATTCTCCCATGTTCATGCTAAAAATTTGAAAATGGAATTTTCTAATGTACTTAAAGTTCTCCCAGTGAAGAGTGGAGATGGTGGAGAAGTGGGTCACTCACCCAGCTATCCCTTGTACCATTTTGTTTAAAACATTTTTAGAAATATATTATCATACATATGATTTATAGTTATAAAACTAGTTAGCAAGAGAGAGTAACTTACATTAGTGAATATAGAAATTTACCAGCTGTATCTTATCAAAAATCTTTGCTTCAGGTGGATTTGGAAAAATGAACCTTATCATTTTTTAAAACAAAGCATTTGTTGCATTTGAATCTATAAATCGTTCTGAGTTAAAATGCTAAGCTGCAAGTAAGACAAGTATCAAAATAAATTAAATAGTTGAACTTCTGTCTTCCTCTTAGGTGTAGAAATCTAGAAAAAGTGTCCTTTCCACCATAAAAACAATAAAAATCAACAAAATTATAACTTTTCTTGAAATAATGAGAAGGCAGAGGTCATGGGACAGTCAAATAGTCAAAAATTAAATAAAGGGTAGGGCCTCCAATAAGACCTCAAACAAGAGCACTGATTACCAGTGGCAGAGCCTGGGAGGAAGACAGAGCCACCATAATAGTAGCTCTAGTGGAAAAAGTGGACAACATGCATAAACACATGGAGAATTTCAGCAGAGAGATAGAAACTGTAAAAAAGATGTCACCAAAATGGTGGAGTAGGAGACCTCAACCTCCATCTTCCCACAAAGATCAACAATTAGACAGCTATCCACGAACCAAAAACAGTGCTGCAAGAGCTCTGAAGTCCACTTAAGAAACTTTGGCAACACGATGGAACAAAAGTCTTGAGAACAACTGCACAAAAAGGAAAAAAAAAACCAGCTTCATTTTGCCTACAATCTCCCATGACAGCATTGCTCAACACCAGGAGGGAACTCTCCAGCTAGAAAGAGTTCCCCTCATTGGGAAAGGGATAGCTGGGTGAGTGACCCACTTCTCCAGCTTTTCAGGGCAGCCCAGGCCTCTGTGGTTGCACAAGTGGAACATGTCAGCCTAGCTACCCACAGCTGACCCCAACCACTGTGCACAAAACTGGGGCTAGCAGCTCCAGCTGTGCACTTGTATGCCACCACCCTAATGCCTGTCACTGGCCTCCATTGCCATGTGTGCACTGGCAGCATCATCCTGCAACCATTTTCTTATAATGATTTCTGCAAGTTATATCTTTTTATTTTAAAATAATTTTGCTTTTAACCTAACTATAACTTTATATTTAAAATGGGTTTCATGTGGCCCATATATAGTTTAGTATTGCTTTTAATCCAATCTGACAATCTCCGACTTCTAATTGGTTTGTTTGGATTATTTTTATTTAATAAAACTCAATATGGTTAGATTAAAATTATCATTTTGTTTATTGTTTCATCTGTTCTTCATTCCTTTTTTCCTCTCTTCCTGCATCATATGGATTAATTGAGTAATTTTTATGATTCTGTTTTACCTCTTACATTGGCTTATTATTTTAAAAAATTTTAATGTTGCCCTGTGACCTACAACATGCATCATTAGTTAACTAGAGTTTACCTTCAAATAATATTATACTACTTCATGTTGTGTGAGAACCTTACAATGGCAAATTTACAATAATTCTCTCTAAACCTTTATGCTAATTCTTGTTATAATTTTACTTTTCATATGCTATAAATGAACAATACATTGCTATTATCTTTCCTTTGGGTATTTAATTATCTTTTAGTAATATTTCTTTTATTAATAGCTTATAGTTTTGTGTGTATAGATCTTTCCTTCACTTGGTTAAGTTTATTTCTAAGTATTTTATAGTTTTTTATGCTATTAAATGGGATGGTTTTATTGCTTTTTCAGATAGTTTGTTGTTAGTGTATAGAAACGCAACTGATTTTTGTACGTTGATTTTGTATCCTTAAACATTACTGACTTGTTTATCAGTTGTAACTTTTTTTGGTGGAGTCTTTTGGATTTTCTTTTCTTTTTTTTTTTTTTTTTGAGGAAGATTAGCCCTGAACTAACTGCTTCCAATCCTCCTCTTTTCACTGAGAAAGACTGGCCCTGAGCTAACATCCATGCCCATCTTCCTCTACTTTATATGTGGGACACCTACCACAGCATGGCGTGCCAAGCAGTGCCGTGTCCACACCCGGGATCTGAACCAGTGAACCCCAGGCCGCAAAAGCGGAATGTGTGAACTTAACCGCTGTACCAGTGGGCCAGCCCCGGATTTTCTTTATATAAGATCATGGCATCAACAAAAATAGTTTTACTTCATCCTTTCTGGTTTGGATGCATTTTATTTCTTTTTATTACCTAATTGCTCTGGCCAGGACTTCTAGTGCTATGTTGAATAGGAGTAGTGAGAGTGGGCACCCTTGTCTTATTCCTGATCTGAGGAAAACCTTTCAATCCTTCACCATTGAGTATGATGTTAGCCATGGGTTTGTCATATATGTCCCGTAATATGTTGAGGTATGTTCCTTCTATACCCAATTTGTTGAGAGTTTTTACCACATGAGAATGTTGCTTTTGTCAAATGCTTTTTCTGCATCTATTGAGATGATCATATGATTTTCGTATTTCATTGTACTTGTGTGGCATATAAAATTTTTTGATTTGCACATGTTGAACAATCCTTGCATCACAGGGATAAATTTCACTTGATCATTGGGCATAATCTTTTTAATGTGCTATTGAATTCAGTTTTCTAATATTTCCTTGAGAATTTTTAAATCTATATTCATCTGGGATATTGGCCTATAGTTTTCTTTTCTTGTAGTGTCCTTATCGAGCTTTGGCATCAGGATAATGTTGGCCTTGTAAAATGAGTTTGGGAGTCTTCTCTTCTCTTCAATTTTGGGGAAGAGTTTGAGAAGAATTGGTGTCAATTATTCTTTAAATGTTTGGCAGAATTCACTTGTATAGTCATCTGGTCCTGGGCTTTTCTTTGTTGAGAGGTTTTTGATTACTGTTTTAATTTCCTTAATTGTTATTGGTTTGTTTAGATTTTCTATTTCATCATCATGAAGACCTCATAGGTGGCATGATTCTGGGAATTTATCTTTTTCATCTAGCTTATCCAATTTATTAGCACATAATGGTTCATAGTGTCTTATGATCCTTTGTATTTCTGTGATAGCAGTAGTAACGTCTCCTTTCTCCTTTAAGATGTTCTGTATTTGAGTCTTCTCTTTTATTCTTGGTAAAACTAGCTAAAGGTTTGTCAATTTTGTTTATCTTTTCAAAAAAACAATTTTAGTTCCATTGATATTTTCTATTGTTTTTATATTCTCTATTTCATTTATTTCTGCTCTGATCTTTGTTATCTCCTTCCTTCTGCTAACTTCAGGCTTAGTTTGTTCTTTTTTCTCTAGTTCCCTGAAATGTAAAGTTAATTTGAGATTTTTTTTCTTATCGTAGGCATTTTTTGCTATAAACCCCTTTCAGCACTGCTTTTGCTACATCCCATAAGTTTTGATATGTTGTGTTTCCATTTACATTTGTTTCAAGATATTTTTTGATTTCCCTTTTATTTCATCTTTTACCCATTGTTTAGGAGTGTGTCATCTAATTTCTACATATTTGTGAATTTTCCAATTTTCCTTCTGCTATTGATTTCTAGTTTCTTACCATTGTGGTCAGAAAAGATACTTGGTATAAGTTCAATATTTTTAAATTTCTGAGACTTATTTTGTGAACTATGATCTCTCCTTGAGAATATTCCACATTGTTTGAAAAGAATGTGTATTCTCCTGCTATTGAGTGGAATGGTCTGTATATGTCTGTTAGGTCAACTTGGTCTAAAGTATAGTTCAATTCTAATGTCTCCTTATTGATTTTCTGCCAGGATGATCTATCATTGTTTAAACACGGTATAGAAGTCCAGTCCTATTATTGTAGTGTTGTCTGTTACTCTCTTTAGATCTGTTAGTATTTGCTTAATATATTTAGGTGTTCCAATGTTGGGTGCATATATATTTACAATTGTTACACCCTCTTCATGAATTGACAATTTTACCATTATATAATCACCTTCTTTGAATTGTTACAGTTTTTTACTGAAAGTCTATTTTGTCTGATATAGTGTGACTACTTTACTCTTTTGTTTTCTGTTAGTGTGGAATATCTTTCCCCATCCCTTCACTTTGAGCCAGTGGTTCAGGTCAGTCAGTGGCAGGAGACCAGGCTGGATCCAGGCCCACAAACATCTGTGGGGGCCCTGGCTGTCAGTGTGCACTTCTAAGTCTAAAAAAGTTGTATTAATATCAAAGTTTAATTCAGAACAAGCACCATTACCAAAAATAAAGAAGGACATTACATAATGAGAAAGGGGTCAAATCACCTAGAAGACATAATAATCCTAATGTGTATGCACCTAACAACAGAGCTTCAAAGTACATGAAGAAAAATTGATAGAACTGACAAGAGAAACAAACAAAACTCAACTCTAGTGGGAGATGACATCATTCCTTTCTTAGTAATTTACAAAACAGTGAGACAGAAAATCAGTAAAGATGTAGAGGATTTGAAAAACATTATAAATGTCTTGACCTAATTGGCTTTTATAGAATTTTCCATCCAACAACAGCAGACTACACATTCTTTTTAAGTTTACACAGAATAGTCATCAAAAGAGATTATAAGACAAGCCCAAAAAGTTGAAAAGAATTAAAATTACATGAAGTATGATCTCTGATTATAATGGAATTAAACTAGAAATTAATATCAGAGAGATATCTGGAAAATCCTCAAATATCTGGAAAGTAAACAACAAAATTCTAAATAACCCACACTTCATAGAGAGGAACAAAAAATAAATCAAAGGGGAAATTAAGGGTATTGAAGTGAAATAAAAATAAAAACCCAATATATGAAATTTTGTGGGATGCTACTAAAGCAGTATTTAGGAGTAAGTTTATTTCATCAAATGCCTGTATTAGAAAAGAGGTAATATCTCATATCAATAATGACAGATGCCAACTCTAAAAAAACACTAGGAAAAGAACAAATTAAACTCCAAGTAAATATAAGAAAAGAAATAATGAAGATCAATAATAAACATCTAGCTAGACAGATCCAGGAAAAACAATTCATTACCAGTATCAGGAAGAGAAAGGTAATATCACTTCATATTGTACAGATATAAAGTCTAATAAGGAGGGGGGCTGGCCCAGTGGTGGAGCAGTTAAGTTCAAACATTCCACTTCAGTGGCCCAGGGTTCGCCAGTTCGGATCCCAGGTGTGGACCTATGTACCACTTGTCAAGCCATGCTGTGGCAGGCATCCTACATGTAAAGTAGAGGAAGATGGGCATGGATGTTAGCTCACGGCCAGTCTTCCTCAGGAAAAAAAGAGGAGGGTTGGCAGAAGATGTTAGCTCAGGACTAATCTTCCTCAAATAAATAAATAAATAAATAATAAATAATAAATAAAGTCTAATAAGGAAACCTTATGAAAAATCTTATGCCAATAAACTCAGCAACTAAGATGATATAGACAAATCTGTTGAAAGATCCAAACTACTACAAGTTTCTCAAGAAGTAATAGAGAGCTTTGGTAGTCCTACACTGCTGGCTTTGAAAATGGAAGAGTGAGCCAAGAGCCAAAGGATGTAGTTGGCCCCTGGAAGCTGGAAAAGGCAAGGAAACATATTCTCCCCTGGAGCCTCCAGAAGGAACAAGTCCTGCTGACCCATTAACTTTAGATCAGTGAAACTGACTTTGGACTTCTGGCCTTCAGAACTATAAAAGAATAAGTTTATGTTGTTTTAAACCATCAGGGTTGTGGTGATTTGCTACTGCAGCCATAGGAAATTAAAAGATACGCACATCCTAACATTCGTTTTTACTATCGTAGCATTCTGTTTTTCTCCATTATCCCTAGCACACATAATAGTGCTTGTCATGGGGAGGAATTTCAATAACCATTTATTAAGTGAATGAATTAATAATGAATTTGATTAATAGTTATTAAAATTCTGGGGATATAGAAATGAAAAGAACAGGGCAAAGGGACTGGCTTCTAAGAAAATTTTGAGGAGTGAAATGAAATTATTGGGCTTGCAATTATAAAATATTATCCAACTACTATCTGCAGAATAGTCAAAGACTTCTTACGAGGCTATTGCAATGATGCAAGTTACAAATCATGGTGACTTGGCTCAGAGTGGTAGCAGCAGAAATAGGAAGAGGTGGTTTATTGTGAATATATTTCAAGAGAAAGCTAATAGGACTTGCTGATAAATTTGATATAGGGTGTACAAGAAAAGGAGGAGTCAAAGATGACACTGAGCTTTTTTTTTTCCTCCAAATTTCAGAAGCATGAATGCTTAAACTCTTTCTTGCCCTCATTTGGAGAGGGCAGCAGAAAGCCATCTCTTAGGCCAGAACAGGATTTCAGTTTAGGGAAGATGGGGACATTGCATGGGTAAGAAATCAAGCATGAAGGGGAAATGGTTTCAATGCAGCCAGCACGATTTGTGAGACTTGTTTTCCCACAAATCTGGAATGGTCCACTCATTGTTGCTTTTCTTCAATGTTGTTTCTCCCCTCCTCTAGAGCAGGCCCAGTTAAGCTGCTCATTTTGCTACAGAATACACTTTCTTGTTATCCCTCCCTTGCTTGGGGCAATTGACACACCCAGGAAACCTGTGAACAGTAAGCGGTTAATGATTAGGAAGCTCATGACTAAAGTTTTACTAAAGTTTATAATTGTAGCTCTTAATTGTTCACTCACCCATTGCCAGCTTAGGCAATACATTATCTGACTCCCACTAGGTTCCTATGGATAACACCTCCCTGGCTCCTGAGTCACCATGGTAACAGATGGCTTGAGTTGTTTTTCAGAAATTAGGAGTCAACTCTTCCAGTTCATGCCAGTGGAGACCACCAACCCACCAACTGGACCTGTGCAATTGCCTGATAAGTGAACTCCTGATGTCAGGGAGCTAAAAACTTCACCCTCAGATCATGCCTGCACTGCCATTTTGTGAGCATGAGTCCTATGAAGCAGCGTGAAGTTTGACTATGCCTGTGCAGATCATCAAAATATCTCACTCCTCCTTGCCTCCAATCACCTATCCCCACACTTCAGACCACCTTGTCCCCCTAGCCCATAAATATCCCTAAGTAAGTCCCCGTTTTGGGGGACGCAGATTTGAGATTTGTTCTCCCATCACCTCACTTCGCTGTCTTATTAAAAGCCTTGCTCTGCTGCAACCTCGCCATTTCAGTGATTGGTTTTCTGTTTGACAGGCAAAAAGAACCTTGTTCAGTAACAGCCAGAGCCATTTCCAGGAAGCACAGCGAGCTAGGATATTCATTGGCGTTAGCAGCACACACATTTGAGAGGAGTTCCTAGCTAGCTCTGTGATTTCGCAGTTCTGTAAACTTGGGCAAATATTAACTTTTCTTGGCTCCTGTTTCATTAACGTAGAATAATACTCACCCATATGATACTATATACAATAGATGTATATGTCCTTCCCTCCTCAGAGTAGACATACAACAAATGGTAGCTACATTATTATTCCTCTAATCCCACTCTATTTGACTATCTTTTCAATTCCAAGAATTTCTATGAGCTGAATCTGACATCACACCGTTCTCCTATTTTTACTAGGGCTTTCATTTCCTCCCAACTCTGGCTGAATCCACCTGCATTCCTCAGGAAGAAAGACATTTTATCTATAAAGTGTGATAGTTTGGTTCTTTATCAGTATTCTTCCTACTCTTTAAATGAAATATTGATTAACTTTGTACAGCAATCTACGGGAGAAGTAGTTCTTATTTCTGCAAGGGTTAACAATAACAAAATAACAACAACAAAACCCCATCAAATATGCTTTTGAAGGAAACACAAGGCAACTCACCTAGAAACTTGAATCAATTTTAGACATTACTCCAATGATTGACACTCCACAAACTCCTAGCAATTATTTCCTTATTTTTTCTGGAGCCATTGAAGTTAGCATTTCCCAGTCACGAACCAATCCTTTCCACTCTCATTCCACTCTCAACTTGCCATTCTTGCAAGCCCTTTAATCTTCTTTTCAGGACTCTTTGCTGCCCTCATCCCCTCATCCCCAATTTTAAGGCCTTTAAGCTGTCCCCTGCTACCAAAAGCATCTGACTTACCTGGAAAGGAACTTGCCCTGATGCTCACAGGTATCCATTCCCATCTCAACGGCCTAAGGTATTGGGCCCCTGAGAAATTCATCAGAGCCAAACAGTATTGTTCTCAGCAATGATCACAGCAGCTGAGGTAAATTCGATTGACCTGAAACAAATAAACAGCCAGTTATTTTATCAGCAAAATGGATTTATTCAGGAAAGGCAAAACACTGCAACTTGGGAGTGGGATCTACGATAAACCATAGGCAAGTCCGAGAAACAAAGGAAAGGAATGTTCTTTTATAAAGTTGGGTGGAGCTAGTGTAAAGGAAGAGTCCATTGGAGGAAACTGGTGGTTCGAAGTATAGCAGCTTTTCATTGGCTGAATTATGGCAATCTCTCATTGGTTGAGCTGTTGCCGGGCAAGGAAGAATTTCCTCCTTCCTTCTGCGGTGGTAGTAAAGTAGTATTGCTTCCTGTCAGAGATGCAAGGTATATATCTTCCTGTGGGGGTCTGTAGTGTGCTTTGAGTGGAGTGTGCATTTAGTGGCGTGTGCATGAGAGTTCTCTCTTCTGACCTGCCCACTCCATTTTCAACAAACTTTCTGTTTATTGATTATCACAGTTCTGGTCAGAGCACAGGTATATTACTTCTGGACACTTGGACAATAGGTTTGAAATTTAAGGGCCAGGATGGAAGTGTCAGCTAATGCTGTAGTAGTAACCATTTTGCAATATGTAAATCTATCAAATCAATATATTGTATACCTTAAACTTATGCAATGTTATATGTCAATTATATCTCAATAAAGTTAGAAAAAATCAAATGAGGTTTACTCAACGGGACCATCTGACTTTGGTTCACATGGAGCTGATTTTATACTGAAATATTAGAGTCTTCTGAAAGTTATTATTATTAACTAATATTAAGTCAGGCTTCTCCAATTCCATGCTTGTGGAACTTTTTTCAATCTAATTGCAAGTTTGCACTTAACCTGGGAAGGATGAGGGCTTGTGTTCCTCAAGCATCCTCGTACTGATGCTGTCACAAGACCCCTGATGGAATCTGCTCTTAGGGTCCAGGCTTCATCCAAGGTGGCATACATTTCCATCCTTTTTCTCAGTGTTCAAATTAAAAAGAGGGAGGAAAGCAAGAAAAGGAGGATTTAAAGGGCAAGAAAAGAGAAGTAGGAGAGAAAATAAGTTGAGAAAAACAAGGAGGTAACAGAGAGATAAAAAGGTGCTTCTCTGACAACAAAGTAATCCTCAGAAAAATAATTAAAAATCTGCTCTGTGAAATAAAGCATTATTATGAGAAAGACAGCAAAACTCTCTTAGGCTCACCTCAGGTGGCAAACAACACAGTTTTATGCGTTGGGTTTGCAGAACCTCCAAAGACCTCATCTCATCACTGAGCTTTCCAGGAACAAGGCTGGTGCGCTAAGTTCTGAGGATGCAGAATTTTTCAAGGAAGAGTCATACAGTGAAGTGGTTAAGAATTAGGACCACCTCTCCCAGACTAAGCTCAGGCTGAGGAACAGCAAGACCTTTGGCTGCTACTTCTCTTGTCGTGTGGGTGAGGGATGCCAAGAAGAAAGATGGAGGTGATTGCTTGTAAATGAGAAACAGCAAGCCCTCCATGAGTTCTTAAGGTGTTAAAATGTTCCAAATTCTAATTATCAGAGTGAGCTTATCTCCCAGCCTAGATTCCCTAGCAAGTTTTGGCAAGCAGAAAAAAACTCCCTGGAAATCCCCGAAGCCAGGGAGCAGCTGCAGCTTGCGTGAACGTGGGCCAAGTTGAGAGAGCTCAAACACACACACACACACACTGCTGCTGCTGGGAAAGGTGTGATAGAAGTGGAACTGGGGTTGTGGAAAGTGCAGGGAAGCCTGCACGCACACAACATCTTCATCCAGAATCACAACTTCCATTGTCCTTGTTCATTTGTTAAAAGCCCTACTTTCATGCCTCCCAGAAAGAAGCTCGATGCAGGGGGAGAAGCTACGGAAATGACAGAGACTCTCCTTTATGCCTTTTCAGAATTAGCAATGGTTTAGGACACAGAAAGGGGAGATATTCAGTCAGAATATAATAGTAAATGCCCCAAGATCATCAGTCTGTTCAGACAGAGAGGGCTTGTACTAAACCAGCAAGACAGGTACTGTATCCTGGGGACTAAATCTCAAGATCATGGCCATTCAGATTTATTAAAAGTTCAGACCAAAGAAACAGTGTTCTTGGAGGCTTGTTTAAAGGAAACACACTCCATCTGCTCTTCCCAATACTGTGGAACCTGTCAGCTTACATTCACAGTTGATACAAGACAGCACCTCAAAACTCACCCGTGTGTCAGCTGTGAGATTGTCGTTATTTGCTACACAGTTAACTGACTGGTCCTAGTAGGACAATAGGTGAGACTCTCCTAAGTAGTTTTAAAATTTTAAGGACACTAAAATGTAGAACTGTAGGCCTTTCTCATTTTTTTTAACTGCTAAAACATTGGTAATTAAGAACTTGGACTCAAACCCGGACTGCCTCAGTATGAGTCCCAGTTCTGCCATGTCCCCCCATTTTGAATTTAGGCAAGTTGCTTCAGCTTTCTGGGCCTTCACTTACCTCCAAAATGGTGATGTTAATAATACCTGGCTCGTAAGGCGACTGTGAGGATAAAATGAATCATCTATACAAAGTCTGATAGAAGAACAACGGACACAGAAAAATTGTTAGCAAATGGTAGCTAATATTATATTATTATTGTCACAATTTGCATGGAGTTTGTATCCCATTCAGAGCAAGTGGATATGCCATTATTCCATGTATTTTTTAGCCTAATTTCTGAAATCACCTAAGGTAGCCAGCCTCTGGAATGCCCCTTCCTGTGATCCGTGCCTCCCAGTATTCACACCATGTGCAGGCTCCTCCCATGCTGAATAATGGTGGGGCCTGTGTGAACAATAGAATATAGTGGGAAGTGATGGTAAATGACTTCTGAAGCTACATCATAGAGGTTTTGCACCTAGGTGTTTTTTTTTCTTTTTAACATTCCGTCACTCTAATTTGAGCCCTGAGATGCCATGTAAAAAGTCTCACTATCCTGAGGTTATCACACTAAGAAGAGCTGAAGCCAGCCCATGCTGAGAAGCCTCATGGAGGGAAAGAGGGATGACCAGCCAGCCCCCACTGTTACAACCCTGATTTGAGTCCCTGCAGCTATTCAAGTCATATCATCTGTGTCCCTAAACATCATGGAGTTATCCTCACATAAATGACAGAACCATGAGCCAAATAAATGATTGGTTGGGGGCTCTGGTTTGTTATGCAGCAATAAAAAACCAAAGCACTACTTTCCCCTGTGCTCATTTCATTCCTTTTTACTCTATTGTAATTGATGCAGTCTTGTAGATAAATTTCTCTTTTAGGTAATCTTAAATTCCCCTTGGAGAAAGTATGGCACCTATAAAAATAAACAAATAAAAAAAGAAATCAATATATAAAATTGATATTAAGTATTTGGAATAAGGCCTCTGATCTCCATCTCACCCAGATGGCACACTCTATCTCACTCACAATTAATTGAGTAATGCTGAAATTGTGTCATAAATGACTGCTATCTCTTCTTTCCTATGCACTTAGGGAGTGTGGCCAACATGTTCAGAGATCAAATAAGGATTAGAGCCAGACTCTTTAGAATTTGTTTTTCTGAGCGTCTTGCAACATCAGTGTACCAACTGGTGATCACAAGAGCTTCACTCAAGCTACTTTGTACTCAAGATTTCAGAAGCAGAAAACAGTTAAGATCTACTCTCTTCATGATGCACGTGTCTTCTCCTTATGTCCTCTGATATGCCCTCTCAAACTTTCTCTCCTTCTCTGTTTCCTGGATCTATTATCTCACCTCAGGAACCAAAACTGTGCTTGCAGATTGTGGAGATCTCTATTATCTTCTATTATGTTCTGTTCCATGCTTGTTCTCTCCCTGTCTAGCAATGAGACTCTGTTCCCTTAACTCCTTCATTTGGCCAGATAGTATCTCAGTTATGCTGGGTTTTCTCTGTTTGCCCCTCTTTATCCATTCTCAGTCTGCCTTCTCACTTCTCTAAGCTATGGGATGCTGACCTCTATAGGCTGCATCACCCAGGCTCTCTTACCTTCTGAGCAGAAGCAACATTAAGCTTGGGAAAATGAGAAATCTTGACAGAAAGAGTTTTATAATGGAAGAGTCCACAGGAGGTGCTGAAGAAGGATGGGTAAGCCTCATTCACAAATAAGAACAGGGGACACAAGCTAAAACAGATTCTTTTTCAAGCAAGTCTTGTCTCGTGATCTTACGTCTCACTTTGAAATGCAGTACGTATTGCTTAAGGCATCAGCCAAAATAGATATAAATATTCTATAAAATCCTGTAATGATTCAGTCAAAACACTTCTATTGAGGCTCTGTTATCTGTGAGTCATTGCTATGCTAGAAATACTACAATGAATAGGTTACAATCCTTACCCTTAAAGAATTCACAATCTAGTGTGGGAAACACACATCAATGAGCAATCCCTGCAGTGCGATAAGCCCTCTGTTGGGCAAGCACAGTGTGCTTTGGCAGATCAGAGGAGAAGCACCCAACCCACTGACAAGGAACTGGGGGGAGACTTTCCAGAGGAGGTGGTATTTGGTTGAGTTCTAGATGAGTAAGAATTCGCCGTGTGAAAAACAGGAGAAGAACAATTCTGAGAAGCGAAAAGAAAGTCAAAAATATGGAACTGTAAAACACAAACTAAAGAACTGCAAGGAGTAGCTTTGGACTGAGAAAAAATGGAAGATTGATTGGTGGGAGATGGGAGTGGTAAGACATGAGGTAGAATCTGCAGTAACAGATCATGGAGGGTCTGGTATTAAGAACTTTGGAGGTAATGGAAAATAATTGAAAAGTTTTAAACGGGAATTTTCATTTTAGAAAGCTCTCTCTCGGAAATAAATGCAGAGTTGCTCTGGGTGATAAGATAGTTTCATTACAGGAATGGGTAGTTCTACTGAAGGATGCATGAGTCAAAGTTTCTTAATTTTTCTATATACAACATAAGTTCTAAATTCCAGCCTTAAGTTTGATGAACTGGAAAAACAACTTTAACTTTGGTTCATTCTGGTATATCTCTCTTTCTCCCCCAGGTTTATGCCGCTGTCTCCAGATCTTACACCATGCCAATGCATCAGGAGGAGGGGAATTATACCTTGATCATTGGTCCCACAGATTTCCAATGAGACATTCATCTCTATGATGCTTCCATAACATGTTTGGAAGATGGAAGAAATCTTCTGCAAGGCCATTTTTCAACTCTTATGACTAGATGCATCACACATCCCTTTCTCTTCAGGGTCTTGCATCCAGTGTGACAAAAATCAGTGTACCTGTTTCCTCTTTCATGGCACCTTCACATCTCCTTTACTTCTCTCTCTTTCTCCTTCCCCTATGGGTGAATGTTCCTTTGGTCTGGGAAAAATACTTAATATTTCTTTAAGATACTTTAATTTATGGAAGCCTATGATCTCAATTTGTATTAAAATGTATATTTTCTGTCCTGCTTCATGCATTCCCTGAAACTGTTATTCATAGATGTAGTAATTTCTTTGAATGAGGTTAAAAATGGATTGGGAGGAAATACCTGCAGACAGTAAGTTAACATCTCAAACTATTATCAAATCGCATGCTCAGAGTTTGGGCTTCCAAGAAAACTGGCCAGGGCCCTCCCAATTAACACTCCTTAAATACCCTGATATTTTAGGGGGATTCAGTCACAGTGGTCCAGTACTGCTGGGAACTGAAGACTGAATAGATGACTCTAGAACATGGCAGGAAGAAAGGGACTTCTTGAGGCACGGGCAGTTGTTGAGTCTCTGGGTCTCCAGGGAGGTGTGGTATTGGCCATGTCTGTCAGGTTCTTCTTGCTGGACAGTGAAAGGCAGTGGCAGCTGCTGGCACTGGCCCTTTCACAGCAGGTCTGTGGGACAGGCTGTTGTTTAGCAGGTATGTCATCACTTCTTACCAGCCAAAAACCTAGAGCGTTACACTTTTAGTACCAGCTTTGTCAGTTAATATCCACAGTCACTGCTCAAGGTTGCTGGGCCAGTTCTGTTCCTGGTGTCCACTGTCTCAAGGATCCAGAAACACCATTGCTACCCAAGGAATGAAACTGATTTTCTTTTTAGCCCTCAGATAAGGAATGGGGAAGGTGTTCTTTTAAGCTCTCAAAACCAGAATTATATTCCCCAGGTAAGGATAATGGGTGCCAACATCAACAACTCTACGGTAAACTTCTGACATTAAGGGAGGTGTCTCCCTCCTAAGGGACCTCTTCAATAGGGCTCCACACTATAAGACAAATAATAGCTAACCTCTGTTGAGTACTAATTAAAGGCCGAACACTATGCTATGTGATTTACATGATTATTTTATTTAGTTTTCAAAGCAAACCTAGGACAGAAGTGCTGTTATTATTTCCATTACACAAATGAGAAGACAGAGACTTTGAAAAGCTATGTCACTTACCCTAATTCAACTAGCAAGTGATCACACAGGGATTAAACTCAGATCAGTCTGAATCTAATCTATGCTCTAATCCACTCAATAGATAGTGAAGTTTTGTTGTTTTTTTTTTTTTTTTTTTGAGGAAGATTACCCCGGGGCTAACTACTGCCAAACCTCCCCTTTTTGCTGAGTAAGACTGGCCCTGAGCTAACATCCATGCCCATCTTCCTCTACTTTATATGTGGGATGCCTACCATAGCATGGCATGCCAATTGGTGCCATGTCTGCACCCAGGATCTGAACCGGCGAACCTCAAGCCACCAAAGCAGAATGTGCGAACTTAACCGCTGCACCATCAGGCCAGCCCCTAGATGGTGAAGATCTTAAACCCCAAAATTGGACTTAATTTGATAGGTAGTGAGATTCATTTGATGAAGTTTGAAATCAGGGGTAAGATAACACCTCTGGCTTTCCTCTTGTCCTCTCAGGAGCAGGTGAGTAGGTGTGAGCTGGTAGTGCTTGTGGAGCTGGTTTCACCACACCCCACATTCATCAATCACATTGGAAAAACTGAAACTAGTTTTTTAGATTTTACAGACTGTCTCCAGAAAGACAGGCAAATTTCTATCTGCCAGAGCAACCTTCCATCCCCTGGTTTGACTGAACTGGAGGAAGATCTAGGATTCTTACCGGTGAGTACCCTAGTCCCTCAGGGGCCCATAGTAGAATTAGCTTCCCTTTTCCCCAAGAGAGAGAAGGGAGCACATGTGACTGAGAGAGGCCTGGGAGGCCACAAGTCTACTTTTTCTCCTGTAGTATTTATGAAAGTCTTCTTCTTCCTGCTCTTTGCTTTCCTTCTCCATTTGAGTCTTCCCCCGCACCTTCTCTCTGAGTGTGTGTGTGTGTGTGTGTGTGTGTGTGTGTGTGTGTGTCTCTGTTCATCATTCTCTATTGCTCTGTTCCTATCTCTCTCTGTCTCACTTGTGTCACTCTCTGTCTTTCTGTCTTTATCTTCTGTGTCTTAAAATTTGGTAAGGTCCTGCTTTAAGAACATGATTCAGGGCTCTTTGCTCAAATTTAGGAACCCTGGGGGAGAGTCCTCATCAAGGACTCCAAGGCTGAATTATCCTTGGTAAAATGAACAGTGTGGAGAGGACATACAAACATCAAAGTGCAACTGCAACTTGGATCAGCCTGAACTCGACAAGGGACAGGCAGTGTGAGACCAAAGGGAGGTCTCTGGACAGCCTCAGAGACTGGATAGAACTTGTAGCTCATCCCCTATCATGTTGTGTGAAACAAGCTGATCACAGCTTACCCCTAAGTCCTAGATTTCTTATCTGCAAAATGGAGGGGCGGGCTAGACAATCCCTAAGGCAATTTCCCATGAAACTCAGAATTTCCTAAAGATTGTGTAAGAACTCATCTGTCTACCAACTTACTGGAGTCTGGGCCCATTTTTGGTTGTCATTGTCACTGGAACTGGAGAAAACTGGCTATTGCTCCCATTATGTTCCACCATGTCCTTTACCTCTATCTATCTTTGTCCTAAAACACATATGCAAATCAGTCTGTGCCCATGTCATCCACTAGACACTGAGCACTTGAGGAGTGGGACTTTTGTCTTATTAGTCTTTGAATCCCCAACATACAATGCCTGGCATATGGCAGATGCTTAAAATAGCTTTTTATACATGTTGAGTGAATGAACTGAATGAATGAATGACAATAATTGCTGTATCCTCTGGACTCTTATACCACACTATAAAATAATTGCATTCAAGCTTAATCACTTTAATGCCATGTTTGTGTCTGCCATTTTTCACAAATCTCTTAAGTACAGGAAACGTGTCCCATTTCTCTTGTACTCCTCATCATCTGCCACAGCAACATAGAGTATAGTCAACAAATGCTCATTTAAGAAATAAAATAGTGAATAATCCTCTTTACAAGAGCCCACCCAGGGTTCCTCAGAGCCTGGGAAGCTAGGGTGGTGGTGGGACAACTGGTGTGTGAAAAGAATCTATTTGTCACCAGTATGAATGCTCTGTATTTCAATATTTTTTTTTGGAGGAAGATTAGCCCTGAGCTAACATCTGTGCCCATCTTCCTCTATTTTATATGTGGGATGCCTGCCTCATCACGGCTTGATAAGCAGTGCGAATGTCCGCACCCAGGATGCAAACTGGCAAACCCTGGGCCACCAAAGAAGAGCACGCGAACCTATCCACTGCACCGGCTGGCCCTTGTATCTCTATATTTAATAGCTGAGAAGTTCATCCACCGCCTGACAGCTGGATATCAGCTCTGCAAAAATAGGGCCCTTGGCCTACTAATCTTCTCTCTTAGCATATTTTCCCTGAATGATTGCATCTCTTTCTTATGGTTTTGACTGTTATCTACATGCTCATGATTTCTTAAACCAATTCTTCAGCCCAGACAAGTTTCTGGAATGCAGGACTGTGTAACCAGCTTAAGAGTAGGCTTCTCCACTAGGATATTGATGTGGTTAAGGGCACTGGTTCTAGAATCAGACTATCATAGGACCTTGAACAAGTTACATTTCTGATTCACCATTGATAAAATATGGATATAATAATACTTGTCTCCTAGGGTTGTTATAAGTATTAAACAATACATGTGAAGTACTTAGAAAGTATCTGGAAAATACAAAGCACCCATGTGAACCATTATATTAATCTCAAACAATATATCAAACTGAATCAATTTTCTTCCTCCACCCCCAGATCTGCCCCATACCTTGTATTCGCCCATCTCTGTAAATTACCCAGTTAGGTATCATCCTAGGAATCACCCTCAAGATCTCCTACACTTCCATTTCTACAAACAACAAAAAAAAAATCCTGATATTTTAAACCCTTAAATAGTTTTTAATTCTATATCTTTTCCCTGTCCCTCCTAACATAGTCCTACCTTTGACCCTCATCATTTCCAACTTGGATCAAAACATTAGTCTGCTCTCTCTCACACACACAATTTTTTCTTTATCCCTGTGACAGGTTGAATAATGACCCTCCCCAAAAGATATGTGTTCTGGTCCCTGGAATCTGTAAAGCTTTGTATAGGAAAAGGGAATTTGCAGAGGTGATTAAGTTAAGGATCTTAGGATAGGGGGATTATTCTGAATTATCCAAGAACTCCTTAAATGTAATCACATAAAAGGGAGGTAGATGGGATTTTTACTACAGAAGAGAAGGCAATGTGACCACAGAAATAGACATTGTAATGATGAGTCCACAAGCCAAGGGATGCTGGTAGAAACTAGACGAGGTAAGGAATAGATTCTCCCCTGGAGCTTGCTCCAGAAGGAGCTAACCCTGCCAGCACCTTGATTTTATCCCCAGAAGACTCATTTCAGACTTCTGGCCCCCAGAACTATAAGCCAATAAATTTCTGCTGTTTAAGCCACTAAGTTTATGATAATTTTTTATAGCAGCAACAGGAAACTAATACATTATTTCTCCCTCCCTATCAGCTCATTCTTATCAAATGCCTTGATGTTACTAATACCTAAAACAAACACATAAACAAAACTTCCTTGAGTATACGGTCTATGCCTATGACAGCTCCTTTCCTCTGCTTCTCTTAAGAGCAAAAAGTATTGAGAGATTTAGCTGACTTCACCTCCTCATCTCAAATTTTCTCTTTACTCACTTATACTGGGCTTTTTCCCCCATCCATGGACATGGCTTTTATCAAGGTCATCAGGGACTTTCATCTTAGAAAACAGAATGATCAGTTCTCTATCCTCATCCTCCTGACCTCTCAGAAGGATTTAATATGTTGATTGCACCTTCCTTTTTGACACATTTCTTTCTCTGGGCTTTAGGGATCCCAAATGTGTCATGTTCCCCCAGCTCCTCCTCCCTTGATACTTCTTTTCAGTCTCCTTTAAACTCTCTTCTATATGTTGGAATGTTGTGCACCTCCAGGGGCCTTCTTTCATTTCTATCTATACTTTCTCCCTAACGAAACTTACCAGTCTCATGCTTTTAAATACCATATACGGACAACTCTCTAATCAATATCTCAAAATTGAACCCATCGCTTAAAAGGTATGCCTTACTTCTATCTACTTACCATCTCCATTTTACCTGCCTAACTGGTATTGCAAATTAAATATGGCCCCCAACCTGCTCATGTAATAAACTTTGACCATCTCAGAGCATGACTCTGTCATCAACCTATTTGTTCAGATCAAAGTCCTAAAAATCATCTGTATTAATTTTCAATCTCTGCATAACAAATTACAAAAAAAACTTAGCAGCTTAAAACAACATCTGTTTATTATTTCACAGTTTCCATGGGTCAAGAGTCTGGGTTTGAGTTAACTAAGTCCTCTGCTCAAGATTTCAAAGGACTGCAGTGTTGGTCATGCCGCAGTTCACATCTGGAACTCAGGGTCCTCTTCGAAGTTCATTTAGATTGTTAGCAGAATTCAGCTTCTTACAGATGTAGGACTGAAGTCCCCATTTTCTTGCTGGCAATCAGCTGGGATCAGTCTCAGCCCCTGGGCACATGGCCCACACAGGCAGTTCCCCACATGCTCTCTTCCAGATCCTCAGGAGCACACCTGCTGCTGCTTCTTGTCTCCTTTAAGAGCTCACCTGATTCAGTCAGGACTATCAAGGATAATCTCTCTTTCGCCATATAGAGTAACATAACCACAAAAGTCATATCCTATGTTATTTACAGGTTGTGCCCACACTAAAGGGAAAGGAATTGTGCAGGGCATGTACACCAGGGGGGCATCTTAGAATCCTGCCTACTATATCATCCTTGATTCCTCACTTTCCTTCACACACACAACAAATCCATCAATAATCCCAGTTGGTTATGCCTATAGCATAAACCCTGAATTTGACCATTGCTCATTATGTTCCTTGCCAAAACATTAGTCCAAGTCTCCATCTTCCTTAGACCA
The DNA here is from genome assembly GCF_041296235.1 of Equus asinus. Classification (NCBI taxonomy): domain Eukaryota; kingdom Metazoa; phylum Chordata; class Mammalia; order Perissodactyla; family Equidae; genus Equus; species Equus asinus. The sequence continues at coordinate 90,459,384 of NC_091809.1, read as the reverse complement.
TTGTAAGAATCTCTTAACTGTTACCACTGCCTCTTTCCTGGTAACTCCTATTCTCCATCCTCATCCAGGAGACACGGTGATCCTCCTAAAGGTCAACCACATAATGTCCCCATGTTTAAAATGCTCCAGCTGCTTTCCATGACACATAGATTAAAAGTTAAAATCCTTATCATGACCTAAAAGGTAGAATATGAATCACAACTTTTAGCTTTCATCTTCTTCCCTCTCCTGTTTTCAATTTTATTCCAGCCACAGTGGCCTTTTTTCTATGCCCCCTCGCCAAAACAAAAACTGGCTCCTGTCTCAGGCCTTTCCATTTGCTCTTCCTTATTCTTGGAAGGTTCTCCTCCAAGTTCTTCACATATCAGCCTTCTTATCTTCTTTCAGGTTCAAACTTAACTGTCACATCTTGAGAGTAGTGTTTCCCAAAAGTCCGCTATCCTCCAACTCCTAGTACTGCTTTACCACATCACCTTATTCCATCATCTTCATAGCAGAAATAATCATATTAATATTTTTATTGTCTTTCTCATGTACACCCCACATCCTACCCTGTCCTGGGATGAAAGTTCTTTATGGAAAGGGAGTCTGTATCTCTTGTTCATAATTGAACAGCCAGCACATGGATCATTGTATGGTGCATGGTGAGTGCTACACAATTACTTGAGGTGCTTTTTGGTACTGAAAGTAAGAAAGTAACAAATAAATCTCAGGTGATATTTTTCAGGAATGAGAGGAGGAAGAAGCAAAAATTAAAGTCTTTTGACAATTATGATTATTTAAACAACTATTCTGATCTGTACTGAAGTGTACACAATGATGAGTAATATAGTATCTGTTGGAAATATTGAAAAGATCATGGTTTTACAACTGGAAAGATTTGTGTGAATTTTAATTCTTTCACTTGCAAACTGTGTAACCTTGAAAATCTTACTTTGTCTCGCTCTTGGGTTTCTTGCCTATAAAATAGAGAATAATACCTAATTTTTTTGTTAAAAATAAATGAGGTAAATTGTGCAGAGTACCTGCCATAGTGCCCAGAATGTAAGTGATGCTCAATGCATATCAGTTACCTGTTTAATTAATAGTGTTTTCTATCTAACAGAAAAAAATAATTGAAGTACATAGACAACTATAACAAAACAAACTGGAAGCATAATAATAATCGTGAGAGTTGAAAGTTAGATAGCATCACATCTTTTGGGTAAAATCAAAACAACCGTTGGAAAGGAAATGACATGTTATAGTAACTCCAAGAATAGACAGGAGAGAGATGAGATATTGGAGAAGACAGTGGCATTGCTGATATAATAGATGTAATGAGAATAATGGCATTAGCCTCAAATACTTGCTTACCTAGGAGAGTTATCTTTCAGCATAAGGCAAAGTAGTGGCTAGAAGGAGCTAGAAGTATAGGAAAAAGTTGAGGATCCTGTAGTTACCAAGGAATCAGAAAAGTGATTTTCCACACCTCTCTTATTTTTTCTAATTTTCATATGCAAATTGAATCTCCTAAAATATCTCTCAATCCACTCAACACACACAAGTAATGGAACTAGATATGTCCTCAATTCTCTTTTAAACTTTGATTCACTATAATTGCCCATAATCCTCTTACTTTTTTCCTACCTACTGGAGAACAATACTTCTATCTTTCTCCTTCCTTTTTTCAGCATAACACCAATCTCCATAAGCCCCCTATTTCATCCCATTCCCCACAAACAAACATATTCCAATAGAGAATCTTAGGAATTCTAGAGGTGGAGCACAATAGTATGGAGGAGGAATAAAGGTAAGTAGCCCCGAAGCTTTGAAGAATATCCTGTGTGTAAGGAATATGTACCATCAGCACATATTTGGGGGCTTAAAGTTTTTTTCAGCAAGACAGTCTCTGATCTCACCTCCACTTCTTTCTCTCACTTCTCTTAAACCATTTGTTTCATATGTCTTTCCCATCTTTCCTATGATTATCTATAACCATCTCTCCATTTCAGGTCAGTAACTATAGGGTCATCAGTCTCCCAACATTCAGCTGAACAGAATGGAAAGCACATTGAAGGCACACCTTCTTAACATCCTTGAGGACCTTTTAGAGGAGGAGTTGGTAAAGTTCAAGTTCCAACTCACAAACATAGCTCTTTCTGAGGGATACAACCACATTCCTCGGGGCACTGTCCAGCAAGCAACCCCAGTGACACTTGCTGATCTACTGATCCGGTACTATGGGGAGGAATATGCCAAGACTGTGACCCAGGAGGTCCTGAAAGCCATAAACCAGCGTAGCCTGTTGGAGAAGCTCCATCAATCAATGGAAAAATGTGAGTCTAGATCTAACCCAACCCTCTCTTGGCTGGATATAACTCAACTCCTTCCCTGAAATCTTCATTTCTTAATTAATTCAACACACACTTTGACAGCATAAAATTTAAAAGGAACTGTGTGTCATGGTGCTTTTAAAAGTTATTTATTGAGATAAAATTCATATCCATAATTCCAACATCTCAGCCATACCTGAGTTTGATTCTGATGCTTGCTCTGTCTCTTCAAACTGCATTTTTTGTCTTTTTATGTGCCTTGTAACTTTTTATTGAAAGCCAGACATGATGTGCTGGGTAAAAGAAACTGAGGTAGATAGGACTTTATTGTGAGTTTTTATATTTGTCTGGCTAGGAGTTAGGCTGTGCTTACTGTTTGCTGCAGCTGCGGTGTCAGAGGCTAAACTTTCCTCTAATGTCCTTGTTTTTGTCTCCCTGTTGTCTTTGGGTTTCCCTAGAGACTCCTTCTTAAATAGGGTCAGAGAGATGTAGTCCTTTCAGTTGTATTCCCCTGTTATTATACAGAAACCTTATTGATGTGGTGGTAAGGTGGAGGGCAGGAGAAGCATTCTATAGCCAATGATTACCTCTCAGTCTTTTAATGAGCCTGTGCCACTGGGCTGTGACCTTCATAGTCTTATCTCCTGCCCACATTCAAGGCTCAACTGAAATGTTACCTCGAGAAGCTATTCCTGTTCCACCTCAGCTGAAAGTACTAGCCTCTTCATCCAAATTCACTGTGCGTTTTTCCCCTTAGTTCTTATTGATCATATTATTGATTTTTTAACTGTCAAAGTAATTTGTGCTCAATAAACATTGGGACACAAATATGAAACAAAAGAATAAAAACATCAGTCATGACCCCAACAGACGCACACAACAAACAATGTGGCGCATGTCCTCACTTTATGTTTAATAAATTTTTCTTCACCTAGATTATACTGTAGGTACAGTTTTATATCATTAGAGGTTGTTTTTTGGCTTAAAACATTTCCCATAGCATTAAACTGTAATTCGTAAGTACTATTTTAAATGCCTACATATTATCCCATCCTATTGGTGCTTTGTAAATAAATTTTTCTGTAGCCAAAATGCCATTTCAGACATTTTGTTGTTCCCAAAATAACATGATGCATAATGCTGTGAATATCATGAATATCTTCATGATAGATCTTAGTGCTCATTTTATTTCATTCCCTTAAATTCCTAAAATTGAAATACATGAGTCAAAGGGTGTATATATATACATTTGTGAATATACATATATATCTTCAAATAATTTTCCAGAACTACTGTATCAATTTAGACATATACAGTGTATGAGTATGGCCATCTTACTGCCTCTCACCAACAGGAAATATAGTAATTTTTAAATCTTAATTTGTAGAGAAAAATGTTATTACTTTAAAAATATTTTTTAAATATATATTTTCAATTTGTTTAATAAAATAATTCATGAATATACTTAAAAACTAAAGCATACAGAACATTACTTTGACCCTTCTCTCCCAAAATAACCCCTTTTATCTCAATTTTTCTTTTGGTGGTGACTGCAATATCTCTAAATAGTACGCTTTTACCACTCTTTCATAGATTTATCAATATTAGGCATCGTTCATTGATTTCCTGCCATTATAGGCAAGTCTTTTGCTCAACTATGCCACCTCTCGCTTCCTACCCACTCTCTTCCCCATAGAATTATAACAGTATTTTTAGTTTATATACAGATTATACCTGAATTTTATTTTTTTAACTTTTTAATTTGGTCCATTATGAGAGGCAGTATCTTGAAACTCCCCAAAACACTTATACTTTACATGGTCAAAGTTGGAAATCTTTACTTTCTATCTTAGAATCATGATAAAAACTTACATCTCTTATTTATAGTTTATTTCTAAAAGTTGAAAGTCAATAATTTACACTATTATACACATATAAATTTTAGTCATAACAAACTCGAGTTCAGTTATTACGTTTTAACTTTTGGTTTTATTTTTTGCTTTCATGGAAATCTCTCATTGCCGTATTTTGTGTTTTTTTGGCATTGTACATCTTCATCACATCCTATGTGCTTCCAATATCTCAAATATCCTATAAAGTGAGTAGACTTCTCTATTCCTCCATTTGTTTTTTAGATAATTCCTTTCTAGAGTCCTCCTAAGAAAAGGTATGTGGATAGTAATCTTTCTGAAAATAATTTTAGTCTATTCTCAAGCTTAAAAGGTAACTGGGTTGGATTGAAGGGTTTAGGTCTAAAATCCTTTTACCTTATTATTTTGAAAGAACTACTTGTCTCTATTGCTTACTGATAATGAGTCTAATGTCAGCCTGATTTTCATTCTTTTGTGAGTGGTCTCTTGACCACCCCACCCCTGCCCCAGATGATGTTAGGGTCTTTATGTTAGGGTTCTAAAATGTACAGTGAAGTAGGTTTTTTTCCCCTATTTCTCTTGCTGGAAACTTGGGAGGCCTTTCTTTTTTAATTTTTTTTATTTTATTGAGGTCATATTGGTTTATTACATTGTGTAATGTCAGGTGTACACTATTATATTTCAATTTCTGTAAAGAGTGCATCGTGCTCATCACCAATAGCTTCGTTTTTATCTGTCACCATACATGTGTGCCCCTTTACTCTCTTCGCCCACTCTCCCACCCCTTCACCCTCTGGTAACCACTAATCTGTTCTCTTTATCCATGTGTTTATCTTCCACATAGGAGTGAAATCATATGGTGTTTGTCTTTCTCTTTCTGGCTTATATCTTCTTAACATAATGCCCTCAAGGTCCATCCATGTCATTGCAAATGAGACGATTTTGTCATCTTTTATGGCTGAGTAGTATCCCACTGTATATATATGGCACATCTCCTTTATCCATTCATCAGTTGATGGGCACTTGAGCTGCTTCCACATCCTGGCTATTGTGAATAATGCTGCAATGAGCATAGGGGTGCATAGATCTCTTTGTATTGTTCATTTCATTTTCTTTGGATAAATATCCGGTAGTGGAATTGCTGGGTCATGTGGTATTTTCATTTTTAATTTTTTGAGAAATCTCCAAACTGTTTTCCATAGTGGCTGCACCAGTTTGCATTCCCATCAGCAGTGTATGAGGGTTCCCTTTTCTCCACTTCCTCTCCAACATTTACTATTTCTCGTCTTGTTAATTATAGCCATTCTGATGCATGTGAGGTAATATCTCATTGTAGTTTCGATTTGTATTTCCCTAGTTATTAGTGATGTTGGCAGGCCTTTCTGAGGTGAAGACTAATGTCCTTTAACTCTATCACTGGTGAAGGTGAAGTTTCACAGACTGCCACAGACTGATCTTCTACTTAGCTACAAAATATACCCACAAATATGTTTGTTCTGAACCTCGAAACTTGGTCATTAGCTGGATACTGACCTTATTCTTGACCAAACCTTAATCTCAATCTGCCTGACTCTTTCATTTTGTTTCAAGGACTGATTATTACATAGACTATCATTATCATGAGACGCAAGGTAGGAGATTCAGTTATAATCTGTGAGCAGCCTAGAAATATGAGGCTCTGATAAACAAGATGCTCAATATTTGGGGAGTGATATGGAAGAAACATTTGACTACTTTAAGTCACCATTTGTAGCAAAATAAAAAAAAATTGTCATCCTCAGGGAAGACTGCTGTGAAAGTCTTTTACAGTTTTACTTGGATTTCCTTTCTCAAAAAATTTGAAAATATGAGGATGAAGAGAACCTGACTATTGAGAACCATCAGACCCCCTCCACTCTCCATACCCCAAGTCAGTCAATGTGCTGTGACCGAGATTTCTGAATAAATAGAACTCTGTTTATCAGTAATACCCTAGTTAACTTGACCCAGGCCCCTTATTTGATCACTATTATTTTTGTGTCATTTTTAAAGCCTGCACCTCTCAGCCCACAAGATGGTTACTCTTATTTCCTGACCATTCTCATAATACAAAATATGCATATCTTTCCTTGGCTCACCCTTGGGAAAAAGACACTAATGATGAATTCATGTTAAGCTGTTGGCATCAAACTAGTGATTGTAGGTGGGGAAGAGGCTAAGCTTCGAAAACACTGCAATTCTGACTTCATGTTTTACTAATGGTGAGAATAATGAACATTATTTTCCCTCCAAAGCTGGATCTTCTGCTCAAAAAGTTGCAAAAAAGACAAATAAGAGGAAGCAAGAGAATGAAGCAGGACCAAATGAAGATAAACAGCAACTAACTATCTCAAAGGTTTGTAATCTGCACTGGGGCAGATATTTTTGCCCTGGAATAGAGTGGAGTGTCCAGGCCATAGGATGCTCAAAATCTTAGGGGCTTACTGGCTTCTATGTCCTACAAGATATATCATAGTCATTCCATGTTAGCATCAACATGCTTCCAAGTTGTTTTGGAAGCATGTTGATGCTAACATGGAATGACTATGATATGTCTTCTCCAAGTTGTTTTGGAGAAGAGCAAGATCCCAGAGAGATCTGGCTATGACTCCTGTCTCTGCTGCTCACTTCTGTGTTACCACTGGAACATTGCTTGATTTTCACGAGCCATTCTTCTCCAAAATGAGAATACTAGTAATAAAGAGGGCATTATGAAAATTGATGGTTACTAAATAAAACCAATTCATTTTCCTTTCAGTTTTCCTTGCTATCCTCATTTTCTGCTTCTGGCCCTTCAAGGTGGAACCCTGTATTATAATTCATCCCTTGATCAGCCCATTACCTAGCACATAGAAGGACTCAATTTATTTTTGGAAAACTAAAAATATATTTATACATTCGTAAATGATAAACTTAATTGTCTCCTTGTTATAGAGAGATACTAGCCATTATCACTGTTTTTGTTTCTTTCTAGAGATTTAGAAATATCTTTAACCAAAAGAAAATATCCAATGAATCTGCACCTTATCCCAGAGATCCTCAACCAAGCAATGATAAGGAAGTAACAACCAAAAATCAATACTTTCATGACTTGATTCGGCGGCTTAATCTGGACAGTTATTATCCCAAGAAGATGGCCAAAGTCAATTCTCTTTTGATAAATAAGACCTCCCTCCATGGCACTCAACCAAGAGCTGAAACAGAGCTACCATTTTGTTTTCTAGAGAAACTTTTGGTATTAGATTACCATTTGCGATATCTAGTTTACAGAGGTAATATAGATACAATATCTACTGTGTCCCAGACACTGAGAACCACAGAAAAAGAAAGAACATTTGAGAACTTTTTCATTATCAAGGAAACACAATCAAATGCAGTACAAATTTGCATCCACCCAATGGACATACAAATGGCAATTTTTCACTGTGCAGATGACTTTACAAGGCAGTATATTTTCACCAAACTTTCCATTTGCCAATTCGCTCTCCCACTTTTGGTGCCAAATCCTTGCAATTCCCAAATTGAATTCCCTCTTTGGTCTCTCAGGCAAATCAGGAGAAGCTGGAGAGAGGTGGAAAAAATAGGATGGGAGAAAAAAATTAGGAATTATAATAACCAGCTGATTAGTTGGCAACCTATACATATTATATCTTTCATAAGAGTTGGAAATTATGTCTCTACTTCCAAGTCTCAGATTTTGAATGCACTCCTGAGTAAAGGCAAACATGACCATTTTTCCTCCCACCATTCTAGGGAAGACAATAATAGATGTCTATTGATAGATGGTATGGTGGAAATCTGCTGGTTCTGCCCAGGTGGGAGAGCTGAGGACAGATTTGAAAACTGTATTGCCTTCACCAATCTCCATGGAAATGCTGAAATACATGAGAGGCAGGTTAAGTTCCTGCAGCAGGTCTCCTCAGTCACTGTCATTCTCCTGTCAACTTCCAATTTTGACAAAATGACTAGTTCCCTTCTACTCGAATTTTGGAATTCACCCAAACCTCTTATCTGTTTGTTCGAAAATGCAGAAAATATTATGGATGAGAATTCTGCTCACAAAGTGAGAATTGGGATCAAGAACCTAAATAAGATAGAACTAGCTGATAAAATTACAGCTACTTTAACACAGTTGCTGAAGAAGTCTGGATCTCCTTACAGTTTGAGTGATTGGGCCAACATTGCTAGGAAGTATGAATTTATTATTGATGAGGACCAAAGAGGCTGCCAAGAAGCAGGGAAAAAAGCAGACATCCTAATGGACATCTTGAGAAAAGTGAAATTACCTGAGATAAAGGAGAAGTTACTACCACTTCAGGGAGGTCTATGGCGTGATTGGTGTAAAAAGGATAAGGAACTCCATCAGCTCAGAGAAAAAGGAAACAGGAGCATTGAGCAATACACGAATGAGATTGAGAAGGAAAAGCAGATAATACGTTGTGAACAGTACCACAAAGTTATTAACCTTAATGACCTGATGAAGTCTCTGTTTGAAAGTCTTCAGTCACATCCAGAGACCCACACAGAGCTCTACTTTCTGCAGGGGCTGAGCATGTTAATGGACCAACTAACCACAGGAGAGTTAGAAAAGCTCCACCAGAGGCATCGTTTTCTGTTGGCTCAGGTGCGAACAGAGAAGCAGAAGCTGTCAAAGAGAGACTCCCTCAGACGCTGGGAGGCTGAGCTACAAGCTGTTTCCAAAGAGATCAGTGACTCTACCCTGGGAATTGAGCATCTCCTGAGAGAGATGGGCCAGATCTACGAAGCTCTGGAAGAAGCTTCTTCCCAAACAAATACACTATTTCTCTCCCTTCCCCAAATGGCTGCTGACCTGATGGTATCTGGAACTCCCATTGAGCTGATGGATGGAGATGCATCTTATGTGCCCCTGAAGTGGGTGGCAGCTGTTTTAGACAAGGTCTCTGAGAAACTTAGAGACAAACGGGTGTTTGTTCTCTCTGTCCTTGGCCTACAGAACTCAGGAAAGTCCACTCTGCTGAATGCAATGTTTGGGCTTCAGTTCAGTCTCAGTGCTGAGGGGTGCACCCGGGGGGCCCATATGCAGCTCCTGAAGGTGGAAGAGATGCTCAAGGAACAGCTGGGCTTTGATTTTGTGCTTGTTGTGGACACAGAAGGACTTCGGCCCTCAGAGTTCATTAACAAAGCACATAGTGAGGAAAATGAGTTGGCAACCTTTATCATTGGACTTGGAAACTTAACTCTAATCAATGTTTTTGGGAATGATCTATCAGAAATACAAGATATTCTGCAAATAGCTGTCCATGCCTTTCTCAGGATGAAACAACTGAACATCTCCCCAAGGTGCCTGTTTGTTCATCAGAACACAGAAGAAATTATAGATACAAATCAAAGTATGGAAAGGCAAAGATGGCTGCAAGAGAGATTGGATGAAATGACACTTGCTGCAGCTGAACAAGAACAGTGCTCAGATGTATGCCACTTCAGTGATGTCATTAAGTTTGATGTCAAGACCCACATCCATTACTTTGCTCACCTCTGGGAAGGTTCTCCCCCAATGGCCCCTCCTAATCCCTGCTATAGCCACAATGTTCAGGAGCTGAAAAGCAGGATTCTTAAGCATGCCAAAGAAGAATCCAAGGGAGGTATTTTGAAGATATCAGAACTTAAAGTGTGGATACAGGATTTATGGAAGGCCTTAGTGAATGAGAACTTCATTTTCAGGTTCAGGAACACCCAGGAAGTCAAGGCTATGAATAAACTGGAGACCATGTACAACAGCTGGACCTGGGAACTGAGAAGTCATATGCTGGACTTGCAGAATCAGCTGACCAACAAGATTCAGAATGGAGAAGTTGAGGAGATCAAGAGAAGCTCAATTGAGAATCGAATTGCAGGAAGACATGAAGCCATTAAGCAAGAACTTGAAAGGTATTTTCGAGAAGACAGAGATAGAGATATCTTGGCTCAGTGGAAAGGAAGATTTGAAGCTAATCTGAAGAATCTTAAAGAGGAGCTTATAAGAGAAACTATGAGAAAATGTGAGTATTTAATTAGTGGAAAGAAAATACAAGACCTTTTGAAGGAGGAAAAAGTAAAATTTGAACATAAGCTATTAGAAAAAATCAGAGAGATGGCTGTGTCCCCCAGTGGGAAAGAGTTACATGATAAGGAGCTGAGAGAGATGTTCAACAAGATCTGGTCAGAGAACATCTGCATTCTGTTGCCTCCCACACTCCCGTCTGCTGAGGGTCCTGATATTGATATTGAGCTAGAGAACATCCTCCTGGAGCATTTTAAACAGCATCCCAATATTGTGAACAAAATCAGATATCGTAATACAAGGAAAACATTTTCTATCAATTATTCCAAACATGTTATCACCTCTCAAAAGTTCCAAGTATATGGACCCTCTGTGGAAGACTTTGAAAAAGATATTATAAAGAAGACAACAGCTCAAATTATGAAATTGGTTGAAGAACTCATACACATAAGAGAACAACAGAATGAGGGTTACAGTTCTAGTTACTTCCATGAAATTCTGCGAGTGATCCATACTGAGGCTGAGGCTGCATCTCAAGGAGCCAGGTTCATACTGACAAACAGATATAAACTAGAACTTGCCCTCGAGCTCTTCCAAGAGGCAGCAAACAGCTTTAAAAAGATATGTATTGCATTCAAGAGAGCAAACAACCCCGTTCTCTACCTAGAAAGCATAAAAGAGGAAGTTTTTACTAAATTGATCTTATCCTACAAAAACTGCCAAAACATTGGCTGATTTGCTTTTGTGAAAAGAGTTTCTGCTACCATATGAATTAGAATAAACACTCAAAAAGCTTGTCAGTTCCTCACCTGCCTTTTCTCTTCCTCTGTTGCATTGCTTTCTGTAATGAGCATTTCTGTAACCCAGATAATTAAACCAAACCCACTAAACACTATACTTCGCATCTTCTATGGGAGTTTTAGAATTAGTATATGTTCTGTAAATGAATCTCCAAACTAATGTTTTGCCAAAAGTTTAAAGTAAATATTTGCTAGAAATAACACAAAACATGTAATTCACTTTTTTGAATAACGAACGTCTCAAGTAGTACAACGCTATAAAGCAAAGAAAAATGAAAAGGAAAATTTAAGACCAAGAGTAGGGGCTGGCCCGGTGGCATAGTCGTTAAGTTCACATGCTCCACTTCGGTGGCCCAGGGTTCACAGGTTCGGATCCCAAGCACAGACCTGCACACAACTCATCAAGCCATGCTGCAGCGGCATCCTACATACGAAAAATAGAGAAAGATTGGCACAGATGTTAGCTCAGAGCCAATCTTCCTCATCACAAAAAAAAAAGAAAGAAAGGAAAAAGAACCAAGAGTGTATTGGACTTCTTCCCTTCCTCTCTTCTTTCCTTCATTTGCTTAATTATCAGTTGAGTCCCTGCTGTGAGACAGGAATTCTGCTAAGTGTTGTGGATATAGAGCAATATAAGACATGGACTCCGGTTGTTATATAAATGAGCAAAAGACAGCCTCTTTATATGAGCTCTTAGGTTGTTTACTTCTTCACAGTAGCCTGGGACCCATTAGCTCCAAAGCCCACCGGTGCCAAACTCGAAATTTTATACAGACAATTGTTTTTACTATAATCCAAATAAGCATATTTTCAGCCATTTAGTGCCTGCCCACTTTGCGCCTTGTAAAACTGACCCCAATATCTGTTAGCCTTAGAAAGATAAACTCCAAGGCTATAAAGACCTCAAGCTGACTCTGCTCATTGGAGCTCTCTGATTCAGAGACTGCCCACTGCAGCACTGATATCACTTAGACATGTAGGCCCTTCTCTGACCCCCTGGGAGTTCCCTCATCCTCCTTCCCTCCTGAGTGGTCTCCTGCCACTCATCCAGAGGGTGTTCCCTCTGGATGGTCTCCTGCCACAGGGGACTTCCCCTGCACACACGCCTGTCAATCACCCAAATAAAGTAATACGCTACTGCCATCTTGTGGTCATGTCTTTTTCCTTGATCAGCCCTGAAATCCTCAAACCTCCTACACAAGGACACACATGTTTTATTCAGGGACTGCTTGAGAGGACGAAGTAAATATTATCGACTACAAAAAATTATAAGATGTGCTATCATTTAAGGAATTAAGGAAAGATATAGGGATCAGAGGGAGTAAGGCTTAGCTTAGCCTAAGTTCGGGGAAGCATCAGGAAATGCTTTGAAGATAAGGGAGATGAAGCCTGAGCCAAATCTAGAAGAATGGAAACGTAAAGCAAAGGTAAAAAATTCAGGTAGAGGGAAGAGCTTGGAGACTCTGAGTAAGTAGAAGTCCACTGGTAGGCTTAGAGCACAAGTTGCATGTGGGGCCTGATAGGAGATTAAATTAGACAGGAAGGCAGGTGCTATGTTATATAGCCCTCGTTGACCCTCACAAGGACATTTGATTTTATCCAGGGTGGGATTTTTAAGTGATGCATAATTCTGCTGGACTATTTCCTTCTGTCTCTTCAGGATCACTCTCACCTTTCACACTTTGCACTGTATACCGTGAAGCTAATCTCAGTGGTTTGAATCAACCAGGCTTCCTTGCCTTCTGACTTCAGGCTGAGTTTCGTCAATGGGAGGTTCTTGCAGGTGATTGGGGGAAGAAGGAGTTGGGTAGGGTTAGAGTATTTGTCCTTCTGGTTCCCTCTTTGACAGACTCAGGTTAGCAGTGACCCTTTCCTACAAAGACAGGTATTTCAGAATTTCCCTTCCTGCTGTTGCTAGCCCCTCGTGCTTCACCACCCCTTTTACCCTACCTTTATAAGTAGTCCCTTCCTTAAGTCTCTTTAATCATCCCTTTTGAATGTGCCATGTTTTATCAAGTAGCTCAAGTACATTCTTTTTCACAGCTGTATACTATTCTTTGAAATTTAGCCACTCTGTCAAGACCATGAAAAACAAAGACAGACTGAGAAACTGTCAAAGACAAGTGCACATGACAAGTAAATGCAATGTTATCCTGGAACAGAAAAAGACATGAGTGTAAAAACTGGTGAAATTCACATAAAGTCTGGCTTTCAGTTAATAATAATGTACCAATGTCAATCTCCTAGTCTGACCATGTATGTACTATAGTTGTGGCAGATGTTACCATTAGGGGAAACTGACAAAAGGGTACACAGAAACTCTCTGTACTATCTTTACAACTTTTCTTTAAAACTAAAGTTGTATTCTGGAATGTTGTAGCTTTATAGTAAGTCTTCAACACAAGTAATTTCATTCCTCTAATTTTATTTTCCTTTTTCAAATTGTTTTGGGTATTCTAAGTCCTTTGCCTTTCCTTATAAATTTTAAAATCTGCTTGCTAATTTCTTCAAAAAAATCTCTTAGAATTTTGATTGGGATTGCATTCAATCTATAGATAATTCAATCTATGTTTGAATAAAACATTGAGTCTTCCAATCCATGAACATGTTACACCTCTTCATTTATTAATATCTTTGATTTCTTTTTGCAATGTTTTATGGTAGAATAGAGGGTCCAGTGCCAACCCGATGGAATACTGGTTAAGTTCATGCACTCCACTTCAGAGACCTGGGGTTCGTTGGTTGGGATCCTGGGCACAGACCTACCCACTGCTTGTCAAGTCATGCTGTGGCAGGCATCCCACATATAAAATAGAGGAAGATGGGAAAAGTGACATCAGCAAGATGGCAGAGTGAGCTGTTCCTTTATTCTCTCCCCATTTTGAACTGCAACTAAATGGACACTCACTGACCTATGGAGGAAGCCCACACAGCACAACAGGATGCTTGAGACACACATAGCTGAGGGTGAATGGTCTGGCCCCCTGGGAAGTGGCAGAGATAGGTGAGCACACCCTGCTCTTCCCTGGGAGCCCCATGCATGCACACAAACACTTTCCAATGTGGTGCAAGTGCCCAGAAAGTGGGAACACAGAGTGTGGCAACTGTAAGAGGAGGAGGAGGGAACACTTAGCCCACACTCATGGTTGTTCTCCTATGGAAAGAAGGAACCCACCATTCCCCTGTGCCATAAGGGAGCAGCCATAGCCCAGGTCCTAGCTCATCCCCACCCACCAGCTCAGCAGCCCCAAGGACTGCAGATCTTAAACAAGACTTCAGCAGATTTCCACGCTGGTGCAAACACTTTCCAGGCATGCATGAATGCTCACAGTGCAGCAGTGCTCCCAAAGAAAGACCACATCCCAGCAGCTACAGGAATAGGCACAGTGGCTTTGAGCCCACTGGTGATCACTTTCTGGTGGAGAAGGGGAGCTCTGAGCATCCCTGAGGCACCAAACAGTGGCCCTAGCCTAGTAAGGAAGCTCTGCTCAAGAAGGAAAGTCCACACAAGTGCCTGAATGCATCCCAGGCTTGGGCAAGGACCCATAATACACCCACAGCTTCCCGTAGGTGAAGTGGGGCCAGAAACACTGCTCCTGCTCCCCCCAGCAGTAACAGGGGGAATACGCATCCTAAGAATACCACGAATGCCCCAACAAAAGAACAGTTCATCAAACATCATGAGAAACTGCAGCAACAATTCAGACCAGAAGGAAAATGACAATTCTCCAGAAACCAACACTGAAGACACAGAAATATGCAACCTAAATGACAGAGAATTCAAAATAGCCATCATAAGGAAACAAAAACTTACAAGAAAACATGGAAAGACAATTCAAGGAGCTCAGCAATAGAATGAAGGTCTCACCAAAGAGATTGAAACTATAAAAAAAAAATCAAGCAGAAATTCAGGATATGGAAAACACAATTAATGAAATAAATAATAATCTAGAATCATTAAGAAATAGAATTGGTCTTATGGAGGGAAGCATTAGTCTTCTTGAAGATAAAAAGGTAGAAATTCTACAGATGGAGGAGGAGACAGAAGTAAGATTTTTAAAAAATGAAAGAATTCTTCGAGAAATATCTAACTCAATTAGGAAAAGCAACATAAGGATTATAGGTATCCCAGAGGGAGAAAAGAGGGAGGAAGGAGCAGAGAGATTATTCAAAGAAATAATTGCTGAGAACTTCCCAAAAATGGGGATAGTGTCAGATTTACAGATAAATGAAGTTAATTGAATGCCCAAGTTTATCAACATGAAAAGACCCTCTCCAAGGCATATAACAGTAAAAATGGCAAAAGTTTGGGATAAAGAAAGAATATTAGGAGCAGCAAGGCAAAAGAAAATAACCTACAAAGGAAACCCTATCAGGCTTTCAGTGGATTTCTTGGTAGAAACCTTACAGGCTAGGAGAGAATGGAATGATATATTCAAAATAATGAAAGACAAAAACCTTCAGCCAAGAATACTCTATCCAGCAAAACTTTCCTTCAGATATGATGGAGAAATAAAAGCTTTCCCAGATAAACAAAAGCTGAGAGAGTTCATCACTGCTAGACCTCTCCTACAAGAAATAATTAAAGATGCCCTCACACCTGCAACAAAAAAGACAAAGGTCTACAAAGTTCTGAGCAAGGAGGTAAATAAACAGACATGATCAGAAACCTGCTTCTCTCTACTAGAACAGAGAGACAAAAGCTCAATTACAACTTAAAAGAGAAAGGGAAGGAAAGCATCAAATTAATGATAAACACTTCAACTTAGTCACAAACCCACAAAATTAAAAACAGAACAATATGTAACAGCAATTACTCAGAAGGGGAGAAGAAAGGGAAGGAACCTGCTTAGGTTAATGGAAATGAGATGCTATAAGAAAATTGACTATCTCATCTCCAATATCTTTCATACAATCCTCACAGTAACCACTAAATAAAAAATCAGAGCAGAGCCACAATTCACAAAAAGAGAGAGAACTGAGAAATCCCTCTCAGAAAACCAACAAAATGAAATGGCAGTCAGAAATACAAAGGAAGAGAAACAGTGGAAACATAGAACAACCAGAAAACAAGAGATAAAATGGCAGCATTAAGCCCTCATGCAACAAAAATCTCTCTAAATATAAATGGACTGAACTCTCCAATCAAAAGACACAGAGTAGCTGGATGGATTAAAAAACAAGACCCAACAATATGCTGCCTCCAGGAAATGCACCTCAGCTACAAAGACAAACATAGGCTTAGAGTGAAGGGATGGAATACAATACTCCAAGCAAATGGCCAACAAAAGAAAGCAGATGTTGCCATACTTTTATCAGACAAAGCAGACTTCAAGTTTTAAAAGACAATGAGAGACAAAGGGGGGCAATATTTAATGATAAAAGGGAAATTTCACAAAGAGGACATAACATTTATTAATATATGTGCATCTAACACAGGGGCACCAAAATACATAAAGCAATTATTAACAGACCTAAAGGGAGAAATTAACAGCAACACGATAACAGCAGGGGACCTCAACACCCCACTTACTTCAATGGACATATCATCCAGACAAAAAGTCAACAAGGATAGTAGATTTAAATGAAAGACTTGACCAGATGGACTTAATAGACATATAGAGAGCATTCCATCCAAAAACAGCAGAATATACATTCTTCTCAAGTGCCCATGGAACATTCTCAAAGATAGACCATATGATGGGTACCAAGGCAAGCCTCAATAAATTCAAGAAGATTGAAATCATCCCAACCATCTTTTCTGACCACATGCTATGAAGCCTAGAAATCAACCACAAGTACAAAACTGGGAAAGTCAGAAATATGTGGAGACTAAACAAAATGCTATCGAGCAACCATTTGATCTTTGAAGAAATCAAAGAGGAAATTAAAAAGTACCTGGAAATAAATGAAAATGAAAATACAACATACCAACTCTTATGGGATACAGCAAAGCAGTCATAAGAGGGGAAATTCATAGCAATACAGGCTCACCTCAACAAGCAATAAAAATCTCAAATAAGTAATCTTATAATGCACCTAATACAGCTAGAAAAAGAAGAAGAGACAAAGCCCAAATGCAGCAGGAGAGAAGTAATAGAAATCAGAGCAGAAATAAATGAAATAGAGAGTAAAAAAACACTAAAAAGAATCAATAAAACTAAGAGCTAGTTCTCACAGAAGATAAATAAAGTTGATAAGCCCTTAGCCAGACTCACCAAGAAAAAAAAGGGAGAAGTCTCAAATAAATAAATTTAGGAATGAAAGAGGATAAATTACAACAGAGACTGCAGAAATACAAAGGTTTATAAGAGAATACTATGAAAAACTATATGCCCACAAATTTGATAACCTAGAAGAAATGCATGAATTCCTAGACTCACACAACCTCCCAAAACTGAATCAAGAAGAAACAGAGAATCTGAACAGACCAATCACAGGTACAGAGACTGAAATAGTAACCAAAAACCTCCCGAAACAAAAGTCCAGGACCAGATGGCTTCTCTGGAGAATTCTACCAAACATTCAAAGAAGAATTAGCATCTATCCTTCTCAAGCTATTCCAAAAAATTGAAGAAGATGGAACACTTCCTAACACATTCTATGAGGCCAACATTACTCTGATATCAAAACCAGACAAAGACAACACGAAGAAGGAAAACTACAGGCCAATACCACTGATGAACTTAGATGCAAAAGTCCTCAGTGAAATTTTGGCAAACCGAATACAGCAATACATGAAAAGAATCATACACAGCGATCAAGTGGGATTCATTCTAGGGATGCAAGGACTGTTTAATATCCACAAATCAATCAATGTGATACACCACGTTAACAAATGAGGAATAAAAATCACATGATCATCTCAATAGATGCAGAGAAAGCATTTGACAAGATCCAACATCTATTTATGATAAAAACTCTCAATAAAATAGGTAAAGAAGGAAAGTACCTCAACATAATAAAGGCCATATACAACAAACCCACAGCCAACATCGTACTCAATGTGAAAAATGGAAAGCCATCCCTCTGAAAACAGAAACAAGACAAGGGTGCCCACTCTCACCACTCCTCTTCAACATAGTACTGGAGGTGTTGGCCAGAGCAATTAGGCAAAAAAAAGAAATAAAAGGAACCCAAATGGGAAAGAAAGGAGTGAAACTTTTGCTATTTGCAGATTACATGATTCTATATTTGGAAAACTCTAATGAATCCACCAGAAAACTACTAGAAATAATCGACAACTACAGCAAAGTCTCAGGGTACAAAATGAATTTTAAAAAATCAGTTGCATTCCTATACATTAACAATGAACTAGCAGGAAAAGAAATCAAAAACACAATCCTATTTACAATTGCAACAAAAAGAATAAAATACCTTGAAATAAACTTAACCAAAGAGGCGGAAGACTTGTACACTGAAAACTATAAGTCATTACTGAAAGAAATTGAGGAAGACATAAAGAAATGGAAAGATGTTCCATGTTCATGGGTCAGAAGAATAAACATAGTCAAAATGTTCATACTACCTAAAGCAATCTATAGATTCAATGCAATCCCAATCAGAATCCCAATGACATTGTTCACAGAAATAGAACAAAGAATCCTAAAATTTATATGGAACAACAAAAGACACTGAATAGCCAAAGCAATCCTGAGAAAAAAATAACAAAGCTGGAGGCATCATAATCTCTGACTTCAAAACATACTACAAAGCTATAGTAATCAAAAATCATGGTATTGGCACCAAAACAGACAAACAGATCAGTGGATCAGAATTGAATGCCCAGAAATAAAACCACACACCTATTGACAGTTAATATTTGACAAAGGACTCAAGAACAAACAATGGAAAAAGGAAAGTCTCTTCAATAACTGGTGTTGGGAAAATTGGACAGCTGGATGCAAAAGAATAAAAGTAGACCATTATCTTGCACCATATGCAAAAATTAACTCAAATGGATTAAAGATTTTCATGTAGGAACTGAAACCATAAAAATTATACAAGAAAATACAGGCAGTACGATTTTTGACATTGGTCTTAGGCACATCTTTTTGAATACCATGTCTACTCGGGTAAGGGAAACAAAAGAAAAAGTTAACAAATGGGACTACATCAGACTAAAAAGCTTCTACAAAGCAAAGGAAATCATCAACAAAATGGAAAGACAACCCACCAAGTGAGACAAAATATTTGCAAATCATTTATCAGACAAGGGGTTGATATCCAAAGCATATAAAGAACTCACCAACTCAACAACAACAACAACAAAACCCAATCAAAAAATGGGCAGAGGACATGAACAGACACTTCGCAAAGGAAGATATACAGATGGCCAACAGGCACATGAAAAGATGCTCAACATCACTAATTCTTAGGGAAATGCAAATCAAAACTACAATGAGATATCACCTTACATCAGTCAGAATGGCTGTAATTCCCAAGACCAAAACAACAAATGTTGGAGAGGATGTGGAGAAAAAGGAACCCTCCTCACACACTGCAGGTGGGAATGCAAACTGGTGCAGCCGCTATGGAAAACAGTATGGAGATTCCTCAAAAAACTAAAAATAGAAATACCATATGACCAAGCTATCCCACTACTGGGTATCTACCCAAACAACTTGAAATCAACAATCCAAAGTAACATATGTACCCCTATGTTCATTGCAGCACTATTCACAATAGCCAAGACATGCAAACAATTCAAGTGCCCACTGACTGATGATTGGATAAAGAAGATGTGGTATACATATACAATGGAATACTACTCAGCTATAAAAAAGACAAAAATCATCCTATTTGCAACAACATGGATGGACATGGAGGGTATTATGCTAACCGAAATAAGCCAGACTGAGAATGACAAACACCATATGATCTCACTTATATGTGGAATATAAACAAACACATGGACAAGGAAAATAGTTCAGTGGTTACCAGGAGAAGGAGGGTGGAAAGTGAGCACAGGGGGTGAAGGGGAGCACCTATATGGTGACAGACAAGAAATAATGTACAACTGAAATTTCACAATGATGTAAACTATTATGAATCTCAATTTAAAAATTTTTAAATAGAAGCTACAAAGTAAAGATTTGAATACAACTAAATTAAAATTTTTGAATATTAAAATCACCAACAAAATTAAAAGACAAAAACGAATGGAGAAAAAAATTTGCAGATTAGATAGCAAGAATTAATATACATATGTATGTATATATAGAAGTATAGAGCTCATATAAAGTTCATATGAATAGCTCAAATAAATAAATAAGAATACCTTAATAGAAAAATGGGCAAGGATTATAAATTAAGATCTTTAAACATATAAAAAATGTTCACAAAATAAATTATAAAAATTCTAATTTAAAAATAAATAAATAAATAAAATAGAGGAAGATGGGCACAGATGTTAGCTGAGGGCTAATATTCCTCAAAAAATAATAATAATAATAATAATAAAGAGTCCAGAAACAGACTGACACTTATATAGCTAATTTTGTCAAAGTTGTCCACTGAATTAAGATGGAAAAAAGATAATGTGTTTAAGAAATGGTGCCAGAACAACTGGATATCTGTATGGGGGAAGAAATGAACCTTGACCATTCTCACCGCATAAACAAATTTTAACAGAAAATTGATCACAGACCTAAATATAAGACCTAAAACTACTAAATTTTTGGAGAAAACCTAGGAAAAAAATCTTTCTGACACTGGGTTAGGCAAGACTTTTTTAAACAGGACACACAAAGCACAAACTATTAAAAGAAAAAATTAGTAAAATGAACTTCATCAAGACTAAAAACTTTTGGGGGTTTCGGCTCAACGCGCTGCGGCTCCCGCCACGTGCTCCTCCGGCTCGGCGCCGCAGCGCAGCATCTCTGGGCGGCGGCGTCGGAAGGGAATTTGAGGAGAAAATGCCGGCTGTTAGGATGCTGCAGCACGTCGTGGGCCAGCTGCTGCTGGGCCCAGCCTGTGGCTGTCGGACGTCTGCCCTGCCCGCCCGGTCTCTGGGCGCCTCCCCTTGGCAAATTCCAGCCAATGCCAACTTCCACTCTGCCTCTTTCTCTGAAACAGACCAGCCACGGGTCTTAATTACAGGGGGTCTTGGCCAGCTTGGAGTGGGACTTGCCAACTTTTTGAGAAAACGATTTGGGAAGGACAATGTGATTTTGTCTGACATAAGGAAACCCCCCGATCACATCTTTCAGAGTGGCCCGTGTATTTATTCAGACATTCTGGATTACAAGAATCTCCGGGAGATTGTGGTGAACAACGGCATCACCTGGCTGTTTCATTACAGCGCTTTGCTCAGTGCAGTTGGGGAAGCGAACGTTTCCTTGGCCAAAGCCGTAAACATCACTGGATTGCACAATGTTCTAGACGTTGCAGTGGAACACGGTTTGCGACTGTTTGTGCCCAGCACGATTGGAGCCTTTGGACCTACTTCTCCCCAGGACCCAACCCCTGATCTCTGCGTCCAGAGGCCCAGGACTATCTACGGGGTGTCCAAGGTCCACGCAGAGCTCATGGGAGAATATTATCATTACCGGTATGGGTTAGATTTCCGATGCCTGAGGTATCCTGGAATCATTTCAGCTGACTCCCAACCTGGAGGAGGAACGACTGACTATGCAGTCCAGATTTTCCACGATGCTGTAAAGAATGGCAAATTTGAGTGCAACCTGAAACCCAGCACGAGGCTCCCGATGATGTACATTGATGACTGCCTCAGGGCCACCCTGGAGGTCATGGAGGCCCCAGCAGAGTCCCTCTCCATGAGGACCTACAACATCAACGCCATGAGCTTCACCCCAGAGGAGCTGGCCCAGGAGGTTCACAAGCACATACCAGAATTCCAGATCACATACAACGTGGATTCTGCTCGACAGACCATAGCGGATGGCTGGCCAGTGAGCCTTGATGACAGCAATGCTCGGAAGGACTGGAAGTGGAAACATGATTTTGATCTTCCAGAGCTGGTGACGACAATGTTGAACTTCCATGGTTCTGATACCAGAATTGCCCAAGCGAACTGAAGGAACCAGAGGAAGAGCTCGTGTATCCTGGACAGCTGTCAAGGGAAAAGCATAACGACCCCGAGGGTTTATATCCCAAGAAGTCTCAGTTATCTGGGCTTGAAGGACTAATTGGACTAAATTTTTGCAGCCATATTGAACTGCCACATGGAGAATTGAGTTGGCTTTAGCATTTTCAAAATGCTGTAGGCTCAGTGGTAGGAATTCTAAATCTTTGCTGTTTGCCTAAACTTGTCTAAACACATGCATCACAGAATGAAGACTTAAGTCATAATAGTTTTCATTTCCTTAATTAAGATGAAGGCACCATTTCTGGGAAGGTGAAAGTATGTGACGTTTGTATGTAATTAAAATTAGTTTAAATAACACCCTTAAGACTCGGTTATTCTCTTGACTAGAGACCAAAGATTACGTTTTGAAGACTATCAAAGATGATCTCCTAGGAGCTGGCCCCGTGGTCAAGTGGTTGGGTTCACGTGCTCCGCTGTAGGTGGCCCAATGTTTCGTTGGTTCGAATCCTGGGCGCGGACATGGCACTGCTCATCAAACCACACTGAGGCAGCATCCCACATGCCACAACTAGAAGGACCCACAACGAAAAATATACAACTATGTACCGGGGGGCTTTGGGGAGAAAAAGGAAAAAAATAAAATCTTTAAAAAAAAAAAAAAAAGACTAAAAACTTTTGCTCTTTGAAAGACTTAGTTAATAAAACAAAATGTCAAGCCTCAGAATGGGGGAAAATTTTGCAAGGCAGATATCTGACAAAAAAATAGTATCCAGAACATGTAAAAAACACTTAAAACTCAAAATAAGAGGCCGACCAAGAAAGAAAACAGGCAGAAGATGTGAACAGACATTACACAAAAGAAGATATACAAATGGTCAATAAGCACATGAAAAAAATGTTCAATGTAACTAGTTACCAGAGAAATGCAAATTAAAACTATGATGAGATACCACTACATACCCACTCAAATGACTGACAGTACCAGTGTTGACAAGGAGGTGGAGCAACTGGAATTCACATACACTGTCAGTGAGAATGCAAAAAGACACAATCACTTTAGAAAGTGCAGCTAACCGGAACAGAATTTGTTTTCCAATTCTCCTTCCCTGAAAGACTCCAGACCCATTTTTGCAGGATAACTAGATATTCAAAAACAAATGCCTGTCTCATAAACTATTTTGGAGAATGGGGGCAAAAGAAGGGACAGGGCAACTAATTTTCTTTATAAGGTTGTTTCATCAAGCCACCAAAATTGGACAAGAACACTACAGGGAAAGAAAAGTATAGACCAAACTCAGTCATGAAGATTCAAGAATTTTAAATGATAACATGTTTGAAAATCAAATTGAAGGATACATAAAATGGAATAGACATGGACCTTGTGCTCAAGTAGCTCACAATCCAGTGGGGAGCTAAATTACAATGCGGTAAGTGACATGGAAGGTATGAAATGGGAAATTTGGTCAACTGGTCAAGTAGACAGAGAATACAACTGGTTGGTCATTAAGGAATCTTTTACAGGGAGGTAGCCTTTGAACTGGCCTGGGAAGGACTAGATAGGTAAAGTTAGTAGCTCTTTCCTCAGTATATGACATGGAGTACATTCCTCACATCTTGTAGTTAGCATCTTTTAAGTTCATTATTTAGTTACACTTCTGTCTCCTCACCCCTGCCCCATAGAACACAGTTACACAGGCAATGGCCAATTCATTCATCACACATTTCTGTGTTATTAGCACAGGGCCTCACTCTTAGTAGATGTTTAGTAAAGATTTACTGAAGTCTTTAAAAAAGAGAATGTTTACTCTTATTATCCCCTGTGTATGGAAGAGTCCTCTGGAGAGAAAACAGGAAGGAAAAAAACAGAAGGATCCTGGAGCAAGTGGATTGAAATATACCAGTTATCTCCCCATTCTAGGCATGAAGATCCAGAGACAAACAGGAGGCTGAGATGGAATGAATGTCCAGATAATGACGAAAGAAAAACAGAGGGAATGATGTTAGAGAAAGTGGAAGTTTGTTTCTACAAGCCTGACCGTCATTCATGCCTCTGGAGAGAAAATGGCTACAGTAATCTCTTCTCTTTTCTCTTTCTTCCAGCTGACTAGTCTGAGAGGCTAGAGAAAAGATGTGGGAGGGGAAGATAAGTCCTTGAGGAAAGGCAATTTGGTCACTGAACTCTAAGATTTAGGTGGTTCCCATTTCTAAGCTCCACTCCAAACTTATCATCTAATCCCCTAATAATTTTCACAGCGAAAATCTAAAGTTAGATCTTTCAGGCAAAGGTAATAGCCAATCTTGCCTAAGGACCTAGATATAAATTGGAGACGAAAGGAAAATACCTAGGAACTATAATGCAAACGCAAATGAGGGGATGTTGAATTATCTAAGGTGCAGATGCCAGGAAAAGATTATAGAAGTATGGCACAGCAAAAATTTCAGACATTTGAACCTGGATGATGTAGCTTACTGAGGGGCAGAATTACTGTTTTTCCTCTATCAGGAAGTTGTTTCAGGAAGTGGCTGAGGCCAAGAGTTGCTGAGTACCATAAATAACCTGGCATACCTTTCTTTGCTGCACTTCATACCTGGGAAATTCTTCACCTGGCACTGACCGCCAATCATCCTCACCACCTAGGACACATTCCCCATAAGAAACCTAAGAGGGATGCCAAGCAGCCAAGCTAACCCAAATATATCTTTTATCTCTGCAATTTTCTTACCCTTTTGAATGTTTCGTAAATCCTGTGAGTAGAACTGACTGTGAGCTTCATTTTTGCCAGCGCTCGCAGATTCATTCCTTAAGACGTGGCCTGTAAGGACTCAGACATGAAATTCTGCGCTCTTTCTCATACACTGAACTACCTTTAGGCTGGGAAGGAAAAAGGCACTGGAATAAAGCACTGAAATGAGGAGTATGACTGCATTTTGGGGTTTTTTTAATGTTTCACTGTTAACAACTTTCAAGCCCCACCCTTTCTTCTTCCCCTTGTGCCCACATGTGGGTAAGCTGATGAGAAACACAGGTGCTCCATCTTTGGGTGACTGTAGGAGATTCAAATCACAGAAGCCCCCTCCCACCTGCAAGAACCCTCATCTCAGCCACCCCACTAATCATGATAAAAAGCCCAGGCCAGTCTGCCTTCCTTGCTCTCTCAAGCCTTTTCAGATCTGCTTGAAAGGCCTTCCCTGTTCTCTGCAGAGACCTCAAGCATGTAAGTAATAAACCTTTTCATTCACCCTGTGTGTATGTGTGTGGCATCATCCGTCTTGACATCCAAGCCAAATTTTGCAGGGAGATCCATCTGCCTCTGCTGAAAACCATTACAAGCACCCTGGGAAAATCCATTTCTTCTGGCCTCCAGGACTCAAAGAGGCATCTTTCTCTCTTTCCAAACTTCCTTCTCCATCATTTGGGGAAAAGAGGTTACAGCCTTGATTGTGCCAATTTATTCAGCAAACATTCCCAGACTGCATATTACATGAGAGTGGTTAACAGCACAGGTCAGGAACTAGGATTTCCTGAGCTGAATCCTGGCTGTGTGGTCAGAACAAATCATTTAACCTCTCTGTGTCTGTTCTTTTCTTCATTTGTAAAATAATGCTATTTAGGAGTGGGTTCAAAATGTTTAAAAATGGAAAGGCAGCAGCACTGACCTGTCTGGGGGGGATCTGGCTCTCTGCAGTGCCCAGACCTAGTCCTTTAGGTGCTGCTGGATTGTGGGGGAGACTGGTGCAGTCAGGGTGACCACGAAAGCTAGGCAGGCCCTTGAGGTTGCAGCTATGTATCACCCAGTATGGAAGTATTTCAACATTTTCATAACCAGCAGAGCTGAATCAGTGTGCACTAGCTTAGTTAATAGTAAAAAATTTTAAAAATAATAACTGCAGCACTTACTTCAAAGGATTGTTGTGGTAATTACATTTGAGAAAATTAATGCTAAATGCTTAATATCCCATAGTTAGTGATCAAAAAATATAAGCTATTATTACAATGTGACTAGACTCTCCTCTAGATGTAACATAACGCACTCACATAGAAATAAACCTCTGTAAGGGAGAATACTATAAGAAATCTGACTTAGCTAGTTTTGTCAATGATTGACAACAAAATGGTATCTGGTTCTCCAAGTCAGATAAAGTCCACCATATCCACCTATTATTTAACAACAGCTTAAAGATCCATGATGCTTCTCAGAGAGATCAAAATTCTTTGACATTCTTCTCATCAAGAGATAGGGTCTGTGTCCTCTCCCTTGGAAACTGAGCAAGCTTTGTGATTGCCTCAGCTACAGAGCACTGGAGAAGTGATATTTTATAGCCCAAGGCTAGGCCACAAAAATAACACACAGTTTCCATCTTGTTTCCTTGGAACGCTTGCTTGTGGAATCTTTAACCACCATATAAGATGTCCCACTATAATGAGGTTACCATCCAGGAGACAATATGAGAAGATCACATAGAAAAGAAATAGAACAAAGTTTCTATTATACAACTAGTTATATAAATTAATAACATATACTCATGGGGAATGACACTAAATGTTTTACAGTATACTTACAAGTTCACAATATTGCCACACATTCAAATCCATTAAAGTGGGTGTCTATCAAGGAAATAAGAAAAAGAGTAGGGATGGAGATAAAAGGGAATAAATAAGAGGATGTGGTGAGACTGAACCCTCGTTACATTGCTGATGGGGATGTAAAATAGTGCAATGGCTATGGGAAACAGGAAATTCCTCAAAAAATTAAACATAGAATTACCATGTGACTCACCAATTCCACTCCTGGGTTTCACTTCCAAGAGAAATAAAAACATGTTCACACAAAAACTTATACACAAATGTTCATAGCAACATTATTGATAATAATCATCTAGTGGAAACAGCCCAAATGTCCATCAACTGATGCATGGATAAACAAATGTGGTAGATCTATACAATGGAGTGTTATTTCACCATAAAACAGAAAGAGATACTGATACATGCTACAACGTGGATAAACCCTGCTGAGTGAAAGAAGGCAGATACAAAAGTCTACATGCTATATGATTCCATTTATATGAAATTCCAAGAATGGGAAAATTCATAGAGACAGAAAGTACACCAGTGGTTTCAGGGGCTGGGGAAAGAGGAAATGGGGAGTTCCTGTTTAATTCAGATGAAGTTTCTTTTAGGGGTGCTGAAAATGTTCTGGATATAGATACAAAGGTAGACAGATAGATAGATGATATATAATTTTCTCCTCTTCTTTGGATAGTCTTTTCACTTTCCTAGTAGTGCCCTTTGATGCATGGCATTGTGAATATTGAAAACCTCTGAACTATACACTTTAAAATGGTTAAAATTGTGGATTTTATGTTATATGAATTTATCTCAATGAAAAAATATATACCATAAAGAATCTTGCAGAAAAAAATCCTAACTGGCAGTCTGCTGTTAAAGGGAGAGGGAGGTCTTATTGCATGTCATTATGTTAACATTAATATTAATTAATATTAATATTTGGAAGATGGTATTTTGCAGAAATGAAAAAACATCCCAGATGAAAAACAATTAAACAATTGATAAAGTATATCATTTATTCTACCAGAATTTTATTTCAATTTTAGTTTTGGTTTTATTTATGATATTTCAGTATGTTGACTTCAAATTTTTAATTAAATGAAACACCTATAAAAAAAAAGAAGCTGGAGAAAGAATAGCAAATTAAAAATACATTGAGAGAAAGTAAATAGCAAATTAGAAATACATTGAGAGAAAGTAAATAGAAAAAGAAAAGAATAAAGATAAAAGCAATGAAATTGAAAACAATAGAAAACATTAAAAATTTTTTAATTCTCTAGCAATATTAAAGAAGGAATAGTATGAATAACTTCATGCCAATAAAAGAAAAACCTAAGATAAAATTGACAAATTCCCCGCATAACCCTGATTGCAAAACCTGAGAAAGAACATTATAAGAAGAGAAAATTATAAGCAATACATCTCTTGAATATATGTACAAAGTTCTCAACAAAGAAAATTCTATGCTCAGATGGTTTCATTGGCAAATTCTACCAAAAATTTAAACTTGAAATAATACTAATTACACACAATGTCAGAAAATAGAAGAAGAAACTTCTATTCGTTTCATGAGGACGATATTACCCTGATAGCAAAGCCAGGCAAAGGCAGTACAAGGAAATTACAGACCACTATGCCTCATGAATATAGACACAATAATCCTCAACAAAATATCAGCAAATCAAATCCAACAATGTATAAAAGTATAGTACATTATGCCCATGTGACGTTAAAAAGTCAAACAATGTAATTTACCATGTTAATAAAATAATGAGGAAAATTCATATGATCATCTCAATAGGTGGAAAAACTTTTTGATAAAATTCAACTTTTGACAAAATTCAACTCATTCATGATAAAAAATATCAACAAATTAGAAATAAAAGTGAACTTCTTCAATCTGATAAAAGACATCTACCAAAAAACCACAGCCAACATCATATGTAATGCTTAAACACTGAATGTTTTCCTTAATATTAGTAACAAGGCAAATATGTTTGCTTTCATCACTACTATTCAACATTGTACTGGAAGTTCTAGCAAGTGCAGTAGGGCAAAGTGAAGAAATAAAATTTATACAGATTGGAAATGATGAAGCAAAGCAGTATATATTTGCAGATGACATGTTTATCTACAAAGTAAATTCTTTTAAAAATCCACCAAAAAAACCTGCCAGAATTAATAACAGGGTTTAGAATGGTCAAAGGATACAGTCAATATGTCAAAATAAATTATTTTTTTATAATCTAGCAACAAACAATTGGAAAATAAAATGTTTAAATAATGTCAAAACAATAAAATACTTAGAAACAAATGTATCAAATATACTAAGACCTGTATACCAAAACCCACAAAATTTGCTGAGAAAAATTAAGGAAATTCTAAAACTTTCTTAAGTGATCAAAGTGTTTTAATTTTTATTTAGTTCTTTGATACATGGGCACATATATTTATCAAAACTTATACTATACACTTAAAATCTGCACTTAATTGTTTTTATGTTATGTCTCAATAAAGTTAACTTAAAATGAAATCTACAAAAGTTCTCATACTGATAAAAGTTTATAGACATTTATTTTAAATCAGGCAAACAAAGATGCCTACTATCACTGCTTCTACTCAATATTGTACGTAAGCACTCAATAGCTGAGAATGAAAAGAAAAGAAAGAAATTAAGTATATGAAGAGTAAAAAGAGCTGCCTTTACTTGTATATATGTTTTTTATGTAGAAAACATCGATTTTAGAAATAATGTGTTTAACAATGCTACTAGACATAAGGTCAATATACAAAAATTAATTGCATTTCTGTAACCAACCACAAATAGAAAACTTTCTTTTAAAAGTTATTATTAACAATAGTATCAAAAACTGTAAGGTAGTAGAAATAAATCTAGAAAAAGATATTCATGGCCATTATGAAGAAAACTAAAAACTTTGTTGAAAGATATTAGAGTAAATATAATAAACAGAGAGACATACCATGTTAAATAAGAAGGATCAATTTTCTACAAATTGTTTCATTTAAATCAATTCAATTGCAATCAAAATTCTAACAAGATTTTTGTGATACTGAAGAAGCTATTTCTAAAACATCTGTGCCTAGAGGAGTGATTCTCAGCCAGGGGCAATTTTGCCCCTGAAGAGATATTTGGCAAAGCCTGGTGACATTTTTTATTGTAACAACTAGTGGAACCAGGGAGAGGAGTTACTACTGACTTCTAGTGGGTAGAAGCCAGGGATGCTGCTACACATAGTGCAATACACAAGACAGCCCTCCCCCACCCACTACAGAGAATGATCTGGGCCCAAATGTCAACAGTGTCAAGGATGAAAAACTCTGGCTTAGAATTACCAAGGCAATTTTTAAAAATAAAAAGGTGAGGTGATTTAGCCTGTCATATATAACATTTTATTATAAAGCTATAGTAGTTGAAACAGTGTGATTTTTGTCCCTGAAATGGACAAATAGATCAAAGTAACAGAATAAAGGCTAAATAGTCCTCCGGGAGTGATGAAAAAAGATGCAGGGAGGACCAAGTATATATCCTGGTGGACCAAGTATAATGGTAATATTTTTTCTTAAGTGTTGACTACACAGGTTTGAATTGTGATGTTCTTTTTTTTGCATTAATTAAAATAATAATCTTTAAAGGAATGTGTAGCAAGTTAGTAGACTAAGTGGACTGAGATGATGTGGGTACTCACACTACCCAAATCAAATGAATGGAAATTCTGTATAAAGTATCAGAAAACTACAGAATTGAACTGTAAGAAAAAAACTGTGAAACTCCCAATCCCAGAAACAGAATAAGAAAATCAAATAGACAGTGATAAATATGAGTTATTAATTCCATACTCATGAGAGTTTCCCACAGACATAGGTACTAGAAGCTTGGAGCTAAGATCATAAAGCTAATGTAAAAATGGAGGTGCGTAATCAGACCATTACAAATTGTGAAAGCTAGACTTGAGCTCCTGCATGAAGACCAGTGCCTTCAAGAATGTCCCCTTCATCCCACATTAAAGGGAATTAGGAAGTAATGCTCCCTGAGATGGCAAAGAAATGATACTTTCTGCCTTTCTTTGATCATGGATGGTACTAGGTCGCCCCTCAGGAGCTGAAACTTTAGGCTGTGCCACACGCAGATATGTGGTCTTAAACCACCTTTTTGTTGGTTTAACTCAAAGCTGATCTATTAAAATAGAAAATGTCCCTGTACATTGAACACTCTGGGACTCTGGCAGATGCAAAACACTAAACCATCATGTCAGGATAGTTACGACCAATGGATCTCAGAAATCTCATGATTAAAATCTACAAAATAAAGAAAGCACAGCTGGAGATGAGCACAAATTGAGATAAAAAATTTCAGGGGCTGGCCGGTGGCACAGTGGTTAAGTGCACACGGTCCGCTACGGCTGCCCGGGGTTCCCTGGTTCAGATCCCAGGTTCGGACATGGCCCCGCTTGGCAACCCATGCTGTGGTAGGCATCCCACATACAAAGTAGAGGAAGATGGGCACAGATGGTAGCTCAGGGCCAGTATTCCTCAGCAAAAAGAAGAGGATTGGCAGCAGATGTTAGCTCAGGGCTAATCTTCCTCAAAAAAAAATTCCAAACTACATATATAAATGAACCACCATGAATGGAGAGTTAGCCTACACAATGAAAGGCAATACTTACCTACTGGAAATAATAGAAAAATCTAAAATACATTGTAAACAAATATGCTTAAAATTATTAAAGTTATAAAGGTAAAAACTTTAACAATAATGGATTTAAAAAAGAGAGTGTGAAAGCAAAATGGCCTTAAAAGAAACCAAACACAGTCATGCATCACTTAACGACAAGGATACCTCATCATGCAATTTCACCATTGTTCAAACATGGTAGAGTGTACTGACACAAACCTAGATGGTATAGCCTGCTATATGGCATAGGCTATTGCTCCTAGGCTACAACCCTGTGCAGCAAGTTACTGTACTGAATACTATAGGCAATTATAGCACAACGGTAAGTATTTATGTATCTAAACATAGAAGATGTAAAGTAAAAATACAGTATAAAAAATAAAAAATGTAAAGGGTACTTACCGTGAATGGAGCTTACAGGAATGGAAGTTGCTCTGGGTGAGTCAATGAGTGAGTGGTGAGTAAATGTGAAGGCCTAGGAAATTACAGTACACTACTTTAGACTTTATAAACACTGTACACTTAGGTTACACTAAATTTATTTAAAAATTTTCTTTCTTCAATAATAAATTAACCTCAGCTTACTGTAACTTTTTTACTTTACAAACTTTTAAATTTTTTAACTCTGACTCTTTTGTAATAACACAGCTTAAAACACAAACACATTGTACAGCTGTACAAAAATATTTTTATATCCTTATTCTATAAGCTTTTGTTAATTTTTAATTTTTTATTCATTTTTTAAATTTTTTATTAAAAATTATGACACAAACACATACATAAGCCTAGGCCAACACAGTTAGGATCATCAATATACCTCCACATCTTGTCCCACTGGAAGGTCTTCAGGGACAATAACATGCATGGAGCTGTCATGCAACGTCTTCTTTTGGAAACTGCCTGATGTTCTTCGTGAGGAGGTGTCACTCTTTTCAGAAATATGTCCATGGTGGTTTGCTTGGTTTGATTCTTTTTTTAATCAGAGATTTGTTTGTAAGCAGATAAGGCACCATGAAAATTCCTTTCTATTAATGAAACCTTTTGGTGTTGAGATTCACGTTTTCAAAATTTTGAGGAGCTTGTTGAGGTCTGCAAAAGCTTATGCTAAACATTTCACTGTATATTTTCTTGGGGGCGTTCTTTTCTTCTCCTGCAGTTTCCTTTTCTCTTGCCTCTTCTTCAGCTATGTGTTCCTGTTCCAGTTCCAACAACTCCTCATTAGTCAATTCCTCAGTAAAAAACTCTAGGAACTCCTCAATGTTGTCCTCACTCATACCCAAGTTAACGTTGTTTGCCATCTCAAACACAGCCTTGTTGATTTTGGCAACCTCGTCATCCTTGGGAAGTCCTTTGAAGTCATGGATGAACCTCTGGAGCATCTTCCAGATGCCATTCACACACTCCTTGGTGACATCACCTCAAGCCCAAGCATGGTTCTTGATGGAGTCATAGATGTAATCCTTCCAAAATTGCATGAGCAGTTTTGTCTTCTTCAGTTGCAGCAATAGCCGGGGCAAAGGTCCTCCTTAGATAGTAGGCCTTAAAAGCTGCTATAACACTTTGATCCATTGGTTGGATCAAGGAGGTGGTTTTTGGAGGGAAAAACACCACTTCGATATTGGGATGAAGATCACCAATAAAAGGAAGATTTCTTGGAGCATTATCAACAATAAGCAAAATCTTGAAAGGTATTTTATTCTCCAAAGAGTACTTTTCCATTTTGCTGGCACAGAAATTCAGGAGGGCATCTTGGAAGAAGGGCTGGGGCATCCATGACTTCTTATTGCTCTTGTAGTACACTGGAAGTGTGTGCTTATGGATATGCTTGAAGGTCCAGGGATCCTCACTGTGCCAAATCACAAAGAGTTTCAATTCGTTGCCTGCAGCATTACCCCAAAGCAAAGTTATCATCCTGTCCTTAAAATCCTTAAAACCTGGCATTAACTTGGGCTCCTTATGGATTAAAGTTCTTTCAGGCATCTGTCCCCAAAATAGAGAGGTTTGAATTATATTGAATATTTACATGGGTAAGTAATTTTTCTTCACAATCATCTTATCTAGAGTTTTCAAGAATTCTTAAGCTGTCTTCACATCAGCACTCATAGACTCAACACTCACTTTCACATTATGTAACAAATAACAATTCTTGAATCATTTAAAACACCCAGAGCTAGCAGTAAATTCGACATCATATTCAGGTCCAGCCTTTTCTTTCAACATCACAAACAAACTTTTTGCTTTGACTGTGACCATCATGGTGCTGAGAAGGATACAATTCTGTGTTTGGTCTTCAATCCAGGTCTTTAGAAGCCTCTCCATGTCTGATATAGGCCCTTCTCAAATTTTTCTTAGTCTTGTTGCCTTCAGTGAAGCAGATAAACAGCTTCTGTCACTTTGCTCTTGTTCTTCAAGATCATAGCTATGGTGCAATGGGCCATGACTGACTGGTGAGCAATAACCATCACTGATTTTCCACCTTTGTAGTCCTTAAAGGATTTTAATTTCACTTCCAGGTCAATCACTTAATGTGGCCTCTTACCAGCAACATTAACAGTGGATTTTGTACACTTAGGGGCCATGATGAACAAAACAACATGAGATCAAGTCAAGCACAAGAGAAAATGATTCAATCAAGAGATGTAGTAAACATGAGATGTATGAGGCTTCTGCCAGCATATCACGGCATATTGTTTTACAGTAAACTTTATTTTATAAGTAGAAAGAGTACGCTCTAAAATAATGATAAACACTATAGTATAATATATACATAAACTAGTGATGTAATCACTTATTATTATTAAATATTATGTACTATACATAATTGTATGTGCTATGCTTTCATATGACTGGCAGTGCACTAGGTTTGTTTACACCAGCATCACCACAAACACATGAGCAATGCATTTTGCTACCATGTTATGATGGCTACAAGGTCACTAAACAATAGGAATTTTTCATTTTCATTATAATCTCACAGGACCTGTGTTGTATATGTGGTCCATCATTGATTAAAACATTGTTATGTGGTGCATGAGTGTAAAATTAAAAACATTACTAACGAATCAATGGGCAGAGGGAGAGAGTATGAAAATCAGCAGTAAGTGAAGTGATAATTGCTGAGAATTTTCCAAAATTAAACAAAACAGAATTTTTCATTATTAAAAAGCACACTGGGTTCCACACTCGTGGCTCAGGATTGCATGTTCACAGCAAGTGGAGTCGTGCAGGGTCATGTCATACTGAGTAGCACAATGGGCAGCACTTTCAGTGATCTGGCTTCTGTTAAATGCCTCACCAAGTCATAAAACGGGAGTGACATCAGCATCATGGCAGAAGGAGATTTCTTGGTAATCTCTCCCCTCCACCATACAATGAAAAAGGGATTCATACTCCAACAGAGGACATCCAAATACAACACAAAAGATGTCTGAGAGACCTGCACAACCATATGACAGAGGGGAGAGAAGCTGGAGCCCCTCTCAGAGAAGGTGGAATGGGGTAAGGGAAAACTCCACTCCATCCCCAAAAGACTGGGAACTAGGACTGTGGGCAGCTTGTGAGAAGGAAGGAATAGGGGAAGGGATGTTGATCATGGGGACATCAAAGATACCCAAAGTCCCTTGCAGACTAGAGGAAAGCCCCTATCAAGATGAAAGCTACTGCAGGGGTGACCTCATCAAACCAACACCCCAGGAGAGCAGATAGCAAGACCAGAGTGAGAAAACCCTGAGAGCATGCAGAAGAAAGCATCCCTTCCCCTCCATCTGCCCAGCACCAGCTCCAGTACTTGGGATCTCAGCTGAATGCAAAGGGCTCAGAATACATGGCTCTTGACCCACATCCAGTGATGATAGGCAGTAAGTGAGACCAAATAATACCATGATGCACAAAAACAGAGCCATGCCCTCTAGGAGTATCAAAAATTATATTAAATCTTAGACCAGAGAGAAAATGATGAGTACCCATAAATCAGTCCTGAGGACACAGAAGTATGTATTCTAAATTACAGAGAATTCAAAATAGCTATCGTCAAAAATTCACCGAGTTAAAAGAGAATGTAGAGAAACAATTACAAGTTCAGGAGAACTCTTGGAAAAGATATTGAAACTATAAAGAAGAATCAATCAGAAATACTGGAGATGAAAGACACAATAGAAGAGATAAAACAAAATATGGATTCCCTGAATGCTCAAGCAGACATCATAGAAGAGTGAATCAGCATAATCAAGGATAGACATGTTGAAATGCTCCAGATAGAGGAGGAGAGAGAATTAAGGCTAAAAATAAATGAAGAAAGTCTCTGAGAAATATCTGACTCAATTAAGAAGTGCAACATAAGAATTATAGGTATTCAAGAGGGAGACAAGAAGGAGAATGGAGCAGACAGCTTGTTCAAAGAAATAATAGCAGAAAACTTCCCAAGCCTAGAGAAGGAGATGGAATTCCATGTGGAAGAGGCTATCAGATCTCCTAAATATGTCAAGGTGAAAAGGGCTACTGCAAGGCACATAGTAGTGAAACTGGAAAAAGTGAATGACAAAGAAAAAATACCAAGGACACCAAGGGAGAAGAAAATAACCTACAAAGGAACCTCTATCAGGCTTGAAGTGAATTTCTCTGCAGAAACCTTACAGGCTAGGAGAGACTGGAATAACATATTCAAATCTTTGAAGGGCAAAACCTTTCAGCCAAGAATACTCTATCCAGTGAAAATATCCTTCAGATATGAGGGAGACATAAAAACATTCCCAGGAAACAAAAGCTAAGCAAGTTTATAGCCATAAGACCCCCACACACACACAAGAAGTCCTCACGATGGCCCTCATACTTGAAAAAAAAAAAAGAGGAGAAAGGGGTTACAAAACATGGAGTAAGGAGATAAATAGGTAGACAAAATCAGAAAATTGTAGCTATACATCAGAACAGATTAGCAAATACTTAAGTAAAACATTAAAGATAAAGGGAAGGAAAACACCAAAAACAAAGATAATCTTGTTATTTTAACCACAAACTCACAACACGAGAGGGAATAAATGTGACAAAAAAATATAGGAAGGCAAGAGGAAGGGTACTGAATCAGTTTAGTCTAAGCAAATAAGAGGCCATCAGAAAACTGACTATCTACAAAATTTTGCACACAAACCTCAGAGTAACAATTAAACAAATAAGTAGAACAGAGACACAAATAATGAATAAGGAAAAAAACAAAGAAACCCAACATGAAAAACTACATAACCCAATTGGTAGACTGAAACAAATGGGATGAGAAACAAAGGAAATGCCGGAGAACCAAAAAGTGAGTAATAAAATGGCAGCATTAAGCCCTCATATATCAATAATCACCCTAAATGTAAACGGATTGAATTCTCCAATAAAAAGACACAGCATGGTGAGATGGATTAAAGAACAAGACCCAACAATATGCTGCCTCCAGGAAACACATCTCAGCTCCAACAACAAACACAGGCTCAGAGTGAAGGGATGGAAGATGATGCTCCAAGATAATGGCAAACAGAAGAAAGCAGGTGTCACAATACTTCTATCAGACGAAGCAGACTTCAAGATAAGACAGGTAAAGAGAGACAAAGAGGGGCAGTATATAATGACGAAAGGGACACTCCACCAAGAAAACATAACACTTAAAATATCTATGCACCCAACACAAGAGCACTCAAGTACATAAAGCAACTATTAACAAACCTAAAAGAAGATAATAATAACACAGTAACAGTAGGGAATCTCACCACTCCACTAACATTAATGGATAGATCATCCAGACAGAAAAATCAACAAGGGAACAGTGGAATTAAATGAAAAGCTAGACCAGTTGGACTTAATAGACATAAATAGAACACTCCATCCAAAAACAGCAGAATACACATTCTCAAGTGTGCACAGAACATTCTCAAGGATAGGCTATATGTTGGGAAACAAGACAAGCCTTAATAAATTTAAGAAGATTAAAATAATAACAAGAATCTTTTCTGATCACAATACTATGAAGCTAGAAATTAATTACAAGACAAAAGCTCAGAAAGGGACAAAGATGTGGAGATTAAACAACATGCTATTGAACAACCAATGAATCATTGAAGAAATTAAAATATAACTCAAAAAATATCT
This sequence comes from Equus asinus, assembly GCF_041296235.1. Taxonomy (NCBI): domain Eukaryota; kingdom Metazoa; phylum Chordata; class Mammalia; order Perissodactyla; family Equidae; genus Equus; species Equus asinus. The sequence goes on along the minus strand of NC_091809.1, from coordinate 90,421,925 downwards.
GAAGACAAATGAAAATGAAAACATACCGTATCAACCCATATGGGATGTAGCAAAAGATGTAGTAAGAGGGAAATTCATCACAATAGAGGCACAACTTAACTAACAAGAAGAATTCCAAATAAGCAATCTCAAAATACACCTAACTGAATTAGAAAAAGAAGAATAAACAAGCCCAAAGTCAGCAGAAAGAGAGCAATAATAAAAATCAGAGCAGAAATAAATGCTGTTGAAACAAAAAAGGCAGTAGAAAGAATCAGTGAAACAAAGAGCTGGTTCTTTGAGAAGATAAAAAAAACTGACAAACCCCTAGCCAGACTTACAAAGAAAAATAGAGAGAAAGCTTAGATAAATAAAATTAGAAATGAAAGAGGAGAAATAACAGATACCACAGATTATAAGAGAATGCTATGAAAAGCTATATGCCAACAAAATGGATAATCTAGAGAAAATGGATAAATTCTTAGACTCTTACAATCCTCCAAGCTGAATCAAGAAGAAATAGATAACCTGAATAGACCAATCATATGTAAAGAGATTGAAACAGTAATCAAAAGCATCCAAAAAAAAATAAAAGCCCAGGACCAGATGGCTTCCCTGGAGAATTCTACCAAACTTTCAGAGAGGATTTAATCTCTATCCTTCTCAAGCTATTCCAAAAAATTAGGGAAGATGGGATGCTTCTTAACACATTCTATGACACCAACGTCTCTCTGATACCAAGCCTGACAAGGACAAAACAAAAAAGGAAAATTACAGGCCAATAACGCTGATGAACATAGATGCAAAAATTCTCAACAAAATATTGGCAAGCTGAATACAGCAATACATCAAAAAGATCATACATCATGATCAAGTGGGATTTATACCAGGGACACAGGGATGGTTGAACACCTGAAAAATCAATCAACATTAAACACCACATTAACAAAATGAGAAATAAAAACCACCTGATCATTTCAAAAGATGCAGAGAAAGCATTTGACAAGGTCCAACAGCCACTTATGATAAAAACTCTTTTAAAAAATGGGGATAGAAGGTCATAATAAAGGTCATATAGGGATCTCGTCAAGATGGGGATGTAAGAAGACTCTGAACTCATCTCCTCCCATGAACACAACCAGATTACAACTATTTTTGGAAAAATTACCTTGGATAGAAAACTGAAAACTGGATGAAAAGAACCGCCAAGCCACCTTCAGGAGCAGCAGAGTTTCTCAGCCAACCAGGCAGGAGCCACCCTAAGGTACACAGTCCTCCCTGGAGGAGTGAGGTCCGGAGCAGGGGCCAATACTGCCATAAGCACCCTTCAGACTCAGCACAACTGAGACGAGGGTCTTACTACCTGGCTTCGCTGGCTATTAACTGCAGCGGGGAATACCCCTAGAAAATCTATTGGTTGAAAGGAGAAAAGACCCAGGTCTTAAAGGGCCTATGCACAAACTCACTCATCTCAACAACCTAAAATCACCAGAGGGAAGGCTGACAGTCCTTTGGTGAAAAGAGACTCACTTGGTGAGCTCTGGGTGCATCTCAGTGGGAGAAAATAGCTCTCCAGAGACTGAAACATTGGTCCTAGTCCAGGTGTGCTAACACAGACCCTGGCAGAAACCATTGAAATTCTTCCCCTGGCCTGTTATCCCAGGGGTCTGCCACACCCACTAGACCACAGATTTAATCCAGTTCAGCCAGGGCAGACAGCCCACCCTAGGGACCAGCCCCACCCAATAGCAAGCCCTCAGGCTACTTGTTGACCTGCATTGACTAGGTGCCTTGATCCTCTACAGGCAGGTCAGTGTGTCCACCTCTGTGGGGCAGGGCCTCTGTAAGGACCAGGTGAACCGTGGGGGGGGGTGGGGGATTGGTGGAGAGGTGGGGGCCTCTGCAGTGGGGTGTTGGGGTACAATCCAAGGGGTTAGGAAGTGTGCACAGACCAGGACTGTGTTGATGGTGTGTGTGGTCCTGTGGGGGGGTGAGGCTTATCAACGGCAGAAGACCTGTGCTTCACAAATAGCCATAAAAAGGATCAGCCCCACCTTCCAAAACCTGAAACAATTGAGTGCTCCTGTGCCTAGGGCCAGCCCCACTCAGCTGCACTCCTAACAGAACTGACAACAGCCTTGTAGGCCTGAAGCCTATGGCAACTCTAAGCCCCTGAGCCTAGCAACCAGCTACAGTGGGTACTTACCCAATTAACAGGAAAACTGCAAGAGGAGTGTGCTGTCAGACCTTGTAGCCAATGGTGCTAAGGCTCCCCAAACAGGATTTACAAACAGTTGGCCAGGGAAGGAAAGACTAGACTCCCTGGGTACCTGCATTAAGAGCAACCGTGCCACAGCAGAAGGACACAACTAGCCCACAATGGGATCACTCCTGGATCATTTGGACTGGTGACAAGAGGGAAGCACACTGCTGGGCCTCAAAAGGCATCTCTTACATAAGGCCACTTCTCTAAGATCAGGAAACACAGCCGACTCACCTAATACATAGATATAAGCACAGAGAAAGAGACAAAATAAGGAGACAAAGGCATACATTCCAAGCAAGGGAACAGGACAAAACCCCAGAAAAAGGACTAAATGAAACAAAAATAAGCTATCTACCTGACAGAGAGTTCAAACAAAAACTCATAAGGATGCTCACAGATATTGGGAGAAGACTGGATGAACACAGTGAGCTCATCAGCAAAGCACTAGAAAATATAAAAAAGAACCAATCAATGAGAAATGAAGAATATAATACTGGAAATGAAAAATTCACTAGAAGGACTCAATAGCAGAGTAGAAGATACAGAAGAATGGATCAGCGAGCTAGACGAAAGACTAGAGGAAATCACCCAAGCTGAACAGATAAAAGAATTAGACAGAATGAGAACAGTCTAAGGGAAATCTGGGACAATATCAAGCTCAGTACCATTCATATTATAGGTGTCCCAGAAGGAGAAGAGAGAGACAAAGGGGAAGAAAATTTATTTGAAGAAATAATAGCTGAAAATTCTCCTAACCTAAGGAAGGAAACAGATATGCAAGTACAGGAAGCACAGAATGCTCCAAACAACATAAGCCCAAAGAGGCCCACACCAAGACACATTATAATTAAAATATCCAAAATTAAAGATAAGGAGAGAATCCTAAAAGCAGCAAGAGAAAGGCAACAAGTGATATCCAAAGGAAAGCCCATAAGGATATCAGCAGACTTCTCAGCCAAAACCCTACAGGTGAGAAGAGAATGGCATGACATAGTTAAAGTGCTAAAAGCAAAAAACCTACAGCCAAGAATACTCTATCCATCAAGGTTGTCATTCACAATGGAAGGAGAGATAAACAGCTTCCCAGACAAGCAAAAATTAAAGGAATTTATCACCAAAAAACAAGTTCTACAAGAAATGCTGAATGGACTTATTTAAGTGGGAAAGCAATGACCACAAACAGGGATAAAACAATTATCAAAAAAAAACCCGGCAATAAAATCACTGGTAAAGGTAAAAATATAGTAAAGGTTGCAGATCAACCACCTGTGAAGATAATATGAAGGTTAAAAGACAAAAGTACTAAAATTACCTATGTCAATGATAAGAGGGTAATGGATAGACACACACAAAACAAGAGATTCAATATGATTTCAAAAACACAAAATGTAGGAGGAGGGGAGTGAAAAAATAGAGCTTTTAGAAAGAGGTCAAGCTAAAGAGTCTATCAACTCAATATAGACTGTTATATACATAGTATATTAAATAGGAATAATGTCAATGGACTAAATGCTCCAATCAGAAGGCATAGGGTGGCCAATTGGACAAAAAAAAAAGACCCATATATGTGCTGCATATAGGAGACACACTTCAGATGTAAAGACACTCAAAAACTGAAAGTGAAAGGATGGAAAAAGATATTCCATGCAAATGGCAAAGAAAAGAAAGCAGGGATAGCAATACTTATATCAGATAAAATAGACTTTAAAACAAAAACTGTAACAAGAGACAAAGAAGGGCACTATATAATGATAAAGGGAACGATCCAACAAGAAGATATAACACTTGTAAATATCTATGCACCCAACATAAGAGCACCTAAATATATAAAGCAATTATTAACAGACATAAAAGGAGAAATAGACAGTAACACAATAAGAGTAGGGAACTTTAACACTCTACTTACACCAATGGATAGATCATCCAAACAGAAGATCAATAAGGAAACACTGGCCTTAAATGACACAAAGCACATGGATTTAGTAGATATATATAGGACATTCCATCCAAAAACCACAGAATACACATTCTTTTCAAGTGCACATGGAACATTCACCAGGACTGATCACATATTAGGCCAGAAAACAAGTCTCAAATTTAAGAAGGCCAACATAATACCATGCATCTTTTCTTACCACAAACATATGAAACTAAAAATCAACTACAGGAAGAAAACCAGAAAAGACACAAAAATGTGGAACAAAATGCTACTGAACAATGATTGGGCCAATGAAGAAATTACAGGAGAAGTCAAAAAATTCCTGGAGACAAATGAAAATGAAAATACAACATGCCAAAATCTATGAGATACAGCAAAAGCGGTTCTAAGAGGGAAGTTTATAGCAATTCAGGTCTACCTCAACAAAGAAGAAAAATCCCAAATAAACAATCTAACAGCACATCTAAAGGGACTAGAAAAAGAAGAACAAACAAAATTAACAAACCCTTAGCCAGACTCACCAAAAAAGAAAGAGAGAAGGCTCAAATAAATAAAAATCTGAAATAAAAGAGGAGAAATTACAATAGACACCTCAGAAATACAAGCAATAATAAGATAATGCTATGAAAAGCTATACACCAACAAATTGGATAATCTAGAAGAAATGGATAAATTCTTAGAAACATAGAACTTTCCAAAACTGGACAAGAAAAAGCAGGGAATTTGAATAGACCAATCACCAGCAAGGCAATCGAAACAGCAATCCAAAACCTCCCAAAAAATCAAAGTCCAGGACCAGATGGCTTCCTTGGTGAATTCTACCAAACATTCAAAGAAGACTTAATACCCATCCTTCTCAAACTCTTCCAAAACATTGAAGAGGAGAGGAGGCTTCCTAACTCATTCTATGAAGCCAACATTATCCTGATACCAAAATCATAAAGGGACAACACAAAAAAAGAAAATTACAGGCCAATATCACTGATGAACATCAATGCAAAAATCCTCAACAAAATACTAGCAAATCAAATACAACAATACATTATAAAGATCATACATCATGATCAAGTGGGTTCCATTCCAGGGATGCAGGGATAGTTTAACATCTGCAAATCTATCAATGTGATATACCACATTAACAAAATGAAGAATAAAAATTACATGATCATCTCAACAGATGCAGAGAAAGCGTTTGACAAGATACAGCATACATTTATGATAAAAATTCTAAATAAAATGGGTATAGAAGGAAAATACCTCAACATAATAAAGGCCATAAATGTCAAACCCACAGCAAATATCATTCTCAATGGAGAAAAACTGAAAGCCATCCCTCTAAGAACAGGAATCAGACAAGGATGCCCACTGTCACCACTCTTATTTAACAGAGTATTGGAAGTTCTAGCCAGAGCAATCAGGCAAGAAAAAGAGATAAAAGGGATCCATATTGGAAGAGAAGTGAAACTGTCACTCTCTGCAGATGACATGATTTTATATATAGAAAATCCTAAAGAATCCACTAAAAAACTTTTAGAAATGATAAATGAATACAGTCAAGTTGCAGGATACAAAATCAACTACAAAAATCGGTTGCATTTCTATACACTAACAATGAAGAAGCAGAAAGAGAAATTAAGAATACAATTCCATTTACAATTGCAACAAATATAATAAAATACCTAGGAAGAAACTTAACCAAAGAGGTGAAAGATCTGTACACCAAAAACCATAAAACATTGTTGAAAGAAATTGAAGAAGACACAAAGAAATGGAAAGATATTCTGTGCTCTTGGATTGGAAACATTAAGATAGTTAAAATGTCCATACTTCCTAAAGCAATCTATAGATTCAACGCAATCCCTATCAAAGTTCCAACAACATTTTTCACAGAAATAGAACAAAGAATCCTAAAATTTATATGGAACAACAAAAGACCCTGAATAGCCAAGGAATCCTGAGAAAAAAGAACAAAGCTGGAGGTATCACACTCCCTGATTTCAAAATATACTACAAATCCATAGTAATCAAAACAGCATGGTACCAGCATAAAAACAGACACACAGATCAATGGAACAGAATCAAGAGCCCAGAAATAAACCCACACATTTATGGACAGCTAATATTCCACAAGAGAACCAAGATATACGTTTGCAAATATCTTCTCCCAATTGTTAGGTTTATACCCAAGGGGTTAATATCCAAAATATACAAAGAACTCATACATCTCAACAACAAAAAACCAACAACCCAATTAAAAAATGGGCAAAAGATGTGAACAGACATTTCCCCAAAGAAGATATATGGATGGCCAACAGGCATATGAAAAGATGCTCAACATCATTAGCTATCAGTGAAATGCAAATCAAAACTATAGAGAGATATAACCTCGCTCTGGTCAGAATGGCTATAATTAAGAAGACAGGAAACAACAAGTGTTGGGGAGAGGATGTGGAAAGAAGGGGACCCTCATACACTGCTGGTAGGAGTGCAAACTGGTGCAGCCACTATAGAAAGCAGTGTGGAGAATCCTCAGAAAATTAAGAACAGATCTACCGTGGGGCCAGCCCCGTGACTGAGTGGTTAAGTTCGCGCGCTCTGCTCCAGCAGCCTAGGGTTTCACCAGTTTGAATCCTGGACACGGACGTGGCACCACTCATCAGGCCATGCTGAGGTGGCATCCCACATGCCACAACTAGAAGGACCCACAACTACAATATACAACTATGCACTAGGTGGCTTTGAGGAGAAAAGAAAAAATACAATCTTAAAAAAAAAAAAAAGAATTGATCTACCATATGATCCAGCTATTCCACTGCTGGGTATTTATCCAAAGAACTTGAAAACACAAATGCATAAAGATACACACACCCCTGTGTTCATTGCATCATTATTCACAATAGCCAAGACTTGGAAGCAAACTAGATGCCCATCAAAGGATGAATGGATAAAGAAGATGTAGTATGTATACATAATGGACTACTACTCAGCCATAAGAAATGATGAAATCCGGCCATTTGTGACAACATGGATGGACCTTGAGGGTATTATGCTAAGTGAAATAAGTCAGAGGGAGAAAGTCAAATACTGTATGATCCCACTCCTAAGTAGAAGATAAAAACAACAACAAACAAACACATAGCAACAGAGATTGGGTTGGTGGTTACCATAGGGGAAGGGGAGAGGGAGGAGGGCAAAAGCAGTGATTACTCTCACATGTGAGGTGATGAACTATAATTAGTTTTTGGTTGGTGAATATGATGTTACCTACACAGAATTCGAAATATATTATGATGTACATCTGAAAGCTATATAATGTTATAATCCAATGTTACTGCAATAAAAAAATAAATAAATAATAAAAAAATACAGGTCATATATGACAAACCCACAGCCAACGTCGTACTCAATGGGGAAAAAGTGAACGCCATCCCTCTGAGAACAGTAACAAGATGAGGATGCCCACTATCACCACTCTTTTTCAACGTAGCACTAGAGGTTTGGGCCAGAACAATTAGGGAAGAGACAGGAATAAAAGGAATCCAACTAGGGAGTGAAGAAGTGAAACTCTCACTGTTTGCAGACAACATGATCTTATATACAGAAAACCCTAAAGAAGCCATCAGAAAACTATTAGAAATAATTAACAAATACAGTAAAGTTGCAGAGTACAAAATCAATTTACAAAAATCAGTTGCATTTCTATACTTTAATAACAAGCTCACAGAAAGAAAACTCAAGAATACAATTCCATTTACAATCACAACAAAGGAATAAAGTATCTAGGAATAAATTTAACCAAGGTGAAGGACTTATACAATGAAAACTATATGACATTATTGAAAGAAATAGATGATGACAAGAAGAGATGGAAAGAGATTCCATGCACATGGACTGGAGAATAAACATAGTTAAAATGTCCATACTACCCAAAGCAATCTACAGATTCAACGCAATCCCAATCAGAATCCCAATGATGTTCTTCACAGAAATAAAACAAAGAATCTAAAATTCATATGGGGCAACCAAAGACCCCAAATTGCTAAAGAAATCCTGAGAAAAAAGAACAAAGCTGAAGGCCTCACAATCCCTAACTTCAAAATGTACTACAAAGTCATAGTAGTCAAAACAGCATGGTACTGGTGCAAAGACAGGCACACAGATTAATGGAACAGGACGGAAAGCCCAGAAATAAAACTGTACATCTATGGACAGCTAATCTTCAACAAAGCTTCCAAGAACATACAGTGGAGAAAAGATAGTGTCTTCAATAAATAGTGTTGGGAAAACTGGACAGCCACATGCAGAAGAATGAAAGTAGACCGTTATCTCATACCATACATAAAAATAAACTCAAAATGGATCAAAGACTTGAAGATAAGTCCTGAAACCATAAAACTCCTGGAATATAATATAGGTAGTACACTCTTTGACATTGAACTAAAAAGGATCTTTTCAAATACCATGTCTTCTCACACAAGGGAAACAAAAGAAAAAATAAACAAGTGGGACTTCATCAGATAAAGAGCTTCTGCAAGCCAAAAGAAACTAGGATATAAATACAAAGACAACCCACCATTTGAGAGAAAATATTTGCAAATCATAGATCCGACAAGAGGTTAATCTCCATAACATATAAGGAACCCACATAACTGAACAACAAAAAGACAAAAAATCCCATCAAAAAATGGGCAGAGGATACAAACAGACATTTTTCCAAAGAAGATATACAGATGGCCAACAAAAACATGAAAAGATGTTCAACATCAGTAATCATCAGGGAAATGCAAATCAAAACTACACTAAGATACCACCTTACACCTATTAAAATGGCTATAATCACTAAGACTAAAAACAACAAATGTTGGAGAGGATGTGGAGAAAAGGGAACCCTCACACACTGCTGGAGGGAATGCAAACTGGTGCAGCCACTACTGAAAACAGTATGGAGATTCCTCAAAAAACTAAAAATAGGACTACCGTACAACCCAGCTATCCCACTACTGAGTATCTACCCAGACAACTTGAAATCAACAATCCAAAGTAAAATATGTACCCCTATGTTCATTGCAGCACTATTCACAATAGCCAAGATATGGAAACAATATAAGTGCCCATTGACTGATGATTGGATAGAGAAGATGTGTATGTATATATATACATACACACACACACACACACACGCACACACACACACACACACACAATGGAATAGTACTCAGCCATAAAAAAAGACAAAATCATCTCATTTGCAACAACATGGAAGGACCTGGAGGGAATTATGCCAAGCAAAATAAGCCAGACTGAGCAAGACAAACACTATATGATTTCTCTCAAATGTGGTGTATAAACAAACATGCGGACAGAGAAAACAGTTCAGTGGTTACCAAGGGAAGGGGGTGGGAGATGGGCATGGGGGTGAGTGGGAGCACTTCTGTGGTGACAGACAAGAAATAATGTACAAGTGAAATTTCACAATAATGTAAACTATTATGAACTCAATAAAAACAATCAAAAAAACAAAGCACACTGGGGATAAATTAGAAGAATAAAAACAATTATAACCTAGAAATATTTTGGTAGTAGTGGAAGTGGTAGTAGTAATTGTAGTATTACTATCTAACATTTTTAAGCATTTTTCTATCAGTTAAGAATTGTGCTAAGCTCTGTATACATTTGACCATTTAATACTGGAAACAATTTATGAAGTAAGACTATTATTATCTCCATTTACAGATGAAGAAACACTTCCACGGAGAGTTTAAGTAGCTTGTCCAACATCAGGAAGTATGGTTGCTGAAAGATAAATTACAACAAGTTGAAGACAGAGAAAATCTGTATATGCAAAAAGAAAAGAAAGACTCTTTACAAAGTAATGAAAATCAGGCTGAAGGCAGACTTCCTATCATTAAAATAGAAAGCCAAGGACAATGAATGTCTTAAAGTGCTGAAATAAGAGAGATATCAACCTAAAAATCCACACCCTAGTCTATCTAATGGGGAAAATAAAATATTTTCAACTTGCACTGAAAGAGCTATTAAGGACAGATCTCAGTAAAAGGGAAATGGGAAGGATATGCAAGAGCAATAGTGAGCAAAGATATTGCTAAATATGCTAAGTGTACATCTGCATTGACCACTAAAAGTGACAATGATTGGTTTTATTGTAGAGAATTAAAAACAAGATCAGATAAAATAAAAAAATGGGAGAGGTAAATCAGTTAAAATTTTCTAAGTCTTCGTATCATTAAAGAATAGAATGGAAATATTAATTTTAGTCTTTAGTGAAACAAATGTGAAACAAATAGCTACATTTGAAAATGTAAGCATGAATATTAAAAGAACAGAAAGAGAGTTTGTACTTTCAAGTTAGCAATGATAAAATGGGATATAAGAAAATTTTGATCCATCTAGTAGAAGCCAAGACATAAGGTTATACGCAGAAAAATATTTGATAAAATTCAACACAGTGCTCGCTTCAGAAACACATATACTAAAATTGCAATGATACAGAGAAGATTAGCACGGCCACTATGCAAGGATGACATGCAAATTCTTGAAACATTCCATATTTTTCTGATTCTGGTCAAGAGCTGTATTCACCAGTTGGCTCAACATGCTAAAACAAACAAATCCTCCCCCCTGGAAGTACAAGTCATCCACAGCTTCTGCCTTGGTTGTTTAAATTCTTCTATGTACGCAAGCTATAAAATCACTGTTCAATGAGAAAAAAATTCAATACAGATTGATAATAAAATAACACACTGAGAATACAGTGAAAAGTGTTTAATCTAATAAGGCACATCTCACAAACATTCAGCAAACATCACATTTAATGGTGAAATATTAAAAATATTCTCTTTAGAATCAAGGACATTAAAATATGCCCCATATCACCATTCTTTTCCTCGTTAAATTACAGCTGTAGTGATCATAGTAAGACAAAATAAAAATTACAGCACTAAGGATTAGAAGACAAGAAACAAAATGTATATTATTTGCAGGTAGTATGATTACCTAGAGAATCCGGTAACATCTACAACCCAATTATTATAATTAACAAAAATGTTCAGCAAGTTTATCAAACAATCCTGCTGCAAAAAGTACAAAGCTGGCCTAAGTAGTTGATAGTAACAGACTGACACTGTCAGACAGCCTGTCACAAATACTTCATAATTAAATTCATAGAGGTTTTCATAAAATCCATAAATCATTCTGATGATTCCAGGCAACGTGCTCAAAGGCAGGCTGTCTAGATTTGCCTCTTTGCTAGCTAAAAGGTACTTATCAATGACAGGAAAAGCAAGAATCAAGTGATCCCAGACCTTAATAAATCTCTTTTTGCATGTGTTCACTAATAATAGTCTAATGATTGTGCCCATTGTGTATGAGTAAATTTGCATGTAGATAAATTACTAAATGTCCCCTAAATTATTCTTTCCTATCTGGATGTAAGATAAATTTACAAAATAGTATGCCTGCAAGAAATCGTACAAAGTGTAATTTTAAAACCATGCCACTAACGCTAACAAAACAATAAAGAAGCAAAGAGTAGATCTACCAAAGATGTACAAAAACTTTAAAGAAAATTATGAAACTTTATTGAAGCACATAAGCAAACACTTAAATAATAGAGAGACAAACTATATTCATGGAAGAGAAGTCTCAATAACAGAGAGATGGCCATTTTTCCTCATATTAATTTTTAAACTCAATATAACTATAGCCAAAAATCTACCAAGGTTTCCATGAAACTTTAAAAGTTTACCTTAAAATAAATATGGATATCTATCTAAAGAGCCCAAAATAGCCAATAGTGCCAGAGCAAGAAAAATAGGAGGAGAAACTTGCCCAACCAGATAACAGTCTTTTAAAACTCCATACTATTTAGGGGCCGGCCCCGTGGCCGAGCGGTTAAGTTTCGCGCTCTGCTTTGGCAGACCAGGGTTTTGCCAGTTCAAATCCTGGGCGTGGACATGGCACCACTCATCAGGCCAAGCTGAGGCGGTGTCCCACATGCCACAACTGGAAGGACCCAAAACTAAAAATACACAATTATGTACAAGGGGGCTTTGGGGAGAAAAAGGAAAAAAATAAAAAATAAATTTAAAAAAATCCATACTATTTAGAACAATCTAATAATGACAGAAGATAGACAAATATAGCAAAGACATAGACACAGAATAAGAGCCTAGAAAAAGACTGTTGCATGTATACCAACTTCCTATATTATAGAGAGAGTGTTACAAATCAGAAGTGGAACATGATTGTTAGATAAATTAGGTGAGGAAAATGTGATATCTATATGGAAAAGATTTGACTTATGTCCCTACTCATATCAATGAATTTAATGATGTCTTACAGAAAAGCAATTCTATTCCCATGCATGTATGTATGTGGCTTTTAGAAAAATCTCAAATATCTTCAAAGAGAAATGTGTGCTATCATTGTACAATCACCATAAATCGCTGTAATAGCAAAAAGAGAATTAGAAACCACTTAATCAACTCCCAGTGGGAAACTGGATAAATGTGCTGTGGTAAATTCATACAGTGAAATTCACACACTGTACTTTCATACAGCAAAGATGAACAAATTAGGTCTGTGTGTATGAACACAGATAAATCTCAATAATGTAATGCTGTTCAAAATGCAAGCTGCAGAGCTATGGGTGTAGTATGTAGATTTTGAAACATACAAAGTACTGCTATATTTATTACAGACAAATATGTAATAAAATTATATAAAATTGGACAGAAAAGACATATGCAAACTTCATAACAGTAGTTATTAGGGAGAGATGAAAGGAAAGGAACTCTGAACTTATACAAAAGGATTATAATAGTATCTGTAATGTTTTAGTTCTATAAAAATCCATAAAGAAAATATATAAAATTGTTAAATTTCTTAAATATGTCATGCACACTTATTATAGTTCTTTTGAAACTATACAAAATACTTTATAATTTTTAAATTTTCTTAAAATATAGTAAGAGATCGTCTGTGTATTCTGTTAAGGCAGGGATTTGGGGCAGTTTTTCCCTCCATTGCTGTATCTCCAGCACTAAGAATAATTTAAGATATGTAACTTATACTAAAAAATATGTGCTGAATGAATACATAAATGAGAAATTACATGGGCCATAGATGCAAAGAGAAAGGAACAACTAACCAATTAACTCTGTTCAGTATAGATCTTCAAGACTACTTTTTGTGAAGCTTTCCACGGACACCACCTAAACGTTCTCCTCTTTTTCCCCTCCTCCTTCTCTGCTTCCTCCTCCTCCTCATCTTCTTCCTCCTCCTCCTCTTTTTCCTTCTTCTCCTTCTTCCTCTCCTTCTCCTTCTCCCCCTCCTCCTCCTTCTTCTCCTCCTCTTCCTCCTTTTCCTTCTCTTCCTCCTTTTCCTTCTCTCTCTTTCTCTCTATCTCCCTCACCCCTCTACTCCATTCCCCTACCCCTGATCTTCCTTACAGCTTGAATTCCCCTAAGATAACTGCTATGTGTTATGTTCTACAGAGGTCTATATCAGCATCTCATTTCACCGCCAGATTTTAAGCTCCTGGGGCATGGAATCTGACTATTTTGTTTGGTCCTGGCTCCTGGAACAATGTTGCGCATAGCAAAAAAAAAAAAAAAAAAAAAGATGAATAAACATTGAGTATGAAAAGATGTGCTGAATCTATGCCAGTGATGGCTCTAATATCTCTGACAGTTCTACCCTGAAATTCTTCAATAGAGTCTTAGCATAAGGTGGCCTAAGTGGCAGAAGCAAGTCCCGAGTGTTCCAAGATAGAAAATGGAATTATAGTGCTGAGTGATAATCCCAGAACTGAGAAGGATAGAGAGAAATCCTCTCAGAAGAAATGTCTCAAGAACTCAGCCTTGGGGGATGAATGGGAAAATAGTTGGGGAGAGTTTCTCACGGTATTTAGAATGGGAAGTGAACTACGAGTAGAAGTATTTTGGAGGCTCTGGGCTTGAGAATGTAACTAGATTGAAAGGATTCTGTGAGAAAAGAAAAGACATAAGAGCATGAAATAGTTCTCTTCATGAAAGCTGAAGTATCTCATCTGGAGAATAAAAAGAAATCCTTCCTATTGGCTCTGTGGCTGTTGGAGCTTTGACATGAATGTGATAACACCTTTTACTCTCACATCCAGTTTATGAGATTGGTGAAGGTATGTTTCTCCAGGATAAATATGACCTCCTTCCAGGGAAGATATGCAGATCCAGAGTGAGTCAGGAACATACAGAATCCTACTTAGTTGTCTTCAAAGGAGATCATTTCTTCCAGCCTCCACCACCTTCCCTAGCTCCAGATAAGAGGGACAGAAAGAACATAGCTTGAAAGGTTATTTCACGTCACTGCTAAGTTATCTACAGACAAGATGAAGTCCTGGAATGACTCCCCCAGCCTTCAACCATACTTTCTTCAGACCTCCCTCCCCAAGACCCTCAGTTATCTCTCACCCCCATTCCTGGCTACTCCAAAAATAAGCCTGGACTCTTTTTATCTAAAAGTTATGTTGCTGATCTCTAGGAAGGAAGATCTCAGAGGACAAAAATCACCAACTTTGGAAAGGTACTGAGGTGTCAGAGTTTCCAAGAAATTTTTCAGCCTAGTTCCTTGCCTGAGGCTGCTGATGATCTTGGAGGAGACCCCTTAGAAGATCCATGACAAAGAGCTCAATCTCCAGAGAAGAACACAGAAAATCTCTCCTCTCCACTCAGTGCATGCTCTTCTATATGTCCTGAAGACCTCCTCCCTAGGACTAAAGGTACTTCGGGGCACAACAGTGAGGACTGGAGCCCATACAAGTTTCTTCCTGGTCTTAGGTGAGTCATGTACTTCTCAGGGCCTTCTATCTTGAGAGTTTCCTCATGTGCCTACTGCTTCCCACTTAAAAGTACCTTAAGTATTTTATTACAATGTTTCCTACAGTTTTAAAATAAAATGCAAGACCCTTTTAAAAATCCTATCACCCATCTGTAATTTATTTTTTAATTGAATTACTAATTCACCTACTCATCAAACTCTTATTGAGTGTATTCTATGTGCCTGAACTGGGATAGGTACTATCCGTACAACAATTAAGAAGCTACATCAAGGCCAGGAGTCTGCTGAGTTGTCTCCAAAGGAGACTTCCCCTAGCATCCACCACCGGCCCCAGGTGCAGGTAAGAGCAACAGAAATAACATAGATTGAAAGGTTAGCTCATGCCACCAGTCAGTTAAGTTTTCCAGAGACACGATGAGGTTCTAGCATGGCTTCCATATTAGAGACATATTAACAAAGAAGTAATTATAATCCAGTAATTATAATCAGTGCCATATTGGGGAGAAATTCAGATATCTATTGGCACACAAGTTAGGGCCAGCTAACCTACATTTGAGAGAATGAGGAAAATCTTTTTGGAGGAAGTGCCATCTAAAGTTAGAACTAAATGATGACAAAAAGTAAGAAGAATTAAAATAGAGAATCATATAGAATGAACAGGTGAAAATTCCAGAGGTAAGAGAGAGTATGGCAAGCATAAAAGTAGCTAAGTATGGCTGGTGTTTAGAAGAGAAAGTGAGAAGTCACAAGACATAGGCCTGGGGAAAGGAACACAGATAACACAGGATATCAGAAACAGAAGGAGAAAAAGTCTTGGACAAGAAGATTAATGAGTTTCATTTTGGACATGTTGCATTTCAGTTATCTGAGAGGCATCCAACTGCAGTTGTTTATTAGCTATGGGTGTGGATATCCAAAAGAAATCCTGGGTCTTTCAGTGAATAGGATCCCGTCACTTAAGATAGAAACCTGGTGTAGTCCTGAACTCCTTCCAATTTTTCATCCCATCCTCAATATCCAAGCAATTATCAAATCCCAATTATTCTGCCTCCTAAATATCTCTTTAATATATCCATCACTCCCCATTTCCATTAGTCATGCCATGGTTTGAAGCACCATCATTTCACACCTAGATTAAGCCAACAGCCATGTAAATGGTTCCTCTATTTCCACTCATGCATTCCACTGAAAATATTCTCTGCTTTCTGCTCTTTCTAAAATCTCTTAGGAAAGGGGATTTACTTGGGGAAAAAAAAGGATGAATAATCCACTCAAACCCGCTCAATTATTAAAGGTATTTAATTTAAATCTAAAATATTAAAAGATAAAAAATAATTTTATGACAATTTAGAGATAAAGATAAGTTTAAAAGTAAAAGATAAAAATTTATTTTATGACAATTTTAGAAAATATTGTCAGCCCTCACTCTCTTCTTTTGTGGGACCCCAAGGTCTTTTATCTCTGTTTCTCTACTACGTCTCCATATAGAAGAACTGATTCTGCAAGGTCATTAGCTACTTTTCTTGCATAACTTCAGCTTTCACACGGACTTAACTCTACTTCTTGTTCTTATGTACCACCTAATTTGACTGCACTTTTATGGCTCAGTTTAAATGCTCAACAGAGAGGCTCTAAATGTCTCATCCCAGTATGGAATAGTTCTACCAGGCCAGACACACACATTTGATTCTACCAATGGTTGCTTCTGGAGTAGCAGCAACCTGCCAGAAATATAGCCACCCAGCTCACTAATTCCCCAGGCTGTGGGATAAATTAAAAGAAGAGGGTTGGGAGGGGCAGGCACTCAACATTACACCACTAAATATAAATCTAATCATGCCACTGTTCTGCTTAAAACACTCCAAAGGATTCCCATAATCCTCAGAATAAGGTCCAAGTTCTATGGAACACAGCTCAAGGCAATGCACTATCTACCCCATCTCACACTCCAACTTCATTTCTTTTCAGTGTTATTAATGAAACTTTTTTTCTGAAATATATTTGACATACAACGTTGTGTAAATTTAAGGTGTACGACGTTAATTTATTGCATTCATAGATTGTAATATGATTGTCATTGTAATGATAATTAGCACTTCTGTCACATTACATAGTTATCATTTTTTTAGAGGTTAGAATAATTAAGTTCTTCTCTTAGTAGGTTTGTTGATTATAGTACAATATTATTGTCTATATTCACTGTACTGTGCATTCAATCTCCAGGGCTGATTTACTACTCATTGTAAATTTGCACCATTTAACTTTGTTTCTATTCACTTTCCACATCAACCAACATACTCTAGTGATGTAGAATTTTATTCAGCTCCTCAAATGAGGCATATTTTCTTCACAAATGCAGTTACCTCTATTGAGTCTTTTCCCCCTCTTCCTTCCCTTCATTAGATGATTTCCTTATATCTTTCAAATCTCATTCCGTTTTCCAGGAAACCTTCCCTATAATCTCATTTCAGAGTTAAGCCCTTCTCCAAGATTTTCACAAAAAGGACCTTGTGGTGCTCATTCATAGTACTTGTGGTTTTGTATTTCAGTTGTTGATTTAAGGTCTTTCTCCCCACTAGTCTGTGAACTCCATGAGGACTGAGAGACTATGACCATCTTCTTCATGGGTATAGCACCAGCCTATTGTGCCTGACACATAAGAGAGGTTCCAGAATGTTCCATAAGTATTTGCAGAGTTAAAAGTAAAAGAAGGAGAAAAGGAGGACTGGAGATACAAACATGAAATGAACATCACCCAGAAGATTCAATGCAGTGAGCTCAGAAAATTTAAGAAGATGAGGAGTAGCAAAGGGCCTAAAAGATGGAGAGAGAGCAGTAAGAGAAGATAGAGAAAAGTCAGAACAGTTTTGTATGACAGAATCCCAGAGCTTTATAACAGAAGAAACAGAGAAAAATATTGCTGGGTATCCCTTCACATCCCTCATACATGCACACAGAGTGCAAACATAGATGCTTCCTTGGACATAGTCCCTGGGAAGCTTGAATTAGTATGAGATCCATATTCATCACTGAACAATCGAGTTAGAGACACCTATGGAAGTTATCCAGGACTCTCAGTTTTTTTATTAAAAACTTTTTTATATTTACATTGTTTAAAGTAATATTATTTAGATAACATAAAAAGGAGAATTAAGGAATAAGCATGAAACAATATAGAGCCAAAAGGCCCGCAAGGTAGAAGAACTGCGTCAGAAACTCAAGGTTTGTTGGTTGCGTAATGGCTTTAACATAATACACACCCTTTAACTCACCACTCAACCTGAGAACTAGACCATTGGCAATGACTCACATTTCCTTCTGTCCTTCTCTATGGTTTTCCCTGCTTCGTAAAACCTGAGGTAACCACTACCCAGATCTTGTGTTTTTCTCCCTTACTTTTTTAAAATATAGTTTTAGCACACACATTTATTTCTAAAACACATATTGTTTAGTTTTAGTTGTTTTAACATTTTACAAAGAGTCTTAAGTGCTCTATAATCTTGGACTTATATTTTTCACTTAGGACATTGTGCTAAGATTCACCCATATTTCCCATATGTAGCTGCAGCTCACTTTTGGACTATTGTGTAATAATGTTACATTATGTGAACATGCTAGAATGTATCTATCACCCCAAACCTTTGTTTTGTTTCCCCAGCTTTTGCTTTTCTGAGCAATACTACTCAGACATCTTTAGCCATATCTCCTGGTGCACATATGCCAGAGTTCCTCTTGAACATATGCCTAGGCGTAGAATTCTAGTGCACGTAAATGTTCAACTTTAGAAGAGAAAGCCCAACTCTTTTTCCAAAGAGGTTGTACCAATTTACACTCCCACCAGCAAAATATATACAAGGTCCTGTTGACACACATGCTCTTAAACTCTTGAAATATTTGTATTTTCTAATTTTGTCAATCACATAAGCATAAAATGAAATCTCATTGTGACAGATTTGCATCTCCCTGATCATTGTGAAGCTGAACACCTTTATTAGCCACATATCTGTGCAGTGTTATTAAGACTGCTTGTCAATTTTTCAACTGTGTGGTTCAAGGTAATTTTTCTGGAACACAATGGGAAATTTTCCCAGTGGGTGTTCTCATGTCACATGGACTAGGACTTTCACTCCATATGGACTTTCACCCCTACAATCAATTTATTGACCAGATATTATGAACTTGCCCCAAGATAAAATGGAGCAATCGTGAGCAAATGTGCAGGCTTAACTAATCTGGAAAGTACAAGATCCTGCTGAGGAGCTCTGAAGGAAGAGATCATTTTACCATTCCCTCTCACCAGCAACCCTCATAAGAGAAATAGAATATTTCCCTCGTGATTTGCTTAAGTTCCCACTTCATTAACTCTTCTAACTAACAGAACTCTCTCAGCCTTTGCCACCC
Source organism: Equus asinus (assembly GCF_041296235.1). Taxonomy (NCBI): domain Eukaryota; kingdom Metazoa; phylum Chordata; class Mammalia; order Perissodactyla; family Equidae; genus Equus; species Equus asinus. Next base: position 90,402,504 of record NC_091809.1, on the reverse strand, counting down.
CACGACCTACCTTTTCCTCGAGACTCCTTCTCATGGGACTGCCTACAAGCCAGTGTCAGACTCTCAGTACACACAGTTTTAACATAACAGATTTGCTGCTGTGAGACAGTTCAATGTAGAAAGAAACATAAGAATTGTGCTGAGGAACCAGAACATCTAAGAAGTGGATCAGATAAGTCCTATCCCTGGGGACATAACTCCCCTGGGCATGGTACTGGAAGCCCTGAAGCTCTCTATCTGTTCCTCATCCGAGAGAGGGACAGTCAGCAATGGTCGTTATCCACTCCATTCAACAAAACAAAAAACTTAGACTCAAAGATGATATTAGGGTGAAGAATATGTGGAAACTTGGGCCTACTCAGGAACTTCCCTGAGATCAAGTGGATATTTGGTTTTCAGGCCTCTTCTTGATGGGCCCCTGCTTTTTGAAGCATTTTCTCACAATCCTCCTTGCTGGCTTAAAGATAAAATAAGTCCACTCCCTTTTCTTTTAACTTTCTCCTGCCATATCAAAATTCACATGTTAGGCAGGAAGCCCAAGACTGCACATACTTATGTCATTTGTCCTGTAAATCTTAACACTCCCCATCCACTCCTGACACACACAGGGACAGGGTCAGGTGAAGGAAGTGAGGGATCTAGAGCACAAAATGTAAGGAGGTACTCACTCTCAGGGTTGTGCAAATTGCCTTACCCATGAGAATCAGTAGGCACTGTGTTTAGAGATTACAAAACTTTTTGGGGCCCAAGAAATTATTTTAATTTTAATTTCTTTTAAAACTAGAGTAAAAATGAACATAATAATAATGAATATATAGTCAAGAATCCAGCTTGGATCATATTTGTCTATAAATCAACACTGTGGCTAAATATAATTTTTAAGATTTTTTATGGGGAAAGGGGCTGAAGAAGGCAAAAGTGTCTAGGCCCCATAAACATTGTATTGTGGTCCTGAGACTCTGCACAAACATGTTGATCTAATATTTTATTTTAGACTAAAATCTGTCTAACCATCGAAATGTTATATTAATATCTCCATGACAACACACCAAAAAGAAAATTTCAGGCCAATATCACTGATGAATATGGAGGCAAAAATCTTCAACAAAATACTAGCAAATTTATTGCAACAATACATTTAAAAAATCATACACCATGATCAAGTGGGATTTATTCCAAAGATGTAAGCATGGTTCAACATCCACAAATCAGTGAACATGATACAGCATATCAACAAAATGAATAAAAATCAAATGATCATCTCAGATGCAGAGAAAGCATTTGACAAGGTACAGTCTCCATTTATGATAAAAACTCTGAACAAAATGTGTATAGAAGGAAAGTACTTCAACATAATAAAGGCCATATATGACAAACCCACATACTCAATGTTGAAAAACGGAAAGCGATACCTTTAAGAATAGAAAACAGACAAGGATATCTACTTTCACCACTCTTATTTAACATAGAATTGGAAGTCCTAGCCAGAGCAATCAAGCAAGAAAAAGAAATAAAAGGGATCCAAATGTGAAAGGAAGAAGTAAAACTGTCACTATTCACAGATGACATGATTTTATATACAGAAAATCCTAAGGAATCCACCAAGAAACTGTTAGAAATAATAAATGAATACACTACAGCTGCAGGATACAAAGTGAACATTCAAAAATCAGTTGCATTTCTATACACTAACAACAAAATAATAGAACGAGAAATTAAGAATACAATCCCACTTACAATTGAAACAAAAAGAGTAAAATATCTAGGAATAAATTTAACCAAAGACGTGAAAGACCTACACACCAAAAACTATAAAACACTGTCAAAAGAAATTGAGGAAGACATAAAGAAATGGAAAGATATTCCATCCTCATGGATTGGAAGAATTAACATAGTTCAAATGTCCATATTACCTAAAGCAATCTACAAAATCATGCAATGCCTATCAAAGTCCCAGTAATATTTTTCACAGAAATAGAAGAAGAATTCCTAAAATTTATATGGAACAATGAAAGACCCCGAATAGCAAAAGCAATCCTGAGAAAAAAGGTAAAGCAGGAAGTGTCACCCTCCTTGATTTCAAAATACAGTACAAAGCTGTATAGTAATCACAACAGCATGGTATTGGCAGAAAAACTGAAACACAGATCAAGGGAACAAAACCAAGAGCCCAGAAATAAACCCACACATCTATGGACAGCTAATGTTTGACAAGGGAGCCAAGAATATGCCATGGAGAAAGGAGAGTCTCTTCAACAAATGGCGTTGGGAAAACTGGACAGCCATATGCAAAAGAATGAAAGTAGACCATTATCTTACACCATAGACAAAATTTAACTCAAATTGGATTAAAGACTTGAATGTAAGACCTGAAACCATGAAACTTCTAGAAGAAAGTATAGGCAGTGCACGCTTCAACATTGGTCTTAGCAGCATCTTTTTGAATACCACATCTTGCCAGGCAAGGGAAACAAAAGAAAAAGTAAACAAATGGGACTACATCAAACTATAAAGCTTTCTGCACGCCAAAGGAAACCATCAAGAAAATGAAAATACAACCTACCAATTGGGGGAAAATATTTGCAAACCACATATCCAGCAATGGGTTAATTGCCAAAATATATAAAGAACTCACAAAACTCAACAAGAAAGAAGCAACCCAATTAAAAAATGGGCAAAGGATCTGAACAGACATTTTTCCAGAGAAGATATAGAGATGGCCAACAGGCACATGAAAAGATGTTCAACATCACTAATTATTAGGGAAATGCAAATCAAAACTACAACGCGACATCATATCACACCTGTCACAATGGCTATAATTAACAAGACAAGAAATAACAAGTGTTGGAGAGGATGTGGAGTAAGGAGAATCTCTCATACACTGCTGGTGGGCATGTAAACTGGTGCAGTCACTATGGAAAACAGTATGGAGATTCCTCAAATAATTAAAAATGGAACTACCATATCATACAGCTATTCCACTTCTGGGTATTTATCCAAAGAACACAAAAACACAAATATGTGAAGTTGTTTACACCCCTATGTTCATTGCAGCATTATTCACAATAGCCAAAACTTGTAAACAACCTAAGTGCCCATCAATTGATGAATGATAAACAAGATGTGGTATATATACATAAGGGAATACTACTCAGCTGTGAAAAAGAAAAGGTGAAATCTTTCCATTTGCAACAACATGGATGGACCTTGAGGGTATTAGGCTAAGCAAAATAAGTCAGATAGAGAAAGTCAAATACCATGTGATTTCACTCATAAATAGAAGATAAAAACAACAACAACGATAAACACAGAGACACAGATCTTAGGTTGGTAGTTATCAGAGGGTAAGGGAGGGAAGTGGGCAAGAGGAGTAATAAGGCATATGTGTACGGAGGTAGATGGTAATTAGTCTTCAGGTGGTGAACATGATGTAGTCTACACAGAAATCAAACAATAATGATGTTCAACTGAAAAAAAAACAAGGAATATGACAAAATCCCCTACAACGGTGAGGAGCACAGGGAGGTGGGACTTTGAGGTGTGGGGGATGGGAGACTTCCTATCAACAAGCAGACAGCTACAACACATCACAGTGTGATAGGAGTGTTACAAGAGTGTGAAGTAAGTGCTGTGACAGCACAGAACAGAAGAGCTCAGTAGAGATCCATGCACATAAAGTCGTGTAGGTGTCATGAGAGGGGGAGGGGGAAATTTGCAACAAAATGGGTAGGAATTCTGGAGAAACAGGAAAAAATATGTATGAAGTTCACCTGAAAGAATATGTATGTGTCAGACATACAGGGTTTGAATAGAAGAAGGAAAATGAGGCAGGAAGTAACGATCTACTAGCAATGATATAATGAATTAGATCATGGAGAAAGATAATAAGTAGCAACATAAAATGCTTTACATGTGATTTAGGTTTGAGAGAAAACTGTCAGAAATAACATTACTAAAAAGCTCTAATATAAAAGATAGAGAACAGGGGCCAGCCCGGTGGTGCAGTGGTTAAGTTCACACGTTCCGTTTCGGTGGCCCGAGGTTCACTGGTTCGGATCTCGAGTGTGGACATGGCACCACATGGTAAGCCATGCTGTGACAGGCTTCCCATATATAAAGTAGAGGAAGATGGGCATGGATGCTAGCTCAGGGCCAGTCTTCCTCAGCAAAAAGAGCAGGATTGGCAGCAGATGTTAGCTCAGGGCTAATCTTCCTCAAAAAAAAAAGATAGAGAACAGTGAGATTCTCTTTTTCTCATCATGAGCACACAATATGCTTTTAAGAGTTTAGTTCACTTTGGTGTTGAATCATCCAAATCAGCTAATATGATGTTGGATGTTAATTTTCAAATCAAACACTGTAGAAAAACAGCTAATTCTGGCATAAAGGTCTTTCATAGGAAATGAAAACACAAGTCTTATTAGCACTGGGAGCCCGCTTCTCTCTCTGTCCTTGGGTAACTTGAGAACTAGAACAGCAAGACAGTTAAAGCACTTTCCCTGAGGAAGAAACTCTAATGTGCCCAGGTCTCTGCTCCCAAATTCCTTCCCTACCCTGTGTCTGCTGTGTTCATCATCCTGTGCTCTACCACCCCCACCATTGGTACACACACGCACACACGCACACACGCATACACAAAAACACACACTTACACAGATCATCATTAGTTTTCTTTCTGCAGTAAATTTAAAACCTAGGAAGGATGAAAGAAAAGAAAGAAATGAAGGAAGAAAGGAAGGGAAGAAAGAAGGTAGGAAAGAAGGAGGAGCGAGAGAAAGAAAGAGGGAGGGAGGGAGGAAGGAAGAAAGGAAAAGGAAAGAATAAAGATGATTCCTTTTAATCAGCTGATGTTTTTTTCTAAGAAAAAACAACCAACAGAAACATAAGCGAAACCAGTTTCTCACTTCTTGCTCAAAGGATAAGTTCAGCTCTCTCTGCCACAGAGGAAGGCAAAGTCTGGGCTGGAGACATGAGTCAGCAGCCTGCCCGGCTCAAGGAAGGAATCTGCTTTGCCTTCTCTCGGTTTCTCTGGAGCAAACTGAGAACAAAGTGCTTGTAACTTGACTGAACACTAGTTAAGCTTCTCTCCTTTCCCCAGGGCCCTGAACTTTGACCCACCTCCTCCTGACTAGCACACAATACCCTTAATGCTCCCTCCTAAGAATCTGCAGACCTCAGGGAAAAACATTCCCTGATGATCCTACTCTCTCCATTCCCTGTTCTTTCTTGCCTTGTTGACAATTCCCCATAAAGAAAATTCCTGGGGCCAGCCCCATGGTTAACTTCACGCACTCTGTTTCCATGGCCCAGGCTTTCACTGGTTTGGATCCTGGGTGCACTTTGTTTCAATTGAGTGGTGGGGACAAACAGCTCAGCTAATCTTTTATGAGGCAAAGAATGGGAATTTAAACAATCTGTGTCTGGCCTCATTATAAGTAAAAACGGGGAACAAGATTGAGGCCTATCTAATTCAGTCATATGGGGAGGAGTGGTCCTTTGCAGTCAGACATTTCTCAGAAGACATAAGGGTGGATGGATTTCTTTACCCATCACTGTTTTCCAGGAGTAAAAGGCTCAGGAAAGCTTAACACTGTTATGCTTTATGTAAGTAATAGGTGGTATTGTAAGCATAGAGAAGAGAGGTGCTAACTTAATCTGAAAGACTAATGGAAGGCTTCACAAATAAGAAGAAAATTGAACTGGGTCAGGAGTAATAACTAGCTGTTCTAATAATCAAATTGACGTAAGACAGATTAACAGGAGAAAACTAAATTTAAATGTGTACATACAGGAGCCGCACAAAGACATGAAGACTCAGAGGCAGTCAGGAAATTGACGCTTATATGCCATGCTGAGCTAAGGAGAAGTGGGTAGGAGTCTGGGCTTCAAACGGCAAGATGAATGATTCATGTAAGTAACAGGTGCTATTGCAAGCACAGAGAAGAGAGGTACTAACTCAACCTGAAACACTAATGGAAGGCTTCACAAATAAGAAGAAAATTGAACTGGGTCTGGAGTGATAATTGGCTATCCTAATAATCAAATTTCCATAAGACAGATTAACAGTAGAAAACTAAAATTAAAGTGTATGCATATCAGAGCCCCACAGAGACATGAAGACTCAAAGGCAGTCAGGCAATTGAGGCTTATATGCCATCCTGAGCTAAGAAGAAGTGGGTAGGAGTCTGGGCTTCAAAGAGGAGGAAGATGCCACGCAGATAAGTCTTTCTGATATAAAAGTTATCTCTGGTAATAGCACTCTTCCTGGTACAGGCCCCCTATCTAAATTTTTGTAGGCAGTTAAAGGAGAAGAAAAATGCTTTTCCTGAGTCTGTTGGGTCTTAATTGCATTCAGCTCAAGATAATCCACATGCCAAAGTGGCACATTTTGGGGTGGCATACTCTGCTCCTCCTCAATATACAGGGTTAAGAAAACGATGAGGTTGAGGAAAGATGGCAAAGTGTAGTTTCTAAGTGAAATAAAGTGAACTGGAAGGTGGGAAAAGGAAAAAGAATGGTGGTGAAAGGAATTATGTTGATTGTTGCCAGATTATGAGGGGTCTTGAATCAGGACCAAGTAATTTGATCATATTATAAACCAATGAAGTTTTAAAAGCTTTGTAAACAAGTAAATGATGTCAATATGAGTTTCAGGATGTAGTGTGAAAGATGGACCACAATAGGGAGAGAGATAACAGACAAAGAGCTTCTCAAACAGAGCAGTCAAACAGATAGGGCAAACTAATACCCCACATTTGATAGGAATCCAACAGGGACCATAATTCAGGGGAAGAAATAGGAAAAATCAGCTTCCAAGACATAAAAGGTGCCCACGTCACATTGTCATTATCAAAGTTGTACGGATTCCACCAAATGGCTAGAGCCAGGAATTTGAGATGAGTTTCTAATTGGGGAAGCCATTCTCCATAGCTAATCCAGCAAGTCCGAAGAGGAGCTCCAAATACAAACAGAATAAGATCTAGGATAAGAGGCAGAGCCTAAGAGGCAAGCTAAAAATTTTGTTAATTTTTTTCTTTTTTTATTGAGATGTAATTGACATATGACATTATATTAGCTTCAGTTGTACAACAAAATGATTCCATATATGTAAATCTTGCAAAATGATCACCACACTAAATCCAGTTAACATCCATCACCTCAGATAGTTATAATTTTTTCTCTTGTGATGAGACCTTTTAAGGTCTAGTCTCTTAGCAACTTTCAAAATTACAATACAGTATTATCAACTATAATCACCATGCTGCACATTACATCCCCAGGACTCATTCATTTTATAACTAGAAGTTTGTACCTTGTGACCTCCTTCATCCATTTTGCCTGTCCCCCACCTCCCCACCTCTGGCAAACACCAGTCTGTTCTCTGTATCTATGAGTTTGGTTGTTTTGTTTGTTTATTTGTTACTTTCCACATACAAGTGAGATCATATGGTATTTGTCTTTTTCTGCCTAACTTATTTCACTTAGGACTCAAGGTCTACCCATGTTGTCACAAATGGTAGGATTTCCTTCTTTAATGGCTAAATAATATTCCATTATTTATTTAGCACATTTTGTTATTCATTCATCCATCAAAAGCCATTTAGGTTGTTTCCATGTTTTGGCTACTGTAAATAATGCTGCAATGAACATGGGAGTGCAGAGCATTCCAAGTTAGGGTTTTGATTCCTTCAGATAAATACCCAGAAGTGGAATTGCTGGATCATTTCATTTGATGGAAACTAGAAAATATTGGACACTGCAAGAAAAGGCTAAAGCAGCTCATGATTAGCAGCAGAGTCACAACTCCTCAAACACATATTCTTTAACCACATGATCAAAAGTAGCCTCAAGTTGCTCTTCATCCCATTACCTGCTTATTTCTTTCTTAATACTAAAACAATTTGAGATTATTTTCCATATTCAAGTATTGACAAGTTCATGGTCTGCGTCCCTTCACTAGAATGTAAACTCTCCAAGGACAGGGATCTAGCGTGTTTTACTCATCAATCAACCCACAGCACCTAGGACATTTTCCAGCATGTTGTAAGCCCTCAATAAATATGTGTGGAATAAATGCTGGAATTTTTAACATATCTTACTAAGCCTATGACCCATGGTAGATGTACGATGAGTTCACTTAAAGGCACATTATCGTGATGGGTCAAAGAGAGGAGAGATAGTCAACAAAGAGAAGGTCCCCAGACTGACCACAAGGAAAATGTTGAAGGGGCCCCTTGGACTGGGTAATTAGAATATGACTATCAGGCTTATAGAGAATTTTTCTAGAAAAAAGTGAGGGCAGAAGTGAGACTAAATAATGAGAAGTGGATAGGATGTATTCATCAATTCATTCCATCTATGAACATTTATTGAGACAGAAGTGCTAAATTTCAAATACGTTTTGAGAAATCTGGCAATAAAAAGAACATCAAGAAGATAAAAGCTTATAGAGGAGGCAGGATCCAATCTACATTTCAATGGAATAGGAAGACTTGTGCATGTTTTCTGGGCCAAAGCAAAGCAACCACAAAAGTAAGACACTCAAGATATTTCAGACTCAAGATACAGAAAACAAGAGCCAAGAGGAGGTAAGTAGTAGCAGGATTTAGAGGACAGAGTTAGTGTTGCAACAATGTTAGGGACACTTCTTCCTTAAGGACTGGAGGGAAAACCACAAGAATGGAATTAGATTCTTAATTAGAAGGTGAAAATGTTTGAAGGTGAGAAAGGTCTGACCACATGGCTTCTGCATTCTCTAGAATTAGAAAACGAGGTCACCAAAAGTGAGAGGAGCCTTAACGAATGCTCTGTTTGATGCAATCTCTCCTGTACTCCTAGCCCCCTCTCTATGCTTCTGGATTGTGGGTTCAAGGGACCCTCTTATTTCTTCTTATTTCTCTGACGAACTCCATTGTCTGGCAAAGTGCCTGGCACTTACCAGGAGATCAATAACTGTGTGTAAATTAGATGTAAAATTATGAAGATGCGATGTCTGATTGCGGGGAGTGAAGGAAATAAAAGAGTCAAAGTAGACTTTCATTGGGGCCTGAGGCACTGGGAAGCTGGAAATAGGATGAGAGTGTTGAGAAAACAAAAGGAAAAAGAGATTTCGAAAGAAGGTGGTGAGTGCAAATTGGGATGCACTTATTTATATTCCACCTCATAGGCACATGCTGGTGAGGACCTGGACAGGTTTCATTCCCTCAGGTCTCTAGAGATTCAACTTTCTTTTCTCATTGTTGTTGTGGTTGAGGAAGATTCACCCTGTGCTAACATCTGTGCCAATCTTCCTCTATTTTATATGTGGGTGGCCGCCACAGCATGGCCACCGCTGAGGGGTGTAGGTCTGTGCCTGGGAACCGAACCTGGGCCATCAAAGCAGAGTGTGCCAAACATAACCACTAGGCCATTGGGCTGGCCCCTCAAGTTTCTTGTTTACTCTCCTTAATTATCCATGAACACCCTCCAAGAACTTGGCTGTTCCTGGTCCAGGTCTTAGTTCAGTTCCTTTCTGCCCTCAGAACAATGCCTCATGCTTCAACTATACCTAAGGGATTTGCTACTAATCACTAGATCCATGACAACAAAAACGTAAAAATCAGGGAAAGTGAAAAATTCTTCCCCTGCTATATGACTTCAGAATACTCCAGGTAAAGTCCTAGAAGCCTCACTAGTCTAAAAACAAATTAGAAGAGTTTGGGGGTAAACTGGTCTCAGGAATATCATGTCTAAGTGTGAGCATATACTTCCATATAAAGGGGCTTTATGTTCTCCCACTAAAAAGTCCCATTGAAGATGGTATCATGTGACTTCCTCTATCCTGGCTTAAAATTAAAGTTTTTATGTTTTTTATGTCAACTTTACTAAGAAGTCACTAATGCACAATAAAACGAATCCATTGAAGGTATACATTTTGATGAATTTTGCCAAATCAAAACCACTGAAACCTTGAAATGATTCCCACAATAAATATACAAAACATTTTCATCATCCCAAAAGATTCCTAGTGCCCCTTTGCAGTCTATCCCTCCCTCTGCCCCAGCCCTAGGCAACCACTGATATGTGTTTTCTTGCTATAAATTAGTTTTCATTTTACATAAATGGAATAGTACAGTCTGTATTATTTTGTTAATGACTTCTTTCACTCAACATAATAATTTTTAATTTCAACCATGTTGTTACGTGTATGAGTAGTTGTCATGTACTGTTGAGTAGTATTTCATTGTGTACCATATTTTGTTTATCTATTTACCTATTGATGGACATTTAGAGCATTTCCAGTTGGAATTCTTATGAAAAAAGCTGCTATGAATATCTATATACAAATCTTTGTGTGAACATATATTTTTATTTCTCTTGGGTAGATACTTACAAGCAATGTGTCTGAGTTGTGTGATAGGTACATATTTAACTTTTTAAGAAATTGCCAATTTTCTAAAGTGGTTACCAACAACAGCGTCTGAGAGTTCTAGTTGCTCTACATCTTCCCTGAATTTTGATATTGTCAGTCTTTTTAATTTAAGCCACTCTAATGAGTGTGTAGTGTTATCTCATTGCAGTTTTAGTTGTCATTTCCCTGATGATAAATGGTGTTGACAACTTTTCATGTGCTTCTTGATCATTCAATAGCTTCTTTTGTGAATTGTCTGTTTAAACTTTTTGTGCATTTTTTATTGAATTCTCTTACATACTTTGAACTGTAAGAGTCTTTATATAATCCAGATACCAGTCCCTTATCAGATATTTGCATTACAAATATTTTCTTCCATTCTTTAGTTTGCCTTTTAATTTTCTCAATGGTATTTTTCAAAGAGCAAAAATTTTTCATTTTGATTAAGTCTGATGAAAATTTTCATTTATGGTTCATGATTCTATTGTACTAAGAAAGTTTTGCCTACTGCAAGGCCACGAACATTTTTCACTGTTTTCCTCTAGAAGTTTTATAGCTTAGCTTTTCCATTTAAGCCTTTGGTCTATTTTGAGTTATTTTGTGTGTGGTGTGAAGTAGGGTCAATGTTCATTTTTTTCCACATGGATATCCAATTTTCCTAGAACCATTTGTTGAAAAACTTTCCTTTCCTCTTTGAAAATCAATTTACCGTAAATGTATGAGTCTATTTCTGGCTCTCTGTTCTGTTCCATTTCCATTGGCCTATATGTATCCTTTCACTAATACCGTACTGTGTTGTTCATTATAGCTTAACTCTTCAAATCACACAATGTAGTGGTCTCTTTCTTTCTTCTTTTCTTTCTCTTTTTCACATGCAAACCCAAACCATATATACATATGCAATTTCCTTAGACAGGTCAAAAGAATCAAAAAACAAAATTCCTAACTGTCTCTGAAAGACGGCATCTTGAGTTATGAATTCCTCAGTTTCTTGGCAATCTCAGAAAGTTGGAATTAACAGTTTTCATGAACTTTAACAGGATAAAGATCCTTATCAGTTAGAAAAATGAACTATTATCGAAGCTTTTAGAACATCTAACTTGAACTCTATCTCTTCTCCAGACAAACTTCTGCTGAATACAGCTGAAAGGTCTATTCTCCCCTTTCTTCCTCTTGACTCACACAACACTAAAACCTGAGGTCACGTAACAGTTAGAAAGGAAATTTTGATTTGCAGGATATCAGAGAAGATCTCTGAATACAAGTCCTTATCTCATACAATTTTCTGGCACAGAGGTATCCATGCTACTTTATCTGTGTGTTTCTTAAACAACAAGAAATTAAAGAAAGAACTATGTGCTCCTTTTTAGAGGAGATAAGTCAGTTAATAACAAGCCTGTGCCTACCTGCCAGTCTCTGGAAATCACCACTTCCCAGTAGCCTCCACCTTATTCCAAAGGGCTACGAGTCTTTCTTTACTCCTGGCCAATTGTAGCTTCAAATCTATCTCAGACTGAGCATGCCCAGGCTTCTCAGACAGCTCAAGAAATAAGATGCAAGTTCTCAGGGGCTTCTCCATATAAGATCTGTGGTTGCCTGCTTTCTGTTTACATGATTATAAGAGATTTGAACCCCAAAACCTTAAAACATGTGCCTGCAACATTACTTAATTGAAAAGGACGCAGGTTAACTAGACTGCCTCCTGGGGACAAAACAAAGGCTGCTTTCTCCTGGTCTCTTTCATCCATCCTCTGCCTGCCAACGACTTCACAAGCCATAAAGATCATCCTGTGAGCATAGAGCCTACTAGGATTTATAGCTCAATGAAGTACCACCAGTTGCATGACCATTTAAGCATGCCCAGATGGAGTATTAGAACATTGCCTGTATCCCAGAACAATCTCTCATAACCTTATCTACTCCCCATCATTAATCCTCTCTACTTCCCAAAAGTTTACGCTAGTCGCTATTCAGACCTCTAATACTATGCTAATTTTGCCAGTTGTTTATCTTTCTTTATGTGGAATCGTGTTGTATGCATTCTTTTGGATTTGGCTTCTATCTCACTACTTAATATTGTGAGACTCAGCCATGTTGTATGTGGCTGTGATATTTGTCTCTGTGATTAGATAACATTATAAATATGCCATAATTTAGGTACCCACTTGGCTGTGAATGGACATCTGAGTTGTTTCCAGTTTGTGACTTTTTTGAGTACTGCTGTGAACATTCTAGTGCGTATGTCTTCATGAATATGTGCACACAGTTCTATTGGCATTTACCTAGGGATGGAAATCTTGGCTTATTTTGGTCATTTCATTTTATGTGTATTCACAATTTCTTGTTCTGTTTGCATTTTTTTTCTTTCCTATATTTGTGGTACTGATTGAGATTTCTATATTTCATTTTATTATTACATTAGTTAGGATGTAATCACCCTTTTCATGTAATAACTAACCCCCATTCTTACCTGATATAGTCAAAAATAATTTTCTATCAACTTTGCACATATTCAGTCTCAACAGCACCACCACCACACACACACACGTATACACAAACACACATTATCCCCATCCATACCACTGTTTCTGTATTGAACTGGCTGGAATTTTAATTAGATTGCTCTGAATTTTTAAATTATACAGCAAGAACTATTTAAACTGAGAATTTTACTTGTTCCTTTACTAACTTGGTTGGTATAAAATCTTAGGTTCCATGTTATATTCCTTAAGCATATTAAAAATAGTGCTGTAGGGGCCAGCCTGGTGTGTAGCAGTTAAGTTCATGCACTTTGCTTCAGCAGCCTGAGGTCCACCAGTTTGGATCCTGGGTGCAGACCTAGGCACTGCTTATCAAGCCATGCTGTGGCAGGCATCCTACATACAAAATAGAGAAAGATGGCCTCAGATGTTAGCTCATGGACAATCTTACTCAGCAAAAAGAGGAGGATTGGCAGTGGATGTTAGCTTAGGGCTAATCTTCCTCAAGCAAACTAAAAAATAGTGCTGTCATGGGCCATCCCCAGTGGCCTTGTGGTCAAGTTTGGTACACTCCGCTTTGGCAGCCCAGGTCCTGTTCCCAGGTGCAGACCTACACCACTCCTCTGTCAGTGGCCATGCTGTGGTGGTGGCTCACATACAAAAAGAGGAATATTGATGGTGGATGTTAGCTCAGGGTAAATATTCCTCAGCAAAAAAACAAAAAACAAAAAACAGTGCTGTCATATTGTGTAGTATCTTATACTGCTGCTGAGAATTCTGATGTCAGTCTGCTTTTAACTTATCTGTAAATAACATGGTTTGTTCATTTGTTTAATCTTTAAACTCTTTACCCTTTATTTTAAGAGTATGAGAATATTGCCAGGATATATCTAAATAGAGGAATTAGTAGTAGTTGTTGTATTCCTGTTCAACATTTAACATATATTTTCATTACAAAGAATCAGGTCATACTGTCCCTCTGGAAAATTTCTTCCATTGTTTCTTTGATAATTTTTCTCCAATATTTTATCTGATCTCTCCCTCTGGAAACCATTTTAGAGTCAGTCATATTTGGCAGCATTCCTAGATATAGTCTACATGTTTCCTTAAAGAGCTTTATAGCTCATCATACCCATTGGAGATCATTATGCAAAACAAAGATTGAGAACAACTACTTTGAAATCTTAACAAATGCTTTTTTCTTTTTTTTCTTTTTTTAAAGATTGACACCTGAGCTAACAACTATTGCCAATCTTTTTTTTTTCCTGCTTCTTCTCCCCAAATCCCCCCAGTATATATAGTTGTATATTTTAGTTGTGGTCCTTCTAGTTGTGGCACATGGGATGCCACCTCAACATGGCCTGATGAGCAGTGCCATGTCCATGCCCAGGATCCGAACCCTGGGCCACCGAAGCAGAGTGCACGAACTTAACCACTTGGCCACAGGGCTGGCCACTAACAAACACTTTTGACTCTAACTTGGCTTAAAACCAAATCTAGTTCAGTCAGGCAGAGGAAGTGAGGACAGGACATTACAATCCTTAACACCTCCATTAATTTGCTGCCATTTTTGCCTTTCTTTGAATAAACCCCTGCCTGCTTTGAATCTAGCTCCATAATTTGGCATTCAAATAGACCAAAACTGTATGATAGACTAGGAGGAAAAACCATTGTCTAAATCTTCACAGCATCCCAAAGTTTGGGCAAATAATCTATCTCCAGCACACAAATCCTTCTCTGTAGGCAACAGGAAAGTTGACAAGAACTAAGGAACATTTTTGCTTCTCCTCTTCCGTCTTCCTACCACCCATGTCTCTACTTCTTCCTCACTTACACAACCCTAGCACCTGCTCTGAGGCACACAAAGCTACAAAGAATGGCTTGTTGCCTTTGGAAACTATCAGAACAAGTGCCTAATACACAGCTCTCAGATATATACACTATTTTATATGCATTTTTCTTAAAGAAAAAGTCAGTGAAAAGAGAAAACATGTTCTTGAAGAAGGATGTAATTCTGTGACTGTTATTAGATCCTGGCTAGAACTGACAAATTTGACTTTTTATGAGACTGAAAAGGATTTCCTCCCAGACACTCTAGCCAGGGGTGGGAAGGAGGGATCCTGGTACATTCTTTAACTATAAAGGTAACTACCACCCGAGGAAAATACCAGTGTGTTCTGGAACTACCTACACCTAGAAAAGGCCTTTGCATTAATCTTCAGCAGAGACCGTCTTAGTAGTCTCCATAATTCCGAGGGGTTCACTCTTTAGCAAGGACCAAATACAGAGATTGATTTCCACGTTACACTTTCCCCAGTCAATATAAAATCTTACTTGTTCCACTTTTCTTGGTGATGAGTGGTGTCCATTAGGGTTCAAACTGATGCTCCCAAATCACTTGTGGATCATCTTTTTCCTTGTGGACATATCAAAGGTCTGCCAGCTCCCTTCAGGGAAGGTCATCTTGAACAATATCTTCTGACTTATTCAACTCTTACACTGTGCCCAGGAGAACTTACTCATGCAGAGTGCAGTGTGAGGAGAGCCTGACAGTGTAATGGGACCCACATTGACTTCCCTGCTCCCAGTGTCAGAACAATATTTGTCCAAATCTGAAACAGATTGTCCAGTAGAGACAATCATCATTGAAAAGTCTATTCTCCTCCCTGTATGCCTTTGTTTGTGCCCTTGAAGTGACAGCTCTGAGAATTCTAGCTCAATAGGTTCAGTCTGAAGTCCTAGAAGGAATAAGCAGTTACAGGTTCTGTCTTACTTTTTTTGGTTCCTTCCTAACCTATTTGGCAGTCAATGGCTGTGGGGTTTCAAAGGCTGCAGAGTACTTCCTTGGGTCATCACCTCTCACATCTCCTACAGGAAAGTGACTCCTCATTTTTAGACAATGAGAAAAAACAAGACTCACTAAAACATTAGCAGAAAAGAGACACAGCATCTCCTTTAACTTTCAGTCTATACTAAAGTGATGAAAGTCATTCTCCAAGTTGTAGCAATTTCCATGGCTAATATTTCCTATTAACTCATGGCAGAAGTACCAGGAGTTGGGGAAGCTAAATCTGAAAGTTAACCAACAGGTTTAGGGTTCCTGGTTGCAGCTGTGGTATGTAGTTTCAAGTTAATGATCAAAGGAAAAAGGCATGGCCTTAATTCAGACCATTCTATCTTGATAATTTTCTTCCTTCCAATGTATAACTTCCCAATCTTTATTGTAACTTGACATATGGCAATCTAAAATCTTGTATTTATGCTCCCTGCTATTTCAATTTCAATCTTCATGGTCTCCTGGAGATTGGAGAGAGCCCCTCTATCTTGGGAGCCTCTGTTCATCCTATGTTTCCACTCCCAATCCTATAGAATCCTCTCATCCTCGGGCCTTATTCATCCCATTCAAGCAGCCCTTGTCTCTTTTCCTGATGTTTTCCCTACTACACTTGAGGTTTCCAGTTACTTTGGTTCCTAAGTCAATCTTAACCAGAAGTCTTCTCAGCAGATTGACCTCTACTTCCTGGAAAGAGATAGAGGCACCAAATGATTTCCATGTCCTGGATAGCCAAGCTATATTTCCTGAGCCACATAAACCCCAAGTCCCTTCTGCCAACTAAACGTTGGATTAGGAGTGATAAAGGATATCTTGAAGATTATAGTATCACCAGAAAACAGCCATACCTACTAGTTTTGATGGGATACACACCTTAGGCTATGCTTCTCTTTAATTCCTTTCTGTACTCTACCTTGTCACACTGAAAAATTCCCTGGAACCCAATCTGACACTCATTCCTTATAAATTCTCTGGTTTAGCTCTTCTATGTCTCCAGTAACAACTCCTGTCTCCAGATTTTCCTAAAGTGTGAGGCATGCTGTTATCTCTAGGAGAATGAGATTCTCCCTTGGCTTGGTGGAGGCAATCTCCTTTAGTTCCTCCTTCCCTTCAGTGGGATTTACCTCACTGAGTCCCATATCCCACTGGGAACTGAGATTGTGGTTCCAGCAGGGACTTTAGGAAAATTAAGAGATAGAAGAAGTTAACATTTATTGAGCCCTTACTATAGGTCAAACACTGGGTAAGCACTTTATATATTTTGTCACTTGGTACACAGATGAAGGCAGCTCCATGATTTCAGCCCTATATAATGCCTTCCCCTTGCTTCTAGCCAAAGAATAAGGCAAAGGTAAAGGGATTTTTTAAGATACAATTAAGGTCCCAAATTAGTTGATTTTGAGTTAACCAAGAGGAAGATTATCCTGGGTGGGCTTGACTTAATCAGGTGAAAACCCTTAAAAGAGAGGTGGTGACGTTCCTTAGGTCAAATAGTCTTCTCTCCTGCTGGCTTGAAGAAGTAAGCTGCCATGTTGAAAGAAGGCCTACGGAGAGAGCCATGTGGCAAGGAACTCTGGGCAGGATCCAAGAGTTGAGAGCAATTCCAGATGACAGTCAGCAAGAAAATGGGAACTTATCCTACGACCACAGGAAATGAATTCTGCCAACATGTATAAAGTTGGAAGCAGATTTTCTCCAGCTGAGATTCTAAATGAGAATATAGCTCAGTCACCACCTGCATTGCAGCCTTGTGAGACCTTGAACAGAGAACCCAGCTAAGCCATGCCAGGCTCCTGACAGAAACTGTGATACAATATGTGTGTTGTGTTAAGATAATGTTTGTAGTAATCTATTATACAACAACATTAAATAACACAGATTTTGGTGCCTAGAAGTAGGGTGCTGCTCTAACAAATACCTAAAATCATGGGAACAACTTTGGAATCAGGCAAGTAAGCAGACACTAGATGAATGTTGAAGAAAATGGTAAAGAAAGCCTAAATTGCCTTGAATAAACTGTTAGTAGACATCTAGACTTTAAGGATGCTGCAGTGAAGGTTCAGAAGAAAGTGAGGAACATGTTATTAGAAATAGGAGGAAGAGGATCCTTGTCACATAGTGGCAGAAAGCTTAGCAAAATTACATCCTAGAGTTCTGTACAAAGCAAAACTTATAAGCTGGTTACATAGTTAAGGGGACTTCCCAGTGAAGTGTTAAGGTGCTTCCTGTTTTCTTCTTGCTGCTTATAGCAAAATATGCGATGAGAAAGATAAACTCATGACAGAATTGTTGAAAAGAAACCAAGGCCTCATAATTTTGAAATTTCTCAGCCTCTCCAAAATGCAACACACACTAGAATTAAGAGATTCACTTCCATAAATCTCTGCTGGGTGTGACTGTATGATCTTTTGGTAAAACCTCAGAAAGATGAAAAGGTTGAGTAATCAGGCACAAAAAATGGTCTTTCAAGAGAATAAGAGTTTGCCTCACAGATATCAATCAAGCTAGAATCCTCTAAGAAGCTTAAGGGCACTGTCCCCTAGCATCTCAGCAAGGACCAAGATTTAGAAGGGTTTATCTGAAAAAGATCTATGGACGTGGCTTTTGTCTAATGGAGTAAACCACTTTGAAATCTATAGAAGATCCACAAAGTTCTTGAGAAAGTTAGCTCAGCAGAAACACTACCAGTTGTTGCTGAGTGGCGTGTTCTGTACATGTCTGTCAGGTCCAGTTGGATTAGAGTATTGTTCAAGTCCCCTATTTCCTCATTGATCTTCTATCTAGTTGTATCCATTACTGAAAGTGTGGCATTGACATCTCCCACTATTATTCTAGAACTGCCAATTTCTCCCCTCAATTCTCAATTTTTGCTTCATATATTTTGGAGCTCTGTTGTTAGGTGCATAGGTTTATAACTTATATCTTCTTGATGGATTGACACTTCCATCAATATTTAATGTCCTTCCTTGTCTCTTGTAACATTTTTTGACTTAAAGTCTATTTTGTCTGACATTAGGACAGACACCTCAGCTCTCTTAGTAACTATTTGCCTGGAATGCCTTTTTCCATCCTTTCACTTTTGACCTTTTTGTCTTGGATCTAAAATGAGTCTCTTGTAGACAGCACATAAGAGTATTCTGTTTTTAATTCATTCTAAGACCTTTCGCCTTTTAATAGGAGAGTTTAGTTCATTTACATTAATAATTGACAAAGGACTCATTTATGACATTTTGCTTTGTTTTTATGTCTCATATCTTTTTTCTTCCTCAATTCCTCCATTCCTGCCTTCTCATTTGATTTTTTGTAGTATAACATTTTGATTCTTTTCTAATTTCCTTTTCTGTATATTTTTTAGTTGTTTTAGCATTGACTGTGCCGGAGCTTACAATTAACTACTTAAACTTAAAGCAATCTATTTTGAATTAATCCCACATTAGATTCCATAGCTAAACAAAAAATCTTTTTATGTTTTTGTGCCACAAATCACATCTTTATACATTGTGTGCCCATTTAACACAGATTTATAATTGTTATTTTCTGCATTTGTCTTTTCCATCAAATTAGAAAAGAAATCAGAGTCACAAGCCAAAATTACAGTAATACTGGCTTGTATTTTCCTAAATAGTTACCTTTACCTGTGTTATTTCTTCATATGGCTTCAAGTGGCTGTCTAGTGTCCTTTCATTTCCACCCAAAGAACTCCCTTTACCACTTCCTATAGTATATACCTATTAGTGATGAACTCTCTCAACATTTGCTTATCAGGGAATTTCTTAATATCGCCGTTATTTTTGAATGATAGTTTTGCCAGGTTTAGGATTATTGGCTGACAGTCTTTTTCTTTCAGTATTTTAAATATGTCATCCCACTGCCTTCTGACCTCCAAGGTTTCTGCCGAGAAATCTGCTTTATTCTTATCGAGGCTCCATTGTACGTGATGACTCACTTCTCTTTCACCGATTTCAAGATTCTCTCCTTGTCTCTGGCTTTTAAAAGTTTTATTATAATGTGTCTCAGTGTGGATCTCTTGTGTTTGTCCTTCTTGGTGTTCATTGAGCTTCTTGAATGTATAGATTCATGTATTTTATCAAATTATGACTTTTTGGCCATTGTTTCTTCAAAATTCCTTTACATCCCTTTCTCTCTCTCCTCTCCTTCCAGGACTCCCATCATGTGTATGTTGTATGATTGATGGTGTCCCACAGGTCTCATACGCTCTCTTCATTTTTCTTCATTCCTTTGTCTTTCCACTCATCAGATTGGATAACTTCAAGTGACCTATCCTCAAGTTCTCTGGTTTTTTGGTTCTGCCTACTCAAATCTGATGTTGAAATTCTTAGTGAATTCTTCATTTCAGTTATTGTAATTTTTAATTCCAGAATTTGGTTGGTCTCTTTTTATAATTTGTATCTCTTTATTGATATTCACTCTATTGAGAACATTGTTCCCCTGGTGTCCTTCAATTCTGCCCATGGTTGCCTTTAGCTCTTTGAAAATACTTCAGCCATTTGACTTAAAGTCCTTGCCAAATAAGTTCTATGGCTTGGTTCCTCATGGGCAGTTTCTGTTAATGTTTCTGTGAATGGGCCATATTTTCTTGATTCTTTACCTGCTCTTTAATTTTTGTGGAAATGGACATTCTGAATATTACAATGTGGTAATTCTGGAAACCATATTCTTCCTCATGCTCAGTGTTTGTTTTTGTGAGTTGCTGTGGGTTGTGGATGATTAGTGACTTCTCTACTTTTTTCTGTAAAGACTGTATTTGTGTTGTGTGGTCTCTGAAGTATGTTTCTTTAGTTTATGGTCAGCTCATGTGTTGATAGATTTTCTTGAATGCTTGAAGACAAAAAAAATAAATAAAAGTAAAAACCCTCTCTTTTCTCTCTGACAGATCCAAACAGACAAACACGATTCTTTGAGAACAAGGTCTGCTCTTCTCCCTTTGGAAGCAGGAACGAGGGTTCCACATTGGGAATGTGGGCTGATGTCTTCAAGACCTCTATCAAGCAGAGGAGGAGGGTGGGCCAAGGGCAAGTAAAACAGCCACAACATTCCCTTCCCATTTTTAAATTGTCTTTTGTTTACTCAGCATTCATTGGTTGCTATAAACCTTTTGACTATTTTCCAAAGTTCCAACAAGGTTGATTTTGATGGTTTTTCTCTTGCTTGTTTACTGTTTCAGTGGAAGGATGGACCCTTGCAGTTATTTATTCCTTTATATTTGCTGATATGACTCCTATAATATTTATTTTTCATAGTGGCTGTGCTTAATAATTACCTTACAAAATTCCTGAAAATGTATTTCAGATGGTTCTCATGGGTCAGTACAGGCTTATTCTAGCATACCACTGAAATATATAGTCCCTCAGGGCATGAGAGAGGTTTCCAGAGATTACTGAGAAAACTTTGAGAGGTTGTTTATAGGAAAGGTTCCCCAACTCAACCAAGATGAGATGACCCAGGATTGAGATTTTATTCCTCCCTAAAAATGCTCTTGGATTCTTTTCTAACCCTATTATCAACTATTCTCTTCGGCTATACCTAACCCATTTCTGATCTTGATGATAGCTTCTTACAGAAGATGGATCCACACCCACTCTAAGTCCCAGCTATCAGAGCTCCTAAAGTTCCTAGGCACTTTTTAGCAGGCAAAGTAAAAGAAGATTTCAGTGTTCCCATATGATAGATGTCAAATAACATTCTAAACCAAAGTTTTGTGGAAGAAAATGCAAGCAGAAAAATTTTGTAGGTGCTATTATAATGTTAGCCATGTTACCAACCACAAATACAGATTCATTTACCTGCCACACAAGAGGGACAAAAAAGAAAAAATCTGGGATGCCAGGCTTATGGCAAGGAAAGGGGCTTTTATTATCAACAGGCAGCCAGACAAGGAGAAGGGAGCTAAAACTCAGATCCATCTCACCCCAAAGGGAAAAAGGTAGGGGTTTTTATTTGGGGTTTTAGGTAGGAGATGGGGAGCATGTGCCCTTGCTGTTGGCACCTTCCCACCAGCCTGTGTTTGGCCTTGTGAGACTGCTTGCAGAGAGGGAGATGGTTAAGGGGACTGGCAGGTGAGTATCCTTGGTTGTCTGCCTCCATGACGTATGGTAGATTCTGGTGCCAGGAAGCAGAGGAGTTGGGTTCTGAGAAGCTTCAGTTTCTTGATATTCTGTGGACATCAGTTTCCCTAATAAACTTCAAGGACCAGTAATTAGCCAAAACTTTAGTGGGAGCCCAGCATGAGGCCACCTTGGCTTTAACAGTTTGTAACTTCTATTTGCGTTGTAAAGCTCAGGGATACAGGTTAAAGAAACCAATATCTACATGTAAGTGTAGCTCAAGAAGCAGGGAAAGGGGATAAGTGGTTTTGGTTGTAACCCCATAAAAACTAGGTTTAATGTAGGGGAACCAATATCAGGGCCAGTATCAGACATGCATAATTATAGTTACAATTGGGGTATATTATGTAAAAACAGTACTGATCAAGCAAAAATGTTTATTTCTAGTAACTTAAGAGAAACTGAGAGAGGTAAAATTGAAATTGTGTTCCAAGAATGAAGGCCAGGCAGGGTCCATAATCCATTGCCACATTTCCTTACTCGGAAGAGTTTTCTATCCTTGCCAAGGCACAGCTGACTTAAAAAGAAAAAAACAAAGTATTGTTTCTGGAAAATGAAAGAAAGACAGAGAAGTAAAAACAGAAGGGCTTTCCACAGCAGTGGATAGAAGAGAAGGAGAGGGTGACAAAGACAACTGGGTGATTAGAATGGGCTTATAAGTGTGATGCTCCACCCAGGGGTACATGCACACATACACACACATACCCACATACATATACACACAAGACAACCCACATTATAATTAGTAGTCCTCTTCTTATGATGATTGTTAAACTTGTGTCATTATTAAACACATAATTCAAGATCATTGGGCCTTAACAAGATAATAACAATCATCAAAACATGGTGAAATCAGTTTTTTTACTTGACTCTATTATAAACTGAGGCCCTCTGCCACATGGGAAGTCAGAGCCTGGACTAAAGCTGTGAGCCATAACTCTAAGAGACTCAGGGAAGGAACCCACTCTATATCCACATACCTCTGGAGCAACCTGAAGACAGGAGCTTGGTCTGAAGGAAAAAAGTAGATGAGAAAGAAGGAAAATGGAAGAGAAAGAGGTAAAAGAACGGACACAGAGACTGAAAAAGAAACAGTAATGAAAAAAGTCAAAAGGAGCAGAGACTGAAACAGGGACACCAGGATACACTTTAAGATTTGTTAAGGACAAAATATGAATTTGACATGGTCATTGACCATATTAGCTACAAGTATGAGAAGAAGGGTAGTACATGATCTAAAAAGATATTTAAGAAAGAGTTTGAAAATCTATATAATACATATAAGCACAAGGTACTATTGAGAGCACAGAAAGGAGAACTACTAACTCAATGTAGAAGATTAAAGGAGGGCTTCACAAATAAGGAGAAACTTGAACTAGGTCAAAGGAACACAGAGCACCTGGCAGGGAAGATGGAGAAGGTCTCATGCAATTAATATTTAAAGTCAAGAAATGCCATGCGAATGAAGGAAGATGGCAGAGTGTGGTTTCTAAGGGAAGAGAGTGAGGTAAGAATTGGGAAAAGGAAAAGGAGTCATTGTGAAAGAAGTTGTAAAGATTGTTGTTAAATTATAAGGGACTTGAATGCCAGGGTAAGTAATCTTAATTGTATCACCAGGCATTCATGATAAAGCTTTCACTCTAACACAGTGAAGAGTGCAGAGTTTTCAAAGTTTTGTAAATAGGCAATAAATGATTTAAATTTGGATGTCAGAAGGATGACTCTGGATGCATTGTGTAAAAGGAATTATAAGAGAGAAAAAACAAAATTATTGCATACACCAAAGCAGAAAAGATGAGGGCCCAACGGCAGTGTGGATATGGAATAAGTAACAGATTCAAGAGCAACCTGATACAGTCCAATATATAGGAGAATCTATGCCTGATACGTAGTAGATACCCAATAAGAAAAGTAATAGATGGAAAACTAAGAAATAAGGTGTCCAGAAAACAAATCTGCCTGTATCACCATCTCCCCCATTATAATTGAGTGCTATATGCAGTCCTAGAAGGGAATCTGGATGGGAGTCTAGAGCCAGAATTAAGAATGAGTCTCTAACTAGAGTGAGCCATTATCCTACCCAAGGTAGTCAATCCAATAAGACCCAATACCAATACCAAGTCCAAGGTGTAAGAACAGGATCACAGATAGAAAGTGGGCACCAAAAACCAAACAAAATTCTAACAGAAACTAGGTAAGTTAGAAACAAACACAGAAGGCCTCAAAAGATTCCCTTGATGAGAATGAGAACTATACGTCATAACTCCAAAGTCAACTTCCCAAACAGGCATTCCCTCACCACTTGACCTAAAGTGGCCACATTCCCTCTTAAGTTCCTCTCTATCACATCACTCTTTTCACTTCCTTCATAGAATGAATCACAGACAAATTCTTTTGTGTATTTATTTATTTACATGTGCATTGTTTGTCTCCCCTACCCTGTAGAACAAGAAACACCTCTATCTTGTTCAGCAGGCAACCCATAGCACCTAGAACACTGCTTTGCACAAGGCAAGTATTGGTAAATATTGTGGAATAAATCTTGGAACATCCTTGGTTTATTTTTGCTGACTCTGGTCTATGATACTTAAGCGTATCAGACTAGCTTAGATGATGATAAATACAAGAAAGGAGGAAAGGATTGCATTGGTCTTAAGCATTAGTAAGATAAGACAGAGTACAAGAAAAGGCTACTTAATTTGGTAGCTAGAAATTGAAGGACGGGATTGTGGAAAGACCTGTTAGAGAAGGTGGAAACAGAGTCATATTGCACAATGAGAATTCATGAAGAAATAGAGACAGTGAATATTCATTAGCTAAATAAACTAATAAACTATAATCATATAGTCATATTTATTGAGCCAAATGTTTCAATTTTTTAGAAATTTTATAGTGAAGGGAATAAGGAGATTGGGAGCTTAAGGAAGAGACAAACTCCAGCCTGCATTTATTTAGAAAGCAGATACTGAGCATGTTTGGAGGCTGGTGTGAAACACCAAGGAAACAAGATAGATGCAAGAAAAGAAAGAAAGGATAAGTGAGAGAGCAAGGCTCAAGGAAAGTGGATGGACCTTCTGCATTCTCTAGAGAGTCAAGAAGAGAAACCATCTAGTGAGGATTAGGGGAGGTCCAATTACAGCTTTGCTTCTCCCTCCTCCCAGAATACTCTTATGCTTTTCCTTCCTCCTAGATTGATGCAGGACCCTCTCTCACCATATATTACTCATGCCTGTAACCCCATTTTCTAGCAGAGCACCTGGCACATGCTGTTGTTATATGCTGTCAAATTAACTCTGACTCCCAGTGACCCTATAAATGAGTGATATCCACAATGCCCTTTCCTCAACAGCCCTACTCATCTTCTTTAGACTCATGACTATGGCTTCCTTCCTTTATGGAGCCAAACTGTCTCATATTTGGTCTTCCTCTTTTCCTACTGCTTTCTACTTTTCTCAGTGTTATTGTCTTTTCCAAAGAATCCTGCCTTCTCAAGATGTGCCCAAAGTAGGATAAACTCTGTGTTATCATTTTTGGCTCCAGTGATAGTTCAGGCTTAATTTTCTCTAGGGCCCACTTATTTGTCTTTCTTGCAGTCCAGGGTACCTGTGGGGCTCTCCTCCAAAACTGTATTTAAAATGAATCAATTTTTTTCCTGTCAGCCTTCTTCACTGTCCAGCTTTCATATCCATACATATTAATAGGAACACGAGGGTGTAAATAATCTTGGCCTTAGTGTCTACACTTCCATACACATGATGATCTTTCCTAATTCTTTCATTGCTGCACTTCCAAGTCTCAGTCTTATCTTGATTTCTTGGCTGCAGTCTTCACTCAAAGTGATGACTGAACCAAGGTAAACAAAATCTTTAACAATTTAAATATCTCCATTATCAATGTTAAAGTTGTGCAGTTCTTCTACAGTCATGATTTTTGTCTTCTTGATGTTCAAATGCAGTTCCTGCTTTGGCATTTTTCTAATTTCACTTCTGTCAGAAGTCGTTTCAAGTCATTGACAGTAAGATGGTGTCATCTGCGTATCTTAGATTGTTGATATTTCTTCCATCAATTTTCACTCCTCCTTCATCTGAGTCTAGCCCAGTTTTTCATATGATGTGTTCTGCATACAGATTAAGCAGAGAGGCACTAGGTGATGATAAACACATGTGTTTAAATTGGACAAAAACTTTTGAGAATATGATGTCTAATTGTAAGGACTGAAAGAGAGACAAAAGCCAAAGATGACTATTTGGAGTCTGAGACACTGGAAAAATTGGAATACAATGAGAGTGATGGAAAAACAAAAAGAGCAATGGGATGGGGTTGGCCCCCATGGCCAAGCGGTTAAGTTCCTTCACTCTACTTCGGTGGCCCAGAGTTTCACTGGTTCAGATCCTGGGTGCGGACATGGCACCAGTCGTCAGCCCACACTGAGGCGGCGTCCCACATGCCACAACTAGAAGAACCCACAACTAAAATACAACTATGTACTGGGGGGACTTGGTGGAGAAAAAGCAGGAAAAAAAAGAAGATTGGCAACAGTTGTTAGCTCAGGTGCCAATCTTTATTTAAAAAAAAAAAAAAAGAGCAAAGGGTTTGGAAAGCAAGTTATGGGTGCAACTTGGGACATCCTATTTTGATCTACCCTCATGGGGAGTTCTGGCTTGTGAAGACCATATCTCTGTCTTAAGCTGGTCCCTAGGTTGGCTCTCCAAATGCATATCTTCATGCCCTCACCCCAGGTATTCAACTTTCTTCTCCCCCTCCTCAACTGTCCACCAACAATCCCCAAACACTTCACAGTCCCCTACCCAGCCTAAATGTTTTCTATAAATCATTAGAGACATAATGACAACAATATTGTGTGCAGTGTTCTACATGTGGACATTAGGTTGGGTTGTTAATCATATTTTTTTAGCGCTCTTTATATTCACTGATTTTTTGTTGGATTTTTTAATCAGGTACTAAAAGACATACTAAACTTTTCCTAAAGTAATTGTAGATTATCAATTTCACGAAGTAATTCTGTAAAATTGACTCCATTTTTTTAATGGACTTTATTTTTTTAGAGCAGTTTTAGGTTTACACAAAACTGAGTAGAAGGTAGAGAGATTGCCCATATACCTCCTGCCCCTACACATGCATAATCTAACCCATTATCAACATCCCCCAGCAAAGTGGTACATTTGTTACAACTAGTGAACCTACATTGACACATTAATATCACCCAAAGTACATAGTTTACATTGAGATTCACTCTTGGTCTTGTACATTCTATGGGTTTTGAAAAATGGCTAATAATGTGTAACCAACATTATAACATAGTACAGAATAGGTTCACTGCCCTAAAGATCCTGTTCTGCATACTCATCCCTTCCGTCCTGTACCCCTTGGCAACCACTCATCTTGCTGCTGTCTTCATAGTGTAGTTATTTTCCAAAATGTCATATATTTGGAATCATTCAATATGTAGCCTTTTCATTCTGGCTTTTTACACTAGTAATGTGCATTTAAGATTCCTCCATGTCTTCTCATTTTTTTTCATTTCTTTCCTTTCATTTCTTTTTAGAACTGAATAATATTCCATTGTCTAGATGTACCACAGTTTATTTATCCATTCACCAAGTGAAAGACATCGTGTTTGCTTCCAAGTTTTCAAAATTATGAAGAAAGCTGCTATAGACATCTGTGTGCAGGTTCTTGTGAGGACATAAGTCTTCAAATCATTTGAGTGAAAATCAAGGAGGAACATTATCACTGGATTGTATGGAAAGTATGTTTAGTTTTGTAAGAGCAATCAAACTGTCTTTCAAAGTGGCTATACCATTTTGTGTTCCCAGTGGCATGAATGAGAGTTCCTGTTGCTCCACATCCTTGCCAGCATTTCATGTTGTCAGTGATCTGGATTTTGGCCCTTCTAATAGGTGTATACTGGTACCTCACTGTTGCTTTAATTGCATTTCCCTAATGACATATGACGTGGAACATCTTTTCATATGCTTGCTTGCCATTTGTATATCTTCTTTGGTGATATATCTGTTAAGGTCTTTGGCCCATTTTGAATACGGTTGTTCATTATGCTTTTATTGCATTTTAAGTGTTCTTTGGATATTTTGGATAACAGCCTTTTTTTTTTCTTTTTGAGGAAGATTAGCCCTGAGCTAACTGCTACCAATCCTCCTCTTTTTGCTGAGGAAGGCTGGCCCTGAGCTAACATTCGTGCCCATCTTCCTCTACTTTATATGTGGGACGCCTACCACAGCATGGCTTTCCAAGCAGTGCCATGTCTGCACCTGGGATCTGAACTGGCAAACCACAGGCCACTGAAGTGGAATGTGCACACTTAACCGCTGTGCCACCAGGCCTGCCCAGGATAACAGTCTTTTATCAGATGTGTCTCTTGCAAATATTTTCTCCCAATCTATGGCTCTTCTCATTCTCTTGACAATGTCTCTTGCAGAGAAGAAATTTTACATTTCAATTACTGAAGTCTAGTTTATCTATTCTTTCTTTCACAGATCATGTCATTCGTGTTATATCAAAAAAATCATTGCCACACCTAAGGTCATCTAGGTTTTCTCCTATATTATCTTCTAAGAGTTTTATAGTTTTTCATTTTACATTTAGGTCTATGATCCATTTTAAGTTAATTTTTGTGAAGGGTATAAGAACTGTGTCTAGATAATTTTCTTGCATGTGGATGTCCAGGTGTTCCAGCACCATTTCTTGAAAAGACCATCTTTGCTCCATTGTATTGCCTTTGCTCCTTTGTCAAAGGTCAGTTGACTATATTTATGTGTGTCTATTTCTAGGCTATCTATTCTGTCCTACTGATCTATTTATCTATTCTTTCCCCAATACACATTGTCTTGATTACTGTTTTTTATATTAAATCCAATAGTCAGGTACTGTCAGTCTTCCAACTTTGTTCTTCTCCTTCAATATTGAGTTCGCTATTCTGGCTCTTTTGCCTCTTCATATAAATTTTAGAATCATTTTGTCCATATCCTTAAAATAACTTGCAGGGATTTTGATTGGGATTGCATTGTATCTATAGAGAAAATTGGGAAGAACTGACATCTTGACAATATTGAGTCTTCCCACCAATGAGCATGCAATATCTCTCCATTTATTAAGTTCTTTGACTTCTTTCATCAGAGCCTTCTAGTTTTCCTCATACAGATCTTATACATATTTTGTTAGATTTATACCTAAGTATTTCATTTTGGGGGTTGCTAATGTAAGTGGTATTGTATTTTTTATTTCAAATTCTACTTTTTCATTGCTGGTATATGGGGAAACAATTAACATTTATATATTAACCCTTGTATCCTGGAACCCTCTATAATTACTTATTATTTCCAGGGTTTTTTGTTGTTGACTTTTTTTAATTTTCTACATAGACAATCACATCATCTGCCAACAAAGACAGTTTTATTTCTTCCTTCCCAATCTTTATATCTTTTATTTTCTTTTCATATCGTAAACCGTTAGCTAGGACTTCCAGTAGGATTGTTGAATAAGAGTGGTGAGAGGGGATATCTTTGCCTGTTCCTGATTTTAGGGGGAAAGTTTCTAGTTTCTCAACATTAAGTATGATGTTAGTTGTAGGGTTTTTGTAAATGCCCTTTATCAAGTTTAGGAAGTCCCTCTCTATTCCTAGTTGGCTAAGAGTTTTTACAATGAATGGGTGTTAGATTTTCTCAAATGGTTTTTCCATCTATTAATGTAACCATGTGATTTTACTTCTTTAGCTTCTTGACATGTTGTACTACATTGATTGATTTTCAAATGTCGAACCAGCCTTGCATACCTGAGATAAATGCAACTTGGTTGTGGTGTATATTTCTTCTTCTATGTTGTTGGATTCAATTTGCTAATATTTTCTTGAGAATTTTTTGCATCTATGTTCATGAGAGATATTAGCCTGCAGTTTTCTTTTCTTGATATGTCTTGTCTGGTTTTGGTATTAGGGTAATACTGACCTCATAGACTGTGTTAGGAAATATTCCTTCTGCTTCTATTCCCTGAAAGATAAAACTAATCCAAGTCCACTTTGAAATAGCACTGCATTGCTTCATGGCTAGTGCAAGTACCTTCTAATAACAAGACAATTCTAATCCTGCCCTTCTGTCCCTGGTATCATCACTATCATTAATTTCACTTATTTTTAAGCATATATAGCATGTTTATATTTACATAACATATATATAAGCATACATAATCAAATATATTGTTGCTATTATTATTTTTGACCAGTCATTATCTATTACATCAATTAAGACTAAGAAAAATAAGGGGTTTTTACCTTTACTTATTCCTTCTCCCATGCTGTTCTTTTCATTATGTAGATCTGCATATCATTTTATTTCTCTCTAAACTGTTAAACTTCTTTTAACATTTTTTGCAAGGCAGTTCTACTGGCAACAAACTGCACCAATTTTTCCCAGTCTGAGAAAATTTTTATTTCTCCTTCACTCTTGAAGGATAATTTTGCAGGATAGCGAATATTGAGTTGGTGGAGTTTTTTCTTTCAACACTTTAAATATTTCACTGCAATCTCTTCTTGCTTGCATGGCTTCTGAGGAGAACTCAGAGACAGTTCGTATCTTTGCTCCTCTATAGATAAAGTGTTTTTTTCCTCTGGTTTCTTTCAAAATTTTTCTGTCTTTATTTTCAGCAGTTTGACTATAACATGCCTAAGTATGGTTTTGGGGGGCATTTATCCTGCTTAGTGTCCTGGTTTCTGGATCTGTGGTTTAGTGTCCGATATTAACTTGGGGAAAATCTCAGTCACTAATGCTTCAAATATTTCTTCTGTTCCTTTCTGTCTTTCTTTATCTTTTGGTATTCTCATCATGTGTTTGTTATACCTTTTATAGTTGTCCCACAGTTCTTGGATACTCTATTCTGTTTTTTTCAGTCTTTTTTCTCCTTGCTTTTCAGTTTTGGAAGTTTCTACTAAAATAGTCTTAAGCTCAGAGATTCTTCCCTCATCTGTGTCCAATCTACTAATGAGCCCATCAAAGGCAATCTTCATTTCTGATGCAGTGTTTTTTATCTCTGGCATTTCTTTCTTAGAATTTCCATCTCTCTGCTTACATTGTCCATCTGTTCCTACATACATTCTTCTTAATCCATCAGAGGCCATAGGATATTAATTACAGTGCTTTTAAATTCCAAATCTGATAATTCCAACATCCTTCGATATCTGAGTCTGGTTCTGATGCTTGCTCTGTCTCTTCAAACTGTGGCTTTTGCCCTTGCATATGCCTTATAATTTTTTCTTCACAGACATGATGTATTGGGGGAAAGGAACTGCTATAAATAGGCCTTTAACAATGTGGGGGTGAGGTGTGGGAGGAGGGGAAGAGTTCGATGGTCCTGTGATTAGGTCTTTTAGTGAGCATGTGCCTCTGGACTGTGAACTTCACAAATTCTTCCCAGTTTTTTTACCCCCTTTGGTGGGAGATAATGGCTCGAGTGGGCTGGACTTGGGTATTTTCTTTCTGCCAGGTGGAACGCTAAAGTAGACTGGCCTTGAGTGTTGCCCTTTCCCTAGGCCAGTCTGACTCTGAAAAACATCTCAATAACTGAGGTACTGGTAAAATAGTTTCTCTTGAGGGCAGGACTTATTAAGAAGAAGAGAATACTCTGACCTATATCAAAATAGTTACTTTCCCCCTCCCTCTGCATAAGTGAATTTTTCTCCAATATGCACGCTGAGAACCTGGTTAAGCTCCTGGAGGTAAAACTCACGAATGCATGGAGGCCCTCCATGACTGGATCCTCTTGGAGTTTTTGATATTCAGACTTGTCCACACGGCCTCCAGCGATTTTCAATTACAGTTTAGGTTTTCCTACCCCAGCACTAGGTCCCATGGAG
This sequence comes from Equus asinus, assembly GCF_041296235.1. NCBI lineage: Eukaryota > Metazoa > Chordata > Mammalia > Perissodactyla > Equidae > Equus > Equus asinus. Next base: position 90,370,790 of record NC_091809.1, on the reverse strand, counting down.
GTTTCTGCTCATGAGTTTCTCCGCCAGTAAGTTGTGATTCTCTATAGTCACCTGTCTGTCTCCCAAATTTGGGGGCAACAGATTACCCTGTGACCTCACTGATCTGACAGATCTAAGAAGAATTGTTGATTTTTCACTTTGTTAAGCTTTTTACTTGTTGTTAGGATAGAGTGATGACTTCCCAACTTCTTACATGCCAGACTGGAAACTGGATGTCTTGCTTTTTATTTTGAGGTAACGTTATTAGATGATACTAATGTAGGATAGTTACATGTTCTTTGTGAAAAATCTTTATTGTTATAACTTCTTTGTCCCTCAGGAGGTATTTTCACTTAAATTCTATTTCTCTTTTATTAATATAGCTAGCTTCTCCAGCTTTCTTTTGGTGTTTGAATTTTCTCTTCTTTTTACTTATGTTTTGGATATGTTAGAGTTTTGTTAGCAGAAGAAAGAGTTGGGTTTGCTTTGTTAATTCATTCTTACAATCTTTGTTTTTTACTGAAGCATGTAGTGTACTTATACTTAATATGATTATTAATATATTTTTATTTGCAGTCTTACTATGTGATTCCTATTTGAACAGCCAGTTCTATGTTCCCTTTTCCCTCCTTGCTTGCCTACTTTGGATTAGTAATATATTAGGGGGCCGAACCCGTGGCCGAGTGGTTAAGTTCCCGTGCTCTGCTTCGGCGGCCCAGGGTTTCAACGGTTCGAATCCTGGGCTCAGACATGACACCGCTTGTCAAGCCATGCTGAGGTGGCATCCCACATGCCACTAGAAGGGCCCACAACTAAAAATATACAACTATGTACGGGGGGGTGCTTTGGGAAAAAAAGGAACAAGAAAATCTTTAAAAATAATAATAATAATATATTAAAAGTAGAAATTAGTGAAGTATTAATTAATAGATTTTATTTTTAGAGCTGTATTAGATTTACAAGAAAAAATGAGTGAAAAGTACAGAGTTCCATATATGTCCACCCTATACACAGTTTCCCCTATTATGATATCTTGCATTAGTATTGTTACACATGCAAATGTTACACATTTGTGACAACTGATGAGCCAATATTGATATACTATTCTACACCTGATAGTGTCATGATAATTGCTAATACTGCTATCTTTGTGGTAGTGGAGGCTGTGAGACCTTGGGCATGTAATTTAACCTTTCTGTGCTGAAGTGCCCTATCTGTAAAATAGTATATTTCTCATGCTGTTGTTGGGAAGGATAAATATATTGCTATGTATAAGCATTTAGGACAGTGCCATACACAGAGTAAGTACTCTATAAATGTAAATTATTATGATGTTATACTACCTCTCCCAAGTTCCTTAATCCTTTGTTTTGAGGTACATTTTATTAGAACCACAGTGATAAGTTGAGATAGTCTCATCTGAGGTTCATTGGCAGGAATATTCAACAAGGACTCCTTGAGAAATCACAATTGAGAACATGGTATGTTCTCAATGAATGTGATCATAACTTACAGCTCAAAATGCATCTCAAGATATCGATGTCCTTTGGCACTTTATCAGTAGTTACAACTATTTCAAACACTAATCAACCAATCAAAGACTTAGCGATCTCACTGCCACCATTCTCTAGCAGTGCAGAAGTGTCTCAGGTTCCTTAGAAGCAGGCCTAGGACATAGATTCTCAGGCAAGTGATTATTAGAAAAGTTATTCCAGTGAAAATGAATAAGGAGAAGCAATAAGCGAAAGGTAATTTAAGGTGAGAGAATAAATTAGTAGGTATAATTCAAGTTTTGAGAGTTAGGGAAAGCCAGCTTGAAGTTGTAGTTAAGAGCACAAAATTGGAAGTTAGACTGCTTGGTTTTGCATAGGGCCACCACCATTTACTAGATGTGTGACCTTGAATGTGTTCCTCAATCTGTCTCTGCTTCATTTTCTTCATCTATAAAATGGTGCTACTTCATAGAGTCTGAGGATTACCTGAGATAATATATATGCCTTGCACAGAGTATGTGTTCCAATAATGTTAGATGTAGTAGTAGTAGTAATAGCAACAGCAGCAGCAAAAGTCATGCTAATAGAAGTGATTCTGGTAGTTATTAACATTAGTATCGTCACTGCTATTATACTGAAATGCAGTTATACCTGCACCCCATTCTCGAGTGTAAGTTCCTGAAGAAGAGAGTCCATGTCTTGTTCATCTCCAATGCTCAGCATCTAGAATGGTATTTACCCCAGGGTAATGCTTAATGTTGATGAATAATGGCTGTTAAATGGAATTGGCATGACAAGTTACTAGCTATTGGAGGTGAGGGTGGTGACAGCTGGAAGGAAAAGAAAGAAGTCAAAGATGGTTCTGATATTTCAAACAGAGGTAAAGCAGCTGACAACTAAATAGAAGTCGCCAATGGCCTTTATTTTGCTAAATCCATTTTTTTAATTCTCAATCATCTTACTTGACCTACAAGCATCGTTTTATCACACTCTCCATGAAACACTTTCCTCACTTGCATTTGACAATACAGATTTCCCCCACTATCCAAAAGAGGAACATTCCTCTGAAACATTTTGTAAGCCAAACTGGCATAAAGCAAAGAAGCAATTACCATTAATTTATATGGGAAAAATTTTTGAACATTCCCAGACTCAAAAGGTAACCTACCAGAATAAATCTAGGTAAAGCACAAATGCTCACAGACACAGTTGAAAGCTATGGCAGTTTGATACTGAGATGCTGAGCTTGGTTCCCAGGGAAGGAACTAGGCAGCACCACTCTCACTGCTCAGAGTGTTTGCTGCCTCTGTAAGAGCTCACTGCAAAACAAACACTGAAAGCTATTTTCACTTTTCATCTTTTTTTGTAAAAGTGAAAATCCTCTTTGGATTTTATTTGGTTAGTGAAAACAGGTACTAATGTGGGTGTTTCGTAAAATGTTGGTATTAATTCTTCTTTAAATGTTTGGTAGAATTTGCCAGTGAAGCCATAGGGTCCTAGGGTTTGCTGTGTTGGGAGATTTTTGAGCACCAAGTCAATATCCTTATTCATCATTAGTCTGTCTATAAATAAATTTGGAGAGTTTTCAGTCCTTATTTTTTCTGCTCATTTCTCTCTCTCCTTTCCTTCTGGTACTCTATGAATATGTTGGCATACTTAATGGTGTCTCACATTTCCATGAGGCTCTGTTCACTTTTTTTCATTTTTTTAATCCTATGTTGTTCAGAAAAAAATAAAAGGTGACAGGGATACGGTCATGCTGGAATGGTTATATTATGTAAAGCTAGAAGACCCACTAACGGTTTACATTTCATGGGAAAGCACAAAGGACACAACATTCAGCAAGACATTAGGAATGTGCCAATGAGAGGGGTACCAACATCACTAAGAAGTTCAGTGGCGGCTCTCCTCTGAAGACCTGGGGTGGCGGTAGGGGCAGTGAGCCACAGCTGGGCTCATTAACACCTATGGGAGTGATGAGAGTGCTAAAGAAATAGAGGTCAGATACAAACACTTAACCACTAAAAGCCAGGAGGCTGCAATTACCCTAACAAGAGGAACAGAGAGGAAGCCAAGAGTCCATTACCCACAGGGAGTTGTAAAGATGGTTAATAGAACATGGTGTCCACCAGGAGCAAAAAAAGACATTCAATAAGGATGCTGTTTAACATATAAAAGCAGAAAAAGGCAAGAATAAAGGAGTAGAACGGTAAGGGTGGTCACCAAGTAAAGAGTCACAACCCTTGCTCAAAACCCACTGACTGAAAAGATGACTGGGATAAAGGACCCTGCAGCACTGTGGCAAATATATACTGTAACAGTTCCTAAAAGGACCTACAGCCATTTACTCAGAAAAACATACAGTGGGGAAAGGAGAGGTACACAGATATTTTGTGGACTATTGGACTCAAGATCTGAGTTGACACCGACATCTAGAGAAACAAAGTACCATTATTAATAAATGGGGGCCAGGTAACGAGCAGAGTCCTGGCTAAAGTCAAGTTTAGGGTCAGCCCACTGAGTCCACAGACCCATCGGGTGGTCTGTCTCTGGTCACCAAGTGTATAATAAGGAATGACATACTTGGCAGTTGGACTAACCCCCACATTGGGTCCTTGTCCTCTGAGTTAAGAGCTATAATAATGGGAAGGGCTAAGTGAAAGCCTTCAAAATTGCCCTCCACCCTGGCCAAGATAATAAATCTTTTAAAAATCACAACCCAGCAGGGGCTGGCCCCGTGGCCGAGTGGTTAAGTTCGTGCGCTCCGCTGCAGGCAGCCCAGTGTTTCGTTGGTTCGAATCCTTGGCGCGGACATGGCACTGCTCATCAAACCACGCTGAGGCAGCGTCCCACATGCCACAACTAGAAGGACCCACAACGAACAATATACAACTATGTACTGGGGGGGCTTTGGGGAGAAAAAGGAAAAAAATAAAATCTTTAAAAAAAAAATCACAACCCAGCAGATGTCAGAGATTAGTACCACCACTAAAGACCTAAAGGGGTGGTGGTCCCTATCATATCTCCATTTAATTTGCCAGTCTGGCCCTTGTAGTAACAGATGGATCCTGAAAAATTACTGTCAACTACTACTGTAAGTTCAGCCAAGTGGAGGATTCTATTTCAGATTCGTACTGGACTTGGTAACATTGCTAGAGCAGATTAATAAGGCCTCAGGTACATAGTATTTGCCATTGATTTGGCAAATGCATTCTTTTCTATTTCAGTGATAAAAGACCACCAGAAACAGTTCATGTTCATGGAGAATGGACAGAAATATTTATTTAGAGTTTTGCCCCAGGGATCTATTAACTTTCCCACTTTCTGTCATAAAATAATCCAGAAAGATAGGGTACCATCTAGACATCCCACAAAACATCATGTTGATCTATTATATGGATGACATCATGCTGATTGAGAAGGAAAAGCAAGAGGTGGCTAATGAGTTAGTGGCCTTGTTGACATGTGCTCCAGAGAGTAGGAGATAAACTCTATGAAGAATCAAGGACCTACAACATAACAAAATATTTTAGGGGTGTAATGGTCAAGATCTGCCCTCCAAAGTAAAATACAAATAACTGCATCTTGTAGCCCCTACCATAAAGAACAAAGCACAACATCTCGTAGGCCTCTTTGAGTTCTGGAAGCAACAAATTCCACATCTAGGAATACTTCTTTGGTCCATATACCAGGTGACAAGGAAGGCTGCCAGCTTTGAATGGGATCCAGAGGAGGAAAGGACTCTGCAGCAGGTTCAGGCTGTGGAGCAAATTGGCCAGTTGCTGTGCCATATGATCCAGCGGATCGTATGGTGTTGAAAGTGTCAGTGTTGGTAAAAGATTTACTATGAAGTTTATGGCAGATGTCAGCAAACCATGGCCCATGAGCTAAATTTGTATGCCAACTTTTTGTTGTTGTTGTTGTTGTTGTTGTTGTTGTTGTTTTGTGAGGAAGATTGGCCCTGAGCTAACATCTGTTGCCAATCCTCCTCTTTTTGGTTGAGGAAGATTGTCACTGAGCTAACATCTGTGCCAATCTTCCTCTATTTTATGTGGGATGCCACCACAGCATGGCTTTATGGGCAGTGCTAGGTCCACGTCCAGGATCTGAACCTGTGAACCCCAGGCCACCAAAGCAGAATGCGTAAACTTGTAAACTTAACCCCTATATATAGGCCAGCCCCTATGCCAACTTATTTTGTAAAAAAAGTTTTATAGGACTACATCCATGTTTGTTCCTTTGCATAGTGTCTATAAATGCTTTCACACTACAATAGCAGAGTTGAGTAGCTGCAACAAAAACCACATGGCTGACAAAGCCTAAAACATTTACTGTCTGGTCCATTACAGAAAAATTTGCTTAGTGGCAAGCTCTAGTGACAGAATCATAATACAGGGATTCTGGAGTAAGGCCATACTATCAGCAGTAAAGAAATATAAGTCTTTTGAGAAACAGCTCCTGGTATGTTACTGATCCCTGGTAGTTATGGAATGCTTGACCATGGGGCACAAAGTGAACATGTGACTGAAATTTCCCATTATGGGCTGGGTTATGTTGGATCCACCAAGGCATACAGTCAGAAAGGCCCAGCAGCAATCCATTGTAAGATGGAAATGGTATATCCAAGATCAATTTTGAGCAGGAATAGAGGGCATGAGTAGACATGAGCAGGTAGCCCAGACTCCCACATCACCCACCAGGGTTGCACCAGCACTCCTCCAAGCTCACATCTATGGATTTATGGGGATCACATACAAACAGCTGAAGAAAGAGGAAAAGGCTCAAGCTTGATTTATGGACAGATCAGTTTGATACCGGATAGAGCTGAGAATGGATGGTAGCTGCATTATGGCCACATTCAGAAAGAGTCTTGAAAAGCAGTAGAAAGGGAAAAGTCTTCCCAATCAACAAAACTGCAGATGGTCATCAACTTTGTATGGAAAAAGAAGTAGCACAAGGTGAGAATATATGCAGATTCCTAGGCAGTGGCCAATAGCCTGGTGAGCTAGTCCAGAAGCTAAAAAGAAATGGACTGAGAGAACAGAGATAAGGAGGTCCTGGGTAGACCATGTGGGTGGATTTATGGCAGTGGGCACAAAGTATGAAGATTTTCGTATCATACATGCCCACCAGAAAGCACCCGCCAGTGAAGAGGCACTGAACAACCAGTTGGCAAAATGACTTGACCAGTTAATGTTATCTATTCTTCCTCATCCACCTCCCAAGCACTTACCAAGGCTAATCAAGCTACTGCTGCCTCTGAATGTCCAACCTCCAGCAACAGAGACCTATGCTGAGCTACCAATAAGGCACTATTCCTCAGAGATCAAATGGACACTTGGCAGCAAGTCAACTTCATTATGCCTTTTCCATCCTAGCCCAACAATTCATCTTCACAAGGATAGATACTTTTTCCAAGTGTGGGTTTTCCTTTATTGTCTTCAAAGTCTTGATCAGCACCACTATCCAGAGGCTTACAGAATGCTTGATCCACAGGTCTGGGATCCTGACAGCTGAGACTGAGGGAAATCTAGCATTGATAGTGGAGAAGGGAGAAGTTACCTTCAATTACTTCCCCAAGACCAACTGAAGTAATGTGGGCTATAGTTCACTTCTAACCTTCCTCTTCTACGTTTCTCCTCAGGAAGAGAGACCCACAGGCATCAAGGAGGGGCTGCTCTCCAAACATGTTTGGAAAAGTAAATCTATGTGGCATAAGAAGTAGACTGTGCTGGTCATGGAGATGCACCATTTAGATCTTATTCAAGAGAACCTGCTGTGAGGGAGCAAAGTTGGCTGATGACCTCCAGCTGCCACCTCTTTGGATCCATCACAATGTTCACACCAAGGCCACACCTCTTCCAGACTCTCCCAGTCAATGACTGAGCATAACAAGGCCCAACTCTTCCCATCATGGAGTTTCTTCAACTGGCAGTCTTCTCAGGATTCCCTAAAGGCCTGCCCAGGACTTTCTCTAAACTCACTGTGATCTGAGACTCTTCTTACCCAACCCTTCCTTACCTCTCCTTTTTCAGGTGTCAGACCTGCATTGTGGTCTGAAGGATTTCCTTGCCTACTATTGCTCTCTCCTCCTGTATGCTTCACAGGCATTTCCCCCCATAAATCACGTACATGTCTAATCCGATCTTGGTATCTGCTTCTTGAAGGACCAAACTGACATACACCCCATCATACTTTTATTCACTTAAATTATGCTGGAGATTTTTCTTTTCCACATATATATAACTGCTTCATTCTATTCATTGGCTTCACAGATACGCAATATTTTATTTAACCAGACACTGATGGTCATTTAGGATTATCTCCTAATTTGACTATTACAAAAATAAAAATGCTTCAGTGATGGATATATCTGAGGAACAGTTTTCGTTTAACTGGAATTGCTGAATCCTAGGGTAAGTAATTTTTAGTTTTGTTAGATACTGCAGTATCTAACATACTCTTTGTCTCTGTTTCTTCACACCAACCCCCTCTGCATCGTCGAACTTTGTAAAAATAAAATCTCACACCTTTAATTTGTTGTTATTTAATTGTTAGTGATATTAGGATCCTTTCACTGATTTACAAGCTATTTATACTTTCTTCTCCTTTCTACTGTCTGCTCTTGTCATTTGCTTCTTTTTCTATTGAGTTGTTGAGTTTTTTGCTTATTTATCTGTAACACTTTTTATATATTAAGTAAATTAGTACTTAATCTCACATAGGAGTTGCAAATATTTATTTTCCAGTTGACAACTTCCTTTTGACTTTGTATATAGCATTTCTTAACCAAACAAAATAATTTTTATGTAGTCATATGTACAGATATTTTCCTTTGTGGCATATGGTTCTGTTTCTTGCTTAGAATGGCATTCTCCACATCAGCACTAATAACACCAACAACAAGAATAATAATAACTGATCTCATTTTCTTCTAGTACAAATACCATTTTTTTGAGTTTAAAATTTGACCCTTCTGCAAATTATTTTGGTGAAATAAATAAGGTAGATAGACAATATTATTTTCTTACAGCCATGTGGTTTTTGAATAATCCATCTTTTTCCAACTAATTTTAAATAACATTATAATCACAGACTGAGTGACTATGAGTCCCCTTATGGACTTTCAATCTGCCTATTAATGAACCAATACCAAATTCTTTTTAGATATGAAATTTCTTTTATTTGTGAATATGTGGTAAGGCTAGTACACCTCATATCTTCTTTTTCATAATTTTCTTGACTGTTCATTCATGTATTTTTCTGAATACATCATGTTGTCTAGTTCCAAAAATAATCTTGATAAATATTGAGATTGACTTAAATGTATATTTAAATTTAAGAAAAATATATTTCTTTACAGTAATGAAGCTTCCTAAGAAAAACACATCCTCTCATTTATTCAAGTCTTCTTTTAGGTCCCACACAAAGGCTTTAGAGATTTCTTCAGATCGGTGCTCTACATGTGTCACTAAGTCTATTCCAATTATTGTCTCTTTTAGTTGCCATTGCATATGAGATCTTCTTTCCCATTTTATTTGCTGACCTGATATTGTTTGTACATATACAAAATCATTGATAATTGATATTGGTGTCAATCATTGATATTGATCTTGATGAAAAAGTCATTGTTTTTTTATATTAGCCTTATAACCAAATAACAACATAACTGTACTTATTCTAGTAGTCTTCAACTGATTATACTGATTTTCCAGGTTTGCAGTTTTATCATTTGCAAACAAGCAGGCAACCACTTTTTCAATTTGTATAAGTCATTTTTTCTTATCAAATCTCATTAATTTGTATAGACATAACAATATTAAGTAAAGCGGTCATAGTACCATAGTAAAGTGATGAGTATCTTTGACTTCTTACCTTCAATGGGAATGCTTTTGGTTTTTGACCATTAAAGATGATATGGGTTTCTTATTTGATAATGTATTTTTACCATACTATGGAAGTATCTACCTATACCTACTTTATTAAGAATTTTAACCATAAATGGATATAAATTTTATTAAACGCAGTTCTGTATCCATGGAGAAGATAATATTTCCTAATAGTGAACAAGCCATACTTGGCACTGGTGTATTTTTTTTCCTGTCTCTGGATTCTATTCGCTAAATGTAATTAGAATGTTGAGCCAATTATTTATTAGTGAAATTAATATGTACATTTATTTTTAATATCTTTGTCAGTTTTAATAATAATAATAATAGCAGCAACAATAACAATAGCAAACATCTTTTAAGCACTTACTCTGGACCTAACTGGATCAAAGGGTTTTAGATGTATTAACTCATTTATCCCTTACAACAACAACAACAATGTAGGCACTATTATTATCCCCTTTTTACTAGTGAGAAACTGAAGCACAGGGAGGCTAAATAATTTGTCTGCTATCATACTGCTAGTAAATGATGAGGCCAGGATCTGAATCCAGGTAGCCTGACTCCAAAGCTCTCACTTTTTACCACTATAATATTTGTGAAAATAATTTAGAGGCTATCCACTCTCTTTCTTGTTTTTTTTTTTTTGAGGAAGATTAGCCCTGAGCTAACTGCTGCCAATCCTCCTCTTTTTGCTGAGGAAGACTGGTCTTGAGCTAACATCCATGCCCATCTTCCTCTACTTTATACATGGGACGCCTACCACAACATGGCTTGCCAAGCGGTGCCACCTCCGCACCCGGGACCCAAACGAAAGAACCCCCGGCCGCGGAAGTGGAACATGCGCACTTAACCGCTGTCCCACCTGGCCAGCCCCTATCCTTCTCTCTTTAAGTATGGGAATTGCTCTTATATCATTGGCATTATTTTTCCTTAAAGTCTAATAGAATTCCCTTTTTAACCATCTGAGCTTGGTTAATTTATCTCTTTCCACTCCATTTGTAAGGCAGCAGTGGATGGAGGCAATGCTTTGACAACTTTCTCAATTTTTTTCATGGCAATTATTTTATTTCAGTTTTCTATTTCTTTAATATATATGAATCAAACAAATTGTGCATTTCAAACAAAATTTTCAGTAGACTAGAAAGGCCAAGAAATTTCTAGGCAATGTAAGGCATGGCTTCTAGTTGACAGCAATATATATGTATATATATGAAACCTGATAGATAGATACATAAGTATATATAGTGATAGATTATATAGAGAGATATAGACATGTGAAACCTAAAATATATGAAAGAGGAAATTTTTGTAAAAGTAAATTTTTCCAACAATATCTTGAAAAATCCCTAAGATCAGAGACACTTGGATCAGGGAGTTGGAGTGCTCATGGTGTGCTCAGGGTAGAAATTAACTAAAGAGCTGCAGGAAAGCCGAACCAATCCCAGGGATCAGAGCTGTGGCGTTTGATTCTAAGAAAGCCACAAGAAAAATTCTCTCATTAAAGAGAGACAGAGAGAGAGTTATATGAAAAACTCCCAGAGGCAGCATCAGGGACTGAAACAGAAACAGATCAATGCTCTCAAATAGCCTCCAGCCTTCACAATGGCCATGGAGTCGCCACGCAGAGAATCTAAGTACCTGGGTGACCAGTAGAGCAGCCCACCTGACTGAGTATACTTGCCTTCTCATAATTAGCCTCTGCATTTGCTATTAGGAGAATAATAATTTTCACATACACTGGGGAAATTCATTCCATCTACCAACATGTGTCAGTCCAACTGAAAATCACCAAAACAGCTGAAGAAAACAAACAGAAAGAAAGAAACGAAACTGAACACAGAACTAACCCCAAGGAAACAATTAATGCTGAAACACACGAAAATTTCAAAATGAGTAACATTAATGTCGTATTCCCAGAAAAACTTGAGAGGCTATCCAAAAACAATATGCTTCCATAAAGAATCATCTTTGACATCTTCTTCATCTTACCATTCATATCTAATCTATCACTATGATCTGTCAACTTTATCTCACAAATAGTTTTCAAATCTACTCACCTCTCTCCATCACCAACATCCTGGTACAAGCTGCCATCATCTCTCCTGAACTACTTACTAATTGCTCTTTCCTCATTCATTCTTGCCCTTCCAATCAATTTTCCAAATTTTAACCACACAGTAGTTTTCAAAGTTCAAATATGATCATATCATGTACTACTACCTTCTCTTCGAATCCTTTTTATAACTTCTTAATGCTCTCTGAAGAAAGACAAAAATCTTTAACATGGTTGACAAAGCCCTCCATCGAGTGAATCCCGCTTATCTTTCCAGCCTCATCTTCTACTTATGCATTATTGTGGATCATGCTGACCTTTTTTCTTTTCTTTTTTTTTTTTCAGTTACTTGAGCGCCCTATGCTCTCTCGCTCACCACTGGACTTGCTTATTTTTGCCTGTTTGCTCTGTTTTTGAAAGATATGGTTAAATGCCATTATGAATTTCATTATTTTTTCCTCCCTGTATATTTAAAACAATTTTTGTTACTTTGTTATTAGCTCTTCTTGTTGGATTTTGATGCAGGCTCGGCCAGCCGAGGAAGCAAAACAAAGATTTCTTGGACTCTCAAGGTCTGGTAGTAGTGCTGCTTTATTCAGAAAAGGCATGGAGTAGCACGGGGACAGGATCCATGGGCAGTAAAGAGCTGCAGCATGGGGAGAGGACCCATGGGCAGTGAAAAGCTGCAAACATGGGTTGAGGGTAGAGCTAAATTTATAAGACATAGATATGTGAGTTATTTCTTTACAAGACAAAGGAAAGATTATGCAAAAAGACGTTAAAATGGTATCAGTGCAGGTGGGGTCTGGTTATCAGGTGGTCCTATAGCTTTGGATACGAATTAGATGGGATCAGGTCAAGACGTCCTATGCTTCCTGGAGGATGATATAGATCAGTATGTAGGGCAGGACACCTTGGGCTTCTCTCCCTGGAGCAGCCTTGCTCCTCATCAGATTTTATCTTTTATTAATTTAATTTCTCCCTAAAATACTATGTCTTTTACCAGTTAATGGTACTCAATCACCTTTATTCTCAGCATTGATAATTTGGTCATATGTTGACAATCTTATTTCATGGTTTCTTTTTGGCATATTATTTCTAGTTGTTTCCCTTTTTTTCCCTTCCTGACTTACTGGATGAATCAAACTCTTTTTCTTTTCTTGTGGTATGGATTTTCCACCTTTATTTCCACCCTACAAATGGCTTTTGCTTTTTTTAATAGCAAATATAACTTTATTTACTGAATGAGTTAGAATCAGTAGGGTGCAGGCAAAAAGCAATTTTATTTTTCTCATGACTTCCTCTTTCAGTCTGCTCTGTGGACTCAGTTCTCACCAGCTCTGGTGAAATATCAGATGAATCTCCTAGTTTTCTCTGTCAATTTTAGTCATTAAAAAGTTTAATACAGTCTAATACAATCACTTATTCAATTGAAAGCTTATCTTTTCTGCCAACTCCAGGCCTGCATGAGTCTGGCAATGGGGAAAAGAAGCGAGTTAGCTTCTTCACTATTTTCCCACCTTGTTCCTTTACTCTTCTTTCATTACTGTACTCTTGCACCCCAAGGGTTGAAAGTGGGAAGATATACAAATGGCTAATAAGCATATGAAAAGATGCTCTACACCATTAGTCATTTGAGAAATGCAAATGAAAACCACAGTGAGATAGCACTTCACATCCACCAGAACAACTGTAATCAAAAAGACAGCCAATAACAAGTGTTGGCGAGGTTGTGGAGAATTGGAACCCTCAGACATTGTTGGTGAGAATGTGAAATGGTACATCCACTTTGGAAAACCGTTTGTCATGTTACCGCAATTAAAAATAAATAAATAAATAAATAATTTTTAAAAAAACAGTTTGTCAGTTTCTCAAAAGTTTAAAAAAGAGCTACCATGTGACCAAGCAATTTCACTCCTCTATTTATATCCAAGAGAAATGAAACTTATGTCCACACAAAAACTTACACAGATGTTCATAGCAGCATTATTTACAATAGCAAAAGTGGAAACAACCCAAATGCACATCAACTGATGAATGGATAAACAAAATATGGTAGATTCATACAATGAAATATTATTTGGCAGTAAAAAGGAATGAAGTACTGATATGTGCTACAACATAGATGAACTTCAAAAACACTATGCTAGGTGAAAGAAGCCAGACACAAAGACCACATATTGTATGACACTGTTTATGTGAAATGTCCAGAATAGGCAAATCGACAGAGACAGAAAGTTAATTAGTGGTTACCTAGGGCTGGGAGGTGGAGGTGGGGAAAGGGCAGGAATGAAATGCTACTGAGTACAGGATTTATTTTAGAGGTGATGAAAATGATCTAAAAATAGATTATAGTGTTGGTTACACAATTCTGTAAATATACCAAAACCCACTAAATTGTGCATTTTAAATAGGTAAACTGTATGGTATGTAAATTATATCTCAATAAAGCTATTTAAAGAAAAAGTGATAGGGGCCAGCCAGGTGGCACAGCAGTTTAGTGCGCACTTTCCACTTCAGCAGCCCGAATTCACCGGTTTGGATCCTGGGTGTGGACATGGCACCTCTTGGCAAGCCATGCTGTGGTAGGTGTCCCACATATAAAGTAGAGGAAGATGGGCATGGATGTTAGCTCAGGGCCAGTCTTCCTCAGCAAAAAGAGGAGGATTGGCAGCAGATGTTAGCTCAGGGCTAATCTTCCTCAAAAAGAAAAAAATTAAGAACAAATCCCCAAAACCATTAACTCCTTGGAAATTTTTAAATATCTTTTTATATAAAGTAGAAATCAAAACTGAAATCACAAACTATTTATAAATAATTAACAACTAAAATATTGTACAATGTATAACAAAATACATGGGTTATAGGAGAAGGATAACTCAGAGGAAATTTTGTTCCTGTAGATGTATAAAAGACAAAATAAATTAATAAAGATAAAATTTTCAAATAATAAAATATATATATTTATTGTAAAAATGTAAAGTAAATAAATAGAATTAAAAGCTGGATCACTGAAAAGAACTGCAGTCACGCATCACTTAACAATGGGGATACGTTCTGAGAAATGCATCACTAGGTGATTCGTTGTGCGAACATCATAGGGTGTACTTACACAAACCTAGATGGAAAGCCTGCTACACACCTAGACTATATGGTACTAATCTTATGGGATCACATCATATATGGGATCCATCGTTGAACAAAAGGTCCTTATGCAGTGCATGACTATCTACACAAACAGAAAAAATCTTTTGGCAAGTCTGAACAAGATTAAAGTGAAAATATATAAATATTAGGAATGAGAAATAGGATATAATACTATATGTTAGAATCTTTCTGAAATATATACATTTCAAGAAAAACATAAATTATAAAATATGACTTAAAAATTGGTTTAAAAAATTAGTGAGACCAATAACAGAGAAGAGAATGGAAAGGAAATCAAAGATCACCTCACAAAAAAGGCAGTAGGCCTAGGTAGATTTTAAAGAACTTCTCTCAGATCTGCAAAGAACAGAGACTCTCTTTACTGGTTTTATCATGTGGGAGCACAGAAGAGAAGGGAAGCCTCCAAACGCATTCCATAAGCCTGAACTGATATCGAAATTGAACAAGGATGTCTAACATACAATCTCTCTCATTCTTTCTGTTCCTCTCTCTCTCTCAGACACACACACACACACACACACACCTCTCCTTTATATAGAAAAATTTCCTTAAAAAAATTGGCAAGCAGAATTTTAAAATAAGAATGAGGTGTCTTCATATAAATTCCTATGTTAAGAGAAATCCATACAATTGTCATGGTAATGGTAATCATGATACCAGCTCAGTACAAGGTTGACATAAGGGAAGCCATATTGTAGAAAAGAAACCATATTGTAACTTTTTGTTTTTATTTTAAAGATTTTATTTTTCCTTTTTCTCTCAAAGCCCCCCGGTACATAGTTGTGTATTTTTAGCTGTAGGTCCTTCTAGTTGTGGCATGTGGGATGCTGCCTCAGCAAGGCTTGAGGAGCAGTGCCATGTCTGCGCCCAGGATTCAAACCGGCAAAACCCTGGGCCGCCAAAGCAGAGTGCGCAAACTTAACCACTCAGCCACAGGGCCGGCCCCCTATATTGTAACTTTGAATGACCTCTGACTAACTAACCTGGCTGGATATGCACCCTCCAGGAGATCCACCTGCTCCGTGGATTTTATGACTCCTGTTGTGTGTGTACCTCCAGCTGTGATAAGACAATAACTTCCTTCTTTTGAGTTCCTTAGGAACGTGATGACCCCAAACAGAAAGTCTATGCTGATAGCCATCATCAATGAAAACTGAAAGATCTGGTGTGGTGACTCCCAGTCTGGAACACCAGAGGGTCAACATTCCTAACCCCTCCCCTATAGCCCACTGGCCTGCATAACTGCTTCAAGGTTCTGTGCCCCCTTAAGATGGTTCTTTCCGACATTAGTCATCCATCTTCCCCTTGCAAGTAAGCTGTAATAAAATGTTCTTTCTCTGACACCATCTTGCCTCTTGATGGTTGGCTTTTGTCTCACAGTGAGCAGATTGTGCCCTTTGTGTGGTAACAATGGTAGTTCTACAGGACAATTTTGGAATTATTTAATAATTTTTCCAATATATGATAACTTTTATTATTAATAACTTTTTCAAATCCTTTCCTTTATCCTGACTTGTTTTAAAATAATCTTTTACTGTGCATTCCAATGCTCCAAAAGAAATTTCGGAGTCAAATTTCTTTCAGATTTAAGCAGTTTAAAGTGAACATTTAATTCCTTTTTTTTTTTTTTTTTAACTAATCAGCCTCTGAATCTGAATCATTCCCTTTCTAGGCTAGGGAAATTCTCTACCTTGAGCATCTGGTGCAAGCCCAAGTCTGCCTTCCATTATAGAAGAGGAAAATGTCAGACACTGACTTTCTTACCTCCTCGTGTCAGCTAGGGCTTAGGCATATTACGTAGGATTGACCAATCAGATGTCCCCAACTGGGATTTTTGTATCAGGATCCAGTGAATCAAAGAAGCAGAGGCAGTAGAGAATTTTTTCTTGCAACAGCACAACAGTGGCAGCCACGTCCAATTTTCAGGGGCAGAGGCTTACAGAGGTGGCAGAGGCAATATCCACAGAGCAAGGATAGTGTCTCATATTCAGCAGTAGTGATAGCACTGTCATCACCAGACCAGTTCTTTTGCAGATTTTCACTGTGATTCTGGCTGCATGGCACCCATTTTTCTGCCCATTTCCGTTTTTCTCAGACTCCTTAAAGATCCTAAGAACACTGACTGATACAAAGGCCTACTATTATAACATGAAATTCTAGGTTGGTTGGTTGATTGATTTTTAAGACAATCCCAATTCTTAACTCATGTAAATCCTGCCAGATAAACTCCCTGCCCACAAATGACTGCCATCATCTATCTACCTATTGTGCTAACAAGAAGGAGACATAAAGCTCAGACTACTGAGTCAGCACTGAGCTGCTGCTACTCGGCAATTTTTTTTAATGAGAAGTTCCATAGATAAGAGAAAAAAACAAAAACTCCCAGATATACAGCATATAGTGAAATTAGAAAGACAAATTTAGCCCCTGCTCTGAAGAACATCACTGTCTACTGAGAACAACAAGTGACAAACACTTTAAGATTCCAAAGAGAGTTGCTAGACACATCCACACGACTTACTAGGAGAGAGCAAAAGTGGTCCTGTGAGATCACTCTCCTCAATCTCTTATTTATGTATGTTACATGTAAGAAGATTTTTCAATGGGACTCAATTTTGCTACAATGTTCCTTTTCCTACTCCGGAAGGCGAGAGGGCAGTACTTCGCCCATATTCTAGTCAAGCGAAAGGGGCTTCAAAAGAGCCACACATACAGATTAGGGGTTTTTTGCAAGAGGGAAGACTGACATTCTCCCTGCTCCCTTGCTTACTGAACTATGGAAACTCACAGGTCCATTCTGTGTTGCTACCAGCATGGAAGGTGAACAAGTTATTGGGAGAAACACACACTTTCAGAAAATTGTTAGGCAAAGATGCTGAGTTTCTCTAAGTCTGTGGGATACAAATGGGATCTTTTTGAAAAATCCTAAGAGTTTCCTGGTGAGGTGAAATGACTCCAGCAGAAAGAGACAACTGGAAATGTACTGCCAGAAGCAGAGCTAAGGGAAAGTCAAGAAAGGTTATCCAGGGAACCTCAGCAAACCAGGCTGGCAAACAACACACTGTCAGGTCAAGTGTATGGGGACATTCTGAAGACTCCACAAAAGCATGCCACAAGAGGCAGAATTTGAATATCCATGGCACAGAGTACTCAACAGCAAAGAGAAAATCACAGACAGCACCAGCTACCCTTTATCTCTCATCCTTCCAACCAAATAATGAGACTGGGAAGCAGAAAGGAAGTACTGTAGAGCAATGAGAAAAAGAAAACAGGCCATGATATCCTTCCCCACTACTATCCTCTGAAATTATAACTCAGGGCTGAACTTGATGGAGGTGATGAGAAGTAGCCAAGGAGATCAGTTTAGGATTTGATGAGAGATGGAAGTCTTGGGGCCGGCCCAGTGGCATAGTGGTTAAATTCACACACTCTGCCCTGGTATCCTGGGGTTTACAGGTTCAGATCCTGGGCATGGACCTAGCACCACTTGTCCAGCCATGCTGAGGTGGCATCCCACATAAAATAGAGGAAGATTGCCACACATGTTAGCTCAGTGACAATCTTCTCCACAAAAAAAAAAATGAGGTGGATGTTTTGATATTAGTTGGATTGCACTTTTTAAAGCCTAAGACTTTAGATATTCTAACACCCAAAAGTGACTGGAAAAGTTATTTGCACATCCCAAGAATAATTTTAGGAATGGGAAATGGAAATCTGAAATAACATGGTGCAGGCAGAGGCCGGAGATAAAGAAATATCCTGCTTGTACACCACTGAGTCTGTTACCCCATATGCAGGGAGACAGAGGGCATGTGCCCTCAGATCTGTCTCCCCAATCCAGGGCTTGGGGCACAATTTATGGGATGAAGGGCAGGGCAGTCTGAAATATAGAGATAGATGATTGGAGGTAAGGAGAAGTGAGGTGATTGGTGACCTGCACAAGCATAGTCAAGCTTCATGCCTCTTCATAGGATGCATGTTCACAAAATGGTGGTGTTACCACGATCTGAGAGTGGAGTTTTTAACTCCTTGGTGTCAAAAAGTTCATTTATTGAGCATTTGCTCAGGCCCACTTGATGGGTTTGTGGTCTTAACTGGTCTGCAGTGGACAAGTGGTCTCAGTTGCAGAAAAACCACTTTTAATTACTCTGTTGATAAGATAGGGTCAATTGAACTGGTCCTGGAGGGCCCACAGTTACAAGTCTAGCTCATTCAATGAATAGGTTACACATGGATGAAGAAGAGGAAGAGGAGCAGGAGGAGAGACTGATAACACACATGAATTCCCTCTGGAAATAGGAGGGGGCATTTGAGGTGCCTGGTAGGCTGCTTCCAGGAGAAGTTTTCAATTATTTCTGATTATTAACTAGTGAAATATTGTGATATTTGGTCTTTGTCCAGTTTCCTGACACAGAGCTCCTAAAACTCTTGGAATTTCATGAGCGATAAGGGTGAGAAGAGCATCTTTTGTTATTCATAATAAGCCCCTTTCAACCACACCTGAGTTTATGCTAATGAGGTGACTCCTTAAGGGCCTCTAGATAGCTTCAGAATAGGGTCCAGTTGCCAGAGAAACCAACCACTCAATTAAAGGGTTGGAACTTTCAGCTCCACTGCCTCCCCTTCCCTCCTCTCCCTCTGGGGAGGGAAGAGGGCCTAGAGATCATGTTAATCACCAATGGCCAATGATTTAATCAATAATGCCAACACACTGAACCTCCATAAAAAGCCCTACACAAAAGGGTGCGGAGAGCTTCCAGGTTGGTGAGCACATTCACATGCTAAAAGGGTGATGCACCCAAACTCCCTGGAGACAGAAGCTCCTGTGCTTGAGGCCCTTCTAGACCTCATCCTATGTGCCTCTTCCTCTGGTTATTCATCTATATCCTTTTTGTCTTTTATAATGAACTGGTAAGTAAAGTCCCTGAGTTCTATGTGCCATTATAGCAAATTATTGAACTTGAGAAGGGGATTGTGGCAATACCCCCATTTGAAGCCAAGCCGGACAAAGCGTGGGTAACTGGGGACCCACCCCTTGAGATTGTCATCTGAAATGAGAGGCAGTCCTGTGAGACTGAGCCCTTAACTTGTGAAGTCTGTACTAACTTGAGGTAGTCTCAGAATTGAACTAAATTATAAGACACCTAGTTGGTGTCCTCAGAGAATTAGAGATTTGCTTGGTGTAGAAAACCCACACATTTGGTGTCAGAAGTATTCTGTGGGTAGAAGCAAATCTTAGTGACAGTAACTATTGATCATTATTAGTTCCTTCTAATCAAAATAAAATTATAGGTAAGACTCCTCATAAGGTTAGCACTCACAGATTGTATGATATAGGTAATGTGCTTTAAAGGTAATTTCAAGAGAATTAAATGAAATAAAGGTGAAAAACCTGTTCCGGTGCCTGGCATTTATTCAGTCAACATTTAAGAAAAAGAAGCTGGGGCTGGCCCGGTGGCACAGTGGTTAAGTTCCCATGTTCCGCTTCAGCAGCCGGGGGTTCTCCGGTTCGGATCCCGGGTGCAGACATGGCACCACTTGACATGCCATGCTGTGGTAGGCATCCCACATATAAAGTACAGGAAGATGGGCACGGATGTTAGCTCAGGGCCAGTCTTCCTCAGCAAAAAGAGGAGCATTGGCAGCAGTTAGCTCAGGGCTAATCTTCCCCAAAAAAACAAAAAAAGAAAAGAAAAAGAAGCAGCATGGTAGTGGTTGAAATCAGAGTCTGGTGTCGGTTTGTCTGGGGATGAAATCTGGCTGCTCCACTTACTAGCCTTTCTTTAAGAAAAAACAAACATACATAATTATAAATCCGAAAGTAGGTACAAGTCTTATAGAATAACAGAAAATTAAAAGACATATCACATTGTTTTTTAACGGGCAGGACTAAACTATAGTGCCTAGGGATGAACACCTTGGGCAGTAAAACTACAAAGAAACACAAGCAAGCAATTAATATTAAAGTCAGGAGAGTGATTCCTATTGAGGGAAAGAAGAGAGTTAAAACTGGGATGGGGCACTTAAGAGAGGCACAGAGAAAGGTAGCTGGTAAGTTCTATAGTTTGATCCAAGCAGTGGTTACAAATGTGTTTGCCTTATTGTTTCCTGTATTTGTATTTTATTTTATCTAAGTAAGATTTTTAAAATAAAATAGAATTAAAGATATAACATCAAAAAGGGAGTGTGGCCCTGTGGCTTAGTGGTTAAATTCAGCACGCTCTGCCTCGGTAGCCTGGGTTTGGTTCCCAGGTGTGGACCTACACCACTCATCAGCAGCTATGCTGTGGCAACGACCCACATACAAAATAGAGGAAGACTGGCACAGATGTTAGCTCAATGCAAATCTTCCTCAGCAAAAAAAAAAAAGGTGAAGAATGGGAGGGAGGGAGGAAGGTAGCTAGGCAAGGGCAGAATTAGAGCTTTGTTGGGTTCCTTTGGCAACAGCTCCCTAATAGCACCCAATACCATTATTATTTCTAATGCAATCTAAGGTATTTGCATTTATTCTAAGTTGGAAAAGGTGTGAACCAAGGCATGTTCTCCCTGGGAACAACCTACCTAATAGTTTAATTATCTTTGGTGTTTTCCCTTTGAGCCAGGGGAACAATCATGTTTATCTGGTAGTTTACATTGTGATTCCTACGAATTCCTCTGTGGTAGACACAGAAATGCGCCAGGTAGCTCCTCCTTCAAGGAAGAACTTGCTACCCAGCTGAGGGGAGTGAAGTCAGCAGCCAGTCTGCAGCTGTCAGAGCCTTCAAATCTGCCACAAATGCAGAGAGCCTCTTCACCTGAGGTTGTGCCCTTCCTGGGGCAGCCTGCATCCAGTGACCGAGTGAGACAGAATATCAAAAAAGACTTCACCACTGTAGCCTGACACAAGATGCTCTGATGGGCTACACTTGCTCCAGAGCTCCCCACCAGGTTTGTGGGGCCTGAATCACAGTACAATTTCTTCCTCTGCCAAATCTGCTTTTGCCGCCTTTCTTTCACAGGTGTTGATCCCCAAGAAACATCTTGCACCCTATACTGTTGCAGCATCTGCTTCTGGAGAAACCAACCCACAACACCCTTCAAGGCCTTGGTAAATATTGCTACATCTAAATGGATTTGAACAATGGGGTTGTGGAGAATATGGAAACAGTGCTAAAAAGGAAATAAGGGCTGCATAACATCCCTACACAGGTAGGAAGAGAGCAGCATCCTTTCAAGGAGTGAGAGAATGTAGGCTTTCCAGAAGTGACCAGCAGACAGGAAAGTGAGCAGTAGCCCACAGCCCTATTGATAACAGTGGAGAGGAGCATGAGACATAGCTGCCAGATGGACAACTCATCAGGAAGTGACACTTAGAAAACTGGAGCTTGAAAAAAAGAGAAGTAAAACTGATGAGCAGAGCAAGAATAGATTTTTTTTTTTCCACATGGTCTTGGGGGTGAGAAGGATGGGGTCAAATAAAGAAGCCTAGCCTTTGCAAATGCATTCCTTAGGAGAAATGAGAAAGAGGCAATAATTAAATTGAGCCAAAACAAGGAGGCTGCCTTGATCCCATGTGCTCTGAGCTGGAATTATTCCTGGAAGAACTAAAGCTTTATCATCCCACATACGGGGGAGGCACCTATGGGTGCAATTGCAAGTTCCTACCTTCCTCTACAACATTCTATCTGCCAAGTTAAATCTATAACATTTACCAAAACCTTTCTTGCCTCAGCACCTAGTTATTCTGGGTCTCTGGAGCCACAATAAAACTGGAAAATGGGAATCTTAATGTGGGGTTTACAAACACAGAATGGTAGCCTCACAAGCAACTACTGGTCTTATTAAGAGCATCACAGATCCTCCCAGCCACCGATTTTCTTGCTCTTCCCCTGCCTCCCATTCTAACTCTAGCTATTCTTTCTTTTTTCTGAGGCCCTAGCTCAATCATCTGAATTCCCGCTGAAACTACATGCCCTTCTCTTACCACCAGATGGTGGTAAAGAGCTTTATCAGGATAATTCTGATGTATTTCTTAACTTCTCTGTTGATATTTGGCGCCAGATAATTCCTTATTGTGTGAGAGTGTCCCGTGCATTATAGGCTGTTTAGCAGGATCTCTGGCCTTTACTCTCAGCAAAAATGCTAGTACTAGTCCTCAGCTAGATGCTAGCACACTCCCTGCAGTCATGACAACCAAATGTGTCCAGACATTGCCCACTATCCCTGGGACATTTGGATTGCCCTGGCTGAGAACCACCATGCAATGACACCCTGAAGGGATTTGAATAGGAGAGAGAAAGAAAATCAAATTTTGATGAAATTTTTAAAAGCTTTGTGATTTTTTTACAAAATAACATTTATTCAGTGAAAAAATTTCAAAAATGTGGAAAAACATAAAAAAGGAAATTAAAAATGCACAAAATGCCACCCTTGAGATAAATATCTGTGAACATGCTAATGACCATCCTTCCAGGCATACAGACACGTAGTTAAACATGCACAATTTTGCATACATGGTAATGTATAGTATGCATACTTTCCTATAATCTTCTTTTCCACTCAAAATCTACTATGGACATCTTTTGAGATCAACAATATGGTCTGTTTTAATGCCTGCATGATATCCCTTTGTATGTAATTAATCAAGTCTCTACTGGTAAGCAACCAGCTTCCTAAATTTTCACTACTATAAATAGCACTGCAATTGACATCTTTGAACATACAACTTTTCACAGCCTGAGACTGACACTGTTTCACACTCAACATTCCTGTGTATCTAGAATTTTGCCAGCACCCAGAGCTTTACAAAATGAATTAGACACAGAGCTTGTTCCAAACAGGTAACACAGACTGGCAGGGAAAAAATGAACACAAGACAAAGTAAAATGTGATAAGTGGCACGGAAATGCAACGTGCAAATGTTGGCAAAAGATGAAGAGAATATAACTGATTAGGGGTCAGAGATGGCTTCACAGACATGGGCCTAAAAAGAGTCAGTATAAAAGTTAGTCTCAGCTCTTTTTTCTTCAAATGGTTGTTTATAACAACCATTTGTTTAAAGGCTATTTCCCTATTTCCCTGCTCCCTGTGTGCAGGTCAGGGCCAGCTTTTTCTCTATATACCCTGTACTTGTCACAGAGCCTCGTGCTTACTGAATCTTCAGTAAAGGTTTGTTGAATGGGGGTATTTATCAGAAACTTCCCAGCGTGGAGAGCATTCTCCTAAAGAGAGAGAAGGGAAAATCACATAGGTGCAAGTAGGCTGTGGATACAAGCTTAAATTCCCTCCCAACTTCCCAAACTCAAAGACAGGCCAAGAAACAAGGATGGGAAAGAGAGGAGAGAGGAGGACAGAAAGATAAGTTGATATGTACTTCTCTGATCCTCTTTCCTCTTCTGAAAAGCTTATCCAAGAAGAAATCTGAATGAACTTGCAGAAGGGCAATTTGAGATGAATCCTAAGGTTTACACTGCAACTCAGATGATGGACAGTCATGTGTCGCTTAACAACGGAGACATGTTCTGAATAAAGGCATCATTAGGCAATTTTGTCATTGTGTGAACATCAGAGTGTACTGAGGAGGAACAAAAGTTTGCCACCCCCAAATGTGTCTCCTTAACATGAGGATTATTTTAGGCTGATTGTAAGAAACAAGACTCAGAATGTTCTTCTTATTACCTCCTCCTTAACTGCCTAAAAGAATTCAGATTAAAAAACCTGTCTGAGGAAGCGAGCGATCACCTTCGTAGAACATGAACTAGGTGGTAGACAGGAAGGAACCTACAAAAGCCTTTTTGTCGGGCTCCCTTCTGTGTTCTGTTTCTGTGGGACCAAATACTTGTTTTCCAAACATTTGCTCCTTTTCACCTGTGAATCGCCTTCCTTCCCTCTGAAGTACCTGACTGTCCCCACCCCCAACATCTTCTTTTGTCTTTAGCTGAGGATGTACTTAAGATGAGGGCTTCAGCCATTTTGGCTGGATTTCTCCCATGTATACCTAATATTAAACTTTCATTTTTCTACTATTAATCTGTCTCATGTTGATTTAATTCTTAGACCAGCCAGAAGAACCTAGAAGAGTAGAGGAAAATTTCTTCCTTCCCTACAGTACTTAGACAAACCTAGATGGTATAGCCTACTACACATTAGGCTGTTGGTACTAAACTTATGGGACCACATCATATATGCTGTCCATCTTTAACCA
Organism: Equus asinus; assembly: GCF_041296235.1. Lineage (NCBI taxonomy): Eukaryota > Metazoa > Chordata > Mammalia > Perissodactyla > Equidae > Equus > Equus asinus. The sequence continues at coordinate 90,346,022 of NC_091809.1, read as the reverse complement.
AAATGTTGTTATGCAGTGCATGACTGTACAGAAATATTTTACTCTCCTTATTTTAGTCTGTAATCTAATATGCCTCCCAAATCCCCATCTATTGGTTAACAGGAAAAAAAAAAAAACTAAAGTTTAGATCTAGTTTAAACTTAATCCAATCCAACAAGTTAAATATACTTTTAGGAAATGTTTGGTCTCTTTTGGATAAAATAATGCTTGATCTCTCAGCGAGCCTCTCCTTCCCCTGTGTCTCTCCCCACTGTATGGTGGAAAGTGTGCTCCTGCAATCTCCTGGCATTGGGAAGGGACTCTAGCCTAGTGCTGGAGTTTTGTGTGGTGGTGACTGCCATCTGCTGGACTCTGGAGCACTGTCCTTTGTGAGGCTAACTGCTGGACATTCTGCAGGATACTGCTGCTGAATTGGCTGTAGATAACCTGGGGTCTAGACTTTTCACAGGGACAATGTTCCTGAGTTGCTGATGCTGTACCAAGTATTCTGCTGGCTTCAGAACCCTGAATGTGTTGCCACATCCTCCACCCAGAAAGTTAGTCCAGCAGTCCACACCACTTGATAGTTTAGTCAACTTACCCCACTATGATAGGCCTATGGCCAACCATTGGGCTTCAACTGAGCATCCACAGCACACAAAAATGCAGGGCATCTTTGTAAAGTTAAACCTCAGGGCCTCCCTCTACCTGACCATGTGACTACATACTTCATTTCTATGACTGAGTCCTAAAGTTGATACATGGCAAAATCCATTTTGGATATCAAAGACCAATATTACCTCAGTCTTATTTCTTTCCACATTCCTTTTGTAAAACTTGTAATCTCCCTCTTGACAAATGAATGCCTCTGATGAACTAAGGAAAAGCCCTAATCATGACATCTTCATCCACATCCTCATCCCCAGTTTTGTTGTTTCTGATGACTACAAAGCCTGTGGTTTTTCACTTCACCTCCAGACCTTCAGCCTGGAAAGTTTGAGGAGGTTTGAAGATTAGAGGGAGAGACAATGGAAGAAAACTGCCTGGTCACATCGAATCATACTCTTCTTCAATTCTCACAAAAACATATTTATTTCTAAAATCCCTTCATCATAATTAAGAATCAGACATTTTGGAAGCTTGACCATTCATTCAATACACATTCTTACAGCACCTACTGTATGCAAGTACTCTGACAGGCGCAATAAGTAACCCACTGTTAGTTTCCTATTGCTGCCGTGACAAACTACTGCAGACCTGGTGGCTTAAAACAGGATGAATTGTCCTACAGTTCTGGAGAGGTGAAGTCCAAAATTGGGTCTTATGGGGCTAAGCTTACGTAGCAGGACCACATTCCTTTTGGAGGCTCTAGGAGAAAGTCCGTTTCCTTGCCTTTTCCAATTTCTAGAGGCTGCCCACCTTCCAAGGCTCACAACCCTCTTCCATCTTCAAAGCCAGCAAATAGCCAGCCAAGTTGTTCCCATGCTGCATCACTCTATCTCTGCCCCTCCTGGCTTCTGCTTATCAGGACCCTGTGATCACATTGGGCCCACCTAGATAATCCAGGATACTCTCCCCATTGAAAGATCTTTAATTTAATCACAACTACAAAGTTCTTTCTGCCATGTAAGGCAACATATTCACGGGTTCTGGTGATTAGGATGTGGACACCTTGGGGGGAGGTTTATTCATCAACACCACATCCACCCAGAGAGAAGTAACTCCTAGTGAGTCAGAAGGCTATAAAAGATGTGACTAATCTTTTTCACTTTTTTTAACTGAAATATAACAGTTATACTAAAAAAAAATGTGCAGATTGTATGCATATAGATCCATGAATTATCACAAAAAGAAAACACTGAGGTGACCACCACCTAGGTCAAGTTATAGAACATTACCAACATCCCAGACTCTCACCCCCTGCCCCCACCACGATGTCATGCCCTCTTCTAATCACTATACCCTCTCTACTCCAGAGATTCAACACCCTAGATTAGCTCTGTTTTTGAACAGGCAATTGGAATGATACAGTGTATCTGTTTTGTGTCTGATTTCCTTCACTCAACATTATTTGCGAGATTTATCTATGTTACTAAATGTAGCTGTGGTTAATTTTCATCATTGTATAATATTTCACTATATGACCATATTGCAATTTGTTTATCCATTATACTATTGATGGACATTTGTGTTGTTTCCATCTTGGGGATATTTTAAATAGTGCTACTGTAAGCATTCTTCCACACGTCTTTTGTTGCATATATACACACAATTTCATTAGATATATACTAGGAGTAGAATTGTTGGATCATAATATATGTGGGTGTGTATCTTCAACTTCAGCAGAGAATACCAACCAATTTTTAAAGTGGCTGTATCAATTTATGATATATAGCAATGTACGAGAGTTCTAGTTGCTTCTCATACTCACCAACACTTAGTATTATCAGTCTTTTTAATCTTAGCTGTTCTAGAGTAGGTAGCACTATCTCAATATAGTTTTGATATGCATTTCCCTGATTATTAATGAGGTTGTGCATCTTTTCATGTATTATTGACTATTTGGATATTCACTTTGATAAAGCGCTTGCTCAAGTCTTCTATTTTCATTTTGTGTTGATTTTATCGTTCTTTATATATTCCACATGCAAGTCCTTGGTCAGTTACATGTGTTGCATACACAACTTCTCTGCTACGGAAATACATATATAATATAAATATGTACATATATTATAATATAAATATGTATACATTAAAATATAAAATATGTATATAATATAAATTTGAAATTTAGGTGTCAATTGATTTCTTATGGATTCAGTTATCATTTGCATTTCTGTTAGCACACAACAAAGCAAAACAAAATATTTTACAAATTTGTGATAAATAATTCTTAAACAGAAAGGGTAAAATTTTTATTGAAAATACATCACCTAAAGAAATGGATGGGGCAGGGCAGGGTTTTTAATTAGTCCATGTATCCCTAGATAAATAATACCCAATGCTAAAATGAAACTGAGTTCAGTGGAGACTGACAGCAAAAAGAAAAGAAGGGATTGGGCCACTTGGAAGTATAGGACTTACAAAAGTGTACTAATTACTGTTGTGTAGGCATTATTTATGGTAGAATTAACAACATATTCAAGGAAATCTAAATCTCCTAAATAAATGATAGAAATTAATAAATGCCCAGAGAATTATTTGAAAAATGACAAGTAAAAGACTTTAGCCAGGGGTCGGCCCGGTGGCACAGCAGTTTAGTGCGCACATTCTGCTATGGCAGCCCGGGGTTCACCGGTTCAAATCCTGGGTGCAGACATGGCACCACTTGGCAAGCCATGCTGTGGTAGGCGTCCCACATATAAAGTAGAGGAAGATGGGCACAGACGTTAGCTCAGGGCCCGTCTTCCTCAGCAAAAAGAGGAGGATTGGCAGCAGATGTTAGCTCAGGGCTAATCTTCCTCAAAAAAAAAAAGAAAAAAAAAAAAGACTTTAGCCAGAGGGAAAAAAATGATATGCATTTACAGTATCCAAACCTTAGTTAAAAGCTAATGAAAGAACCTTGTGATATGCAAATTTTCATTCCAGTTGTTTTTTTAAAAAGTTAATGAAAACATTTCTCCCACGATTCTGAATAAATGTTCATGACTAATTTACCTTCAACATATATTGCTTTTCCTTTAGATGTAACATTAAACTATTGGAAATAAACATAAAATGTTCTGCTCCCAACTCCTGAAATTATATGAAATATGTAACTGAGACTTAAGAGAATGAAAATATTCATTAAGGTTTTTCTCGTTACTAAAATTAATGAAAATGTGGAGAGAACACATTTTGTAGAAGATTATTTCCCAGCATGATTTTTATAAATCTTAAATATTCTAATTCTAAGATAGACTTTTTTTTTTTTTACTCTGAGGACAATGTACCATAATAAGATTCAAGATGGGCAGAAGGAATGGCATTTTTTGTTTGTTTGTTTATTTTGTTTTCTTTTGTCTTTGTTTTTCTTTTTTGAAAAAGATTAGTCCTGAGCTAACATCTGCCAATCCTCCTCTTTTTGCTGAGGAAGACTGGCCCTGAGCTAACATCCATGCCCATCTTCCTCTACTTCATATGTGGGACGCCTGCCACAGCATGGCTTGCCAAGCAGTGCCATGTCTGCACATGGGATCCGAAATGACAAACCCCAGGCCCCGAGAAGCGGAAGGTTCGAACTTAACCGCTGTGCCACCGGCCAGCCTCGTGGCTTTTTTTTTTTAATGAGAGAAGAGTCAATGTGAAAAGTGAGGTAGGGAAGAAGAGCCAAAATGTTATTTCTACTACAGACGTTCTCAGGCAGATCAATTTTAGAAAAGAGACATATGGAAGTTGAGGGCCTGGCAGAAATTACCTTAAAATTATCCATGCATGTGTATCTCCTGCAAAATCATTGTGTACCTATTACCAACCCCTAATGGACCAGTGATCTGCAAGTGGGTCCTATTCCCTAGAGAGGTTTGCACCAATAATGCGAGACTGGGTTCGGAATAGCAGAGTAGAAACTATTGTTGATCAATAAATATAGGAGGCAGAGCTCCTGTTCTAAAACACCTTCTCCTGGAAGGGAAAGTGAGCAGGGTTCTTATGGTATGTGAAAAGGGAGGGGTCTCCAAGTCATCACTCGGGGTGGGGGCATTTGGGGCATGTGCAGATCTTTATTGCACACGGCACATTTTGCATGTTTCCTTTAGTGCATGGCACCCAACTGCCATCTTGGACCTTTCTAGTTTGTACCGGTTCTGCATTTGGGCCACCTGGCAGTGTTCTGCCTTGATTCCTACAAGCAAGTACACCTTAAAAACAAGGCATTAGACACAGAAAATGTTTTAGGGACTTCCCTGGGTGACACGCCCCCAGGGGTGTGCATACCTTGGTTTAAAGATAGCTTTTCTAGAATATAAACCCTATGAATGCAGGAACTTGGTATGGTTTTCTTCATTACCTGTATTGGATATTTTCTGTTTGCCTTCCTAGACATACTCTCCATTGTTCTCTGTGCTGGTCTGTACCCTGACACTGGGCCCCGTTGCCTTCTGGCTTTTGGACGGGTTCAGTCAATGGGAAGCACTAGCAAAAGATCATAGGAAGAAAGGAGAGTGAGTTCTGGTTACTGATTTCCCCAGGTCTCTTCCTGTCCTACACATCACACCCTCCCATGTATCTCCCTGATACCATCTCAACACAAGGTTGACATAAAGGAAGCCATATTGTAGAAAAGAAACCATATTGTAACTTTAAATGACCTCTGACTAACTAGCCCAGACACACTCTGTAGATTTTGTGGCCCCTCACAGCTGATCTAAGATGATAACTTTTATTCTTTTGAGTTCCTTGGGAATGTGATGATCCCCAGGCAGAAAGCCTATGCTGATAGCCATCATCAATGACAAGTGAAAGATCAGGGTATAGGGCAGCTGCTCCATTCTCTGAGGCATATCCAGTAAAACAAAGGACTATCAGGAACTGGGACCCAGAGACCAGCCAACTCCCCCACCTGGAGACTGGCCCCATATATAACTGGTCTGTAGTCTTTGTTCTGTGAGATGGTTCTTTTGGACATGAGTCGGCCATCTTCCCTCTTGCTAGCAAGCTGTAATAAAGTCCTTTCTCTCCTACCACCTTGGCTCCCGACTACTGGCAGGTTGTGCAGCGAGCAGACAAGCCCACTTGGGCGGTAACATCCCTTCCCCAAGCATCTCTCCCACCATACAGCTACCCTCTCCAGCTTCCCGGAATTGCTCCCCACCCTTGCCCCTTCAGGCCTAAATATGGCAATGGCTCCAGTATTGCTAGCCCAGATGTCCCTTGTTGACTTTTGTAAATCCAACCCACATCTTACATAATTTGAATGTGCTGTTTCCTGTCGGGACCCTGCAAATATTCAATAAATATTTATTGAAGGAATAAATGAATCCCCACCTCTTCCAAGTCACCATCTTCTGATCTACACTACCACAAGAGCTTCTTAACTGATTTTTCTGACTCTACTCTTGCTCCCTTCTAAGCTAAAGAGATCTACTTAAAATGCAAATCTGATCTTGTCATTCCTCTACCTAAAACACTACAGTGACTTCATACTGCTTTTAAGACAGAGCCTAAATTGTTAAAATGATTCATACAGCCATGGACAATCTGGCCCATGCCTCACTCCAGACTCAATGCTCACCACTTTGCATGTACTCTTTCCTCTCCAGCCACAGGGAATTTTCTCCATTCCATAAATGCCCCATGCTTTTTTTCTTCTGGGCCTTCAAATACGCCATTTCTTTCACTCAGAACACTCTTCCCCTACTTTTTCATCTAGCTAACTCCTGTTATCCTTCAGGTCCCAGCTTGGATACCGCTTCCTCAGAGAAGACTTCTCTGAATTTCTTCCATTACATATTCTCACAAGAACTCATATTACCCCGTTCTAAGCATGTAGACATTCTTCTATATATTTGTCTAATATTTAATTCCTCACTAGATTACATACCTTACAAGAACAGTTATTCAGTGAGTCCCCAATGCCTAGTCCAGTGCTTGGTACTGTGGGGGACTGGAATTGGCCACCCCAAGATATGTCTCTTTGGCATGAGGATTATTTTGGGCTGATTACTTTTAAAAACTGCAGACAGGAAAGAAACTCTGAAAAGTAGAATTTACCTACCCTTTGTTAAGAGACATTTACATTGTAAAGGAAATCTCCATCTGCAAAGGTGTCTCCTCTCTGTACAGGAAGAAGGGGGGATGACCTTATCTCTAGAAACTCTTATCAATGCGGAAGGCAAGGACTTAAATCTGCATAATAACCTGACCCTTGTTTACTGTACTTGTCTGGTAATCTCCCGTAACTGACTCCCCCCACCCCCAACATCCTCCTTTGTCTTTAGCTGAAGATAATATTTAAGGTGGTGACTTCAGCCATTTTGGCGAGTTGCTCAGTTTGCCTGAGCCTCTTCCATGTATACATGTTATAAACATTTGTTTAATTTTCTCCTGTTATTCTGTCTCATGTGAATTTAATTTGTTCTCCAGCCAGAAGAACCCAGAGCGGGTAAAGGAAATTTCTTCCTCCCCTACAGTACATAGTAAGTTTCAACTCACACTAACTGAATAATGAAAGAAACTTGGGGTGGGGGTGGAGGTGCTGAGTTGATGTTCATTACTGAGCTGCATTGGAATTCAAGTGTTCTTTTTCTCTTTCCAAGAATAGAGCTCTTTTCACTTTTGACACAGGGGTCTTCCTCAGTTTCCTCACTTGCACAGTAAATCAGGTGTTCTTAAGCTGGAGGTCACAGACATCCAAAGGGTCAATGAATAAAATTCAGGGGGTCCATAACTTGGAGGGGAAAAAACATGCCTTCACTGACCTGTTACTGCAATGTAGCATTTTCTTCAATTTGTGTACAGGCAGCAAACCACAATAGCATTAGCGGAAATCAAAGATATTTTTGTATCACATTACAGTTGATATGAATACTTCAAAATATCATTTATGTTCATCACTATTTTGAGAAACTACAGTACTTATTAAGCTTACCACTAGGTAGATCTTGTTATTTAATGTGTTCGTTAAAAAGCACATATTACGATGTCACCAATTTGGAGTGTTTTTTAAATATTTTGATGTTTTGATATAATTGATTTCCTTTGTAATCCTTTATAATTTATTTTACACATTTAAAAACATTTTCATAAGAATAGGATTTGTCAGTCTTGGTCAAAAGGCAAAAAAAGGGTTAAAAACCCTTGGACTGGCTAATCAGCAAAGCTCCTTCCAAACGGATCCAGTTTACAGCTTTTGCCTCCTCTGATGTGTCTACTGTCCAACTTTTATCTGGTTCAAGGGTATCTAAAAAGGTACGTAGAAAAAAACCCACCACTTCCCAGTGGGGAAGAAACATGTCAGCTAGGGTGAGAGAAAGGACCCAAAGCAAAAGCAAGTCAGATACTTTGCAAATAGTAGTCAGTGACACGTCTGAGTTCTGGGTCATAGGAAGAAGGGACCTGGGGAAATCTCAATAGTTTAGACTCAGTAGTGAAAGGTCACAGAGGACAGGATGTACTGTGCAGAGGTACAATTAGTGAGATATTTGGTGTTGAAGTGTGATGAAAGCTAGCTAACAAGCAATGTTCCCAGGCACACAATAAATTTTCAATAACTACCTATCAAATTAAAGAGAAGGAGGAGGATAAATAACTGTTCTAAATAAAGGTGAAATCATCAAGGGTCACAGACAAAAAAAAAATCAAAATTCTCTTTTTTATGAACTTGTATTGAAAGACTTTAGGGAAAAAAATCACAGCATTAGGTTTGAAGTGGAGGAGAGAAGAGAGGAGGTGGGATGCATGAGTCAGAGTCCTTCTCTGACCTTGAAGGACCTTATAATCTCAGCAGCAGGCAGTGCATCTCACTAATAATACAAGAAAATGAAGCCGGGAGGGGAAAGAACACCACATGAAGAGAGTAAGCCAACCTTGAAACAGCTAGTCATCATTTCCAGAGGGAAACATCACCATAGAGGGCTAGCTGATTTCTATCCAAACTCCATGTCCTTCTACAGCCCTGGACTACCTCAAATTTAGTTGCATGTAGATCAGGAACTTCATTTCCTAAATTCAACTGCTTACAAAGTTTCTTGTTTCCATTTGAGAGGCATTTGACTTACTGTTATCTTCAATATCCTAAGGATTCTAATTGTGAAAAATTATTTTAACTGAGTCTAAGATGATCACAATTCCATCTAACACCAGACACAGACTCTGTCTTTGGCCAATCCTTCCCAGAACATTGAATCCAGACAGTTGTTAAAACTGTGACCTGAGAGGTAAAAAAAATCAAGAAAGAGCCAGTTCCTATAATACTTCTAGACCTTCAGAATTCTAGGAATAGAACCAAAGTTGGCTTGGGTTCCAATTCTCAATTGCTGCCTCCCATCACCACTAAATCCCGGACTGAGAACTTGCTGAGCTCCCTGCATTGGCTTCCAGGACACCACATCATGGAGGCTTCAGCAGAATAGGATGTATTCATTCAGGGTAATGGAAAAAGCTTGTTCCTCTACTCACAACAATTCTGACACCAAATATGTGAGTTTTCCACACGAACCAATTCTCCAATTCTCTGCAGACACCAAGTGTCCTATAATTCATTTCTGACACTTAACTACCTGGGGTAGCACAGACCCCACAGGTTTAGGACTCAGTCCCCCATTTCAGACGCCAATTCTAAGTCCCAGGTTGTCACCTGTACAGTACTTCTAACCAACTGGCTATAAACTGGAGGTTCCCACAGTCCCCTCCTCGAGTTTGATAATTTGCTGGAATGGCTTACAAAACTCAGGAAAGTGCTTTACTTACCATTACAATTTATATAAAGGATACAACTCAGGAACAGCCAAATGGAAGAGATGCATAGGGCAAGGTGTGTATGAAGGCGTACAGAGCTTCCACGCCCTCACAGCACTTTGATGTCTACACCAACCTAGAAGCTCTCCAAACCCCATTGTTTAGGGTTCTTATGGAGGCCTGAGTGATTAAATCATTAGGTCATTGGTGATTATGTCAATCTCCAACCTCTCCCGTCCATGGGAGAGGGGGATGGGGTACTGAAAGTTCTAATCCTTCTAATTACAGGGTTAGTTCCTCTGGTAGCAGACTCCATCCTCCAAGAGTCACCTCATCAACATAAACTCAGATATGGTTGAAAGAGACTTATGAATATTGAAAGACACTCCTTCATCCCTATCACCGTGGAATTTCCAAGGGTTTTAGAAGCTCTGTGCCAGGAACTGGGATGAAGATCAAATACATATTTATTATATCACAATGTCGGTGCAAATAAGCAATAATCTATAAATCAAAATTGGGGTGAGTTTATTACATGAGCCTATCTGAGGATCATACAGCCCAGGAGAATACCTTCACCAAGGAAGGAAGCTCTCCGAAGAAGTGAGGTGTACAGTGTGGTTATATACAATCTTAGACCAAGGAGCATACATCAAACATGACAGGAATACCTCTTTTTACCATGGTCACAAAATGTTTTGCTAGCACAGCAGGTCAGTGGTCACAAGATGTACACAGTAGGTCAGTTTGACCCTTAGTTTCTGGGAAGAAATGCTTATTTTTAAAGAAATGCTAGCCACAACCAGAAGGACCCACAACTAAAATATACAAGTATGTACTAGGGGGATTTGGGAAGAAAAAGCAGGAAAAAAACAAAACGATTGGCAAGAGTTGTTAGCTCAGGTGCCAATCTTAAAAAAAAAAAAAAAGAAAGAAAGAAATGCTGATATGGGGGGAAGCACACATCCCTATCTTTAAAGGCATCATTCTTTGCTTTAGGATATTGTAAATGTTTAAAGCGGATGTACAATGCACGCTGGACAGGCCATGTCAGGCCACTCTGAAAAACAAGGTCAGGCTGAATTAGTTTTAAACCAAATGGCTTCCTCATTGTACCCCAATATTTTAACTTTTGTTATTTATTCTTCAACAACATCAAACAAGGGTTCTCTGCAGTAGAGTTCTCCCAGCAGAAGCTATGAAATTGTATGTATAAAACTTTTCTACAGGCTGGGATCTTTCTTCCTCAGCTGCCTCCCAGAACATTGCTTGGGACCACTTTCTTCACCTCTGCCAGACTAACTATAGTCAAAACCAACACCACCTCAGGAGTTCAACCAGGACTATCATCAGAGTTACTCCAAATCCTGGCTCACCCAGAACACTCAGATCCATCTGAGCACTTTCCCTGGGGGTTCAGCTGGACACTCAGAGTCAGTGGGTACCAAAGGTCAGGAGGTGAGAGCAGTCTGTCCCGACGCAAGCACAAGGAGGTGAATTGTCTGTAAAGAATTTAAAAATAGTAATAGAACTGCCTAAAAGTCAATCTGATATTTATCACCTTGCACAACAATGCAAAAAAGTGTTAGTAATACAGTAACTCTCACACAAAAGTCTTTCCCTGGTCTAAGTTCTAAACAATTGCTACAGTTAATGTTGAATTATAATAATATATATGTAGGCTTCAAATTATCTCTTTTTTAAACTAACCCACTAAAAAATGTTTTGTTCTACATGGAAGTTAATTTGAAGAACTATCAGTTACACAAAGATACATTACTTTTCATAGTAAATTCATAAGAATTTATGATCTTTCAAGCTCACTTCAGGTGCATTTTGGGACTCCAACTTTTGTGGTAGAACATAGCTCAGCTTTTAAATAGTAAATTTAAAATAAACAGTTTTAGCTGTATGAGATTTTTTCTTTTCTGAGTTATCTTTCTTTATTAAGGTGAAGTTTGAGATGAGAGCAGACACAGAAATTTTTGCAAACGGCCAGAATAAGGCTTGAACAACATACAGTAAAACATCAAGGTTTAAAACTGTTCCTTGAACACCAACCCACAGAAGTTGTGGAGAAAGCCATTACTATGCAACAATGAAACCTAAGGAAGGGGCTGGCCCCATGGTCGAGTGGTTAAGTTCGTGCGCTCTGCTTGGCGGACCAGGATTTTGCCAATTCGAATTCTGGGCGCGGACATGGCACCACTCATCTAAGCCATGCTGAGGCGGCATCCCACATGCCACAACTAGAAGGACTCACAACTAAAAATACACAACTATATACCCGAGGGGCTTTGGGAGAAAATAGGAAAAATTTAAAAAAAAGTTAAGGAAACTGACATAGAAAAAAGAACCCAGTTTTGAAGACTGCCAGAAAAAGAGACAAGAGACGATGGTCTTGCACACCCAAAAAAATAAACAAGGACAATGTTTGAGGCTGTATGTTTTCACCAAGTGGACATTCTTTCTAAAGCAACAGATCAAATAATGTCAGTGTCAATGCTCATTTTCTCTGACTTTTGCAAAGAAGAAAATCTTCACCAATAGAAATAGTTTCTACCAACAGAAATTTATGATGAATTTTCTGATGACAATGTTTTAGTGAAATTTTTAATTGTGGAGATGATTGAAAGCTGCAAGAACTGATCCCAAAGAAATAAGACACAGACAATATTGTAATTTCTAGAATTTATTGTGAAGTGCGATTTACATAAATCTCTGCCCACACATCCGGATGTTTAACACTTTTCCTAACTATTCATACAGCTGTTGCTTCAGATGAAAGAAACTTCAAAATTAAAATTGACAAGAAGCATTCTCTGATCACCCTGTGAGCGAAAAAGTGACAAATCTAAGTATGCTCTCTATTGAACACGAATATGAGAAGAGGAGCGTATTAGTTCCCTAGGGCTTCTACAATAAAGTGTCACAGCTTAAAACAAAATAAATTTATGTCTCACAGTTCTGAAGGCTAGAAGTCCAAAATCAACGTGTCAGCTGGGCCATGCATTCTCTGAAGGATCTAGGGAAGAATCTGTTCTATACCTTGCTCTTATGTGTTAGCTGGAAATCCTTGGTGATTCTTGGCTCCCAAATGCATAACTCTGATCTCTGTCTTCTTGGTCACACTGAGTTCTCCCTGTGTCTCTGTCTTCACCCTGTATGTCTGACTCTGCTTCTCCACATGGGTTCTTTTTACAAGGACACCAATGATTTTGAAATTCGGTGTCCACCCTACTCCCATGTGACCTCATCTTAACTAATTACATCTGATATGACCCTATTTCCACATAAGGTCATATTCGGAAGTTGGGGAAGGGGGGTGGCAAAGGAGACTGGGGAGGTTAGGACTTAACACCCCTTTTAAGGGGGACACAATGCAACCCATAACAAGGAGCGACTTGACAACGTCATTGCAAATTTGCAGGCATTAAGGCTCAAAAATAGCAACTATGTTATTGTACACTTCTTTAACACAAAAATACGTAAGTATGCTTTCTCCCTTTAAAAAAAAAATACCCCGATGTAATTAAAAAGTATCAATCCAGGGTCCCGCCTGCTGGTGCAGCAGTTAGGTTTCCACGTTCTGCTCCAGCCGCCTGGGGTTCGCCTGTTTGAATCCGGGTGTGGACCTGTGCACCGCTTGGCAAGCCATGTTGTGGTAGGCGTCCCACATATAAAGTAGAGGAAGATGGGCACAGATGCTAGCTCAGGGCCAGTTTTCCTCAGCAAAAAGAGGAGGACTGGCAGCGGATGTGTTAATCCATTACTTTTCCTTCGAGTGCTGCAATTTTCCTTTAACAGGGACTACACGGACTTCAACAAAAGAAAATTTTCACTATCTGCATTTTGAGCATCATCGTTATTTGTTTCATTTCACCATTACTACTTAAAATAATTTTGTTAAAAAATGATGAGCTCACGGGATCCGACATGCCAGCTCGCCCCCCGCTCCCGGCCGGGCAGCCTACAGGACCACGACGCCCTGGGCGCCTTTCTCCTCCAGATACTCACTTTCCCAGCAGGCTCCGCGGCGGGGCTTCCCATAGCCCTGCAGGCCGCAGTTTGACTGACGCAGCACAAGAGAAACCTGATGGCCGGCTCATGCCACGCTAGGGGGCGCCGGGTTCTTCGGCCCCACAGGGAGCGCTGGTGGTGCCCGAAAGCCACCCCGCTCGCCTCCTCGGGAAGAGGTCAACACCCCTTCTCCGCCCTCCCTCAGGTTGCCAACGAGGCAGGCTCTGATACTCATGCGCAAACACGTCCTCCACGCGCCTGGCTACGGCGCATGCGTCCTTTCAAATTCGCCTCTCCGCAGTATCTCCCCACGAGTTTCCAGTTCCGGCCTCACAAGGGCGGGGAGAAGTTGGGACCATGCGGCTCTCGGTCGCAGCCGCCATCTCCCATGGCCGCGTATTCCGCCGCCTGGGCCTTGGTCCCGAGTCCCGCATCCATATGTTGCGTAACTTGCTTACGGGACTGGTGCGACACGAACGCATCGAGGCGTCATGGGCACGCGTGGACGAGATGAGGGGCTATGCCGAGAAGGTGAGGGGCGGGGCCCTCTCGCGCTGCGAGTGGGTCTGGCCCGAGGGGGCGGGGTCCGCCCTGGTAAGCCCAGCCCAAAGTCTGAATTCCCTACTACCCTGAGCTGAGCCTGCTACCCCGGCGCCTCAAATGGAAAACTGGTGAGGGCTGCGGAGTTGGGGGTGGCCTGAATTAGAGAGATGCGTTACTAGTGGAATGAATGGGTTGAGGTCTGGCATTAGAGAAGTAAGATTGGCGCCTCGTTTTTTGCTCGGGTTGGATCAGTGATGTTATGTCCTGACAGCTCATCGACTATGGGAAGCTGGGAGACACCAACGAAAGAGCCATGCGCATGGCTGACTTCTGGCTCACGGTGAGTGCATCCTGTCTGCCTCCCAAATCTCACCCTTTGCTCCCTGAGGGAGAGGGGTTGTTAGAGGAAGAAGGACTGGGAAAAATTAAGCCAAGTACTTGTGGACAAATGTTGTGAACTAAATTAGAAATGTGTGTCTTAAGTTAGTTGAATTCGATGTGACTATGAATCTGCATAACTGCCTATAACAGACCCCACTGTGTAACTTTGACTCTGTCACATTAGTTGGTGGGGGAGGTCTGTGTGTGTGTGTTTGTACCCTATCTTTAGGAGTGCTCAAAGTTAAATGTCTCTGCAGTGGTGCCTGACTCTGCTCTCTCCTGAATAACTCTCCCCCTCTAGGAGAAAGACTTGATCCCAAAGCTGTTTCAAGTACTGGCCCCTCGGTACCAAGGTCAGAATGGGGGCTACACGAGAATGCTGCAGATCCCAAATCGGAGTAAGCAGGATCGGGCCAAGATGGCGGTGATCGAGTATAAAGGGAACTGCCTTCCACCCCTGCCCCTGCCTCGCAGAGACAGCAACCTTACACTCCTGAACCAGCTGCTGCAGGGGCTGCGGCAGGACCAGAAAGCAAGCATCCACAGCTCCCACGCAGCCCAAACACCAGGGATTTAACTGGAGCCAAAGAGGATATGGCCCTCATCAGTGCCCATGATCACAGGCCTTTGGAGTACTTTTAATCTCTGAGAAGAACTGAAGCTAGAGTTTTAAAATGGACAACTTAATGGAGCCCAGAATCTTCTCGGGAGCCAGATAACCCTCTCTTGGCACAATAGATAAAATTCCTTCTATGAGTATATGTAAACCAATTTTTTTTCTCCCTTTGGGATTCTGGAGAATGAGAACTAGCCAAATGCTCAATCCTTGTGTGATAGTAAATTCACAGCATGTGTTTCTGGCTCTTATCTGGGTTGTATTTGGTTTGCACAGCTTTGTTTTTCTTAATGCCAGTTTATGGGGCATGTGTCCTATAATTCCAAACTGACCCCCAAAAGGTAATTGAGTTTTGACATCTAGCCTAGAGACTGAGCCCCTGGGATTTCTTAGAGAAAGATTATTTCCTGACCTGGGTAGGAGAGTGAACATCCAAAAGTGAACCTTGCATAGTAATCTGGTACCCTACGAACCTTCAAGAAACACTACAACCATTGCTCTGTTTCTAGGCAGGATCACATATTACCTTCATTTGCTCGCCTCAAGCCCTGAATGGGCCTCAGAGGAGAGGATGTGAGAACTCAGATGTACCACCATCCTGGCCAAGGGGGTAGAAGCATTCTGCAGAGCATATTGGACTCCAGGATAAGCTCCTTCCTCTTGGGGTGGGAGTTGGGGGGAGGGAGGTGTCAAGGAGAGGGCTGAAGTAGGAGGACGATTAGGAAGTTAGACCTGCTGGGGATTTCCTGGAAGTTTTTATTGTTATGAAATCTGGGCCTCTCTGGGAACTCAGAAAAGGGAAATCCGGCTTCAGAATGGCCAGAGCATATGAGAAGTAGGAAGCTCGTTTATATCTACTAATTACTGTGAAGCCAGACTTGGCCCAGCCAAGCTGCCCATCCCTCAGGCTCAGAGGCTTGACTAGGTAGTTGTGGGAAGACTTGGGGCTATCATCCCTGCCTGAACACTTGATAGCAGGGCCTGACAGTTGCATATCCCTAGTAGAGTGGAAAGAAGAGCTTTTGTTAGGTTCGACCCTCAGAGTGTATTTAGCCCACCAAATCTATCCATTGTTTGAGATGATAAGGGTGAGGGTGTAGGAGTCAGTGGTCTAGCAGATGGATCTGGGCTTCAGTGACAGAGCTATTCTGTTGCTATTTCAATACAGCTGCTCTAATCTGAGACTCATCTGCTCCCAACAGGGTTCTCCATCTCTTTCTTTCTACTCCAGTTTGTCCTTCACACTATTGCCAGAAAGCTCTGACATATTTTGAGTGACATACAGTAGACACTCAAAGCATTTATTGAATAAACCTACAACTCTGAATCTTCTCCCCCAAAAATTCATCCCTTTCCTGTCTTCTTGATGTGAACATTCACCTCAGCTGGACATCTTGGAGTTATTCTTGACTCCTGGAGAAAGCACTTTCCTTAAAATTAAAACCACATCTTTAAGTATTGGTAATAAGTAAGTTATGGCCAGACTCATAGCTTTTCCTCTTAGCTCCCAGAAATGTACCTCCCTTAGCAGCTTTCAGCAGTTCCCTAAGTGCTTATTAAGTATCTGCTAGTACCCAGCATCATTTTAGGCACTAGGGATATAATCTTTATCAAGTGTTCACCATATGTTAGGCCCTGGGCTAGATACTAGAGAGATAGAGATGAGAAGAAACAATTTTGCCATGAAGGAGCTCACAATCTAATGGGCCACTCCCAATGCCACAGTGACCTCAAGGAACACTGCATCCTCTTTAATATTTTGGCCCAAATAAGAGTACATGAATCCTAAAACATTTACTGAAGGCTCAGGGGTAACACAAGAGAAATAAACAATGTATCAGTTTTTACTAATCTGGCCTCTAAATGATGACTTTTCCCCTCAGTTGGTGGAATATGCCCTCAAGTCCATCTAGGCACCTCTAATAAATTCCAGACCCCCAAGAGAGGGGCCCAGATAATTGGAATTCCATCTTTACTTTGAAAGGTTCTCTGTCTTGAGTTCCAGTTCTTTACTTTAAGGCTGACAAAGTTATGCTCACTCCCTTCAAAAGATAATAAACTTACTCTATCCTAACAGATCAGTGACAATGTAAGCCCAATATCCAGAGGGAGACAACTACTAAAGCCAGGGACTCTTGCCTTACACTCATCTACGGTCAAATCAACAGGTCATTTTGATTTTATTTCCATAATGTTTCTCAAATCTGCACTCACCTCTCTCCCTAGTCTGAAATCCAAGACATCTTTATCCTGGCCTACTGCAACGGCCTCCTAAAGTGCCTCCCTCCATACTGCAGCCATAGTGATAGAAATCTGATCTCTTAATTCCCTGCTTGATGATCACCAATGGCTGTTCCTTTCCTATGGAGAAAGACTCCAGATTCGTTACCATGACTCCCCTTGTGACTAGGCATCTGCTCACTACTCCAGCTACTTCTCTTGCCTCTAATTTTATGCTCCAGAAGCATGGAAGGACATATTTTGACTGTGTCCCTATGCACAGTTCCCCTTACCATCTTTGTTCCTGCAGTCTCTACTACCCAGAGAACCCTCCCCCTTTTACCTACCTAACTTGTAAGCAAACTTTTGGCATCTCCTGGGTGGCTCCTCTGACCATCCTCACTCCTAGGTTTATTATTTTGTGAACCTAGGTGCCACGACAATATTTCCATAATGCACTGAATTTACCGCATTACATTACAGTTCCCTACAGTGGGTTGGTTCCCAAACATCCACTCTAGATTAGTCTAAGGCAGTCATAGTATTTCCATCTCGTTGCTATTAATGGGTTCAAGGATAGGCAGGCCTAAACTAGTTTGAGGTAGTGAGGATCCAGGCTCTATTCTTCTGTATAAGAATAAGATAGCTCGTTATTCTGAGTGCTACAGGGAAGTCATTTTAGGCTGAAGATAACAGAAAATGGCAGGTCAGAACAACTAAAAGAAGCTGTATAGTAATAATCTTTAGTGATTATTCCCATTTGAGCCTGGGTTTTCTGTTAATTGCTACCAAAAGTAGTCTGACATATTAATTTCTACCATTGAACCTTTAGTGTTTATCAAAAATTTTTTCACTATGACCCACAGATCAAAAAACATTTTACATCAGACATAATATTCACATATATATATAATTGAAACAAAAGCATACAAAACATTATTTACCTTTACAAAAATGATGCACACTAATGTCTACTCTTTTCTAGTTCACTTTCTTAAAATGCTAGTTCCAATTCACTAAATTGATTTTACAATTCACTAATGGAATATAACCTGGTCTTTGAAAAACACTCATCTCAACCAGCATTACAGTGGCTCACTATTGCCTTTGCTGGGTAAAATCCAGACTTATATCATGACACAAAGGCCTATGGCCCAGTCTCAGCCACCTCTCAGCCTCCTCCTACCATTATCTGCTGCCACCCTTCATAGAAACTACTTATTGTCTGAATATATCATACTTTCATGCACGATATTGCCTCTACTAAAATGCTTGCCCTGTTGCAAGTTACCTCCTTCCTTTCATTCAAGTCTCTGCTCAGAAGTTACTTTTTTGAGGTCTTCTCCAAACTCCATGTCACCCTCCAAATAGGGCTAGGTCCTTTCCTGTGTGCAGTTGTTAGTAGTCCTCTGGGCATACACCTATCAAAGCATTCATCACACTCTACGGCACTTGCCTGTCTGCTTGACTGGCTCCTTCATTCAACTGAGCTAAAGCCAGGAACTGGGACTCTCTTATGGATAACTCTCTTCCTATCATAGAACCTGATTCATAACAGGTGCTCAATATATGTTTATTAAATGAGGTAGAGTAAGCGACATGTTGTCCGTGGCATACTCAACTCTGGCTGAGCTTTACAAAACAATAAACATGGTGCTGTTTGCAGGGACAGTGCTAAGCTACACTACTGAGTATACCAGGGCTAAAGAAATGGGCTTCTTCCTCTCCAGAGACTTATGTGCTCATAATGACTGTCAAGAATGAAAGCATGTGTCTAATTTATTTCTCCCACATTTCATATTCCAATTTCCTGAAATATTTCTAACCAACCTACAGACAGAAAACACCTATACATTTTCCAAGACTTAGCCAAAAGCTGAAATGATGCCTCTTTTGTGGAAGTATTCACTGAATTCCTCAAGGAAAAGTAGGCACTTTTCCAGTGGTCTAATTTCACACTGTACATCCTTCATTGTAGCAATGGCGCAATTACATTTTTTGGCACCCATCACTAGACAGTGAACTCCTTGAGAATAAGGGACATATCTAATTCACTCTCAAGCCACCCAGTAGAGAACAGGACAAAATATGCATCTGTAAATGTCTATTCACTGAATCAGTGTGTTGTACTAAGTTGCTCAGCCTAGCTCTGCATTTTGGGCTCACAGACTCCTCCCTTCCCTAGTTTCCTCCTGCTTCATTGAAAAAGAACTTCCTGCAAAGCTGATTGCCCATTGTTCACTACTGGGTAATGTCTGTACGCTTACGGCTTTCCTCTCCCTGCCCTGAAATGCATGGGCATATCCTAGCTCTCCTCTGACTCTGGGACATGACTTTGGAGTTCAATTTGAGATGCTCTAATAATAGAAATGGTCTCTCTGCTTATATTTTGAGGGAAGAAGTTTAAACTTTTATGACATTTTGAATTCTGTTCCACAATATATCTGTTTCATATAAAAATAATGTTTTTAGTTCTTACAAGTTAAATGTTGTACATCACACACACACACACACACACACACAAACTTCTATCAAAATTGATGCTCTGGAAAGATGAGCCTTGTTTACACTGTACTTCACATATACCTTGGCGCACCACTGTGTAGCCCAGCATGGGAAGCAGAGCATTAAAGGAGTTTTACTGCTCTTCACTTCAAGGAGATGAAAATGCAAAAGCTGTACCTAGGGATGTCACTGAAAACTTAATGCCATTGTCCTGACTTAATTTCCAAATGCTTTTCCTTAAAATGCCCTCAGAAGCTTTCTTGTAATTATCTTTTTCTTTTATCCCAGAAGGAAAAATAGTTCAGTTTTGTATGTGCTGAGTTTGAGATGCCTGGAAGCATATGGAACTTAGAAAAAAGTTCTTTGCTGGAAGAACAGATTTGGGAGTTGTCAGCAATTAAAGCTAAGGAAATGGATGAGATGACTCAGAGTGTATGTGTAGAGGGAAAGGAGGCTGAGGTCAGACATTAGGGAGCAGACAGGATACAGAACCTGTGAAGGAGACTGAGAAATTGCCTTGAAGAGAGGAAAGAACCTGCAAAATTCATCACAGTACCTAGTACAGTATCTTCCTTGTGCATAGGAGGCATTCAAAAAATAATTATCAAATGAACTTAGCAAGCATCTTCCATCTCCTTTCAAAGCACTGTACTAATATAGAGAATACAGGGACTCAACAGGCCAATTGGAGGGACAGATCATAAACAAGTATAACATAGTAAGACACGTACTATGAAAGTGGTGTGCACAAGGCATACTGGAGTACCAAGAAAGGAGGAGGTCAGTGCAGAACTTTTCAGAGGAAACAATGCTAGGGCTGAAACTTGAAGAACGAGTATGTATTCATCAAGCATGGGGGAGAGAAGTCAGTTGCGAGGGCATTCCAGGCAGCAAGATCTGCAGTATAAATGCATTGAACTATGAAACAGTATGCAGTGGTTGAGAAATTCCAAGTAAGTAATTTGGTACAGCTGGGATTTAGGATTTGAGGAAGAAGTGGAGGAAATGAAGCAGGAAAGCCAGGCAAGATCGAGTTACAAAGGGTCCTGTAAGACATGATAAAGTGCTTGGGTTTTATCCTGAAGACCAGGGGAAGCCACTCAAGGATTTTTAAATAGGGAGAAAAGGGATCAGATTTACATTTTAGAAAGCTCATTCTTGCATTAGCCTGGAAGATTGGTTAGATGGGCAAGACTAGAAGCAAGGCAACTGAATAGGAGGCTAGTGAAGGAAAGGGGAGTTGATGGAAGATTAGACTAGGCCAGAGGCAGAGGGGCTGGAGAGAAGCTGACAGATTGGACAGCTATAGAGGAGACAGAATAGACTAGACATTGTGTGTGATTACATGAGGTAGAGGGAGAAATTGAGAGTCAAGGATGACACCAAGTTTCTACTTGGGCAGTTGGGTGGAGTAATTCCATTCACAGAGAATGAGGATAGCAGAGGAGAAGCAGACTGAGATTACTGTGATGAACTTTGTTGTAGACGTATTTGTATTAAGAAGCCGTCTTGTGAACTGTTGTTCTGGAGGTCAGAGAATATATGTAAGATAGCAATAAGGTGTGAGAGTCACACACATACATGGGAATTGAAGCAACTGGACTAGATGAGATTTCCCAAACAAAAAATACAGAATGAGAGAAAAAGAAGGCCTAGGATAGAGCCAACATTCAAAAGTGAGACAGAGACAGAAAGAGAAGCCCTTTGAGAAGGGTGAAAACAAAGACTACAACTACAACACTGGTATGTCAAAATCCAGGAGAAGCGGGTGTCAAAACATCTAATTGTGTCTGTCTCCCTCAGGAGATTGTGAGTTCTAGGGGCAGATACTAGATAATATTTGTATTCTCAGAACCTAATGTTGGCCAGGCTCCAGAGTAGTGGTTTAATGAGTATCTTTGGCCATTGGACTTGGAAATTAGAGTGTTCCACTGTTGACCTCTGACAGAGCAGTCTTGAGAGAGACAAAAGCAGACACCATAAAAACAACTTGAGGGCTGGCCCCGTGGCCGAGTGGTTAAGTTCGCGCGCTCCGCTGCAGGCGGCCCAGTGTTTCGTTGGTTCGAATCCTGGGCGCGGACATGGCACTGCTCCTCAAACCACGCTGAGGCAGCGTCCCACATACCACAACTAGAAGAACCCACAACGAAGAATATACAACTATGTACCGGGGGCTTTGGGGAGAAAAAGGAAAAAATGAAATCTTTAAAAAAAAAAAAAAAAAAAAAAACAACTTGAGAAGTTTGGTGACAATGAAAAGGGAAAACAGGGCAAAGATATGGCAGCCACTTGAGAGGAAAGCAGATTTAAAAAGTGCATTTTGAAGATTACTGTATTCATTTTTGCTATGGTCTGAATGTTTGTGTCCCCCTCAAATTAATATGTTGAAATCCTAATGTGAAGCTATTAGGAGCTGGGGCCATTGAGAGGTGCTTAGGTCATAAGGGTGGAGCCCTCATAAATGGGATTAGTGTTCTTATAAAAGAGACCCCACAGAGATCCCTTCCACCATGTGAGGACACGACAAGAAGGCACCAGCTATGAACCGAGAGGAAAGTCCTCACCAAAATTTGACCATGCTAGCAGCTTCATCTTGGACTTCCCAGCCTCCAGAACAATGTGAAATAAATTTCTGTTGTTTACAAACTACCCGCTCTGTGGTATTTTATTATAGCAGCCTGAATTGACTGAGACAATTTTATAATAAGTACCTTTGCCAAGACTTAGTTATGAAGATAGACACTTAAGGGTATATATAGGTTGAGGGCAAAGGGGGAGGGAGGAGAGCTTTCTTATTCCCCATTATGGCTTCCATGGCTCCTTCACCTTTATGTAAAGCCTCTTCTCCTTTGGGACTCAAGACATTGGTTGTACCATCTCCTCCTGATTGTTGTGGCTTTAGCTGCGAAGGGATGCCTAGAGCACCTGCAGGCTCCAACTCACAGGAAGTCAGTTGGCAAGCTTGCTGTTTGAGCATGTTTGCCTTTGAGGAGAAAACATGCACAGTATGTAGCCCAGAACTAGTTATAAAATGAATCATTAAATTGATCAGTCAGAGACCTAACTGGATGGGCCAGAGCTGACAGATAGAATATCATGAATTCAAAACATGACTGAGAAGTCAACATGAAGCTAGCAGAGATAGAAGCAAGTACAGGAGGGTCAAAGGCCTCTCTGGAGGAATTTTTCCAACACTGAGGACCAGCTCCCCACCTTTTAGAACAGGCTGGGCCATATATGCCAGGCTGATTAGGGGTGGAGGTGGGGGAACACAGCTTCTGATCACTCACACATTCAGTGAAGTCTTAGGCCTAGAGTCTTGCTCAACATCCTAAGACCTGCCACTCTCCCATCGTGTGGATGTCCCATCCAAGAGTCTGGCCCCACAGTTCTTTATTGTTCTCTCCTCCTGAAACCCATCCATCCAGCCTACTCTGTTTACCAGTCCTTTGACCCTTTCATAACCAGATCTACTTTACCCCTGAAATTTTACCCTCCAGAATCTCACTCTCTAAACCCAGCTTCTTGCCTCTGGCTCTCTCATCCCCTTGCACATATATCAAACTTTCAACCTCTTGTAACTCTAGACTTTTGAATTCTCTCTTTTCTCCCTGTGTGTACCAAGCCTTTTTTCCTTTTAAACCCACCCTGGATGTCATGATCCAACACTTCATCTGTTCTCATTGCAACCCTTATTCAACCCCATGTCTTTCTCTCCCGCCTACTTTCTAATCACCAGATTTCTCTATTCCTATGCCCTCATCACTGAGAGCTCCTAGGAACAAAAAATATTGCACAACCACTGGAATTGGAATCAACAGAGCTGGGCACTGAACACAGCTCAATGAGTCTGAACTGCTCAATCCTATCATCTCTTTGACTACTGCAAACTTTCTCTACTTTTCCTTTTTTTCTTTTTTTTTAAGAAGATTAGCCCTGAGCTAACATCTGCTGCCAATCCTCCTCTTTTTGCTGAGGAAGACTGGCCCTGAGCTAACATCCGTGTCCATCTTCCTCTACTTTATATGTGGGACACCTACCTCAGCATGGCTTGCCAAGTTGTGCTATGTCCGCACCAGGGCTCCAAACCGGTGAACCCCGGGCTGCTGAGAAGCGGAATGTGCACACTTAACCACTGCACCACCGGGCCAGCCGTCTACTTTTCTTAAACTCCTTATATCACCTTCATCTCTTACTATCAGCATTTAACCTCACCTCCTACTTCTCCAAAAAAAAAAAAAAAAGGAGGCTGTAGATATGGTCTTCTCAATTTCCTACCTCCTGGCCCTTATCTACATCCAGGAACTAAGCAATTAGTTGAAAATCTATTTACTGAAGACAGTTCACCCAACGACCAAGCTACCTAAAGGTCAGTTCACCAAATTTTCCAAATTTATCAACTTTTCAAAAATTTGCTTTTGGACACCAAAATCCAATTTGGTGAAATTACCAATTCACCAAAAATTTGTTTCTATCAATAATTTATAAAATTTATAGAACTTGTTGCATGGAAAGTTTAGCTTTGTGGATTCTCTCTCTCTTTTTAAGTTTCCAATTAGTATCAGTTTGACTTAGTTTAGTTTTAGTTTTACCAAACTCTTTTCATTAGATCTGTTGTGTACCAGATTTCAATCAAACTCTGTTGAATGTCACTTTTGTGTGTGATACTCATTTCAGACACTTAGGATTCAGATGCTTAGGATTCAGATGCTTAGGATTCAAATAGATAATATTCATTTGATCAAGCTGATACATCTATGAATTAAAAACAGCACTTTCTAACTCATTCTATGAGGCCAGTCTCACTCTGATACTAAAACCAGAAAAAAAAAATCACAAGAAAAGAAAAATACAGATCAATTTCCCTTATGAATATAAATGCAAAATTCCTTAATAAAATACTAGAAAACCATATCCAAAAACATATGAAAAGAATTATACAGTATGACCAAGTGGGATTTATCAAATACAGGCTTGGTTTACCATTCTAAAATCAATATCACATCAATAGAATAAAAAAAAAACCCACATCATTATCTCAATAGACACACAAAACATTTGACAAAATTTGACACCTTTTCATCATAAAAACACTCAATAAACTAGGAATAAAAGGAATTTCTCAACATAATAAAGGGCATGTATGAAAAAACCCACAGCTAACATCATACTTAAAAGACTGGATGGTTTCTCTCTAAAATCAGGAACAGGACAAGAATGTCCATTCTTGCTACTTCTATTCAACATTGTATTGGAGGTTCCACCAGGGCCATAGATAAGAAAGAAATAAAAGACATCTGTATTGGAAAGACAGAAGTAAAAGTATCTCTATTTGCAGATGACATGATCTTGTATATAGAAAATCCTAAGGAATCCACCAAAAAACTAGTAAAACTAACAAATGAGTTCAGCAAGTTTACAGGATACAAGATCAGTATACAAAAATTAATTGTATACAAAAATCAACTTTATTTATACACAATAGCAAGGAACAATCCAAAAAAGAAGTTAAGAAAATTCCATTTACAATAGCATCAAAAAGAATAAAATTCCTAGGAGTAGGTTTAACAAAAGAAGTACAAGACTTATAGTCTGAAAACTACAAAACATTATTGAGAGTTTTTTGGGTTTTTTTGATGAGGAAGATTCGCCCTGAGCTAACATCTGTTGCCAATCTTCCACTTTTTTTGCTTGAGGAAGATTAGCCCTGAGCTAACATCTGTGCCAATCTTCCTCTCTTTGGTATGTGGGAAGCTGTCACACCACAGCATGGCTTGATGAGCAATGCATAGGTCCATACCCGGGATCCGGGCCTGCAAACCCCTGGCTGCCGAAACAGAGTGCACAAACTTAATACACCACAGGGCCAACACATACTGAGAGAAATTTTTAAATACCTAAACAAACATGAATGCCACATGTTTATGTATTGGAAGACAATATTAAGATGGAAGTACTCCCCAAATTGATTTACAGATTCAACACCATCACTATCAAAATCACAGCTGCCTCTTTTTTTTGGACAGAAATTGCCAAACAAATACTAAAATTCATATGGAAAGTCAAGGGACCCAGAATAGCCAAAATGATCTTTAAAAAGGAGAAGAAAGAGGACTCATACTTCTTGATTTTAAAGCTTCTATAAAGTGACCGGAACTGTGTAGTATTGGCATTAGGATGGATATACAAATCAATGGAATAGAATTGAGAGTCTAGAAATAAACTCTTACATTTATCGTCAATTGATTTTTTGACAAGGATGGAAATAAAATTAAATAAGGAAAGCCAAGTCTTTTCAACAAATGATGCTAGGACCAGATATCTACATGTAAAAGAATAAAGTTGGACCCCTACCTCATAGCACATAAAAAATTAAATGGATCATAGACCTAAATGGAAGAGCTAAAACTATGAAAGTCTTAGAAGAACACATAGCAGCAAATCTTAACCTTGGATTAGACAATGGTTTCTTAGATATGATGCCAAAGGCACAAGCAACAAAAGAAAAATTACATAGACTTCATCAGAATTAAAAAATTTCACAATTCAAAGCACACCATCAAGAAAATGAAATGACAATCCACAGAATGAGAGGAAATATTTGCAAATCACATATCTGATAAGGAACTTGTACCCAAAACATACAAAGAATTCTTACTATTCAACAACAAAAAGACAACCCAATTTTAAAATGGGGGAAAGATTTGAAGAGACATTTTTCTAAAGAAAATATATAGCTGGTTTCGGTTTTTTTTTTTTTTTTTTTTTTGAGGAAGCTTAGCCCTGAGCTAACTGCTGCCACTCCTCCTCTTTTTGCTAAGGAAGCCTGGCCCTGAGCTAACATCTGTGCCCATCTTCCTCTACTTTATATGTGGGATGCCTACCACAGCATGGCGTGCGAAGCAGTGCCATGTCCGCACCCAGGATCCTAACCAGCAAACCCTGGGCCGCCAAAGCGGGACGTGCGCAATGAACTGCTGTGCCACCAGCCAGCCCTATAGCTCCTTTCTGGTTTGACAAGAACTGGGAGCCCCACCAGGTTCTCGTTGTGAAGATCAGAGAAAATTTTCTCATGTTTCCAGCAGGGGGATAGAAAAAGTAACCATTTTGAAATATGCTCAGAGCTGCCTATTCTCCTTAGCAAGGCTTACCCTCAAGGGAAACTATTTTACCAGAGCCCAACCAACTAGGATTTTACCAAAGCCTAGCTGACATGGAGGAAGGCAAATACCCAACTTCAGCCACTTCTAGCCTTCCTGTCCTAAGGCTAAGGTGGGCGAGAGGGGAGAGAAGCTCAGAAACACTTGTGAGCATCACACCCCAGGGACAAAAGCTCACTAAAAGACTGAGACTTAATCATAGGACTGTAGAATGCTTCCCCTCCTCCTACGGCTTATCATCACTTAAATAGGCCTCCTGTATAACAGCAGAATTATAGCTATAAGAACTTCAAGATTCAGACCCTATTTAAAAAGGAGTCCCCAGGTAAACCCAAAGACAAAATCCAAGGACAAAACAAGGACACTAGAGGAAGTTTTAGCCTCTGATACCACAGCTGTAGCAAACAGTAAACAGCCTAATTCCTAGCCAGATAAATATAAAGTATCACACTAAAGGCCTAGCTACTTCAGTTTCTTTTACCCGATATATCATGTCCAGGTTCAACAAAAATTTACAAGTTATGCTAAAAGGCAAAAACATAGTTTGAAAAGATAAAGCAAACATCAGAACCAGACTCAGATATGGCAGAGATTTTGGGATTATGAGACAAAATTTAAAATAAACATGGTTATATGCTAAGGGTGCTAATGGAAAAAGTGGACAGCATGCAAGAACAGACAGGTGATGTAAGCAGAGAGAAGGAAACTCTAAGAAAGAAGCAAAAGGAAATTCAAGAAATTAAAAACATTGTAATGGAAATGAAGAATGCTTTTGATGAGCTCATCAGTAGGCTGGACATGGTCAAAGGAAGAATCAGTGAGCTTGAAGATATGTCAGCAGAAACTTCCCAAACTGAAAAGCAAAGAGAAAAAAGATTGAGGAAAAAAAGGAACAGAATATCCAAGAACTGTGGGACAATAACAAAAATAACAAGAACTGTGGGACAATAACAAAATATGTGTAATGGGAATACCAGAGGAGAAGAAAGAGAGAAAGGAGCAGAAGAAATATTTGAAGTAATAATGGCTGAGAATTTCTGAAATTAATGGTGGACACCAAAGCACAGAACCAGAAAGCTCAGAGAACACCAAGCAGGATAAATACTGAAAAAAATCTACACCTAGGTGTAGAAAACTACAGAATATTCAAACTATAGAAAACATTCAAATCACAGGAAATGAAAGACAAAGAGAAAATCTTGAAAGAAGCCAGGAGAGAAAACATATAAATGGCCAATAAGCATATAAAAATATGCTGAACATCCTTAGTCATCAGCGAAAGGCAAATCAAAACCACAAGATAGCACTTTACACCCACTAAGATGATTATAATAAAAAAGAGGAACAATAACAATTGTTGACGAAGATGTAGAGAAATTGGTCAAAATGTAAAACGGTGCAGGTGCTGTAGAAAACTTTGGCAATATTTCCTCAACACGGTAAACGTGGTTTACAATATGTACCATACCAGCAATTCTACTCCTAGGTATATATCCAAAAGAATTGAAAAGATACGTCCATACAAAAACTTGTATACACATGTTCACAGTAGCATTATTCATTATAGCCAAAAAGTGGAAAAAATCCAAATGTCCATCAACTAATGAGTGAATAAACAAAATGTGATATATCCATACAATGGAATATTATTCAACTATAAAAAGAAATGTAATACTGATATATGTTACAACATAGATGAACCTCTAAAACATGCTAAGTGAAAGAAGCCAGACACAAAAGGCCAAATATTGTATGATTTTATTTATATGAAATATCTAGAATAGGCAAATCCATAGAGACAAAAAGTAGATTATTGTTTGCCAGGGGCTGTGCAGAGGAGGGAATGGGGAGTAACTGCTAATGGGTACGTGGTTTCTTTTGGGGCAATGAAAATATTCTGAAATTTGATTGTGGTGATGGATACAACAACTCCATGAATATACCAAAAACCACTGTGAACTGTATACTTTGAAAGGAGGAACTTTATAGTATATAAATTGTATCTTAATAAAATAATTATTTAAATAAAAAATAAAACTAAAGTAAAAACTTAGCTATTTAGAAGTAGTAACAACTACATAATTAAGAATAAGGATAAGCAGAGATTTTCCTAAAGTACAGTCTTCCTATTATGATATGAATGGACCTGGCAGAAATTCTACAAATATTTCTTAGATGTCACAATGGCAGGAGGCCCATTTATCAATGGTCATCACGATATCTTAGAACAATTATCTTGAAGTAATGAGTTTATAATAAAATTTATAAAATCAATTTTATCACTTATTAGAAAGTAGGAAGTATTAATAACAGTTACCAACCAGTGTGGAAATATAATATGGCTATATTTCAGTCCAATATCTACATATCAATTAAAATTACAAATACACCCAAAAAAAGTTAATAAAAAGGCAAGTTTTTGGATTAAAAATATTTTGGAAGAGACAATACCCCTCCCCCATGATTGTTTATAAGATTTTTGACATTTGAGTCATTGCACAATCCTTGTAGAGCAAAATACACAAGAAATTCTCATTCCCAAAAGTCATAGATTCAAAGTAAGGAAAAACTTAGAATACACTGAACTTTGGCCAGCCACGGAAAATGACTTCAGTGAAACAGCTGCAAATAAGTTAAAACTAAAACTAAGCTAAACTAAACTCCAAATTAGTCAACTGATACTTTGTAGAAATCTTCAAAAGTAGTTAAAATTCGCCCAACCATGCAGACTGTTGTAAACTTTACATGTAATTAAAAGAAACAGAATTTTGGTAAATTGACAGAATTGGTAAATTCAGCAAACTGATTGTTCTGTGAATTGAAATTCAGAGAACTGGCTTTCCTTACTTCCCATCCCAGAGGACAGGAGTCCTTCCTCTTCTCCACATTGAATCCCTCCACCTGTGTTCTAGATCCCATCCCCTTCTGCTTTGTCTGGCTCTTGCTCTTTGGGAGAGAATCAGGAGTTTCATTTTTTCTTTCCTAGAGCCTCTACAGGGAGTTGAAGTCCTTCAGAGCCTGGAAAACATACTTGCTCTTGGAAGATCCCAATCCAAACAGTGCTGGACTCTGGCTATTTTTTAATACTCCTGCTCACTTTCTCCAGGGCTGGGCTCTACCAAAGAACTCTAATGACTGTGGCTTCTCATGAGCATTTGAAGAGAGGGGGTGGGGCACTAAGGCTTGGAGCAGTCTGAAACCAAGCACTGATGCTACCCAGAGCCTCTTCCTGCACTAAGAAGAAACAAATGAGGAACAGAGCCACTGAGACTCATCAGCCTCCCATCCTGTCATTCAGCATCATTCTTCACAAGGCAGGCCCTTTGGGTCATCTCTTCTTTCCCATTTGGTCATCCCCACACTGATCTCTTCTTCCTTACCCCTAGTTAATTCGCCCGTCCGCTGCTTCCTTGCCTTTTAGCCCTTCCCATCATGGACCCACTTCCCAATCTTACTTGTTCTGAAACCTCCATTTCATGGTGACAAACCTCTAAATTCTCAGGCTCTCTATATACCTCTGAGCTTCCACTTCCTATGTAAGAGAGCTGGCTTTCCTTAAGTACTTCACATCTGCACATTCTTTCACATGTCTGGGGAGGAGAGGGAAGGAGTCTCTACTCTTGGGGCTCCTCAAGGCCCAAACACAGACAACTACTTTTTCACAACCCCCTAACCTTTGATAATCATACCATCTTGTTATACAAGCCTCTACTGTCCTCAGTGTTGTCATGAAATGAATCTCCCCTCTTTTTCATCAAGGACTTCAGTGTAACTGTGCCTATATCCTTTGTTCTCGGCTGGTATCCTCAACTCCCTGGTCCTTTAGGCCTATAAAGCTACTAGCCATCATTCCTCTTAACAGTGTCTCTACTCCTTTAACATTTTCCTCAAGATCCCTAACATATAGTCTCCCTCTTGTCCCATTTTTCACAAAATCCCAACTCCTCTCCAGAGAGAATGAGATCATCAGGTATGATGGCCTCAAATTGCTGTCCTGTCCACCTTCCTCCCACACTGCCATCATACCCTTACACATGCACTTATCTGCATCCTCACTCATCTTCCCTTTCAGTCTTGAAGGAGGAGGTATCTCTCTTCTGTTAAAGACCAATTCCTTTTTGTAGTCATGGTTAATTCTTCAGTTCCTTTTCTCTCCTCTGGGACCTTGTTCCACTAAGCCATTGCCTCTCCATTAGCTCCATATCAGCAGTATTAAAACATGGTCCTGCTGCTTTCTTCCATGCAACTGTTCCTCAGTCCTTCCCCTTCCCATTCCTCCTCCCACTCTCCTGTTACCTATTCTTTCTTTCTTTCCTTACTGCACTCACTGAGTAGTGGTCCTTGATACTCTTGTCTCACTAACATCCTTTCTTAATTCTGAAATAGCAACCCCCTTCATGCCAGTCATTCACTTAACAAATACTGATTGAACATTACCTATGTGCAGGCACAGCATATATGTGCTACAAGAGTGAACAAACCAGTTTTCTGTTTAGTGCAGTATATAGACATTTAATCAAATATTCACACACCAGAAACTTGCACTGCCACAAAGGAGAAGTGATAACTGCCACAAAGGAGAAGTACCAGGCACTATGATAACCCATCATATGGAGATTTGACTTAGAGAGGTCAGGGAAGATGTCTGTGAGGAAGTGATGCTTCAGCTGAGATCTGAAGGTTAAATGAGAGGTCACTTAACAGAAGAAAGGACCAAAGCATGCCCTGGGTAAAAGGGCAAGTTTATGCCAAAGCTTTTTTTTTTTTTTTGAGGAAGATTACCCCTGAACTAACATCTGCCACCAATCCTGCTCTTTTTGCTGAGGAAGGCTGGCCCTGAGCTAAAATCTATGCCCATCTTCCTCTACTTTATATGTGGGATGCCTACCACACTGTGGTTTGTCAACCAGTGCCATGTCTGCACCCGGAATCTGAACTAGCCAACCTTGGGCTGCCAAAGTAGAATGTGTGCACTTAACCGCTGCAGCACTGGGCTGGCCCCTATGCCAAAGCATTTTTAACAATCAGTGTGAACGGGAGCTGCCATCTTCTTAAGTGATGTTGCCTTCTGCTCCCAAGATTGATCTGGATGGGCACATGAGTCAAATGTCAGGAGGGAGAAGAGACAAATCTTCCAAACAGAAGAATTCCAAATAATACACTACATATTATAACATATATCACATGTTCCACCCTCCAGGAGGTAGAGCTTAATCTCCCCTTCACTGAGTATGGGACTTAGTGACTCACTTCCAAAGAACGGAATATGGAAAGAGAAAAAAAACGTAGCTTTATAGTGGACAGACCTGATGTATACAACCGTAACTGAGTGATCAAAGTAAACATCACCAGTGACAATTCATGTTGGTATGTACCCCCTGATATGATGTGATGAGAAGAGCATTTCATCTCTGTGGCCCTTCTTCTTCCCAGTCTAATCATAAGGGGAACATCAGAGAAACCCAAATTGAGGGACATTCAACAAAATACCTGGCCAGGATTCTTCAAAACTGTTAAGGTCATGAAAAAACAAGGAAAGACAAAGAAAACTGTCACAGACCAGA
Organism: Equus asinus; assembly: GCF_041296235.1. Lineage (NCBI taxonomy): Eukaryota > Metazoa > Chordata > Mammalia > Perissodactyla > Equidae > Equus > Equus asinus. Next base: position 90,313,659 of record NC_091809.1, on the reverse strand, counting down.
GGAGACTAACTAAACATGAAGACTAAATGCAATGTGGTATTTTGCACTGAATCCAGGATAAGGACATTAGTGAAAACACTGGTGAAATCAGAACAAAGTCCAGAGCTTAGTTAATAGTGATGTACCAATGTTAACCTCTCATTTTTGACAAATGTATCATAATTATTTAAGATATTCTCATCAGAGGAAACTGGGTAAACAGTATATGGGAACTCAGTACTATCTTTGCAACTTTTCTATAAATCTAAAATTACTCAAAAATAAAATTTTTAAAAAATCAGTAGCAGAAAATGAAGCAGAATAAAAGGAAAAACAGAAACTAGATACACAGAAAAAGTCTTGATGGTATTTGAGTTTCTGTTGTATTTGCCAGTCTTCTCCCAGGTTTGGTAACCTGGGCCAATAAATCTACCCTCCTTTCCTAAGCTAAATTCAGTTAGGTTTCTTTCACATGCCATTAAGTTTTCACTCTTCCACACTGTCACTACTGTTTTACCTCATCCTTCAAGATCTGGTTCCAGTGTCATCTTTCTGACACCATTTGCTGATGTCCCAACCCAGGGTTGGATTAGGAATCCCCTCTATGCCCACAATCCCATGTTTTCCTCTATCATTATACTTCGTGGTGCCAATGCGCAGATTTGTCTTCATAGCTCACTGTGAGCTCCTTAGTCCTATCTTAACTATGTATCTTAAGTATAAAGCTGACACATAATGGACACTTACATGTGTCTTCAACAAATGAAAAAAAGCAAAAAAATGCATTTAGGTTCTCTTATAGGAAAAACTCTAGCCCCATAAAACACCTGTCCCCTTCTCTAGCTATAGATTTCTCTCCTTCCCTGCAGTCAAGCCTCTTTGAAGAGTAGGCTGTACTCCAAGTCTTCAGTTCCTAACTGCTCACTCATTGTTTTACTGAGCGCCAACCAGTTTCCACCCTACCACTCCACCTACCCTGTTGTCACCAAGGTCAGCGGTGGCCTCCCTTTGGCCCACTCCAATGGATACCTTTCGGTCCTTAACTCCCTGGCCTCTTCTGTTTCATGTCAACCCTGATGATCACTCTCTCCGTTGTGGCTTCTTTGCTGGCCTTTCGCCTAGCGTCAGTGGCACCACTTGCCTCCCTTTATTTCTCCTCCCTCTCTGGCTACTCCTCATTTTTCTTTGAAGGCTGCTCCTTCTCTCCTCAACCTGGAGCTTCTCAGGGTTTGTTCTAGTCCCCCTTCTCTTCCCAAAATATACATGCTGTCCCTGAGCAATCTTTTTTTTTTTTTTTTGAGGAAGATTAGCCCTAAGCTAACTGCTGCCAATCCTCCTCTTTTTTCTGAGGAGGACTGGCCCTGAGCTAACATCTGTACCCATCTTCCTCTACTTTATACGTGCGACGCCTACCACAGCATGGCTTGCCAAGCAGTGTCATGTCCGCACCCAGGATCCGAACCAGCGAACCCTGGGCTGCCGAAGCAGAACATGTGCACTTAACCACTGCACCACTGGGCCGGCCCTGTCCCTGAGCAATCTTATTCACTCCTATAGCTTCACTTACCATTTGTCACATTTACCATATAAGGTAACCCAAACCTAAGGCAATTTCCAATGAGAAAAATCCAAAAACCTTTTTGACCAACCTGAAAATATATACCTTTAGAGATGAGCATGAAACAATCAAAAGTCTACTTCTATTAGTTAATGGTCTTTATTATACATATATTTAAATTAATACATCATATAAAATATTGATTTATAAATATTGTTTTCTTTCCATTCTCATAATTCACTAAACAACTTTATGCACACTCTTAACATTCATCCTCCAAAGCAGAGTCTTTCTCATTATTAGAGTCACTTTTTCAGCCATCTTACACATTTTCCAAAACAGATGACCTTCTTCTCTTCAGTCTAAGCAAAGAGTTTGGGAGAGGACACAGTGCAATTTGAATCCACATATGATGCAGTCATTGGAAAGTTTATCCCATTTGCATCACACTCGGGCAGTTGGTTTTTGGCATGCATCCTGCAAGAGTGTATTTGTGACCTCTAAAAATCACTTAATGTACTGCCTTTTTAAAATAATTTTTTAATTGTTAATTTCTTTACTGAAGTGTAACATTCATACAGAAGAAGGCAGAAATCATAGTATTAGGTTCAATGAATTGTCACAAAGTGTAACACCCATATAACTCAGGTCAAGAAATAGAACATTTCCAGCATCCCAGAAGCCCCTCCCAAGTACTACTGTATTACTTTTTAAAGCTATCTTTAAAAAGCATATTTAGAGACATCCAACACATGCAGTTGTGAGGTCATACTACAGGAATAGTTACCAAAGCTGTGTTAAATTTCTTTGACTATGGATTCTGTGGCAAGTGAACTATACAAGCATCCAAAATAGCATTGTTGAGGACATTTCAAGTTAATGGGTCTTGCCAAAACAGTGAAAATAGTTAGCATTTATTGAGCACTTACTATGTGCCAGGTACATGGTACTTTACATATATTAAATAATTTAATCCTTAGCCCCACTTTATAGATGAGAAAACTGAGGCAGAGATAGGTTAAGCAACATTCCAAAAGCCACACAGCTTGTAAATGGCAGACTCTGGACCCCAAGCCAAGCAGCCTAGTTCCAGAGTCCACAAGCTTAGTCACCATACCATACTGCCCTATCCAGTGGTTTGTTGTTCAAAATAAAGTAAATGAGAGCAAACCCTGTAATATGAGAGACTCTGTAAGGACTCAAATATCAGGTTACTCCCTCTTTCCTGAGGGATGATTTTGGAAAAACAAGAAAGCAAAAACCTCACTCTATATTCAAACTTATACGGTATTTGCAGATGACTCCCAAATATTTATGTCCATCCCAGACCACTCTTCTAGGCTGCAGACCTACCTACCCAACAGGCACTTCAAAGTCAGCAGCCCAAATGGAAAGTCATCATCTTTCTATATCAATCCCTTGAAAGCTGCTCTGGCTCCTTTTGTCCAGCACAGTGAAAGTCACCACCATCTACCCAGCTGCCCAAGCCAGAAACCTGGTGTTATCAAGGACTCAGCCTCTCCTTCACTTCTTTCAAAATCACACTTCCGCCTGATTTAACTGAAACTTTGTTCTCTCTCCCCAGAAGTTCGCGATTTCTTTGTACCATTTGTACACATCTCAAGTCCAGAATACCTTTGGACTCAAAGCCTACTCACAGTCGTAAGAAAAGACAAAAGAGGAGGGGTCAAAACTTTTTAATATTCTCCACCTGTCTGTTTTCACTTCTCTCCATTTTCTCTCCCCCACTGGCTCCTCAATTCCCACCTCCCTGCCCAGTCTCTTTCCTTTTCTGGGGAGTATACCCTGAATTAGACCACCATCCACAAATCTCTTCGTTCCAATACCCTCCAATCTCTAGCTTCAAATTTAGGATGAAAGTGGAAATGAGGGAAAGAGAACTAGGTGATGAGGAAGGGAAAAGGCAGAAAGAGCATGGGATAAACAGAAGTGACTAGGAGGAGGGGATGGAGAGAGTAAGCCGAAGAAGAGGATGGGGAAGAGGAGCACGGGGAAAAGACGGAAGACAGACGGGAATGGGGCAAAGGTGGGAGGAAAAGGGATGACGAGGAGGTGACAGACAAGTTGAGGAGAAAGAGGTGAGGAGGAGAGATGGGGAGAGTGGATGCGGCGACAGGGAAGGGAGAAGGGTTGGGAAAGGAGATGGGAGAATCTGATGTGCAGAAGAGGTTGGGGAGACAGGATCAAGGAGAAGGGGATGGAAAGAAAAGGATGGGAGAAGGGGTGAGAAGAGGGGATGGGGAGAAAGAGAGAGGAGAGGGAGAAAAAAGGGTTGGGAGGGAGAAGGGACGAGAGGGAGAAGAGGACAGTGAGGCAGAAAAGGTGACGACGGGGGAATAGAGAGTGGGAAAGAAGATGGACGAGGAGGACGAGAAGGAAAGGGCCGGAGGAGAGAGGATGTAGAGACGGGATGGGAAGAAGGGTCGGGGCGCAGGGACTGGGAGAAGAGAGGAGAACCGGGACGGCGGGTCGCTAGAGCTGGATCCGGCGCCGGGGACTTGGGCCGGGAAGTCGAGGGGCGGAGGGACGGCGGACGGGCGGTGGGGGCGCCGCGGCGAGAGCGTGGGGGCGGGGGCGGGGGCTCCGCGGGCGGAGGGGCGGGGGCTCGGGTTACCGCGCGGAGGGCGGGGGAGGGGAGGGGAGGGGAGGGGAGGGGTCGAGGGGCCGGGGCGGCGAATCTCGCATCCTCCGCGGGGAGGCTGTGGAGGAGGCGGCGCCCCGGCGGCGGTGACGGCGGCGGACGGACCGACCGACGGCCAGGGGCGCGCGGACCGACGGCCGGCTGCCTGGATCTGATCGCTGGCCCGGAGACGGCGGCGGCGGACGATGCGCGGCTCCAGGCCCCGCGCGGGCGGGCGCTGCCCGGGGGGCTGACCGCGGCCGGACGGCGCCCCAGGAACGGGCGAGGGAGCCCGCGCCGCGCGGAGGTCAGTGCCCGCGGCCGCCCGGCTCGTCCGGCCGCGCCTGCCGGGTCCGCCGGCCTCTCCCGGGCGGCGGCAGCGGCGGTGGAGCCGGGGGCTTTGTTCTGAGCCGGAGACAATGGGGGAGGGGGGGCCTGGGCCTGCGGGACGAGGGCGAGCGTGAACACGAGCGTGGGGGCAGGGCCTGGGGGTCTTTGTGTGCTTGTGTCATCGAGTCGGGTTGTGTGGCGGCGTGAGAGTGCCTGGGGTGCGGGGTGCGGGCAGGGCGTGTGTGTGTTACCCCGAGTGTGAGTGCATCGGATGAGTGTGAGTCAGTGCGTGTCACTGGGAGGTTGTGTTTCCGTGTGTATCTGTCTGGCCGTGTGTGTATGTGCGTGTCACTCCGAGAGTGTGTGGGTCAGAATGAGTGTGTGTCATGGTGAGCGAGTCCCTGTGAGGGAGTGTGTGTGTGTGAGGGAGTGTGTGTGTGTTTTGCCCGCCTCTGTGGGAGCCATGTGTCAGAATGTGGAGGATGGGTGTGTGACAGACAAACTGAGACAGAGACAAAGAAACTGCAGGGGGAGAAATAAAGAGAAGCAGAGGAGAGTCAGGGGAAGCCTGAAGTGGAGGTGGGTCACCTAGACTGCTGTTCTGAGTGTGTGCTCAGCATACCTAGTCAGAATCCTGTGTGGGGCTTGGAGAGAGGTCACTGTCGGCCTGGTCCCACGTGGAGGGGGTGGGGAGAAGGAGGTCTAGAAGCACAATGAACTCAGTGTGGCGTGGGCTGGGCCAGCAGCCACTGGGTCATAGGCCAGAAAAATATTGTTGCTTATGTCAACTTCTCCAATACCCACAGGGGACACAGTCATAGCCCTACTTAACCCACGGGGGACACAGTACCAGGCAACACACATGGACAAGAGACGCCTTCACAGCGATGACACACCCCCAGAAAGCACTGTCAGAGCCAACACACACCTTTAGAAGATGCTCTCAGGACAACACACACCCACGGCAGAAATGGTGCAGCCAACACACTCCTACAGGATCATTGTTGAGGCCAACACATACCATGGGGGACACTGTTACTGCTAGCATCTTTCCAGAGACACTGTCACAGCAATACACATCCATTGGAAACAATGTCACAGCCAACTCATCTAGGTTGTACTTCATTAGAGCTGCCTATACAAGCAGGTGTCCCTGAGACCTGACACTAACAGCAGGCTGTGTTGCAACTGCCCTTACCACATACCCACTTGTACAACCCATAGGAGATGCACTTTTAGGTGACATGCACACACCACAGGGTGAGCTGTCCCAACTGCTCAAGAAACTCCCATTAACTTAGGATGTTCACACCATTACTCCTTTTCATCCACAGACTTCCCAGGCTTACTCTCTTGTTCCCTGAAAACTTGGGGATGTGGATCAGTCTTCCCCTCACCCTGTATCCTGCCATGATTCTAAGGGTCCCTCCAACACCCCAGCCTTATATTTTCTTGAGCTCATTAGCTCCTGGTACCTTCTCCCCTCCCAGGACCACTCTGTAGTACTGGTCCATCTCTAAACTTCTAAACTCCTGCATTGCCCTCTCTGCCCACTGCTTCCTATGTCTTTCTAGTTGTCGGATGCCTTGGCTCCCATTTCACTTACTCTTCAACCTCATAATGACATCTTGCCCTTAACCTCTTTGCTTTCTCCTAATCTGCCCCTTCTGGCTTTGTGCTCTCCTTCCAGTTTATGCACCCAGAACCATCCTTCAACCACTCCTTGGCCACTCTTTGTTCCGTTGTTCCTGAGCTTCCCCATCCCGCAGTCTCAACCTTGCTGGAATGATTTCCCAACCACACCAAGTGATGCTTCTATAAATTTATGCTTCTATAAATTCCACCCTCAAGTGGGCCCTCTATAAATAAATAGATGAAATTTTTTCTATTTTCTTCACACCCCTTAACCTCACATCCCTCACCCCATTATTTTCAGTAGATTAATTAGTCAGTCTGCTGGTTCATTCACTCAGCAAACACATGTTAAGCACCGGCTCTGTGCCAGGCATTGTGGTAGGTGCTGGCATCACAAGGGTGAACAAAATGGACATGGTCCTTACTTTTATGGAGCTTACAGGCTTTAGGGTGAGTGCTATAACATGACAGCATATAGCATGAAGTCAGAAGCAGCCTTCTGGAGAAAGTGACATTTAAGCTTAAGCTTGATGGATAAGTAGGAAGTTGACCAAGCAAAGGAGAGGTGGAGGTGAGGTGGGGTGGGTGGAGAATATTCCAAGCCAAGGAAGCAGCATGGAAAAGCCCACATGCAAGAAAGTATTGTGTGTTTGACAGATAAAGCAATCCACTGAGCCTGGCACTAATACCATGATATGAAGAAAAGTGAGAGAGTCTAGGAGAGGTAGATAGAGGGTTAATTAGATCACCTAGTTCTGGTAGGTCATACCAAAAAATTTAACCCATGAGTAATGGAAAGTCACCAAATCATTTGAAGCTGTGGTGTGACATTATCAGATCTGTTTTAGAAGTACCACCCTGACAGCAGTGGAGAGACTGTAGAGAGGAGTCTGAAAAGAAGGAGGATGGGGCCGGCCCCATGGCCAAGTGGTTAAGTTCACGTGCTCTGCTTTGGCGGCTCAGGGTTTCCCCGGTTCGGATCCTGGGCACAGACATTGTACCACTCATTAAGCCATGCTGAGGTGGCGTCCCACATGCCACAACTAGAAGGACCCACAACTAAAAATATACAACTATGTACCAGGGGGCTTTGGGGAAAAAAAGGAAAAATAAAATCTTTTAAAAAAGAAGAAGGAGGATAGTTGGCTGTTGCAGAAACCCAGGAGGGGATAACACTGGCCTGAACTGGAGTAGTGGGAGTAGAAAGGGAGGAACTAGATCGTTTCAAGAGTTCTCTAGGCAGTGGGGTCAGCAAGGCTTAGTGACAGAATGGATGTGGAGGATGAGGAAGAGGGAGGAGGCAAGAATAGACAACCTGGCCTATTCACTCAAAGAAAATTGAGACCATCCGGTTTGAATTCTCTCAGCTTTCTGCCTCCTCCCTCAAATTTCATCTGCAACCTCCTCAATCTTTTCTCCTTCTGTCTTATAATAACGAAGAGGTGTGTCTTCTATGTAAGACCCCTCTTCCACCTGTGTTGTGGATCCCATCCCCTCCTTCTTCCATGGGGACCTCACTCAACTAATTATTCCATGTCTGTCCGTGTCTCTAGCTTCTCCATCTATACCCATTTCTCCTGCGAGCACATGAAGAGCCTCCAGTCTCTCCTATCTTCCTTAACCCTGTAATACCCGATTAGCTAAGAGACTGTATCACTTTGCTTCACTGACACATTTTGTGAAAGGATCTTCTGCATGGAGCTGTTCCCACTTCCTGCCCCTCCAATGTAACTGCTCTCCCTAAGAGAAAGTGACCTCTCACCTACCAGATCTAGGGACTCTTTCAAAAATCCTCAACTGCTTGACCTCTTGGTAAGGTCTGACATTGTTGGCCATTCTTTTGTCTTTGAATCATTCTTGTCTTATGGCTTCTGAGCCACCATTTTACTCTATCAACGATTAACAGCTCTCTTGTTATAGCTGTCAACAATTAAAGCTCTCATGTGCCAACCACGTTGCTAGTTGATGGGAATACGCACTATGATAGAAAACACTCTTCCTACCCTCAAGAAGTTTAAACCTCAGTAGAGGAGACAGGCAGATAAACAGATGATTACATTATGGTGGCATACATGCATCTCTCTCCCAGAGCTGCTCCTGACTGTTCCTTCTCAGTCTGCTTTGGGGGCTCTTTTGGGTGGCCCCTACTGTTACTGTTCCAAGGTTGCATATTATTCATCTTGGGGTTCTGGCTTGGACCTTCTTATCGTCTCACTGTATACATCCCCCCGGGTGATCCATCTCATTCATTTCCTGGGCTTTAATTATCATCTATATAGGCCGGTGACTCCCAAATATCTACCTCTTCCACACCTCTCTTCTGACCTGCAGACCTGCATATCTGCTTCCTACCTGATCTTTACTATATAGCTCACAAACCCCTTAACATGTCCAAACCTGAACTCATCATTCCTTCCTCCCCCACACCACCATCCTCACTTAGTTACCAAGCTGCAAACCCAGAAATTAACTGTAGCCACCCCCATCTCCACATGTCCTACAACCCAGAAAGTCATGGGAACCTGTTGGTTCTACTCCTTTCCAGGTCTCTGATATCCCATCCCATTTTCTCCATGACTTCAGTTACTGCCCTCACCTCACCATTTTTTCACATAAGTTACTACAAGAGCCACCTAACTTGTCTCCATAGACTTCTACTCTTCCCTCTTCCAATCCCTTCTTTTCATTGCAGCAAGAGAGATCTCCCTAAGGCGCAAATCCAGCCATGTCATTCCCTGCTCAGCATTCTTCAGTGTCTTTACATTGTCTTGGGTGAAATTTCTACTTTAATGAGGGTTGTGAGATCCTTCCTGATCTGACCCTCAGCCTCCCAGCCACATCGCCTGTCCCATCTCCCTAGCTTCCTCACATTGCGAGTTCCAGCCATATTAAATTCCTTGTAGTTCCCCAAAGACATTACATTCTTCCATGCTTCTGGCCCTTTGCATATACTGCTTTCTGCCCGAAAAGCCCTTCACTCCCTTCTTCTCCTGACTAACCCACTCCCATCCTCAGATTAGTCTCAAACCCTGCCTTTCCTGACTCCACCAGGCAGGCTTGGGATCCTCTTGTCTCACTGTTGTCATTGCCTCTTACCTGTTCTGTCTCTCTAACTGGGCTGGGCTACCTCCTTGATGGCAGTGTTGCATATTATCATCTTCATGTCTCCAGTGCCCCTCTACAGATGCTTGGCAATAAACAAATGAATGAATAAATGAGGCACCTCACAGCGTATCCCTCATCCTCATTCATTCTTCAGAGACTGACATCTGGTCTCAACTGCCCACACAATCGAGACATTTCCACCCATACCCACTTATCCCACTGGAGACATTTCCACTCCCCTCTCCCACAACTTATCCTTCCTCACCTTACACGCTCTCCTCCTTTCTTTCACCTGGGCTTCTCTTTTCCTGGATCCTCTTCCTCTCCCCTGTGTGCTTTATTTCTCTTTCATTTAGTTAGCAGATATTTAAGGAGCACCAGAAATTTGCAGATCCAAATCTACTGGGCCAGGTTCCTTTTGGAATTCTTGGAGATAGTGGAAGATGAGGAAGCTGTGACCTGCCATCAGGCCACAGGCACCACAGTGCCTCGCCATCCACTCCACTCTACCAGGCCACCTTCCCTGGAGGTGCCATATGCTGCTCCTTCCTCTAATGCTCCCTCACATACACCCGCTCTGGGCCCTCCAACTCCTGGCACCCTGGCCCCTGCTCCTCTTATCAGCTTCCCGGGTACTTGTGTTCTCTTCCTTTTCCCTCTCCTGCCTATCAGTGGTAACAGAAGCAAGACTGGACTCTCTGATGCCTGGGTACCTGCAAGCAAAAGCCCTTCCCAGGGGCTTATGTTGTTGGATCTCATGTTTGTCCTGGCTTCCCACTGCCTACTCCTTCCTTTAGCTCCAGTGTCCATGTTTCCTAGGTAACCCTCTGACTCCCAGGCATTTTCAACTGCTGCCACTTGGTAGGGCCTTCTCAGTTCCTGTGTCCCCTGGTGAGAGGACACCCCCCCGCCCCCCACAGTCCATCTGGAACCCCCAAGCCTGAGTCAGGATACCCCTCTGTGTTCTTAGCATACTAGAATGTCCTTGTTTATGTCTCTCTGTCTAAGCTGCTCCCTGGAAGGAGCTGTTATCTCTCAGAGCCTAGTTCACACCTCCCATACTGGAGGAGGGGAAAGAGAAAAGGAGGGGGGGGCTACACCTCACACCCTTCATCCACACCATTTGCCACCTGGGTGACTTTAGCTTCTCTGAGCTCCCCTTTCCTCAGGTGAAAATGGAGGTAACATTAAGAGAGCTGTTTTGAGGATTCAAAAGCAAACTATTAAGTGCTCAACTCTTAACTTAGTTAATTTTACTTCCAATATCTCAGTCCCTCTACTGTGCTCTCCTGCCCTTCGACCTCCCACTTCTGCAAACTTACTCTTTCCTCTCGATATCTCTGGGTTGCTACATCTCCAACTTCTCTGCTAGCTCCAGCCTCGCTGGCCTCCTCTGCAACCTGAACTCTGATTGTCATGGTCAGACCTTAGGACCAGGCCTTGCTGCCCGTCAACACCAGCCCAGCTCCCTCACTCTTCCCGGGTCTCCCTACCTGTGAAGACCACGAAGGCAGGACTCAATCTATCCTGGTCACTGCTCTATCTCTACTGCTTTGTGTGGTGTTTGGCACATGGTAGGTCTTCAATAGATATTTGTTGAATAAATCTATTAATGAATCATTTCACACTCTAGGCCTACCTCTCCCCATTTTTCTCTTTGTCCCCTGGAGACCTCCAAAGATCCTCTGGTTCCTCCCTCTGTCTCACCACCTGACCCCAGCCTGATCCTCTACATGGACTAGCAGTTGCCTCATCACTCATCTTCTCCTCTAACTCACCTTGTGCACACTGCTACAGTTATACTCCTAAAGCAGAACTTTGCTCATTCTCCCTCCCTGTTCTGTTACCTGGCAAGTTACATGACCCTTTATCAGCATATTCCAAGCCCTCCAGCAGAGAAGCAATATGGTGTAACAGCACTAGCTTTGGGATCTGTCAGAGCTGCATTCCAGATGTCTCTCTGCTACCCACTCTAAGCCTCAGTTTCCTCATCTGTGAAATAACACTTACCCCAGGGTTATTGTCTGTGTCTGGCACACAACAATAGCAGCTGATATTTACTGAGCCTTCACTGTGTGCCAGACACCATGCTAAGTTTTTTGTAGCATTTTTTCATTTATCCCTCATATCAACCATATAAAGTAGGCACTTTAGTACCCATATTACAGAAGAGGAAGCTAAAGCTTAGAAAGGTTAAACACCTTGCCCCAGTTACGCTATTAAGTAGCAGAGTCAGGATCTGAACTCAAGTCTGACTGACAGCAGAGCCTATCTTAACCACTGTAACAATAGCTCATGCTTGCCCACTTATAAAATGTTTACTGGGTACCAGACATTGTTCTAACTGCAAACACAGTGTAGGAAGTATCATTATTGTCCTTATTTTGTAAATGGGGAAATGGAAGCACTGAAAAATTAAATGGTTTGCCTAAGGTCACACAGCTAGTAAGTGTGAAGCTGGGCAAAAATCCAGTTGGTTTGGCCCCAGAGTCCTCGTCTTCACCACTGTCTTGTCCTGCCCGACTATGATATGTTGCCTCCCTATTCTAGGAGTGCAGTAAGTGTGCATTGATGAATGAATCTATGCTGACGTCTGGTCTGTGGCTAGTTGTTAGTTAATTTGTGTTCTCTCATTTCCCACTGCAGGAGGCTTGTACCCTTAGGACTCTCCTGAAATTATTCTCCCCAAGATCATTAGTAACTCCTTACTGCTAAAATCAGGTGCCCACTTCCCAGCCCCATCTTACTTGAACTCTCAGCAGCACTGGACACTACCGATGCCTCCTTCCTTGTTGAAATGGTTCCTCCTTTAACTTCTGTGATACTTCCTCCTTCTCCTTCTCCTCCAAGAAGAATAAAGGTCTCCTCAGTCTGCCCCTTAAATTGGACTGTTCTTCAGGGTTCCATCCTACACTCTCTTCTCACTTTACATGTTCCATCTGATGGGTCTCCACGCCCACGGCTTTCATTTACCCCTTGATTTGCCCAAATCCATATCTCCAACCCACGCCTCTCCCCTATGCTCCAGACTTGCAAATCCAACTGTGCCTGGGACATTTCCACATGGGGATCCCAACAGGCACCCGATAAATGGCTTCTCCTTTGTGGTAACTGAATGGCACCACTTTAATAACCAAGAAAGAACTGTGGGAGTCAGTCTAGAGCCCTTCCATTCCCTCACCCTTCCCAAAGAGTCACTGGCCAAGTCCTGTTGACTTCACCTCCTCACATCTTTCTTATCTGTGTCCCCTCAGTCCCACTCTACTGACTTGGGCTATTACAGACACCTCATACCTGTTCTCCCTCCTCCCGTAGGTTCTCTTCTTCAAGCTTCCATCGTCTTGCTAGGATTCTCTCCCCTCAGGTCCCCTGTAATTCCTTCTCTATATCTCTCCCTTCTCCCTGATTCCCAGGCAACATGGATTGCACAGTCCTGGGTTCAAATTGAAGCTGTATTAACTCAGGAAAGTTGTTTTACTTCAAGCCCCAATTTCTTCAATGGAAGGCGAGACACCTTCTTCACATTTTGTTAGGATGATTAAATGAGATACTGTCTGTGAATTTCCTGGCATAGGGCTCAGCACACCTTAAAAGCTCAGAAGATTGACTTTCCCTCCGCCTCCTCTGCTCACATTTGTCCCCAGCCTTCCCTGAGGTGCCTCCTGGGAACTAGTCCTTGAGAGGGACAGAGCCAAGCTCTGGCACTGCCCTGGCCACTGTCCCCTGGGGTTGTCCCAGGGAATCCAGGAAAGCCAGTTTGTCAGCCTTCTTCTCCCTCCTCCCTTCCTCATGCCTCCTGTCCTATCCTCCCACCTTCCTCCAGCTCCGGCTCCCACCTCTGTCTGCCTCCCCTCAACCTCTCCAGGCTTGCTGTTCCTGTCTCTGACTTACCTCTCTTTTCTGCATTAATTCCACTCCCTCTTTGCTTTGCCGGACATGTTGACATTCACTCTCCCTCAGTTTTGTTCCCTATCATCCCCCCTCCCAGAACTCTTGCCTCTCTTCCTTTCTCCTTTATGTCTAACCCTGTATCTCCACCTCCAGTTGTTCACTGTGGCTGTCCTTGTCTTCCTCCACTTCTGCTTCAATGTGCCTTTCATAGCCCCCTCCTCACCCTGTTGTCTTTCTGGTCGCTGCCCCTCCCTGGCCCTGGGACAGGAAGTTGAGGGAGGAGGCCTGGGCGGTGCCAGCTCCCCGGGTCTGCTTCCCCTTCTGTACCTCAGGCTACTCCTCTACTTCCTTCTGGAGCACCCCCTTCCCTTGTGGGCCCCCCCCCAGCCCACCTCTCTTTCCTCTCCTGTTCCCCGTGCTCCCAGGTCCTATGGACACACAGGCTGCGGGAGGGGGTAGGATTGACATCACATTTCAGGCCCCAATGAACAGTCTCGCCCCTCCCCCTCCTAATGAGAACCAGCTGTGGTTCCAGAGGCCCAGATGTGGGGCTAGAGGGGGAGAGCAGGATGGAGCCAGAGGACAGAGTAACAGGACCAGGACAGAGTGAGGGCATGTAGCAAGGCAGACCGGCTGGGAGAAGAGATGTGACAGTCCAGGGGTAAAAAGAAGACAGATCTGCGCAGGAGGCAGGACAGATTGGGGGGAGACAGATGAGCGGTTTAGGCCAGATCTGGGGGAAGGGATGGGACGGACTTGAAGAAGGAAAGAAACAGGAAGAGAGAAGAGGAGCAAGACTTGGGGAAGAGGCAGTGAGAAACACTGGACAGATGGGGGGAGATGGTGCTGAGAAGAGAGTTGGAGAGAGGATGAGACGGTCTCGGGAGAGAGTCTGGAGTTCGAGTTTGGAACTGGAAGCCTTGGAGCAGGAAGTGATGAGGCACAGTCCAGACAGAGGCCCCAGGGACCCAGAGGTCACAGCTGCAGCCGCAGAGCTGACCACGAGTGCCCCGGCAGCATGTGTGAGAGCACGCCTGTGTGTGGGTGGGTCTGTGCACGTGCCTGCCTGTGTGAGTCTCTGTATACGTGAAAGTGGGTCTGTCCGTGTGTGTGGGCTGTGTGTGTGTAACTGTGCCTTTGTTTGTATGGGGAGAGTGTCTGTGGGTGTGAATATGCCTGTCCATGGGAGGCCAGTGAGAAAATGTCTTTCTATGTGTATGCATGTGTCTGTATGTATACCTGAATGGGGGGCGGGGAGGTTCCATGTGAATGAATATGCCCATCTGTGTGTGTGAAAACATGCTGCTCTCTATCTGTGAGGAAAGGTATCTGTGTATGTGTGTTGGCTGTGGATGTGTTAAAGTTGCCTCTGTGCATGTGTGTATGAGTATGTGTTGAATATGCCTATCTGCTTGCGAGTCTGTGCCTGGCTGTGTGAGGTCTGTGACTTTGTGAGTATGCACCTTTGCGTGTCCACTGTGAGAGTGTATTGGGGAGTTTGCTTTGGACAGGGACCCAGGTTGGGTGATGAGGAGGGCACTGGGGTCTACACAGGTTGGGAGAAGGGGCATCTGCCTGGGCCTGAATCCCTTCTCTTCAAGACTGATCATTCACCTGAGCTTTTTTCTCATGCCATTCATACATCCTTTCATTCAGAAAATTTACTGATCATGTACTATATACCATCCTCCATGTTACACACAATAGTGAGTAAGATACATTCCTGGCCCTCAAACAGCTGATATTCTCTCTGGGTGGGGAGACAGAGAATTATAATACAGCATATAATAAGTACATTGACCCCACTGTCCATTATCTTCTCTTCCTCACAACCATAACTGCTTTCTGTCCACTGACTGATTAAATGAATAGGACCAACTCTTTTATTTTAAGTTTTTTTTAAAAGATTTTATTTTTCCTTTTTCTCCCCAGAGCCTCCCAGTACATAGTTGTGTATTTTTAGTTGTGGGTCCTTCTAGTTGTGGCATGTGGGATGCCGCCTCAGCATGGCCTGATGAGCAGTGCCATGTCCGCACCCAGGATTTGAACCGGCAAAACCCTGGGCCACCGAAGTGGAGCCCGCAAACTTAACGACTTGGCCATGGGGCCAGCCCTGAATAGGACCAACTCTTAACCCTTGATCTCTAACCCAGTCTCTAGGCCTAGATCCCTGACCAGGGCCCCTGGCCATCCTGTACACGCAGCCTCTCCCTTCTTTGAGTCAGGCCTGTGTTCACTCTGACTTTCTTCTTCTGAATTCCTCTGACCTATTATTCCATCTGGCAGCTCCACGGGTTCCTCAGACTTGAGACCCCGGGAGAGGGGCCGTAGTGCACACGTAGAACCCCAGAACTCTAAAGCCAAGATGAGGGGACCTATCAGGGATGGTGTTGGGAACTGATGAGACAGCATCCACCAAATGCCCAACTCTGAGCTTCTTGCTTCCATTGCCTCTAATTCCCACAAACCCCCATAAGGTAGGTATTACATAGCCATTGTACAGATTAGGAAAATAACAGTCAGACTGGGACTCAAACCCAACTCAAACTCCAGAGTCCCTGCTCCTTTTATTGCCTCACACAGGTAGGAAAGATGGGGGTTGGAAGTATAAGAGGGAAGTCAGACATTCTCCTCCCGTAGGAGGACAGGAAGTCCTAGAGCAGAGCAAATCTATAAAGACCTAAGGATACACTTCTATAGCCACACTTCTGACCGTGGTACCTCAGAGGCATGGGCTCACGTGTGTTTGTATATGTCGTCTGAGTTAGCATGTCTGTGGACGTTTCTCTCTGTGTCAGTATGTGAGTGCAGTGGTGTGGAATTATGAGGTTCTGACCATTCTTCAGCAGCGATTGCCTGCTAACGCTATACTTCTAATAAATGCTGGAGAATCAGAGACCAGGACTCTCAAGTTGCTGCCTTCCAGGCGCCTCCAGTTCAGCATCGGGGGCGGACACATGACTGTGCAGTTTATTGTCAGCGTGCACTAAAAGCAGTGGGAGCCCAGTAGAGGGTACAGTAGGCTTTGCAGAGGGGTGAGGGAGATGTCATAGAAGATTCCACACAAGACAGGACATTTGAACTGGATCTTGAAGTTTGAGTAGGAGATGGCCAGTTGGAGAAGACTTTTAGAAGATATCTCAGGTGCGAGAATAGTGTCTACAAGGGAAGGAGTTGGGGAGGGGCATGGTAATGGGTCGAGCATTGTAATGCAGAGTTGTGGAAAGGCAGGTAAAGGTGGGCACACCAGAGAGGTTGACAGGGCTCAGATCAGGAAGATATATTAAGGAGGTTGGACTTTATCTTGTGGGCCAGAAGTTCTATACCTACAGTCCATGAACTCCTTGCAGACACAAGTTTGTGTGTGTGTGTGTGTACCTGCATTTTTTTTTCCATAGAGGGGCAGCAGTTTTCTGCTGTCAGTAATGGCGAACCAGTGGAAGCCATTCATCAGGAGAGGTTTGGTGAGAGCTGTGTGGATAGCTCTGGCCAGGTGGAGATGGATCAGAGGGTCCAAGCCAGGAGGCAGGGGGACCAGTGAGGAGCTGTTGCAGGAATCAAAAGGAGAGATGACAGTGCTTGTACTGGGCCAGCAGCAGCGTGAAAAGAGGAAAGGGCAGACTTGAGACAAATCTAGTTGAGATGGTCAGGTTTTTATGACTAATTGGAAATCAGCCCAAAGAAAAGCAAGGATGCACAGAGAGCTTCTGGATTTCTGGCTTGGACACCTGAGGAGTGCTGGTGCTGTTCACAGGAAAGGAATGGATAAAGAAAATCAGCTTGAGTGAAGGTTGGGGATGTGTGTTAAGGACGTCCAGTATGTGGCTGGGCATGTGTCTCCTGAGCTCTCTGGAGCTGGAGCTGGAAGTTTGAAAGTCATCAGCAAGTAGACAACACATAAAAAATGATTGATACATTTGAACTCAAGGCATGGGAATGGATAAGTTTACCCAGGCAGAGTGTGGGGAGTGGGAAAAGACGAGGCCCAGGATTGAGTCCTGAAGAGCATCAATTTTTAAAGGATGGGCAGAGGAAGAAGAACTTGCAAAAGAGGTTGAGGAGTGGGCAGAGGTTGAGGAGTGGGCAGAGAAGTACAATGGAAGCAAGGGGTAGGGTGTCACCATGTGAAGCCAAGAGGAGTAGGCTTCAAGAAGCCAATGGTCAGTGATCCAGTGTTCCACAATGATCCAGCAAGAGGAAGATAAAAAAATGTCCGTTGGATGTGGAGCACAGAGATGATAGAAAGCTTAGTGAAAGCAATGTCACAGGAGGGAAAACCTCATTGCACAGAGGGAGGAGGGTGTGAGAAGTGAGAAATTGGGGGAAATGAACCAGCCTTTCAGAAAGGGCAAACCCTCCACTGACTCTGCTCTCACTTAGTCAATGTAGGCCTTCATGGGGCTTTAGGCTTCCTCCTTCTTGCACTTCAGCAGCATTTGAAACCCTGGCTTCCCTTAGACTCAGAAGCACCTCCCTCTCTTGTTTTCTTTCTCTCTCTTTCTGGCCAGTTAAGGACACCTTTGTCCAGCTGATGGTCCAGGCCAGAAAGTTGCCTGTCATTCTTGAGTTCTCCCACTCCCTCATCTTCTGCCTTCAAGCAGTCATCAAGCCCGGCCTATTCTACCTTCTAAACTTCCCACAGACCCATCCACGTTTCACCGTTTTCATTGCTAACACTCATCCAAGCAATCAAAGCAGTGCCATAAGTGTGTTATAAGGGTTGTCCTCAGATAACTGGCCCATCCACATACCAAAGGACAGCAGTAGTGATCTTCACAAAATGTAAGTCATATCATGGCATCCCTTAAAGTGCTTTCCTGGCTTCCATTTGCCCTTCCTTAGTCAATTCATTACCATGGCTTATGAGTCCCTGCCCCATTTCATGCCCTCTGCACCCAGCACTCTACACCTCACACACATTGTCCCCTACCCCCCAAACACTCTCAGCCCTTTCTTGACTGTAGACTCTAAGCCTTCCCACGTTCTGTTCCCTCTTCTGAAAGCTCTGCTCTCCTTTCTTTACCCGCTTTTCTGCTTCCTGTTGCCTAGCTAACACCTACTTATGAAGTAGATCCCGACCTGAATGTCACTTCCTCAGAGAACCTCTCCCTGACATCCGGCAGTCAGCCCTCTTCTCTGCCCTCACAGCTCCCTGTACTTCTCCTCACAGCCCTTACCACACTTGGAATTACTTGTCCAAGTCCTGGACTGTAAGCCTCGCAGAGCCAGGGACTCTTTCCTTTATTCACTGAGGTGTCCACATAGCAGGCTGTCAATCTCTTATTGAGAGGAGAAGGAAGTGGGGCTAAGGAAAAAATATCTATAAATAAAACAGGAGGGCCTTCAGCATATTTAAATGCAGATAGATGGCTCCAGCAGACAGGAAGAGTTGATGATTCAGATAAGATTACCAAGCACATGGTTATTGAGGTGAGTAGTAGTCCTGAGTGAGAAGAAAAATGAGAAAGGATTGTCTATATTTTAAAGTCTAGAGATAGAAGGAAGGGAATCTGAGGACATTCAGACCTGAACAATAGGAAGCAAAACCATCTGCTGAGAGAGGGGTGGTCGGGTAAGATCCGGACTCGCCAGGGAAAGACTGGAGTGGGTCCTGAGGAGTCCTGAAGCAGGACTTCCTAGGCCCGAGATGGGTGTGAGACAGCACAAGGGCCCTGCTAGGGGCCTGAGCATGCCTGAGTCTTGATGTGGCGTAGACCCCGGTCTCCCTGGACTGTTGCTCCCTCCCCTGTCATGTCCTTTTTTTTCTGCTTTTCTCCCAGGTCAGGAAGCTGAGCTGGAGCCAGGGCCCGAGTTGGACCAGATCCAAAGCCTGAGATCAGGCTGGGCCCAGAGCCTGGCCTGGAGCTGGAGCCCAAGCCAAAACTGGACTGCCCCTGTCATGCAGAAAGAGCTGGGCATCGCGCCTTCCTGCACTGGCATGCAGAGCCCCAGGCCTCTCTCGCTGCTACTGCTGCTGCTGCTGGGAGCCACGATGCCAGGCGCCTGGGGTCAGGCCGGGAGATTGGACCTACAGATTGATGAGGAGCAGCCGGCAGGTACACTGATTGGGGACATCAGTGCAGGACTTCCGGCAGGCACGGCAGCACCTCCCATGTACTTCATTTCTGCCCAGGAGGGCAGTGGCGTGGGCACAGACCTGGCCATTGATGAACACAGTGGGGTGGTCCGGACTGCTCGTGTCTTGGACCGTGAGCAGCGGGATCGCTATCGCTTCACTGCAGTCACTCCTGACGGTGCCACTGTGGAAGTTACCGTGCGAGTGGCTGACATCAATGACCATGCTCCAGCCTTTCCTCAGGCTCGGGCTGCCCTGCAGATACCTGAGCATACAGCTCTTGGCACCTGCTATCCACTGGAGCCTGCTCGTGATGCAGATGATGGCCGTCTAGGAACCCAGGGCTATGCACTATCTGGTGATGGGGCTGGAGAGACCTTCCAGCTGGAGACACGCCCTGGTCCAGATGGAGCCCCAGTGCCAGAGCTGGTAGTTACCGGGGAGCTGGACCGAGAGAACCGCTCACACTACATGCTGCAATTGGAGGCCTATGATGGTGGTTCACCCCCCCGGAGGGCCCAGGCCCTTCTGGACGTGACACTGCTGGACATCAATGACCATGCCCCAGCTTTCAATCAGAGCCGCTATCATGCTGTGGTGTCTGAGAGCCTGGCCCCAGGCAGTCCTGTCCTGCAGGTGTATGCATCTGATGCTGATGCTGGTGCCAATGGGGCTGTGACTTATGAGATCAACCGGAGGCAGAGTGAGGGTGATGGACCCTTCTCTATTGATGCACACACAGGGCTGCTGCGGTTGGAGCGGCCACTGGACTTTGAGCAGCGGCGGGTCCATGAACTGGTGGTGCAGGCACGGGACGGTGGGGCTCACCCTGAGCTGGGCTCAGCCTTTGTGACTGTGCACGTGCGAGATGCCAATGACAATCAGCCCTCCATGACTGTCATCTTCCTGAGTGCAGATGGCTCCCCCCGAGTGTCCGAGGCTGCCCCACCTGGCCAGCTCGTTGCTCGCATCTCTGTGTCAGACCCAGATGACGGAGACTTTGCCCATGTTAACGTGTCCCTGGAGGGTGGAGAGGGCCACTTTGCCCTAAGCACCCAGGACAGCGTCATCTACTTGGTGTGCGTAGCTCGGCGACTGGATCGGGAAGAGAGGGATGCCTATAACTTGCGGGTTACTGCCACAGATTCAGGCTCACCCCCACTGCGGGCTGAGGCTACCTTTGTGCTGCATGTCACTGATGTCAATGACAATGCTCCTGCCTTTGACCGCCAGCTCTACCGACCTGAGCCCCTGCCTGAGGTTGCACTGCCTGGCAGCTTTGTGGTGCGAGTGATGGCCCAGGATCCTGACCAGGGCACCAATGGTCAGGTCACCTATAGCCTGGCCCCTGGTGCCCATAATCGCTGGTTCTCCATTGACCCCACCTCAGGCATCATCACCACGGCTGCCTCACTGGACTATGAGTTGGAACCTCAGCCACAGCTGATTGTGGTGGCCACAGATGGGGGCTTGCCCCCTCTCGTTTCTTCTGCCACAGTTAGTGTGGCCCTGCAAGATGTCAACGATAATGAGCCCCAGTTCCAGAGGACTTTCTACAATGCTTCACTGCCTGAGGGCACCCAGCCTGGGACCTGCTTCCTGCAGGTGGGTAAGCTCTGCACACAGTGGGATGCTGTTGTGGGCAGGAGTGGATCAGAGGGTCACAGGGGACCTCACAGCAGGAACCAAGCCTTGCAAGTGCATATGTTTATAGTGACTTATGCCAGAGGATTTGGTCCCATCCTGTGAGCTCCAAAGTCTGTGCAGAGGGTGAGGGTTAATAAGAAGATGAGAAAGCAGGTTGCAAGAGCTAGGCCAGGTAATCTTGGCAGTTGAGGTAATTAAGATTGGATCTAGAGAAAAAGTATCTTGTGGTGTGAGGAAGTGAGAGAGACTCTGTAAAGTCTCAAAGCTGTTCTGTACACCCGTGTAGTTCCTGCTCCCCAAAGGAGATGCCAGCATTTACAGAGCCTTCCAAGCCTTTTCCAGTGCTGGGCTGTGCTGGAAGAATCCCCTATCCTTGCCCTTGGAGCTAAGCCTTGATGGGACACTTGGGCTCAGGCTCAAGGATGAGACATAACAAGAATTATCCAGTGAGAGCCCGACGTCCAGAGCAGGAAGCCCTCTCAGAGGAAGAGGCAGGAGCCCTGGACAGACTCTGGGTGCCACAGAGTGCCTGAAAGTCAGGCCTGGAGGAGATGGAGAGAGCATGAAACTGGAGAAGCAGGTGTCAAAGCCAGATTGCCGAAGTCTTTGGACGTCAAGCTGTTGGGGGTTAGGACTTTACTTGGAAGGTAAAGGAGGTCGCTGAACTTCTTTGAACCAGAAAAGGGCATGCTCTGATTGTTTTGGTTTAGTTTTTTTTTTAAAGACTCTATGTTTTGGGGAGCAGTTTTAGATTCACAGTAAAATGAGAGATTTCTCATATATCTCCTCCTGCACTCAGGCATAACCTCCCCCATTATCAACATCCCACACCAAAATGGCATATTTGTTACAATTAATGAACCTACACTGACACATCATTATCACCCAAAATCCATAGTTTACATTAGGATTCACTCTTGATTTTGTACATTCTATGGGCTTGGACAAATGTATAATGACACATATAATGTATATGTATAATGGACATATATAATGACCTTCATTATAGTATTATACAGAGTAGTTTCACTGCCCTAAAAATCCTTTGTGCTTCACCTATTCATCCCTCACTCTTCCCTACAGATTGTTTTTTTTTTAGGAAGCTAACTTGCTTTAAGGGCAAAGGATGGATTGGATCAGTGGGTAAGTGATACATTCAAGAGTTAACTTACCCACTGTAAGCCTGGCACTGTGCTGGACCCTGGAAACAAAGAAAGGAGACAGTCTTGTTCCCAGGCAGGTCCCAGTCTAGACAGGGAGACACACCAGTAACTAGTGCTCCATCAGGTGGCATATGAGGTGCTGTGGAAGCTCAGAGGAGGGGCCATTGAAGAACCAATGAGACTTTGCCAAATGGATAATATAAGTGTGTGAATGGAGACTCCAGGCCTACAGAAAGAGCTGCAGAACACTGTGATGTGTTCAGAGGGCTGCATTGTTCAGGTTGGCCTCAATTGTGTAAGAGAAAGAGTTGAAGAGAGATGTGACAAGATAGTAGACAGGGATCAGATTACAAGCTTTGACTTTATCTTAAAAATCATAGAGAACTGGGGCTGGCCCATTGGCACAGCAGTTAAGTTTGCACGTTCTGCTTCGGCAGCCCAGGGTTCACCCGTTCGGGTCCCATGTGTGGACCTACGCACCACATGTCAAGCCATGCTGTGGTAGGCGTCCTACATATAAAGTAGAGGAAGATGGGCATAGATGTTAGCTCAAGGCCAGTCTTCCTCAGCAAAAAAGAGGAGGATTGGTGGAAGATGTTAGCTCAGGGCTAATCTTCCTCAAAAAAGCAAAAAAATCATAGAGAACCAATGAGGGGCTCTAGACAAATCTGATATATCTTTTGGAAAGATTGCTTTGGCTGCACCCTGGAGTATGGATGCAGAAGAGGAGACTGGAGGCATGGTGGCCTCTTAAGAGATTAGTACTTGAAGTCTTTGTGTCTCAGAAGTCCACCAGACCCCTGAGTATCTTCTCAGGGGCTGCCTATTGGCCTAGACTTCCAGGCTGACCCCCTGTCTTCTGACCAGACTCTGAGTATTTGCCTGCATGCTGCTGTCTAGTTCCCACTCACTCTCCCATGTGTTTATTCTGCCTCTTGGCCCAGGACCAGTAGGCTATGGTTTCCAAACTTCTTCCTCCTCACTAGTGCCTGAAGTAAAAGTGCAACTCTCCAGGGGGTTTCCTGGAGTTTTTACTATTAGTAACCCTAGAGGAAGCAGGGATAAAAAAATGATCATTAGATGTTCATAACTGTTACAAGAAGTCTTAGTATTTAATTCATTCAGTATACATTTATCGAGCATCTACCATGTGCCTGTCATTGTATTAAGGGCACAGCATACAGTAATGAATGAGTCATCCCCTGCTACTTCACAGAGTTTATATTCCAGCAGAGAGATTCATCTGCAAAGAAACAGTTTACTGCAATAAGAAAACTCCCATGATGGGGATATATGTGAGGTTCAGATAGGCAGTATGAACGTTTTCCCAAAGGAACGGACAGAGAGCTGAGACTCAAAAGATGAGCAGGAGTTTATGAGGTGTTCAGACAGGAAGGGTTCCAAGCAGAGGTGACATGCCCAGAGGAGTGGGAGAGCCTGACTTGTCCAAGGGCGTACAAGTAGCTCACTATCTCTCTGCAGTTTAAGGAGTTAGATGGGAGAGTGGGAGATGAGACTGTGCAGGTAGGCCAGACGGTGAGGAGTCAAGCCAAGCCAAAGAGTTTGAGCATTTTTCTTTAGGGAGCATTGAAGATTTTTCAGTAGGAGAGATCATATTTGTTTTCTCAAAAGATGCTTTTGGTAGTCAGTGTAGAGCAGTGGTTGACAACTAGGGGAGATTTTGCCTCTGGAGGGGACATTTGGCAATGTCTAGAGACGGTTCTGATTGTCATAATTGGTGGGATACTACTGGCATCTAGTGGGTAGAGGCCAGGGATGCTGCCAAACATCCCATAAATGCACATGACAGCACCACAACAAAGAATTATCTGGTTCAAAATGTCAATTGTACCAAGGTTGAGAAATCCTGGTGTAGAGGACAGATTGGAGAGTCACACATCTATGAGAAAGGAATTACAATAGTACAAGAGAGAGACAGCTCAGGCCTAAGTCAGGACAGTGAAACTGGTGATGGAGAGGAATAGACAAATAGGAGAGATAATGAGGATTTACTTAGTCCCTGGTTGATTGATATACCGGGAGAGGAAAAGGGAAGAACAGATTTCTGGCTTGAGCAACTACATGGATGGAAGAGTCATTAGAGAGGGGTTTGGAATGATCATGAGTTTAGTTTTGGACAGGTTGGATTTAAGGTGCCTGTGGGACATCCAAGTAGAGATGTTGAGCAGGCATCGGCATGTACAAGCTGGGGCTCAGAGGAATGGTCTGCGTCAAAGGATGGACGATGGTCAAAGCCATGGAAGTGGAAGAGAAGGCCCTGAGAGAGCATGTAGAGTAAGAAGAGGCCAAGGAGAGAGTCCAGGGAACAAGAATGTGTAAGAACAGGCAGAGGAAGGGGAGGTGGAGAAAGGCTGTGGAGTAGGGAAGCAGTGGGAGGAGAAACAGGAGAGACGCCTGGGAAGGTGGTCAGGGTGGGGCAGATGCAGTAAGTTTGTGGTCTGGTAAGAATTTTAGAGAGTTCACAGATAAGGGTCTTTATTTTCTCCTTGAAATAGTGTGTTTGATGAGAGCTAGTGGTGGGATGGGGACAAAAGGAAAAAGATAAGGTTAGTTATAGCTTTGGGCAGAGTGGGAGAGGGAGCTGACCAAGGTTGGACTGTGAAGCAGGGCTGAGCAACTGCTGAAAATAGAGACTGCACATTTGCAGTGGAACCTCTGAACAGGGGCTGCACAGGCCAGGAAATTCACTTCTGCCTTGGTCATTTCCAGTCAATGGCCCGTGCGCCTTTGGGGGTCACTTCCTGACAACTTCCCCTGACCACTATTTATTGCTTTCTTCCTGCAGCAAGGCAGAGGGCAAAGGTCTTTAACAGCTTCTGGAGATGGTGCTACAGCTGTGCTGCAGCCTGCCCGATTGATGCAGGGGGAAGTTTGTCTCCTGGGATATCCGGGCCCACAGCCACAGTAAAGAGTTGGAGCAGAAGCTGTTTCCAGAGTTCAGCTGTGGCATGGTCTTTGTGTCCCAGGAGGGTAAACAATGGCACAAATCACTTCTGTCAAGGGCCTAGGCAACAATCAGAAGTCCTTGGCCAGCCTTCTCTCTGAGCAACATTTTCTGGCTAAGAAAGGGCAACTCTCCAGCTTCCTCTTAGAGCATATCATGACCCTGAGCCCTTGTATCCACAAAGAGCACTTTGTCACAGGCTACGGCAGTAAGCACCAGCTAACCCACTGTTGAGGGCCTAGTGTGCACCCATTGTATAAAACTTAGTTTGAAAGAAGTTTTTATTGTAAGGCAAGGCAATCAGAATGTCCATTTATTCAATGAACAAATATGCATAGAGTACCTACTATGTGCCTGGCCCTCTCCTGGGCTCAAGAGCTCTCAGAATGGTGTATCCTGCTGATCTGGCTCTGAAATGTTCAGAGGCTCCTGACATTGGTGTCCAATCCTTCAGCTTTTTCTGAGCCAGTCTTAGAGATGCCTGAGAATTAATCAGAAAAGCCTTCCCCTACTTAGTTTTGGGGAGCTCCCAGGACTTAATGACCTCAGTATTGTCCCATAGACTTGGCAGTTCTCACTTCCAGTGAGGTTGGCTTGAGAGGTGATGGGATGCTAAGGGTGCATGAGCCACATTCATAAATCCATAGAGCAGACCCTGATCACCTCAGTGATTAGATCCCAGTATCAATCAGATCCCACTCTGCACTGACCAAACTTAATAAAGAACAGGCCTATGACATCAGTCTCTACAATTCTGTTGGTCAGCTGGTTCTCTGCTTGGAGTGATTATGAGACTCGGTCATTAACTCCCTGTGATCCACCTGGAATTAGCAGTCACAGCTCTTAGCACTCTTCTTAGTAAGTACAGTTGGTCCTTATCATTTGCAGACTCTGTATTTGTGAATTCACCAAATCTAAAATTTATTTTAACCCTCAAATCAGTACTCACAGAGCTTGTGCAGTCAATCCTGGACATGCACAGAATGATGAAAAATTCAAGTCTCCTGACTTGCACATTCGCAGCTAAGGTCAAACAAGGCAATGCTCTTCTTTCATGTTTCAACTTTTATATTGTAAACCAGGGTCCTTTTCGCAGTCTATTTAGTACCACATTTTTCACATTTTTGTGCTTTTTGTTTAGTGATTTTGCTGTTTAAAATGGTCACCAAGTGTAGTGCTGAAGTGCTGTCTAGTGTCCCTAAGCACAAGAAGGCTGTGGTGTGCCTTATGGAGAAATGCATGTATGAGATAAGCTTTGTTCAGATAGGAGCTATGGTGCCATTGGCCATGAGTTCAATGTTAATGAATCAACAATATGTATTAAATAAGGTGTCTTTAAACAGAAACACACATAAAGCAAGGTTAGGTATTGACCAGTGGACAAAAATGTTGTGACCAGAGGCTCACAGGAACCTAACCCAGGTGGTGAGGTCTGGACTGGGTTTGAGTTTGGCCCATGTCCTACTAGTCCCCTCTATGTGTCCACCATCCAGAGATTCTGGGCAACAACTGGCACAGGGCTACTTAGCTCTGGTTTTTCTAGCCAAAAAGATGGGGCATCACTCACCCCAGCCTCTCCCTAGGTGACAGCCACAGATGCAGACAGTGGCCCATTTGGCCTCCTCTCCTATTCCTTGGGTGCTGGACTTGGGACCTCAGGGTCTCCCCCGTTCCGCATTGATGCTCACAGTGGTGACGTGTGCACGACCCGTACCCTGGACCGTGACCAGGGGCCCTCGAGCTTCGACTTCACAGTGACAGCTGTGGATGGGGTGAGTGGGCAGACTGTGGGCAGGTTGGGGCATTGGGGTAGGGCATTCACCAGGGCTAGACAAGGCCCTCCTGACTTATGGCTGCCTATCTCACCAGGGAGGTCTGAAGTCCATGGTATATGTGAAGGTGTTTGTGTCAGACGAGAATGACAACCGCCCTCAGTTTTATCCACGGGAGTATGCTGCCAGTCTGAGTGCCCAGAGTGCACCAGGCACAGCTGTGCTGAGGGTGCGTGCCCATGACCCTGACCAGGGGCCTCATGGGCGACTCTCCTACCACATCCTGGCTGGCAATAGCCCCCCGCTCTTTGCCTTGGATGAACACTCAGGTGAGGATCCTCCCATTCTCAGGGCCTCCCAACCCCCCTCCCCACCTACCTAAATAATGTACTGCACCCCCATAACCCTTCCAGCTCTATTCTGTTTCCTTATACATCTCTGCTTCTATCCCTTCTCCCAGGGCTGTTGACAGTAGCCTGGCCCTTGGCCAGACGGGCCAACTCTGTGGTGCAGCTGGAGATTGGGGCTCAGGATGGAGGTGGCCTGCAGGCAGAGCCCAGTGCCCGAGTCAACATCAGCATTGTGCCTGGAACCCCCATACCACCCATATTTGAGCAACTACAGTATGTCTTTTCTGTGCCAGAGGATGTGGCACCAGGCACCAGTGTGGGCATGGTGCAGGCACACAACCCACCAGGTATCATTTATCATTATGCCCACTTGGTGCCATAGCCAGACACTCCAACATAACCCTCGAGCTCCATCCCAAGGTACCCCAGAGTATCACACCACAGGTAGCCCCCAAGCAAAGCACTCTGGTTCCAATCCCAGCAACTCCTGGGGCGTGGTGCAGGCACTCTGCTTCATCCCCTAGCGCATGAACATCACCCTAGTGCCACCCAGCTTCTCTGCTAGCACTTGCCTCTCCTCCTAATACTTTGAAAGACACTGGTGTGGGCACTGCCTAGCCCCTCTTTTCTTTTTTTTTTTTTTTTAAAGATTTCATTTTATTTTTCTTTTTCTCCCCAAAGCCCCCCGGTACATAGTTGTGTATTTTTAGTTGTAGGTCCTTCTAGTTGTGGCATGTGGGATGCCGCCTCAGCATGGCTTGATGAGTGGCGCCATGTCCGCACCCAGGATTCGAACCAGCGAAACCCTGGGCCGCCAAAGCAGAGTGCGCGAATGTAACCACTCAGCCATGGGGCCAGCCCATTTTTTTTTTTTAAGATTTTTTTTTTCCAAAGATTTTTGCCTAGCCCCTCTTGGTATTGGAGTCTGGGCCCCAACTCAACAGGTGCCCCGGTGCTCCCCATCTCTTTCCTGACCCCTCTCTCCTCCTCCTAGGTCGCTTGGGGCCCGTGACCTTCACCCTATCAGGTGGGGATCCCCGAGGACTCTTCTCCCTAGATGGGGCCTCAGGGCTGTTACAAACACTTCGCCCTCTGGACCGGGAGCTACTGGGACCAGTGCTGGAGCTGGAGGTGCGGGCAGGCAGTGGAGTACCCCCAGCTTTCGCTGTAGCTCGGGTGCGTGTGCTGCTAGATGATGTGAATGACAACTCTCCTGCCTTCCCTGCACCTGAAGACACAGTGTTGCTGCCACCAAGCACTGCCCCAGGGACCCTCATCTATACGCTGCGGGCTCTGGACCCTGACTCAGGCGTTAACAGTCGAGTCACCTTTACCCTGCTTGCTGGGGGTGGCGGGGCCTTCACCGTGGACCCCACCATGGGCCATGTGCGGCTTATGGGACCTCTGGGGCCCCCAGGGGGGCCTGCCCATGAGCTGGAGCTGGAGGCCCGAGATGGGGGCTCACCACCACGCACCAGCCACTTTCGACTGCGGGTGGTGGTACAGGACTTGGGGACCCGTGGGCTTGCTCCGCACTTTGACAGCCCTACCTACCGTGTGGACCTGCCCTCAGGCACCATCCCTGGAACTCAAGTTCTGCAAGTGCAGGCTCGAGCACCAGATGGGGGTCCTGTCACCTACCACCTTGCAGCAGATGGGCCAAGTAGCCCCTTTGGCCTGGAGCCACAGAGTGGGTGGCTATGGGTGCGGGCAGCACTAGACCGTGAGGCCCAGGAGTTGTACACACTGAAGGTAATGGCAGTGTCTGGGTCCAAAGCTGAGTTGGGGCAGCAGACAGGCACAGCCACCGTGAGGATCAGCATCCTCAATCAAAATGACCACAGTCCCCGCCTGTCTGAGGAGCCTACCTTCCTGGCTGTGGCTGAGAACCAGCCTCCAGGGACCAGTGTGGGCCGGGTCTTTGCCACTGACCGAGACTCAGGACCCAATGGACGTCTGACCTACAGCCTGCGACAGCTGTCAGAAGACAGCAAGGCCTTCCGCATCCACCCCCAGACTGGTGAGCACTGGGACCCAAATTCTGAGACCCCATAGCCTCATCCTCAGACTGGTGAACACCCAGACAGGATCCCCAGACCCAGGCCACAAGGACCAGGAGTGAACCTGGAGTTTTGCCCTAGCATTCCCTTCCATACTCCCCAAACCCCAGCCTCTCAGCCATAGGCCTCAGGCTCTGCATCCCTAGCTATTCCATACATGATCTCTATCCTGCACTCACAGGAGAGGTGACCACACTCCAAACCCTGGACCGGGAGCAGCAGAGCAGCTACCAGCTCCTTGTGCAAGTGCAGGATGCAGGGAGCCCACCCCGCAGTACCACAGGCACCGTGCACATCGCAGTGCTCGACCTCAATGACAACAGCCCCACTTTCCTGCAGGCTTCAGGGGCTGCTGGTGGGGGCCTCCCTATACAGGTATGTGAAGCAGCAGGACCCTGCCGTGAAGAAGTGTGAGAGGGAATGGGAGTCTCCCTCTATAGGTGTAGGTATGAGAGACTGCCTCTTAGAACAGATGTGAGAGCAAAAAAGCGGCTCTGCCTGCACACAGGTGAGGGGAACTCGATCCTGAGTTGTCTCAAGAACAAGAAGGAGACAACTGTAGGTGAATGGTGTCTCCCCACAGGTACCAGATCGCGTGCCTCCAGGAACACTAGTGACGACTCTGCAGGCCAAGGATCCAGATGAGGGGGAGAATGGGACTATCCTGTACACATTAACTGGTATGGGGGCTAGTGAGAAGGGAGTTGGTGGGCGATGGTATGTCCTAATGACCTACCCAGCTCTGAGACCCCAGCCCTCAACCTTGCTCTGCCTGTCCTCAGGTCCTGGCTCAGAGCTCTTCTCTCTGCATCCTCACTCGGGAGAGCTGCTCACTGCAGCACCCCTGATCCGAGCAGAGCGGCCCCACTATGTGCTGACTCTGAGTGCTCATGACCAAGGCAGCCCCCCTCGGAGCTCCAGCCTCCAGCTGCTGGTGCAGGTATGGCTGCCCTTCCTTCAATCTGTCCCCTTCCCCTTCACCACGCGCTGTGATTCCGCCTCCAAGAGCTCCACCTTCATGGGGCCCTTCCCACTCTAGTTAGCTATTCTGATCACCCTGCTACGCAGCGGGACAGCCGAGACTCCCTTTTAGACGAGTCCCCCTGATTCCGTCCTCCCTCCCCGGTCCACAACAGGTCCTTCCCTCAGCTCGCTCAGCTGAGCCCCCGCCGGATCCCTCAGAGCCAGACCCGGCGGCGCCCGTGCCTGTCGTGCTGACGGTGACAGCAGCCGAGGGGCTGCGGCCCGGCTCCCTCTTGGGCTCGGTGGCGCCGCCAGAGCCTGTGGGGGTGGGCACACTCACCTACACACTCGTGGGCGGTGCCGACCCGGAGGGTACCTTCGCGCTGGACGCGGCTTCAGGGCGCTTGTACCTGGCGCGGTCCTTGGACTTCGAGGCGGGCCCGGCGTGGCGCACGCTCACAGTGCGCGCCGAGGGGCCGGGCGGCGTGGGCGCGCGGCTGCTGCGAGTGCAGGTGCGAGTGCAGGACGAGAACGAGCATGCGCCAGCCTTTGCGCGCGACCCGCTGGCGCTGGCGCTGCCCGAGAACCCCGAGCCTGGCGCGGCGCTGTACACTTTCCGCGCGTCGGACGCCGACGGCCCGGGCCCTAACAGCGACGTGCGCTACCGCCTGCTGCGCCAGGAGCCGCCCGTGCCTGCGCTGCGCCTGGACGCGCGCACCGGGGCGCTCAGCGCACCGCGCGGCCTGGACCGGGAGACCACACCCGCTTTGCTGCTGCTCGTGGAAGCCACCGACCGGCCCACCAACGCCAGCCGTCGCCGCGCAGCGCGCGTTTCCGCGCGCGTCTTTGTCACGGATGAGAATGACAACGCGCCCGTCTTCGCCTCGCCCTCACATGTGCGCCTACCCGAGGATCAGCCGCCTGGGCCCACGGCGCTGCATGTGGTAGCCCGGGACCCGGACCTGGGGGAGGCCGCACGCGTGTCCTATCGCCTGGCAGCTGGCGGGGATGGCTACTTCCGGCTACACTCCAGCACTGGTGAGTTGGGCCCGAGGGTGGGAGAGTGTGCATGTGGAGGGAGTCTTGAGGATTCCTTACAGTTTGGCCTACTGCTCGCCCAGGAGCGCTGTCCGTGGTGCGGTCTCTGGACCGCGAGCAGCGAGCTGAGCACGTACTGACGGTGGTGGCCTCCGACCACGGCTCCCCGCCGCGCTCAGCCACGCAGCTCCTGACTATCAGCGTCGCCGACATCAACGACGAGGCACCCGCTTTCCAGCAGCAGGAGTACAGTGTCCTCTTGCGTGAGAACAGCCCTCCTGGCACATCTCTGCTCACTCTGCGAGCAACAGACTCTGACCTGGGTAAGACTTGGGGGGATGAGTTGAGAGAGAGATGGACTGGGGCAAGAAAGGATATATTTACTCTCTGATCTCCCTTCATGCTGCCCTCCTCAGGGGCCAATGGACAAGTGACTTATGGAGGCATCTCTGGTGAAAGATTCTCCCTGGACCCAGACACTGGAGTTCTCACAACTCTTCAAGCCCTGGATAGGGAGGAGGAGGAGGAGATCAACCTGACAGGTACACGTTGACAGGACCCCAAAAGACTAGTTGTTGTAAACACCAATGTAACATGAGTAGGACCCTCAAAGAACCTTCTAGAAGCTTCCACCTATCACAGCACCTTCTGTTATATTTTTGGATCTTTTGGGAGAGTGAAGAGTTTGACAGAGTGCAAAGTGAATTGACTTCTAGGCTGTTACCACTGTGATCACATAAACTCTCAAATGCATAATGTCACAGCTCTGCCCTCTAGGATTCCCTCAGATTATACAGCAGCCATTTCACAGATATTGAGCATCAGAGAGGTTAAGTGACTTGCTCAAGCTAACACAGCTTGGAAGTGGCAGAGTGGTATCCAGATCTTTGGATACCTCATTTAGTGCCTTTTGTGCCATACCACCACTAATCCAGGATACATCTTGCATGCATCAAGCGTAGGAGGTGGGAAGAAAAAGACATCTTCTGACACATGTATATTTATCTGTGCATGTACATACGTAGGCACCTGTGTACTCATGGGGTGTGGAGAGATGGATGTTTTCTGGTTTATGTGTGCCTGGTGAACTTGTGTGAACTCTATGTGATGTGGGTTTCTCCATGGGATGGGAACAGACGAGATCTCATTGATTTTGCTTCCCTACAGTTTATGCCCGGGATGGGGGTTCACCTCCACTGTTAACCCATGTCACGGTGCGAGTGGCTGTGGAAGATGAGAATGACCATGCCCCAACCTTTGGGAGTGCCCACCTCTCCCTGGAGGTGCCCGAGGGCCAGGACCCCCAGATTCTTACCACACTGCGGGCCTCTGACCCAGATGTGGGAGCCAATGGGCAGCTACAGTACCGCATCCTGGGTGAGAACCGTCCCACACCCACTAACTCAGCACCCACTTGCCCAACCTTACTCCTCGTTGGCCTATGTCAGACTCAGGTAGTGTGTCTGGGTCTCCTTTTCCTTCTCTTTCTGTCCTCCACTTTTTCTTTCATGCATATTTCTATGCCTCTCCAGCCCTTTATCTCCCTCTATTTCTGTTATCTTCTGTTTCTTTTTTTTTCTTTCTTGTCTCTCCCTATAGAGCAGTTGTTCTCAAATTTATTGGTCTCAAGAACTCTTAACTTTCTTAATTTTTGAGAACCCTAAAGAGTTTTTGTTTATATGATATTGTTTATTGATATAATAATGTGATATAATATTATTATAAACATATATAGTAAGTACATTATATCAGTATTTACTGTATTAGATATTAAAGCTAAGAAAAATTTAAAATATCATTGCAAAACAAGCCAGTGAAGCATACTGCTTGCCATATTTCTGCATAGGCACAAGGAAATATTAGGATTCCAAATAATAATTTGTTGGACAGTAATGAAGTTGTAAAGATTCTAGCAGGTGTAACTGAAGGTAAGCAGAAAAAACTGAATGAATCTCTGAAAACACACATATTTATGCTCTAAACTTTCTACCTAGAATATTCTAGAAAACACAAGAATACATAAGCATGTATTCCATTAACCATCCAAGTGATAATGTCATCACATGTCATGTAGCATCTGGACTCCACTGTATATTTGTCAGATAATGAGAATGAAAAAGGCATATAATATCCTGGTATTGCTATGAAAACAGTTTTGATCTTATGTACTCCCTGAAAGGGTCTCAGGGGACTCCCAGGAGTTCCCAGTCCATACTCTGAGAACAGCTGCTTTATACTATCTTTCTTTTATCTTCTGTGTTTCTCTTTGTTTCTCTGCCTTTTTCCAAGTTTCTGTCTTTCTCTCTCTCTCATATTCTTTGCTGTTGCCTGTAAATTACTCTCACTCCCATGGACTGACACATGTATGTTATATGTGTGCATGCCCTTCTTTGCAGATGGGGACCCATCAGGAGCCTTTGTCCTAGACCTAGCCTCTGGGGAGTTTGGCACCATGAGGCCACTAGACCGGGAGGTGGAGCCAGCATTCCAGATGAAGATAGAGGCCCGTGATGGAGGCCAGCCAGCTCTCAGTGCCACTCTGCTTGTGACAGTGACAGTACTGGATGCCAATGACCATGCCCCAGCCTTCCCGGTGCCTGCCTACTCTGTGGAGGTGCCTGAGGATGCACCTGCAGGAACCCTGCTGCTGCAGCTACAGGCTCATGACCCTGATGCTGGGGCCAATGGCCATGTAACCTACTACCTGGGTGCAGGTGCAGCAGGAGCCTTCCTGCTGGAGCCCAGCTCTGGGGAATTGCGCACAGCCGCAGCTCTAGATAGAGAGCAGTGTGCCAGCTATGCCTTTTCCGTGAGCGCAGTGGATGGTGCAGCTGCTGGGCCCCTGAGCACCACAGTGCCTGTCACCATCACGGTGCGTGATGTCAATGACCATGCACCCACCTTCCCCACTAGTCCCCTGAGGCTGCGCCTGCCCCGCCCAGGCCCCAGCCTCAGCACCCCCACCCTACCTCTGGCCACTCTTCGAGCTGAAGACCGAGATGCTGGTGCCAATGCCTCCATCCTATACCGGCTGGCGGGCACACCACCTCCTGGCACAACTGTGGACTCTTACACGGGTGAAATCCGTGTGGCCCGCTCCCCTGTAGCCCTGGGCCCCCGTGATCGTGTCCTCTTCATTGTGGCCACCGACCTTGGCCGTCCAGCTCGCTCCGCCACTGGTGTGGTCATTGTTGGGTTGCAGGGGGAGTCTGAGCGTGGACCTCGCTTTCCCCGGGCTAGTAGTGAAGCCGTGCTCCGTGAGA
The DNA here is from genome assembly GCF_041296235.1 of Equus asinus. Classification (NCBI taxonomy): domain Eukaryota; kingdom Metazoa; phylum Chordata; class Mammalia; order Perissodactyla; family Equidae; genus Equus; species Equus asinus. The sequence continues at coordinate 90,279,223 of NC_091809.1, read as the reverse complement.
ATGCACCCCCAGGTGGGTCCCCAACCCTGTCTCCCAGATTTGTATCCCTCGATGGGCTGGGGTTACTTGCTAAAAATGTCTCCCAAACTCCTTCAGTCTAGTGCTCACAGTCCAACCATTACCATCTTTTCTGCAGGGACTCCCATTGTCTCCCCCAAGGCTGTCCATGCGGGGGGCTCCAGTGGACCAATCACCTACAGCATTCTCAGTGGGAATGAGAAAGGGACATTCTCCATCCAGCCTAGTACAGGTGAAAGGCAGGAGCAAGGGGCTCGGGGAGAGGACAGGCTCCTGGGGGAGCTCCTCTTTGGGCCTGGGGAGGCTCAGGTCGGGGAGGGGCTGCCCTTAAGTAATGGGCCTAAGAGAGGGAGGCTCCAGGGCAAGCAAGGGGGCTGTCAATGATGCATTCTGCCTACCCCCAGGAGCCATCACAGTTCGCTCAGCAGAGGGACTGGACTTTGAGGCAAGCCCACGGCTGCGACTGGTGCTGCAGGCGGAGAGCGGAGGAGCCTTTGCCTTCTCTGTACTGACCCTAACCCTGCAAGACGCCAATGACAATGCTCCCCGCTTCCTGCGGCCCCACTACGTGGCCTTCCTGCCTGAGTCCAGGCCTTTGGAAGGGCCCCTGCTGCAGGTATGGGATATGATGGGAAGATGAGGGGCAGGGCTGGTTGAACTTGCCCAGGCCAGTGCCAGCAGCCTCCTACTCCTACCAGGTGGAGGCAGATGACCTGGATCAAGGCCCCAGTGGACAGATCTCCTACAGTCTGGCCGCATCCCAGCCAGCACGGGGGTTGTTCCATGTAGACCCAGCCACGGGCACTATCACTACCACAGCCATCCTGGACCGTGAGATCTGGGCCGAAACACGGTGAGGCCTGGTTCTGTAGACCCTGATACCTCATACTGGGTCTGTCCAGTTTCAAGCCCTGCCTTGAATCCCCCTCAATTCCTAAGCCACATCCTTGAGCCTTCCAACTCCCAACTTGTCCTGAGGCTTCCTAGCCCTGCCCAGGGTTCTCCCTTATCCCCAGGCCCCACCCCTGATTGTGTCCAGGCTGGTGCTGATGGCCACAGACAGAGGAAGCCCAGCCCTGGTGGGCTCAGCTACCCTGACAGTGATGGTCATCGACACCAATGACAATCGCCCCACCATCCCCCAACCCTGGGAGCTCCGAGTGTCGGAAGGTGAGGGCTGGGTAAACTGAGAGGTTCAAAGGGTGGTAGGGTGGCACTGTTCCACATCCTGGGGCTCCAAGAGTGCCTGGCACCATGCCAAACACACTTGCCTCATGTATTGCAGATGCACTATTGGGCTCAGAGATCGCACAGGTCACAGGGAATGACGTGGACTCTGGACCAGTGCTGTGGTATGTGCTGAGCCCCTCTGGGCCCCAGGATCCCTTCAGCATAGGCCGCTATGGAGGCCGCCTTTCCCTCACAGGCCCACTGGACTTCGAACAGCGTGACCGCTACCACCTGCAGCTGCTGGCACATGATGGGCCTCATGAGGGCCGTGCCAACCTCACAGTACTGGTGGAGGATGTCAATGACAATGCGCCTGCCTTCTCGCAGAGCCTCTACCAGGTGCTGATGCCCACAGATGTCCCCAAACCTGGGCCCAGGGTTGTTCACTTTGGAGAGAACTGAGAAGGCTAGAAGCGTCTGGGGTGGCCTGGGCATTGGAACTGACCTGGGGATGGAGCTCTGGAGATGGGAGGGTCCCATGTTAAAGCAGCCTTCCAAGTCCTGGGAACTGTGTCCAGATTCTGCATCCTGTGCATAAAACTGAGGGAAGGTGAGTAATTTGAATACTAGAGAGTATGGGCTTCAAACTGGAATGGATGCCAAGCAGGGCTCATAGGACCAAGCCGCAGAACATAGGCTGAGTGGGCAGCAGGGCAGCTAGGAAGCTTGGCCATAAACACTTGTCTTCATACCTCAGGTAATGCTGCTTGAGCACACACCCCCAGGCAGTGCCATTCTCTCCGTCTCTGCCACTGACCGGGACTCAGGTGCCAATGGTCACATCTCCTATCACCTGGCTTCCAGTGCTGAGGGCTTCAGTGTTGACCCCAACAACGGTGCGTCCTTCCTGGGATCTGACCCCCTCTATTTGACTGTGTTGGGCCATATTCTGACCTCATTCCTGGAATTTATTGCCTGAACTCTTAACTCCTGGATCTCTGACCCAGGGAGGACATTTTTCCCCCTTTGTCTCTATTTTAAGCTGTGGCTGCATGTCTAGAAGCTGTTCCTTGAATCCTGGAGGCCATTCCATAATCTCCCAGCACACAGGCCATTCCCTGGAGTCTGATGTCTGAGGCCACTTCCTAGGCCCTGAAGCGTCACCCGTCTGCTCACCCACAGCCTCTGCTGAATGCATGTTTCTCTCCATTCCCTTCTCATCTCAGGGACCTTGTTCACGACGTTGGGAACAGTGGCCTTGGGCCGTGAGGGGCCAGGAGTGGTGGATGTGGTGCTGGAGGCACGAGATCATGGGATGCCAGGCCGGGCAGCACGAGCCACAGTGCATGTGCAGCTGCAAGACCAGAACGACCATGCCCCGAGCTTCACATTGCCACACTACCGTGTGGCTGTGGCTGAGGATCTGCCCCCTGGTTCCACCCTGCTCACCCTAGAGGCCACAGATGCTGATGGAAGCCGCACCCATGCCACCGTGGACTACAGCATCGTCAGTGGCAACCGAGGCCGAGTCTTCCAGCTGGAACCCCGGCTGGCTGAGACTGGGGAGGGTGGTAGACTAGGCCCCCGGGCACTGGGCTGCCTGGTGTTGCTTGAGCCTCTAGACTTTGAAAGCCTAACCCAGTACAATCTAACTGTGGCTGCAGCTGACCGGGGGCAGCCACCTCGCAGCTCAGCTGTGCCAGTCACTGTCACTGTGCTGGATGTCAACGACAACCCACCTGTCTTCACCCGAGCATCCTACCGCATGGCAGTACCAGAGGACACGCCTGTTGGAGCCGAGCTCCTGCACGTGGAGGCCTCCGACGCTGATCCAGGCCCTCATGGCCTCGTGCGTTTCACTCTCAGTTCAGGTGACCCTTTGGGGCTCTTTGAGCTGGATGAGAGCTCAGGTGCCTTGAGATTGACTCGCCCCTTGGACTGTGAGACCCAGGCTCAACATCAGCTTGTAGTACAGGCTGCCGACCCTGCCGGGGCACACTTTGCTCTGGCACCAGTGACCATCGAGGTCCAGGATGTGAATGACCACAGCCCAGCCTTCCCGCTGAGCTTGCTCAGCACTAGCCTGGCAGAGAATCAACCTCCAGGCACTCTTGTGACCACTCTGCATGCAATTGATGGGGATGCTGGGGCTTTTGGGAGGCTGCGCTACAGCCTGTTGGAGGCCGGGCCAGGGCCTGAGGGCCGTGAGGCATTTGCACTGAACAGCTCAACGGGGGAGTTGCGGGCACGAGTGGCCTTTGACTATGAGCACACAGGAAGCTTCCAGCTGCTGGTGGGTGCCGCCGATGCTGGGAATCTCTCAGCCTCAGTCACTGTGTCAGTGCTGGTGACTGGTGAGGATGAGTATGACCCAGTATTCCTGGCTCCAGCTTTCCACTTCCAAGTGCCAGAAGGTGCCCGGCGAGGCCACAGCCTGGGTCATGTGCAGGCCACAGATGAGGATGGAGGTGCAGATGGCCTGGTGCTCTATTCTCTTGCCACTTCTTCCCCCTATTTTGGCATCAACCAGACTACAGGAGCCCTGTATCTGCGAGTGGACAGCAGAGCACCAGGCAGTGGAACAGGCACTTCTGGGGGTGGAGGCCGGACCCGGCGGGAGGCACCACGGGAGCTGAGGCTGGAGGTGGTGGCACGGGGGCCTCTCCCTGGTTCCCGGAGTGCCACAGTGCCCGTGACTGTAGATATCACCCACACTGCACTGGGCCTGGCACCTGACCTCAACCTGCTATTGGTGGGGGCTGTGGCGGCCTCCCTGGGAGTTGTGGTGGTGCTTGCACTGGCAGCCCTGGTCCTAGGGCTGGTGCGGGCCCGTAGCCGCAAGGCTGAGGCTGCTCCTGGCCCAATGTCACAGGCAGCACCCCTGGCCAGTGGCTCCCTGCAGAAGCTGGGCCGAGAGCCACCTAGCCCACCGCCCTCAGAGCACCTCTATCACCAGACTCTCCCCAGCTATGGTGGGCCAGGAGCTGGAGGACCCTACCCCCGTGGTGGCTCCCTGGACCCTTCACACTCAAGTGGCAGAGGCTCAGCAGAGGCTGCAGAGGATGATGAGATCCGCATGATCAACGAGTTCCCCCGTGTGGCCAGTGTGGCTTCCTCCCTGGCTGCCCGTGGCCCTGACTCAGGCATCCAGCAGGATGCAGATGGACTGAGTGACACGTCCTGTGAGCCACCTGCCCCTGACACCTGGTATAAGGGCCGCAAGGCAGGGCTGTTGCTGCCAGGTGCAGGAGCCACTCTGTACCGAGAAGAGGGCCCTCCAGCCACTGCCACAACCTTCCTCGGGGGCTGTGGCCTAAGCCCTGCACCCACTGGGGACTATGGCTTCCCAGCAGATGGCAAGCCATGTGTGGCAGGTGCGCTGACAGCCATTGTGGCTGGTGAGGAGGAGCTCCGTGGCAGCTATAACTGGGACTATCTGCTGAGCTGGTGCCCTCAGTTCCAGCCACTGGCCAGCGTCTTCACAGAAATCGCCCGGCTCAAGGATGAAGCTCGGCCATGTCCCCCAGCTCCCCGTATTGACCCACCACCCCTCATCACAGCTGTGGCCCACCCAGGAGCCAAGTCTGTGCCCCCCAAGCCAGCCAGCACAGCTGCAACTCGGGCCATCTTCCCACCAGCCTCTCACCGCTCCCCCATCAGCCATGAAGGCTCTCTGTCTTCAGCTGCCATGTCCCCCAGCTTCTCACCTTCACTGTCTCCTCTGGCTGCTCGCTCACCCGTTGTCTCGCCATTTGGGGTGGCCCAGGGCCCCTCAGCCTCAGCACTCAGCGCAGAGTCTGGCCTGGAGCCACCTGATGACACGGAGCTGCACATCTAGCTGTGGCCCAGGCTGGGCCCCGACCTGGGATGCGCACAGTGTCCCCAATGCAGGCCCCATCTGAGCCTGCCCTGGGCAGCCTCGGACCATGACTGGCCATGGGGGAGGCCAGCTCCCCATCCCAAATTCCTCCAGTGGGGGCAGGTCCCACATCTCACCCCGGCCCCATCAGAGCACCAGCATCACAGAAGCCCTGTTGGGCACTGACCTGTGGCCAGGTCCAATGTGGGGAGAAATATGAAGGAGGCAGCAGCCCTGGGCTCTCCTCAGTGAGGGCTTCCTGCCCTGCGCCAGCACCTTGAGATGGAGCTGAGACTTTATTTATTAGGGGGTAGGGGGATGGGGGGAGGTCTCTCCAACCTGTTTGGGCCCAGCTCCTTTGGGTTTCACTGGCACCCCTGCCCCTACCCAGAACCAAGTGCCAATTCTCACTCTGGAGCCTTAATAAACTGCAGTTTGTATCCAGCGTCTGGGTCTGTTCTGTGGGGATGGGGTTGGGGGATGATTGGAAGGCACCTGGCACATGTGGACACCTCAGGAGGCACAGAAAGGTGGTGGACATAGGGGCGTCTGGGGTGGGGATGGCACTGGGAGCACAGGCCTAGCCTGAGGCTGACTGTCCCATCTCTCTACAGTCCACCTTTCCCTCTAGCATGGGCAGGAGGGCAGGGAAAAGGCAGACAGCAGGGGCTTGCTTGTGGCAGTGACCTACAGAGGGATTGGCTGGATGGGGAGAGATCTTAGGGATGACCGGCTCCAGGCCTGAGGGTCTTCAAGGAGGAAGGGATGGATACGAGAGCAGCCAAGGGTGTGTTTTTCCCAGGGCTACTATATATCCACATGTAATAATAGCTCCCATTCATTGAGCCTTTGCCATGTCAGGCTCTCTGCTGAGTGATTTGCCTGCTTTATCTCTGTAAATTCTCACTGCAACCCTGAGGCAGAGCACTTTTAATATAATCGTCTCCATATTCTAAAGGAAGAAATCTAGGCTCCCCGCGGTTAGGGGACTTTCAAGATATCATACAGCTAGGAAGAACCAGGGTCTATGGGTCTATGGCCTTCAGAGCTCCTTTCTTCCTTCCTCCCTCCCTTCCTTCCTCCCTTCCTCCCTCCCTCCCTTCTTTTTTCTATTTTATTTTTTATTGAGGTTATGATAGTTTACAACCTTGTGAAATTTCAGTTGTACATTATTATTTGTCAGTCATATTGTAGGTTCACCACTTCACCCTTTGTGCCCACCCCCGACCCCCCTTTCCCCTGGTAACCACTAATCTGATCTCTTTGTCCACGTGTTTATCTTCCACATATGAGTGGAGTCATACAGAGATTGTCTTTCTCTATCTGGCTTATTTCACTGAACATAATACCCTCAAGGTCCAGAGGCTCGTTCTTAAACACCTCCCATACACCCTGTGGTGCGTCCTGCTTGGACTCTGGCAGCAGGGAGGAGCCCTGGGCTTACCCAGGGCTTGATGGGCCACAGAAAGAGAATGAGAATCAAGTGGCAGCCCCACCCGTTCCCCAGAATTCAGGACCGCCCCAGTGAAGGGAGGAGCCAGCAACGTCACTAGTTTCTAGAGGGGTGGTGATGGTGCTGGAATGTAGGGCTCATGTGATCCGTCACATGACAGCAGATCTGCAGAAAGGTGGAATGGGACTCCGAGCCTGGTGAGAGATTAGGGGGCCCCCGGGAGAAGGGGATCACATTGGAGGGAGTTGTTGGAGGGCGGGAATGCAGTGACAGTCTGGCTGCCGCTGAAACTCCACCTGCCGCCCCTGCAGCCTCCTCGGGCTTCTTGCCCTCTTTGTCACTGGCAAATGCAGTTACAGCCCAGAGCCTGACCAGCTGCGGACGTAAGTTGATTTAGCACTGACTGCCCCCTTCCCTATGCCCTGTCCTGCACCCACTGTCCTGGTCCTAGCCTCCCTCACCCCCTTACCACCTCCTGGTACCCACTCCTGGTAGCCACTCCATAGTCTCATCCCCAGGTTCCCAGGCCCAGTCCCCGATCACTCACCTCTGTGAGCCATATCTGCTTCTGGGATCCTACCCAAGGACTCAGCCCCTAATCCGGAACCTTCCATGACTATTATTTCCCATCCCCACCCTAATGAAGACCATATTCCTGACCCTGACTCTGCAGGCTGCCCCCAGGCTGGGTGTCCCTGGGCCGTGTGGACCCTGAGGAAGAGCTGAGTCTCACCTTTGCCCTGAGACAGCAGAACCTGGAGAGACTGTCCAAGCTGGTGCAGGCTGTGTCGGATCCCAGCTCTCCTCGATACGGTGCATGTCGGGACTGGGGGTGGGATGTGGGATGCAGTGGAGGGGGACACAGGGCTGGGCTGAGCATGGGATGGTGCAGATCACATCAGAGTCATGCTGTCAGTGCCTGTCGAGGGGTGATATAGAGCAGATGAACAGCAGTGGCTCTCATTGAACAGTTTCTGAATAAAAAAGTGAACTGGAACTAATCTGTCTGAAACTAACTCACATTCTTTCCCTCAAAACTTTCCACCTGTGTTCATCAGGCTAAAAACCTAAAACTAGAAGCAGTTAAGAGCACAGGCTTTGTGATCAGATCTGGATTCAGATTCTGACTATATTGCTTACCAGCTACCAGACAAAGGGGAAGTAGCACCTAGTACATATAGGGGCTCAAACCGCTCCCCAACCCTCAAATCTACTCCCATTTCCTCCTCCATTCAGACACTAAGGCTACCAGTTCCAACTCCAAAATAGCCTTTGGAGGAGTCTGCTTCTCACCATCCCTTGTTGCCACCAACTCAGTTGTGTTGCCTGCAGGTCTGCAGACTTCCCTCCACTCCACTCCCCACTCTATTCCTCACTCTGCTCCCAAACAGTCAATGTTTTGCTCCAACGGTCAAGCTGCATTGAGTCCTTCCCCAGCTCCTTTATGTCCATAAAAATGTCCAAAAAAAAGTCCTTTATGGTGGGGGGAAGAGTGGTGTGTGTGTGAGGGGGCAGTCTCAGATTTACCCAGGAGGCGTGTGCATGACTCCATGCAGGAAAACAGTGACTCACTATCATGTTAAGCTTAAAATCAACAAGTATGAAGATTTGAGCCACATTAGATATCTTATAATTGGCTCTGAAAGTTTTGAAAACTTCTATTGGAGATAAACTTAAAATGGGAATTTTTAATTTATTAACGTCATTTGTTTTTCATGATTGTGGCGATGCATGCCATGGTGCAGCATTTGCAACCTACTGACATTTACAATAAATCCATACTCCTGGCCATGGCATTCCAAGTCTCTCCAGCTATTTCTTCCCCCAGATACAGCCTGCACTTACACAGCCTGCCTTTTTGCCAGAAACTTCCCATTCATCCCTCAAGACACTGCTCCAGGTTCCCTGGGAAGTCCCAGTGTCTTCTGGTTGAAGTCAAAAAAGGGCAACTTGGAAAAGCAACAAATGAAGGCAAGCACCTCTATCGAATCCCTGCAGGAAAATACCTGACCCTAGAGGATGTGGCTGAACTGATCCGGCCATTACCACTGACCCTCAGCACGGTCCAAAAATGGCTCTTGGCAGCTGGAGCCCGGAACTGCCACTCAGTGACTACACAGGACTTTCTGACTTGCTGGCTGAGTGTCCGGTGAGAGAGAATGTTTTCCCTGTGGAGGGTACCAATAATCCCATTAGGAAGACTAGTTGCCCCAATGGGAGGCAGTTGAGAGCTTGCTGGGGGCTTGTGGGTGAGAGCTAGTGCATGGGGAGACAAAGATTAACTGTCCAGTGATGCTCAGGCAGCCTCGGCTACTCTGTTCCATGCTTTCTGACCTCTGTTCTCTGATCTCTGATCTCCAGACAGGCAGAGCTGCTGCTCTCTGGGGCTGAGTTTCATCGCTATGTGGGAGGACCTACAGAGACCCATGTCGTAAGGTCCCCACGTCCCTACCAGCTCCCCAAGGCTTTGGCCTCCCATGTGGACTTTGGTAATACCCAGTGGGATTGGTGGGGGTTGGAGCAAGCACAGCCAGGGGCTGGAGAAATTTAGATGCCTTGGGGGGTTTTGGCGTGGGGTCAGCAGTAAAGTGGGGGTTGGAGTCTAAAAGATCTCCTCCTCAAGTCTGACCCTTCCCCACAGTGGGGGGGCTGCACCGCTTTCCCCCCACATCATCCCTGAGGCAACGCCCTGAGCCACAGGTGGCAGGGACTGTTGGCCTGCACCTGGGGGTGACCCCATCTGTCATCCGTGAGCGATACAACTTGACAGCACAAGACGTGGGCTCTGGCACAACCAACAACAGCCAAGCCTGTGCCCAGGTGAGCCATACAGATAGCCCAGGGTCTTCACAGCCTCCTCAAAGTGCCCGACCATACTGGGGCTTGCTCTCTGACTCTAATCCCTGGGTTTTCATCCCCTATCCTGTGATCTGGGACAGTACCCCCTGCCCAGACCCTTGGGGCTGCATCCTCTGACCCATGATATCTGCTCTGACTCCCTCCATAGTTCCTGGAACAGTATTTCCGTGACTCAGACCTGGCTGAGTTCATGCGCCTCTTTGGTGGGAACTTTGCACACCAGGCATCAGTAGCCCGCGTCATCGGACAACAGGGCCGGGGCCTGGCTGGGATCGAGGCCAGTCTAGATGTACAGTACCTGATGAGTGCTGGTGCCAACATCTCCACCTGGGTCTACAGTAACCCTGGTACTGCCAAGGGGACTGGTTGGTGGGGAGAGGGGTGGGGGTGAGTGTTGATCCCTGCTCCCTATAGAGAATCCCATGAGCTAGAGGGAGAGCCTGACAATGCCCCCCAATGACTGCTCTTGTGCCCCACCCCTCAAAACAAATTCAGGCCGGCACGAGTCACAAGAGCCCTTTCTGCAGTGGCTCCTACTGCTCAGTAATGAGTCAGCCCTGCCACATGTGCACACCGTGAGCTATGGGGATGACGAGGACTCCCTCAGCAGTGCCTACATCCAACGGGTCAACACTGAGTTCATGAAGGCTGCTGCTCGGGGTCTTACCCTCCTCTTTGCCTCAGGTGACCTCCTATTCTAAACTTAGACCCCCCTGCCTCACCCACCCAACCTGAGATATTTGACCCCACAGTGACCCCTGAACCTGATCTCTGACTCATAATCTGAGCTCAACAGGGACCACCGCCCTGAGCTCTAAACTTTGATCTCTTGCAGTAATGATTAAAACTTGAATTTCCTCTCTGACATCTGAACACACATACCAAGCTCTGACCAATTAATCTGAGCACTAAACTCAGTCTCTCTCCCAGGTGACAGTGGGGCTGGGTGTTGGTCTGTCTCTGGAAGACATCAGTTCCGTCCGAGCTTCCCTGCCTCCAGGTAAGCACCCTGGCTCACCACTTACCTGTGACTATCAACCTTTCATCTGTCACCTCATGACCTGGAACCTTTGCCTGACCCCATCAGGTGCTCCTGTGGCTCAGCCCTCGGCTTTACCTGCTCTGGTTACTGCACTCCCCTCTTCTTCCTGTAGGTCCCAGGCCCCAAGTCTCCTGAGTAGGACACAACTCCCACTGTTCCTCTTCCTCAGTCCCCAGGCATTTTAGTGGAAGATTTGGTGGGTGTTCTGTAGGGAAAAGTGTGCACAGTCACCTCAGGCCATGCCTTAAGGGCCAAAACCTCTTAGTTATCCCCCTGTACATGCTTCCCTACAGAGTCCAGACCCTCCAGCAAGATATAGGCCATACTCCCCCATTCTCACACATTTTGGAGGTCCCCTTGGGACCCCTACAATCTGAGTGCTGTCTTCTGCCCTCAGTCCTTATGTTACCACGGTGGGAGGCACATCCTTCCAGAATCCTTTCCGAGTCACGAATGAAGTTGTTGACTATATCAGTGGTGGTGGCTTTAGCAATGTGTTCCCACAGCCTTCATACCAGGTACGTGTATGTTTGTGTGGGCGGATGGGTGGGGGATCCTCAGTTCAGCAGACAAGACTCACTCAACAATGCCTTTCAGGAGGACGCTGTAGCCCACTTCCTGAGCTCCAGCCCCAACTTGCCACCATCCAGTTACTTCAATGCCAGTGGCCGTGCCTACCCAGATGTGGCTGCACTTTCTGATGGCTACTGGGTGGTCAGGAACAACGTGCCCATTCCATGGGTGTCTGGTACCTCGGTGAGAATCAGCCTGACTCCAAAACCCCCACTCAGCAACTACTCTTACCTTCTACCCAAAAGACCTTGCACCCAGAACCCCGACTTCTCAGAAGCTTCTGATACTTTCAAATATCCCTCTCCCAAAGTCCAAACACTCTGAACCCCTAACCTCTACTTGCATGCTCACCCTTGCAGGCCTCTACTCCAGTGTTTGGGGGCCTCCTATCCCTGATAAATGAACACAGAATCCTCAGTGGTCACCCTCCTCTTGGCTTTCTCAACCCAAGACTCTACCAGCAGCGTGGGGCAGGACTCTTTGATGTGAGTGTGGAAGGGGAGGGTGCAGACATTTTCCTTAGGGTATGGGGAGTGCTAAGATGAACTTGAGGGCACTTCTGATGGTGTGGGAGGACCCTGGAATGTGAATACAGGGTGAGGGAATGCAGTCTCTTAGTACTGGGACAAGCAGACACAAATCTGATGCCCATTTTCTCCCTAGGTAACCCGTGGCTGCCATGAGTCCTGTCTGAATGAAGAGGTGCAGGGTCAGGGTTTCTGCTCCGGCCCTGGCTGGGATCCTGTGACAGGCTGGGGAACACCCAACTTTCCAGCCCTACTGAAGACACTAATCAACCCTTGACCCTTTCCTGCTAACAGAGTGGGCCTGACTCCTCCCCCACCGCTGGTGGCTCGGTCCCTTGTTCTGCACTGTTGGAAGCCCTGATGAACCCTCAAGTGTTGACTGCTGCAGACAGCTTATCTCCCTAACCCTGAAATGCTGTGAGCTTGACTTGACTCCCAAACCTACTCTATTCCATCATACTCAGGTCTCCCTACTCCTGCCTCAGGTTCCTCTACAGATAGTATAACCAGTACTGTTTGGGAGCCTCCCCCAACCCCCTCTCCCCATTTCTTCTTTCTCCTTTCAACCAGACTTTTCCAAAGGGTTGTCTACACTGTTTGTATATATTATTTCACCTGATGTTTGCTCCTCAATTCATTGCAACAAAACCTCTGCTCTCATTTTATCACTTTTTCAACTAACATTGAGAAACAATGGCCTCCCTGCTGCTTCATCCAGTGCACATGTCTCAATCTCTGCTTTAGGGGCTCTTTGTCATAGTTGCCCACTCGCTCTCCTTCCTTAGCTTCCAGTACTTAACTTCTCTGACCATTCCCTCTTCCTCTGTCATTCCCTCTTCCTCCTTCTCTTTCTCTGTTCCTCATTGAATGTTGGTGTACTTCACTGCTCCATCCTTAGTCTTTTGTTCTTGTCACCCTACCCATTGTCCCCTGGAAGAAATCAATCACTGGCATCCATAGCCATCATCATCTCCCTAAATCAGATTTTCTATCTAATGGGGATTGATATCTCAAATGCAAGATGTGTGATACCCAACTCTTGATCTCCCTCCTTCCCCATCACAAACTGTTCTCTTTTGTTTCTTGGTAAATGAGACTATGCTTCCTCAAAGAAAGCCAGAAACCTATGTGTCATCCCAGACTCCCATTTCCTTCACCTTCCCCCACCACCACCTCCAATCAACAAGTCCTATTGACTTTACCTCTTAAATATATCTTTATCAATCCACAAGTCCTGCCAATTATATATCCTAAATATATCTAGAACTAATCTACTTCTCTCCATCCCCACTGCTACTACATTAGCTTAGAGCCACATTCTCTCTCCTCTGAACTGCAGGAGGCCCTTGCAAAAAGTGTCCTTACTTCCTGCCCTTCCCTAAACCATCTTCCAGAGTAAAATGCAAATCCCATCAGGTCATTTACTTGATTGAGATCCCTCAAAGACTACTGGATAAAGTTCAAGCTTTTTACTATGACTCACAAATCTGATCCCTCTCTTGCTATTTGTTCCTGAGTAACAAGTTGTTTATCCTCCCCATTCCCCTGCTCGCTACACTTTCACTTTTGCTCAACAGATTCTGTGCCCTTAATACTACCCCTGACTACCACTAACACTACCTACTATGCTCTTTGCCTGGTTGATTTCTGGGATTCTTTTAAGAATCAGCTCAAAAGTCACCTTCTCTTGTGAACCTTTTGGCTCCCTGAAACTAGTTGATTTTGGCACAGCAGAAAAATCAGATTTTTGAAACCAAACCTGTTTGATTCTTGATTCTGATATAGACTAGGAGAGAGCCTTGGGCAAGTACATTCATTTCCCTGAGCCTTTTTCCTCCTCTGTTAAGTGGGGATATCCATACCTGCCTCTCATAACAAGCAGGGAATAATTAAATGGAATCAAGTTGATAGAGCACCTGACACACAGAAAAGTAAGCAGATGTTAGTTCCTTTCTCCCTTGCACTGCACTCCATGTCTACCTCTAGAATTGTAAATCCCACATAATATTAAAATTGCCAGTTTACCTGTTTGCCTCCTTTTCCAAGACCGTTGGTGCCTAGAGGACTAGAATCTTGTCCTACTTAACCTTGTATTCCCAGGCCCTAGCTCAGGATTGGCAAGTAGGAATTAAATAAACGTTTGCTGCATTTAAAACCCTACTTTTTCACTTGCTGTGATTTTGCATGTTGTCTACTCAGGCTGAAATACCTCTTTCACCATCTACAGCAACACTATGTGCGCCTTCCTGCTGCCCTCATTTCTCCGGGCAGCTGGCGAAGAGGGGGGCTTTCCAATTCTATTAATAACCCTTAAAAGGCTGAATGAGAGAACTATAAAGGATGCAGACTGGCAGGCAACCTGTGGTCGAGGGCCCATGAGGCCCAAAGCAAGGCCTTTAGGCGTCAGGTTTAATGAGAGGTCCCAGATCCACAGAAGAGAGTCCTCGACATTCAAGGGTTCCAATCCCAGTGGACCTGCCTAGAACACGGCGCGGTAGAGGGTGGAATGTCCGCAGCCAGCACCGTTCTCCTAGGCTGGATCCCCGCCCTTCGGTCTCCGTCATCTAGCTGGAGGATGGGCAACCGGTAAACCGAGAGGCCTAAGGGAGACAGCGAACACGGCGTGAGCGAGGCGAGTCGCGAGGCGTGTCGCGAGGCGTGTGACGTCACCCCTGGTGTGTGCGTAACGTGAGCGGAAGCGGAAGCGGCTCTGTTCGCCGCCTCTCCCACCGGCCCGATGAGCTGCAGCGGCTCCGGCGCGGACCCCGAGGCGGCGCCGGCCTCCGCCGCCTCGGCCCCGGGCCCGGCCCCCGCGGTCTCGGCCCCCGCCGCGCTGCCGGCCGGCACAGCTGCGGAGAACAAGGCCAGCCCCGTGGGGACAGCAGGGGGGCCTGGGGCTGGAGCCGCGGCAGCGGGCACGGGACCCGTGGCGGCGCGGGCCGGGGAGCCGGCCGAGCGGCGCGGGGCGGGTGAGGGCCGGGACGGGTGAGGGTGAGGGCAGCGCCTTGGGTTGGGCCCTGCGGCGGGTGAGGGCAGACGGTTTAGGGCAGACCTAGCCGGGGCTCTGCGCCCCCCACCTCCGTGTCTCAGTTTGCTGGTTCTCCTCCAGCTCCGGTGTCGGCAGGCGGCGCGGCGCCCCCGGAGGGGGCCATGTCTAATGGGGTTTACGTGCTGCCGAGCGCGGCCAACGGAGACGTGAAGCCAGTGGTGTCCAGCACGCCTCTGGTGGACTTCCTGATGCAGCTGGAGGATTACACGCCTACGGTGGGCTTACTGCCTGAACAAGGCTGTTGGCTCGCTCTCACGCCAACTTTCTGCCACACCAGCTGGATTTCCAGCGTCCTTTTGTATTTGCACCCCTACCTGCTCTTGTGATTTTAACCCCTCTGCCCACCCAAACTGTGAGCTTCGTGGTAGCCAGGCCTGGCCTCCCCCATTTCCCTCACCCTCTCACCCCAGTGCACGGGGCTAACACTGACAGTCGTCTAATTGATTTCTCAGATCCCAGATGCAGTGACCGGTTACTACCTGAACCGCGCTGGCTTTGAGGCCTCGGACCCACGCATGTGAGTAACCTCTGAGCTGGTTAGAGCCTTGGGTGCTTCTGTGGAGTCCGTTGTCCACCTCCTCCTCATACCAGTTTTTTCTCTCTAGAATTCGGCTCATCTCCCTAGCTGCCCAGAAATTCATCTCAGATATTGCCAACGATGCCCTACAGCACTGCAAAATGAAGGGCACAGCCTCTGGCAGCTCCCGAAGCAAGAGCAAGGTGTGAGGGGAGACTCATGGAGTCAGTAATTACCTCCCACAGCAGCGGAGGCCTAATTTATCCAGAAACCCCTTTGGGGAAACTAAGCCCTAGGGGAGGTGAAAGACCGACTCAGGGTCACCCACCTGGGACTGAAATCTGGGATTCCTGTGCTCAGCTGGTGCTCTTCCCTCTTCCCTCAGGACCGCAAGTACACTCTAACCATGGAGGACTTGACCCCTGCCCTCAGCGAGTATGGCATCAATGTGAAGAAGCCGCACTACTTCACCTGAGCCACCCAACCGAAATGTACTTCTCTGTCCCCTTGACCCCACACCAGCCTGTTTTCATAATAAACTTTATTGTGACAGGCAGGGCTGATCCCTCCCATGCTGGGAGACACCGTGTGGCAAGTGACAAAGCTCTGAGCCCAGCCCCTTTTGGGGCCACAGTGGTAGGGATGGGGGCAGGGGATGGGCCCCATGACTGGGGTAGTACCATGACTGGAGGCAGGGAAGGCAACCAGAGGCCTGTAGCTCTGGGGAGGCACACTCCCCTAACCGTGTCCTGACACCTCTGGAGTTTAGGCAGAGACTTTCCAGCCCTACTTGTCCTGCATCTTTTCCAGGATAGGCACAATCATGTCAAACTTGGGTCGCTTAGCAGGGTCTTCGTTCATGCAGATCTTCATGAGCTTACATACATGGGGGGAAATGCCTGGTGGGATGGTAGGCCGAAGGCCTTCCAGTGCCACCTGCAAATACAGGGAAAAACAAAGTGGGTCTCAGAACTTGAGTCATGTGGGGAGAGGCCTCTAGCCCTCAGGACAGGATTACTGTATACCCAAACAATGTGGGAAGAGCCCAGCCCCACCACAGTTATTGTCACTACCACCACCATTCCCCCAACACAAGTGTATACAGTTGTGCTCTCACCTTCATTCCAATCTCCATGTTGGAGAGGTCAGCAAAGGGTACCTCCCGTGTCACCAGTTCCCAGAGAAGCACTGCAAAACTCCACATGTCTGCTGAGCGTCTGTTTGTGTCTTCAGGCTTCTTCTGCAGAGCTGGAGGGATAGGACTTAGCTGTTCCAGCTGCCTGTCCTGTCCTGTCTCTGCCCCCTTCCATTACTACTGAGCTGGCCCTTCTCTACCTCCCAACATGATACCCTCACTCACCTTCAGGGGCTACCCAGGCAGGTGCATACATACGCCCAGGGCATTGGAAGGAGAACTTCACGTCGGCCATGCTGATTCGGGCAGTCATGTCCTCATCAATCTGAGGAAGAGAAGATAGATTTGTGGAAGGAGGTAAGTCCTATTCTAGATAGGGAAAGAGCTTCTGGGGGCCTGGGCCAGGAGTGAAGTTGTGACCTCACCATCACACTACGACTATTGAGTGCATGTCGTGGGATGAGGGGCTCTAGTGTGTGTAGGAAGGCCATGCCCCTTGCCATGTCCAATGCAAACTTCACAGCCTGGCTCTGGTCCACGACAAAATCTAAGAAAGAAGGCAACAGTCAAATACTTCGGAAAGGCTTACACACCCTCTCCCCCCTACAATGGAATTTGGCATCCTCTACTTACTGGTGCCTTCATGTAGTACATTGTACAGGGATCCATATGGCATCCAGTGTGTGATGAGGGTTGGGTGAGGAGCAGGTGGAGACTGACAGGCACCTAGCACTGGGAGCACATTTGGATGCGAGAAAATCCTGGGAGAGGGAGAGAGTGTCCCTGGCTGAGATTCAGCATAAAAGATCTCCCTCTGGGTGCTAGTCAGGGTTCCTTGGAACCGGCAGCTTCCAGTTTAGGCCTTGCCCCACCTGAGCCGGGGACATTCCTCGTTGAAGTCCCTGCTCTTCCTTGTACTCCAGTCTCGAACCTTCAGCACCTTCACAACGATGTCATTGCCCTGCCAGCGGCCCTTCCATAGCTGAGGGACAGGTAAGGGTTAGGAGGCTTTAACTAAGGCCACCGCTTTCTTGCCTGCTAACTGAAGGAGAAACTTAAAACAGGTGCAGAGCAGGTAATTTGTGGGGGCTTGGGGAGGGAGGGCCAAGAAGGGCAGGGGTCACCTCTCCAGAGTGATTCTCGTTGAGCTTCGCCAGGAAGTTGAGCTGTTTGAAGTCAATGCCGGAGTGTTTGTTCAGAGTCCCATTTCCTGAGAGTGTGGGTAGGTCAGGTACCCAGCTTCCCCCTAACCCAGCCCCAGGAGCCCAGGATTATTCCCTGTTATCACCCCTCCCCTCACAACTGACTCACGGGGTCGAGTGCGTGTGGTCCCCTTCCAGAATGTGTCCTTGTATGGAATACGGTTGAGATTCTGGCCCATCTTCTCTGCCCGTTCTGGGGAAGGAAGATAGACAGTCTTGGCCTCAGCTGTAGTCTGGAGGGAGGAGATAGGCAGGGACAAGATGAGGGCGCAAGCTGGGGGGTGGAGGACAGACCTCGGAGAAGCTCTCTCAGGGGTGCTTTGGCTTTGTCCACAGGCATCTCTCCATACTTGTTACAGATGCTGACAAGGGCCCCATTAGCCACCAAGTCCTGTAATGAAAAGGTGGTTGTGATGAGGGCCCCTGCTACCTCCCTGGCAGTCACAACCAACCATGAATGCAGATACAGTACAAACCCTGTGAGTGTCATATACTCGGTAGTAGTCACAAGATGGATTGAGGGTTCCAGAATCTTCCACTCAGACTCAGACTTTGCTTCCCACTCAGCCCAGGGCTCGAGGCGTGAGTACTCACCTCTGCCACCTGATCTTGGCCCCAAAAACAGGCATAGTGCAGGGGCACGTTGCCATGCTCATTCACTGCATTGATGTCAGCTTTGTACTGCAGCAGCTGGTGCCAATGGCCAGAGAGACAGAAAGAGGCAGAAGGCACAGTCAGTCCTAAATAAGATGTGGCATTCGAGGAGGGAGAAGAGTACATATACTTTCTACAGTATATTATAGTGACTTCCAGGCATATATGTGATGTAGGTGACAGGGAGGGGTTCATAAATACCTTCTGTACAATATCACGGTGTCCATGACTGGCTGCCAAGTGCAGGGGGGTGTCATCCCCACGGTTCATCACATTGATTCGAGCACCCCGCATGATCAGCATCTCAACCACAGCAGAGCGGCCCTCTCGGCAGGCCCAGTGCAAGGGAGAGAAGCCATGATCGTCCCTTTGAGGAAGGGGCAATGGTCATTGATCTGGAGGTGGGATGGGGGCAAAGGCTTTGATACAGGAAAAACTGATAGTCACTCTGCATACTCTCCCTGGGAAACCTTACCTCTCCAGGACTTTGATTCTCATTCATGTCAGCAACTCCCAAAGCTGTCCAATACAGACCTTCCCCCAAGCTTCAAACCCAACCAACCACCACCTAATCCCATAAAGTCCATATGATTCGTTGTCTTCATCATCTCCCACCAACCTTTCTTCCCTGGCACACCCTATCTCATTAAATGGTCACATTCTTCATCTGGTTTCCTCTGCATCGCTTATGTAACATCTGTTGGTCCTTTCCGTTTCTACTGCATCTCGTACATCCCTCTACTATAGTACTTGTCACACTGGATTGTAAAAATCTGTTAATGGGCTCTCTTGTCTATTAGACTGTAAAGTTGAGAAAATGGATTGACAGCAGGTGTTCACTGCATGTTTATGGGGGGCTGTCTGGAGAAGGAAGGCCACAACTCATGGGAGAGGGAGCAAGCTTACTGATTGGCTCTGGTACTGAGACTAAGATCTAAAAATGGAATGGAATTAAAGTGATGTTTAGGAAAGGTTTATAAGGAAAAGGAGAAGTGCTTTTGATAAGTCAATACTCATGAGGCCACCACATAAAACAAGATTCCTCTACTCAAGCAATCATGGACACAGAAAACAAGAAAATGAGAATGACTTCTTTAGAAAGAAAAGTGTACCTGACTTTTTTTCTTTCCCCAATGACATATATTTTATAAAGTAAAAAGTGTACAAAACACCCCAAAACAACTGGGTGGGAGCTGGTCCTGCCTGACAGCCTGGGGCCATAAAAGGAAATTCCCTCCAGTCCGGGGCAGCAGATCCAAGAGGCGGAGCAAGGGGCGGTCCGTGGTCCTGGCCGCAGCCTCCGGATGCCTTAGTGCTGCGGTCACTTCCCGTGTGGGGGCTCTAGGTGGGGCCTGGAGCTGCTTGGGGGTCTGGCCACCGTGGGCCATCCTGATGCCCCCCACAGCTGCTGAGGGTGGGGGGTGTGGCCTTTAACCTAATGATTTCCCTCCACAGCTGCCCTCATCTGCTCACAGAGATAACCAAAAGCTTTCCTGGGTATCCTCTGCCCACTCTCCGAAGCAATTACCACCCCAGGCTTATCAGTCAGTTTGCCTCCCAGTTCTTTAATATGTGCCCTGACTTATCAGCCTCCTGAAGGCTGTGGCCCCAGAGCAGGCCAGAGCCTGAAGGCAAAAGTTTGGGGACAAGGGTACTACCTACTGTCAGGCTGCCTGTCACCTCAAGGCCTGGACTTTAATCCCAAAGAGGCCAGCAGGGGGTTCACCCCCACCTCATATCCAGCATATAGCCAGCCAGCTTGTGCCTCCAAAGCTCAGCCCCTCAAACCAGCACCAAAGCCTTCCAGTTTCATTAATGTCACCCCTTTACCTTTTGGCAGCAGAGTCTTCCTAGTTGCTAGGCCCACTGGACAACTTCACTTAAGCCTTTATAACCCCAACAACAAAATAGTAACAGTGCTCACTGTCTTTATCAGGGCACCCTTTGAAGAAGTATATGAAAAACAGAACAAGTGACTGCAAATTATGGAGGAATACTAGAGCCTAATGGGAACCAGTGAAGCCTGGATGAAGATAACTAGTGTTCCTTACCTCTCAAACCTAAAAACTAAACTTTCCCAAACTTATAAAATTTTAAAATAAAAAAATTAAAATCCACTATCCTGAATCAACATTACTACTGCTTTTCTTACCTTCCTGTCTTGGCCAACCTTAAAGAACTTGTCTACACTCACTGTTTCTATTTCCTCACCTCCCATTCAACCTGCCACAAGGCCACTGCTTTGAGAGCAGGCATTACGTCTGATTCTGGGCCTGTAGTGCCCAGCACAGGAGGTATTCAGTATAGTTCCTTAAATGAAGGAACCCAGTGTCATCTGGTTTCTTTACCCATTTCCTTCTGAAACACCCCTCACAGAGATCATCAAATAAATATATCATTAATTGTAAATTCAGTGGTTAAAGTGCTCACGTTCCTTGACTTCTCCGTGGCCTATACTGCTGTTGACCACTCCCCCTTTGTTGAAACATTCACTTCTCTAAGCTTTACTAACATTTTCCTGTTTCTTCTTCAACCACCACTTGTTCATTTTCAGGCTTACAGGCTCTTCATCCCCTCTCCCTCACACCCATGTCTTCAGGTTTCATCTGTATGCTAATATCTTCCAAGTCTGTATCTCCAAGTCAGATCTCTCTCCTGAAATCCAAATCTGCATAACCAACAAGCTACTCAAGATTTCCACTTCGTTGTACTGTCATTTTAACATGTCCAGGGCAGAACTCATCATTCTTCAGTTGTCGTCCTCAGTAAAGGGAATCACCATCTACTGAAGTGCCCCAGTCAGAATCCTGGTCATCATCTTTGACCTTCCTCAATTCCTACACCAAGTCTCACCGATTCTTTATCCTAAAGGTTTCAGGACTCTGATCACTTCTTTTTCATATGACCCCATTCTAGTCCAAGCTATCACTTCTGGGACAGACTAGGCAATTGTTTCTCTTTACATCACCACTTGCTCTTCACAAAGCGTCCAAGATGACACTTAAGAAATGGACAGTCTCATCATATCACCACACGGCTTTAAACACTTGTTCTTAGAATAAATACCTTATTATAACCTAAATATCCTTGCATGATCTGGCTGACTCCTGCAGACTTTTCCAGACTTATCTCCTGTCGTTCTCCACTTGTACTCAATGCTTCAGCCCACAGAAGCCCACAGCGATCTTCTATCCTCCAGCCATATGGAACTCCGGACAATTTCAGGGCACTCCGCTCTATCCCGCCTCCTAGGTTTTGTCCATGCAGTTCACTGAGGCTAGAAAGCTCTCTGCAGCCTCTGCCTGTGAAACTCTTATTCATCAGTCAAGATTCAGCTCAAATACAGCTTCCTCTGTGGAGACCCCCTGCCACCCACAAGCTGTGCTTAGCATTCATCACACTGGATAGGAAAGTCAGCCGCCACCACCAGACGTGAAGCACCCCACATCGCGGAGAGGAGCATGTCTTTGCCCTTCCTCTCACCCACCAAGCACCTCAGCTCACCCCTGGTTGAGGTCGTTCTCCGTGTTGTCCAGCCACAGGCGAACGGCAACCGCGTTGCCCTCCCGGCACTGAGTAAAAATGTCGTCCATAGCAGCGTCCCCGCGGTGAGTCCCCTAGACTGGGGAAACCTGGGGACTGTGGAGGGATCCAGGGAAGGGGGTGAGCCCCAAGTTTTGTCCCCCGCAGGAGACGAGCGTTCGTGTTGGGGGTGGGGGTCTGGGCACTGCGTCCCCGGCTACTGGAGGCCTGGGACGAAGTTCAGGGCAGCGGGATGATCCCCGACCGTGTCCCCTGGGTGCGAGGGAAAGGCGGTTCCGGGCGAGGTAGGGGCTGATTAGGAGGTAGTATCTCCTACAGGGACGTCAGAGAGCAAGCAAAGACACCCTACCCGCGAACAGAGCCGGGCGAGGAGGGAAGTTCAGGCGCCCTAAACCCTGGGGGACGCGATCGGGGGTCCTTCCCCGGGGGAGCTCTGGTTCCCTACTCGGAACTCAGCCGGAGTGAGGGGTGACGGGTTGGCAGGGCTCGAGACTTCGGGAGGGGGCACGCCTGCTCCCACACTCACCGGGATTCGGGCTGGAGGATCCTTCTCCGGGGTCCGGTCCGGCCGCGCCCGCCGTTCGGCCCCGCCCCTCGCTCTCTCCGGTCGGCGCGAGCCTCCTTCCCTCCCTCCTCCCTTGCCCTTCTAGCCCACCAGTGTCTGAACTCGATGGTTTTCGGCACTCCGCCGGCCGCTCTAGCCGCCGTCGCTATCACTCCTTGGTTTCCGGCTGCGTTCTGACGGTTCTGCGCCTTGTGATTCCTGGAGACGGGCTCTGCGCGTGGAGAGGTGCGTGGTCGTCGCGTCCTCGCACTCCCCACCCGCATGTTCGAGGAGCCGGAGTGGGCCGAGGAGGCCCCGGCAGCCGCGGGCCTCGGGCCTGTGTCCTCATGGCCTCGGCCCGCGGCAGCCTCGAAGATCAAAGTAAGTGGCCCTGTAGGGGCACTGGAGCTGTTTCAGGCGGCGAAGCGGACCCTAGTGGGTCCCGGCGCTGGGGTACGCGGTGTGTGTGCGTGTGCGTTTGTATTAGGGGAAGGGGGAGTCTGCGGCCGACTGAAGATCCAGTAACTCCCAAAAGAAAATGACGTTGGAACTGAGGGAGAGTTGGTGAATAGAAGTTAGTGAAGCAAAGAGGGTTTCCTGGACAGGAAAAGCATGTGCAAAGGCCCTGGGGCAAGAGAGCATGTCTTGTTAGGGTCACACAAACACAAAATAATCTGTGTGGTTGGAGCACAGACAGTGAAAGGATACCATTGAAATTGGAGTTGTGGATTAGAGGTTTTGCATATTTTAAGATTAATGAGAATCCAATGAGGTGGTTTTAGCAGGGGAATGATTTCTTCAGATTTGTATTTTGAAAAGATTATTGGTTGCAGTGTGGAGATTGGATTGGAGAGAGCAAGAGTGAATGACAATGAATGGCCATCAGTACTACCATTCAAAAGGGGGTGGTGCAGAGGGGTCCTGAGAGCCTCCAAGCCGAGGATGGCCCAGGAGGACTTCAACGTAGAAGGCCTCCCAGACAACAGACCCTCTTCTTTAAGCTTTTGCAGATGTGAGGGCTGCTGTACTTCCTCAGGCTCTTTCTGCCCTTCAGTCAGCCCCCAACATGGCATCTGCCTGCTTTATTCTCTCCTCTTCATCCCCTCAACCCATTGTTGTAATTCAGGCCACTGGCCTTTCTGTCTGTAGCTTGTTGCCTTCATTTGTTCTCTACACTGCAGCTAGAGTTGTCTTAAATACACACGTGGGATCCTGTCACTCTTGTTTTCAGAAACCTCCCCACCTCTTATAGAAAGGTATCAGCTGGAGGCAAAAGCCTGAGATTGAGGGTTGGAACTCCTGCTCTCTGGCCTTGGTCCTGTTGCTTGTGGCCTTACCACATTCCTCTGGGGAACTCCATTACCCCATCTGTACATTGAAGAAAGTGGAGTGGGTGGTTTCTCTGCCCTCCAGCTTCCCAAAGATTGGGATGGTGACTTCAGAGTTCTTCAGGGTCTGGCAGGCTTCATGACAAGCTAGTTAAGTTGACTGGGAGTAATCCAGACCTCTACCAGCATCTGAATCAGGTCCCCATCTCTCCCTTCTTATTCTCCAGGCCCCATCCATTCTCTTTGCTCCTGCTCTCAGCCATTGTTTTCTTTCAGGGCTCCAAGCGCCGCCAGCTCTTGGCCACATTACGGGTCCTGGAGGCAGCATCTCTTCCCCAGCAGTCCCTTAGCCTGCCTGGCAGTGACTCTGAGGAGGAGGAGGTGGTGGAAAGGAAGAAGAAACGCCCGAAAAAGGCCTCATTTGCCAGTGTTTCTACTGAAATAGAGGAGAAAAGGAAGAAGAAACATCAAAAACAGGACCCACCTGGCAGTGACTCTGAGGAAAAGGAAGTAGAAAGGAAGAAGTGCTGCAAAGGGGCTCTTCTTGGCAGTGGTTCTGCTGAAGAAAAGAAAAGGAAGAGGAAATGCCAGAAACAGGCCCCTTCAAACGCTGCCCAGCACCTGGACAATGGTGACCAAACAGGTACTAGTAGATGTGTATATGTATGTGGGACAGGGAGGGGCACCAGCTGATCCTACATTTGACAGAGGTTACCTGCCACCCTTAAGTTTGGGGGTTAGGCAATAAGAAGTAGTTTCAGGGGCTGGTCCGGTGGTGCAGCGGTTAAGTTCACGTGTTCCTCTTCGGCAGCCCGAGGTTCTCCAGTTCAGATCCCAGGTATAGACATGGCACCACTTGGCAAACCATGCTGTGGCAGGTCTCTCACATATAAAGTAGAGGAAGATGGGCACGGATGTTAGCTCAGGGCCAGTCTTCCTTAGCAAAAAGAGGAGGATTGGTGGCAGACATTAGCTCAGGGCTAATCTTCCTCAAAAAAAAAAAAAAGAAGTAGTAGTTTCATCCAGGTCACGGTCTCTGTCTCAAGGACAAGGGTATGGCCAGGATGACTTGCCAAATCTCTGAATTAAGAGGATCTTGCCCCAAGTATGCCTTCCCGTCTTCCTCCTTGCAGGTCCCAAAGCTTGGAAGAGTAGTGGTGCAAATGGCCCACCTGAGCCAAGCCCTGGGACCACTTCCCCGGAAGCCCCCCATACCTTGAGTCGCAAGCAGTGGCGGAACCGGCAGAAGAACAAGCGTAGACACAAAAACAAGTTTCGGCCACCTCAGCCCCCAGACCAGGCTCCAGCCACAGCCCCCGCGGAGGAGACAGAGGTGCCTCCTGCCCCCAGTCCAGACAACCGTGAGGCTCGGGCGGGGGCTCTGCGAGCCCGTATGGCGCAGCGGCTGGATGGTGCCCGATTTCGCTACCTCAATGAACAACTGTACTCAGGGCCCAGCAGTGCTACACAACGCCTTTTCCAGGAAGACCCTGAGGCCTTTATCCTCTACCACCGCGGCTTCCAAAACCAAGTCAAGAAGTGGCCGCTGCAGCCTGTAGACCGCATTGCCAGGGATCTTCGCCAGCGGTGAATGGGGGTTGGGCACTGTGAGAAGTGATGGGGGTCAGTCATGGGCTCAGACTAGACCAGTGAATTATCCCTCCGCTCCATTCCCAGGCCTGCCTCCCTGGTGGTAGCTGACTTCGGCTGTGGGGACTGCCGCCTGGCTTCAAGTATCCGGAACCCTGTACACTGCTTTGACTTGGCCTCTCTGGACCCCAGAGTCACTGTGTGTGACATGGCCCAGGTAAACTCTTCTATCCCTCTATGTACCTGGCCTGTGCTCTAGGCTCAACTTCCGTGTGCTAATCTCTAACATTCCCTCCTTCCTCCCTCCCTATGCCCTCATTCTAGTGTCCAACCCTACCGCTCAGTGCTGACTTTCTCTTCCCCATATTGCGTGCTTCATACAACACTCCCACCCTGCACAGGTGCCTCTGGAGGATGAGTCTGTAGATGTGGCTGTGTTCTGCCTTTCACTGATGGGAACCAACATCAGAGACTTCCTAGAGGAGGCAAATCGAGTGCTGAAGCCAGGGTAGGAGCCCCCAGGACACAGATGTGTGTATATGTGCTCATGTGTGTGTCTGTGCATGTGTATAGAACTTTCCATCCTTTTCAGGGGTCTCCTGAAAGTGGCTGAGGTCAGCAGCCGCTTTGAAGATGTTCGGACGTTTCTGGGGGCTGTGACCAAACTAGGCTTCAAGGTCATCTCCAAGGTGAGGGTCACAAGAAGTCTATCCCTGTTTTTGTCTCATGGGTGGTCCTTTTCAGGGTAATGGTATTCAGGAAGGAGGCCATAGGCACAGACACAGACCTTTACTCCTTGAAGGCATGACTCATGGGAGAGCCCTGGGAAGCTTTCTGAGCAGCGGCAGGACATGGACAGAGGTGTTCTGAGGAGCTGGGGTGAGGATTTGGAGCTCACTGGATCTTTTCTGCCCCTAGGACCTGACCAATAGCCACTTCTTCTTGTTTGACTTTCAAAAGACTGGGCCCCCTCGGGTGGGGCCCAAGACTCAACTCTCAGGCCTGAAGCTTCAGCCGTGTCTCTACAAGCGCAGGTGACCTCTGGAGCCCCCTTGGAAGGGGAAGCAAGTCTCGAACTCCAGGCTCAGAACCCTGAAGACTGTACCCAGCCAGGCTGTGACCCAGGACCTGGTACCACCTTTCCTCCATCCCCAGAGCAAAATGTGATGAAAACTCTGGCTCAGCCCGGCTCTGATGAAGGCTTCTTGGTGGCAAGAAGCATAAAGTCTCCAGGCTAGCTAAAGAATAAGGAGTTTATTTTGAGAACATGGGGGTATCTGGGGATTATGGGTTCCCTGGTGTCATGGAAACTAGATGGTTAGGAATTCAAGGCATCTCTTAGGAGCCACTTAGGCTTTCTGACCTGGCATCTCCACTCTCCTCTGATCTTCTGTCTGTAGACCAGCTCCTTCTGCTCACATGTAGCTCCTGCTCCTTCAACTTGAGTCTGCTCAGGCCTTCAAGGCCTCAGACTGGCAAGTGTTGCTTCTTGGCTCTGACTCACCCCGTAGCCCACCAACATCCTGGCTCAACACATCAGTCTGGGCTTGTGGGTCAAGACTATTTGGTTGTCCCTATACGAAGTACCTCTATCCCCTCTCTCCTCATTTGCATCTTTGGAACCATATGGCCCAAATGACTCCCAGCACCTATTGCCCTGTGGGTCCCTGGTGTGTGTCTGGCTGAGAGGACGGATTTTGGAATCAGGTAGGCCTGGGTTCAAATCCTCGCCTGCTAGTTATTGCTGAGAGTCATTTAATCTTTGAATATCATATTCCTCATTTGGAAAATGGTACGATTCCCGTTTCATGGGATTGTTAGGTGGGTTAACTGAGGAAATCTATAGCCAGAGCCTGGTACATAGGAGGTGCTCAATAAACTGTACCTATGGCTATTGTGTGTTGTAAGCCTTATTGTTCTCTAAAGACCTTACTTAGGCAGGGTTGGAGGTTGGAGGGTAAAGACTGGATTTGTTGACTAAGGAAGACTCTGGGAGAGCTCAATATGGGCCTTTCAGCTGGCTCACTTCATGGGATAGTTAGAGGTTCTTGATAGATTCTGCGCTGTCCTTGGAGGGGGCTGGTGAGGGAACTGGGTCTCTTCATTAATAACAACTGGTCAGTGCCATGTTGGGGCGAGGAATTGGGCTGTTCATAGGCAGAAGGGTCTGTCTGGTTTCTGCCTTGCAGTGTGCCCAGATCAGCATGTCCTGGGAAAGCTGTGGGCAGGGAAGGCTGGGAGAAGACGAGCTGGGATGATAGATCCTTGGCCTCTCCCAGAAGACATCTCCCATGGGCCTAAGTATAATGCTGCCTCTTTTACCTATTTCCAAGAACAAGAACTGAGAGTGACTGCTGAGACACAGGTTCAAGGGCTCTCAGCCAGGTGGATGCCTCCAGAAGCAGGTGGAGGTTTTGAGGCAGGCTATGGGCCAAGGCGTGTTTGAGGCTGGGCTGTGAACCATTCAGCAGACCCTGTGTAGTACCTTTGCTTATGCTCATCTCTCTGCTGAACAGCCCTCTGACTAGCAGAGTTTACGCCTTCTTCCAAACAGTCTGGTTGTTTCCTTCTCCACCACTCCCAAAGCAGAATTAATTTCTTCATCTGCACTCTCAAAGCACGACATGAAGAGTGCACCTTCAGCATCGACATACTGCATTGTGATTGCTTTATGCATTAGGCTGCAGTCTTCTCAAGGCATTTTTATCTTTATAGATACAGTTGGGGCCACAAGATGAGGCATTATGGACTAGTGATGATGGAAGACTTCAGCAGACGGGAGAACTTCAGTAGGTGGAACTGATGGGATGTTGAGGGTTAGTGAGAGAAAGGAATCTGAAGTAAGTCTCTGGTTTCTGGCTTGAGCAACTGATTGGGCTATTGATGCCATTCAGAATACTGGGTTTTAGCTACCTGTTAGATGTTCATTTGGAAGTGGGACATTAACGTCTCAGGAGAGATCTTTGCTAGGGATTTGGGAATTGGCAGCCTAGAGGTGGTAATTTAAGTCATAGGAATAGATGAGATACTCTGAGTAAGATAATGAGAAGAGAAAATGGCTCTGAATAGCACTCTGAGGGGCATTTAATGGATGGGTAAAGGAAAATAAGCCAGTAAAGGTGATAAGATGAGACGGTTGGGCCAGAGATGGAGGAGTAAAACGAGGAGACTGGGCTTTTTAATATGGAAGGAATGGGGAGGTTGTCAGCTGTCAGATGCTGTGGAAAGGTCTATTAAGATGAGAGACAAGTTAGATTGCAGTGGGGTGAAGATTGCTGAAAATGTTGAAGGCCTTTTTGAATTTATAGTGGTATTATGCATTGATTTATAGTTAGGCCAGTCAGACTGATAGTGTGGTTGTCTCTGCCTAGTCAGGAATCTAGGGGATCTGTGGGAAAAGTGAGTAGTAAGGGGTCGGCCAGTGTCAGAACCTTGCCACGCAACTGAAATGAAAGGAAAGCCAGCAAAGGAGTTTCAGACCATTTGCAAGTAAGTGATTGCTGTGCTGGACCATGGGATTTTGTAGAGAGAAGACAGGAGTAGTTTGTTGCACTGGGAGTAATTAAACACATGCCCTGGGAGGATGGGAGACTGTAGTCAGAAATTGGGGTGTTTGAATTATTAATATCAGAAGCAGAGCAGCTCCCAGCAATGGGAAAATATAGAATGTAGCTACAGGAGTGAGTATCTGGGAGGCATGCAAGGGAGGTTGCCTGTAGATTGGTTAATGGACTCAGGCTCAGGTATTGTAGGGAGGGGTTGTCTGCATGGACTTTGAAGTTCTCCAGGATGATGGTAGAAGTTGGCATGAAACGGGCCAGCTTCTCGAGGGAGGAGGAGGATCCAGGCGAGAAGCAGACAAAAGGAAGGAGAGGCTGGATGGCACGAATTTCAAAAGTGCAGAGGGTTCACATAGCCTATTAGAGAGACTTTCATTTTGGGGGTGATGTGAGGCTGGTGAGTTGAGCTAGCTGCCAGGCAGCCAAGATAAAATACCGTGACAGTCGTTTCCAGCTCGTTGGGGAGATGACTGTTGTGGCAGCTCCATGGAGCCGGAGCTCCCTGGGATAATGAGGAGACAAGCCACTAAGTCTGAGGAATGTGTTGGAGTAGCAGGACATCTCACTGCAGAACACAGATCACCTTTATAGCTCCGTATCTGTGTACAAATTCCCAAATGGTATTTGTAATCCTAGATCTTCGTTAATTTTCCCTATTTTCTCATCACACTCAGCAGGCCAGCTGGGGTTGCCTTCCTCTCTTTTGCTTCTTCCATTATGTATAATTTGGATTTTTCCTTTGCCTATTCTACCTGCAGCCACCTGAGTAAATAACTCTTTGGGTCTGACTGAAGCCCTGGGCTCCCTCTAACTCAGCCCAGCCCCCATTAGTGCCTCCTTCAGTCACTCTGATTCTGAAAGCAGGACTCTCCTGAGCCTGCTCTGGGTCCTCCCTGCTCCATCATCAGCTTCAGGACAAGCTCTTGTTCAAGTCCATGTCTGGGCTTCAGTGTCTAATGTTGAGAGCCTGGACTGACGGAGAACAATATGTTTCCTTAAGAAATAACAATATGCCAACTGTCTAAGGAAAAAGGAGACCAGTTTAAGGAGCAGTTTGAGAACAGATTGAAAGAGTGGCAGGAATAATAAGAGGTAAAAGGGAGTGGGAGGAGTTGCTGGACTGTGAAAGGCAGTAGTTGTCAGACTTGAGTCATTAGGATAACCTGGAAGGCTTGTTACACTGCAGATTGCTAAGCATTCCCCCGGTTTCTGATTCAGAAGGTCAGGATAGAGTTTGAGTAGTTCTTTCCTGGTCGCTTTGATTTTTCCCAGTTAAGCAGGAGGCAGACTTATGGGTTGAGAGTTAGAATGGGGGAGAAGGGGCTGGAGTTTTGAGATGAGACTATTGTGACTGTTGTTTCTAAGAGAGTAAGAGAGGGAATGAATGAATTAAGGAAATATGGTATCGATTGCTGGTAGTATTAATAGCACACTTAAGGTTCTAGGTCAGAAAGAGGAAGGATGGGAGGAGACCGGTGCAAGACGGCTTTGTAGAGAGCTTGTTATTGTGAGATGGAGTACAGCTGGCCTGCCAGAACCCACCCCCTCCTTTCGGGGTCTGGTTTCTGCCCTCTTACCTCAAGTCTAACTGGAGACTCCACTGGGACCATTCAGGAAGCTTGAGGGATTTTTTCCTACAGTGAAGGACTGATGAGCCTGGAGTCTAACTCCTGCACTGGAAATGCAGACGGCAAGCAGAGGCCCACTAACTGTTTCGATGGTGGAGCCAGGGGAGTGCTGCTGCTTTTGCATTGGCTTGCATTTCCAGAATTTGCTGTGGCAAGTGATGCGTGGGTGTATCCTTTGCACCTTGCGGGAGAGAGGGAAGTATAGGGTGGTCTTGGGTCCTGTCCAAAAGGACCATTTGAAGAAGCAAGGAGACCTCAGCACAAAGAAGCTAGGAGTGGGCTGAGCCCATGTGGGCTGAGGAGGGAATTGCAGGAGACCACCCAGAATAGAGCTGCATCCACTGGGGTCAAAGGGACAGCAGGGGTGCCCCCTTTAAATATCTGCCAGGTCCATAGTGTTACCAAATCAGAAGTGGATTCGCCTCTTGGCAGAGTTAAAATCAGACTCTCGACCAGAAGTAGTTGTCACACAAAGTGGAACTTATTTGCAGCAATAGGAAACCACGGGGAATCATTTCCAAAGCCCGGGCTGACCCTGAACAAAGGGAAGCAGGGACCTTTTATTTCGGATGGGAAATGAATATTCAGAAGGAAGAGGTGGGTATTCGCTTGTGCAGGCTCCGCTGGAAAACATGCTTCCCACATCTGGGTCTGGTTCAGCGTACTTGGTGATTGTATCTCTTAAAGGTTAAATGCTTCCGAACCCACCCTTGAGTTCCTCGGGGCAATTAATCAGTGACGATAGAGCACAGAACCACCCAGCTCAAGCAAGAACTGTTTTATCCCCTCTGCAGCTGGGCCCAGAGCAATCAGCAGCTCTTAGGTAGAGAGGAGGTAGGAAGAGCAGAGAGCATCCAAATCTTTCCTCCCTTCCCCAGTACAGGCTCCTTGACTTAAGTGGGGCAGAACTGGGGTGGGGGGAGGCGGTGGAAAAAAAGAGTTAAACCTACAACAGGTGCAGATTATTTATTGTTACATAGGATTGAACATTCTAATTACTTGAGATTGTGTTTGTGTCTTAAACTGACCATAAGACTGTCTGTTAACTGAGATCAAGCTGAGAAGTCACAGCCTTGCTGCAGCTTTTCTGGGCAGCAGGGGAAGAGTACCCCCAAATGAACAAGTCTGGAGGGGTAATAAGCGACAAGAATGAAGTTGGATTTGGATAGCAGTCTGTGCCTCCTGCTTGTTCAGCATCTCTTGTAGAGGTTGTTGCCTCTGCAGTTCCTGGTGTGCTTTTGCTCCTGTAGCACAGTCCTAAGGGAACGCAGTTCCAAAAGAAACAACATGATCTTGGCAGAGACACAGCTCAGCTCCAAACACTCAACCATTTGCGTAATTGCACAAAGCCCTTTACAGCTTTTCACAGGCAGAGACTCGTAATTAGAACTTTTTATCCCCGGGGCGTCCTCCTTCCTAGGTGACTTGTCAGACTGGCCACCTGGTTCTAGGATCTTCAACTACTGTAGTAACCCCCTTACTGGTCTCATTACTTCCACTCCTGCCCCCAAAGCAATTTATTTTCCAGGCAGCCAAGTGATACTTTTAAAATGTAAATCAGATGTGTCACTCTGCTGAAAAGCCTTCACTGGATTCTCACTGCTCTGAGAACAAAAGACAAACTCCTTCCCAGGCCTGCCTCTCCAGCTGCATCTTAACCCACTCCTTCCTCACCAAACTCCAGCCACGCAGGCTTGCTTTTCATTCCCTGAGCATCCCAAGCTGGTTCTATTTCTGGGTCTTCATACAGGCTGCTCCATCTTCCTAGAATGCTCTTTCCCTGATGAACTCATTTTCATCTTCCAGATCTTCACACCAACATCACCTTTCTTCTATGGAAGAAACTGGCTAAATCCTCACCAAAATGTCCTTTTCCTGGACAGATACTTAAGCTGCATTTCCGAGCTTCTTGCATGAAGGCGGGGCTGTGTGAGCAGTCCTCGCCAGTGAAAAGTAAGTAGAAGTAGATGAGCCTTCTCCACATTCTCCCACCACCTCCTCTGCCTTCCAGGGTGACCTTGAGGCACATGTTTTGAAAATGATGGAGTCAAAGCATAGAAGTCTGGATATCTGAGTCACTGCTTAGAGGAAAGGTGGTTGGCCGAGAACATGCACGTGGGACTTTGAACAAGGAGTAAACCTCTGTTGCATTAGTTTAGTGAGCTTTGGGAATGTTATGGCAGTTGGCTTTATATACTGTGGCTAATTAACCTATCTTCTCTGGGCATCCTGTCCAGCTTACTCTTGATCACAAAACTGTTTTTGTCTTCTTCAGAGTGCTTCAGACATTTAATTACCTTACCAGATGCCAGTCAACATTTCCCACCTGTCCTATGAATTTGAATATTAGGAAAAAAATGCTCACATGAGGAAGTTGAGATACTCATTTTATCAGTTACATTTTGATTGTGATAAAAAAAACTCCCACTAAAGACGTCTTAAACAAATTAGATTTTTCTTCTAATATAAGTAGAAACAGCTTGGGATGCTCAAGTGGCTGTTGGCACGAGTTCAGGACCTCGAGGATCTTAGCGATAAGGTCTCTGATTCTCTTGGTGTCTTGATTCTCATGGTCCCACGATGATGTGTTCTTGATTGAGCAGGGACACCCTACTTAGTGTTACACTTCTTGGCTGTCTTGCTGAGTGCCCCAGCCCCTATCCTTTTGGCCTTACTCTGAAGGTCCTTCTACGTTGTTAATGCTCTTGTGTAAATATGTCCCATTATTCCCTACAGCATGGCTGAGGCCAATCTAAAATAGTAACATTTTAAATATACTTGTCTCCCCCACCCCTTCCCACATCTCAGAGGCCTGTCAGCAGCTCATCCAGTTCAAAGCTGCTCTCTCTCCAGCTCAGTGCCAGGGAACATGGTCTGTTTCTTTCACTCATTCTTCACCTTCTCTGTCACTTCTAAGATCAGGATGGGGGAGGGCATATTAAAGGCAAAAAGACCAAACTTCTGTTTAGTTTGGCTCCATCAGTGTGCTCTGCAAAGACAGGCACTTAAATGTTGGTTCTGGTGTGGGATATTGGGGTTCCTTGGACCTCCCCCCTGCCCCATGGGGACTTGTGTACTCACTGGCTTTGGTTCCCTCCTTATGATACTCAGCCCACACTTCCCCTCAGCTCCTCAGCTCCTGACCCTGATGGTGTATGCACAGCCTCATAGTGCTAAAGTCCCTCACCCTGGCAGGCACCCCTCCTGGGAGAGGGTCCAACAAACACCTCAAGACTGGTTACCTTGCCTAACAGAATTAGAAAAAGAAGAACAAAGCCCAAAGTCAGTAGAAAGAAGGAAATAAGAAAAATTAGGGCAGAAATAAGTGAAATTGGAACAAAAAAGACAGTAGGAAGGATCAATGAAACTAAGAGCTGGTTCTTTGAGAAGATAAACAAAATTGATAAACACTTAGCCAGGCTCACTAAAAGAAAAGGAAGGTTCAAATAAAATTAGAGGGGCTGTCCCCGTGGCCGAGTGGTTAAGTTCGCAAGCTCTGCTGCAGGCGGCCCAGTGTTTCGTTGGTTCGAATCCTGGGCGCGGACATGGCACTGCTCATCAAACCATGCTGAGGCAGCGTCCCACATGCCACAACTAGAAGGACCCACAACAAATATACAACTATGTACCGGGGGGGCTTTGGGGAGAAAAAGGAAAAAATAAAAAAAACCTTTAAAAAAAATAAAAATAAAATTAGAAATGAAGGAGGAGAGATTATAATGGATACCACAGAAATATGAAAGATTATAAGAGAATACAGTGAAAAACTATATGCCAAAAAATTACAATCTAGAAGAAAAGGATAAATTCTTAGACTCTTACAACCTCCCAAAACTGAATCAAGAAGAAATAGGGAATCTGAATAGACCAGTCACAAGTAAAGAGATTGAAACAGTCATCAAAAACCTCCCCAAAACTAAAAGACTGGTTACCTTGCACGGAGCCCACAGAAAACTTATGCGTATTTGTCCTGCCAAACAGTGGAAGTGCAACCCAGCCAGCTGCTGACTCCTCTCCCCTTGCCCTGCCCCAGCTGGCCTGACTCTGACTCCCCCATGTGAAAATAAAACGCTAGTTTCTATATTCATATGGCTCCAAACCCTCATAAGTGATTCAGGTAACTTCTCCCAAGAAGCTTCTGCCCCAGGTTCCACCTCAGTGGCCATATGGAGATGGGCCTATGAGTGCCTGAGTGTAGCAAGCCTGTAGCTAGAGAATGTAATGCTGAATGAATGTAGTGTCTCTCCCTCTCATGGGAACACAAAATGACTGGTTCTGTTGGAGCCCTCCTCACTTGATTTAGGATGGAGGGAATGGCACTGCCACTTTGCCTTTCAGGGAAGAGAAGTTCTCTTTATTCCTAAAAATTCCTGGGGCTGGCCCCATGGCCTAGTGGTTAAGGTTAGCGCACTCTGCTTCAGCGGCCTGGGTTCAGTTCCTGGGTGCAGATCTACACCTCTCATCAGCAGCCATGCTGTGGCAGTGACTCACATACAAAAGAGGAAGCGTGGCATGGATGTTAGTTAGCTCAGGGTGAATCTTCCTCACCAAAAACAAAAAAGAAAGAAAAGAAAGAAAAAATTCCCATCAATGAATCTTATTTCTAACTTCTTATACAATAGAAAGTCTGGTGGTCTCTGGTCAGCTTTACTGTCTTAGAGTAAATGCTATGTGGATATATCCCACACCCTTGTTTAGAATGTGTTAGTACCTATTAGCTCTTGTCTTCTGTTTGGGTGTATTCTCCAAAGATCTTAGACAACTGAAAAACTCATTTAATGTCTTCTTACATAGGCAAATCTTCTTGTAAACTGTGAATTGTTCTTTTGTGTGTGTGTGCTTTGTTTATATAAAGTATTGTTGGCAAATCTTGTCTTACTTCTTACCTTTTTTCCCTCCCTCAACTGTTTTTAATATCCATCTGTGTATCATTTAGGGCCCAGTCAGGAAAATAGAAACCACGCTACTTATAATTAAGTAGAGGGCATTTAATACAGAGAATTGGTTACAAGTGTTGGAATGCTGACAGTCAAAAAGAAGATGCTGATGTAATTAAACAATTAGTAACTGGAGAAATCACATAACATCACAAGGCCTGGGACAACAAAAGGGAAGAAGGGATGTGTTTACCAGAAACCCGGAGCTCAGAGAAGGGTTCCCTTTTGACTGATACTCAGACTTTTGTTAGGGAAGCTCCCTCCACGTACCTGGCGCTTGGACCTCTGAGGAAGGATTTGGCCTGAGGGTAGGAGAGCAAGGTCTGACTGGTCTCTGACTGCCAAGGGGGTAGCTAATCTGCTCATATCTGAGAAGTGTAGCAAAGCTGCTGCTGAGTGCGAAGAAGCTGGTAGCAACTGTCTGCGCTGAAGTAATACGAGAACAACGTGGAAGACAGGAGTGAAGACCCTCCTCTATCTTTCACTTTCAGTTTCCCTTTATGGCATCCCTTTGGCAGAACCTAACAGGGAACCACCTGGCAGTGGATTCTGAGAAATAAATTTGTAGAGTCCCAGCTGCAGCAACACAACTCGAGAGTGTGTGTAGTTGTGGGGGGGTCGGCGTTGGAGGGGGAGGTTGTTTTGTGGAGGGAGATATGAAGAATCTCAGAGCCAAAAGAAGATAGTCAAATAACCAGTATAGCCCATGTAGCTGCTCATACATGTAGTTTGTTGCCTTCTGCTGTGGAATATTCCATAGTATGCAACCACTATGGTAAACTTACCCATTCACCTGGTTGCCTCAAATTCTTTGCTATCTGGAGAAATTAAAATTCTCGCAGCTAGCATTCTGAGTACAATAAATTCCACCAATTAGTTGCACTCCTTTGAGATTTGGAGGGTAAGGGTCATCTTCCTGCTGCTTGGCTCTTGCTGCTGGAAAGCAAGTTTATGTAGATGTTGAGCTTCCTGCAGCGGCATTCCCATGGAGGCCAAGGACAAAATAAGGATGCCTACTGTGATGGCTGAAGTCCAACATAGGACTGGAGGTTCAGTAGGTAAAATTAGTCTACTCTGTAACAGTACAAGTTTGGCTGTAATAAACTGTGGTTAAGAAGAAAACTTATTGGAAGGATATCAATAAGTAACAGAACTAATGGGAAGTCCAGGGAGAGAGACTTAGAGAACAGACAGGAACCAAGGGAGGATGGACAGCTGCAAAAACTAAGGTCACACTTTAGACTCAGTCTGGTTAGGATGGCACTGCTGGCACCACTGCTGCTGGACCTTTCTTTCACTCTTGTTGGTACACAGATTGATGCTGAGGCTTGAATTAATCCTCCTCTAAGTTCATGGCACTATATTAGGATTGGTCCATGAAAGGTCCCTCCTGTTCTGTTATTTTGTTTCCTTTATTCCTGATTTGCACTTCTGTTCCTCTTGTACCCCCACAGTGTGTTTGTTCTGTGTCCCTAGACACAGATGTATCTTTGGCAAAGTATATGGTGGTTTTGGTAGATGTATGTTGTGGCACAGACTTGCCAGCTGTTCCTCACACCCATTTTCTTCTTCCTGGAAAATCGGCTGGACTCTGTTTGCCAGCTTCCCTTATACTTAAGTGTGGCCATGTGATTGCATCTGCCAGCTCGAGGGTAGTGGAACCACTGAGTGCTGCTTCCAGACTTGGGTCCTTAAATTTTCCTATGCATAGTCCCGCATGTTACTTCCACTTTGGCCAACTTGATGCATTTGAGCATATGACCTTGAAAGCTACCCCCTGAAGATGATGGAGCCAAAAGATGGAAGGAGCCTGAACCTCACTTAGAGAAGAGCCTCCCACCAATTAGGAACATATGAAGTCTGCTTCTTATGAGTGAGAAATAAATTTCTATCTTTTTGAGCCACTATATACTCGGTTTGTTGTTACAGTAACTACTAATCTTTTTTTAAAAATCCCTTTTAATTGAACATATCAGAAAAGTAAACAAAACACACACCCATACAGAAAAGAAAACAAAAATGTTCAGCCCAGTGGTTTATCACAAGGCCAATAGCCACATAACCACTATCTAGATTAAGAAACAGAATGTTGTCAACACCCCAAAACCTCTTTTATGTCACCTCCCAAACATTAGCAACTTTCTTCTCTCAACTCTACAAAGTTACCACTATTTTGACTTTCATGACATTACTTTTCTTGCTTTTCTTTATAGTCTTAGTAGTTAAGCTTCCCAACCTTATAAATAGTGTGTATTCCTTGTATCTGGCTTCTTTCACTCAACATTAGGTTGATGGGGTTATGGGATAGCTGAGTACAGCTAAATTTTGTTCATTTTTATTACTGTAGAAATAACCCATTCTGTGGAGAAACCACAATTTATTTATTGATTCAACTGTTGATGTATATTTGAGTTGTATATCAGTCAGAATGGACTGGGTCATGCTGCAGGAAATAAAACCCCAAAATATTAATGGCTTAACCCCACAAAACATAATTTTTTACTATTGCTGGGTTGGCAGGGACTCTGCTGGTAATCACTCAGGGACCCAAGCTAATGAGACTCCATTGCAATACATGCTTCCATAATCACTAGGCAAGAAGAGAGAACAAGGCACGTCACTCCATGGCACCAAAACCTTCAGCCCAGAAGTGACACATTCCCTTTTTGCCCCTCTGTAATTGGCCAAAACAAGTCTCATTGCCCTGTATAACTCCAGAGATGCTAAAAAAGTACACTCCTACCTTGTACCCAGAAGGAAGAGAAACAGAATGTTTGTGAACTGCCTAATGACCACTTTGTGGTTCCTACAAATAATGCCACTTTGAACAGTCTTGCAAATACCTCTTGTGCATGTGCACACATTTCTGTTGGGAGTATAACTAGGAGTAGAATTGTTTGGTTGTAAAGCGTGTGTGTCCTCAACTTTAGTAGATAATGCCAGATTGTTTCTGAGTTTTTCAATTTATCCTCCCTTCAGCAGGAGTATGAGAGTTCACTTAATCCATGTGAGAATTCACTTTATTCCATAACTTTGCCGTCTTGTGGCATTTCCCCCCAATTCTGGTGTATGTGTAATGTTATGTCATTTTGTTTTCCTTTGCATTTCCTGATTACTAATGGGACTGACCTTTTCATATATCTACTGGCTATTTGAAAATCTTCTATAAATTGCTTGTTCAAGTCTCTTGATCATTTTTTCTATTGGGTTGTTATTTTCTTGTTGATTTTTGGAGTTCTTTATATATATACTGGATATAAGCCCTTTTGCTTATATGTGTGCATGTATCTTCTCCCATTCTCTGGTTTGCCTTTTCACTCTCTTAATGGGTGTTTATTGATGAAGAGAAATTCTTAATTTTAATGTAGTCTAGTTTATCAGTAATTTCTTTATGGTTAGTGCTATTTGTGCCCATTTAAGGAGTCATTCCTACTCCAAAATGATGAAGATATTCTACTAAATTATCTTCTGAAAGTCTTACTATTTTGCCTTTCTTGATTAATTCTATAATCCATATACAGCTGATTTTTACATGTGGTTAGAATAGGAGCCAAGTTTAATTTTTTTTTTCTGTCTAGACATCCAATTAATCCAAAACTATTCATTGAAAAAAAATTTTTCAAAAAAACTTTTTTTTCTGTAAACAATAGGGTATTCCTTTAAAAAATATTAAATGGAAGAACATTTAGTGATATGGAAAAGCATTACCATTAGGTGGAGAAAACAGGTTATATACATGACTGCATATGTAATTTATATGTATATCTACCTATAATAAACATACCTATGTGAGAGACTGAAAAAAACAAAATTTTCCCTTTGCTATGCAATGCCATCCCTCCATATTTTTCTATATATGTGTAGTTCTGTTTCTGGGCATCCTAATCCATTCCTTGGTCTGTACATCTATATTTGTACCAATACCTCACTGTTTTAATTACAATAGCTTTCTATAAAGTACAATAGCTTTCTATAAGTCTTAGTATGTGGTACAGCAAGTCCCATACTTTTCTCCAAAAGGGCTAATGTTGCCACTTTGCATTTCTATTGATTGTCAAGTTCCCCAAACACCCTGATGGGATTTTCACATGCTAGATCATTTTGGGGCAAATTGATATAGTTTACTACTGAATCTCCCAATTCTGTGGTGTATATGCTCCATTTCTTTAATTGCTGTCAATAATGTTTCATGGATTTGTATGTAAAGTTTTTCTTTCACATATTTTGTTAGATTTATTCTTAGGCATTTACTGTTGTTTTTTAAAAAATGATTTGCAAATGGGATCTTTTAGAATTTCATTTTCTGCTTGCTCGTATGTAGAAATACAACCAATTTTGTGTTGACCACGGAGCAGCACTCTTGCTAACCTTGCTTACTAATTCTAATCATTTATCTGTATTTTTTCATTTTTTACATATATACTCATATCATCCCTAAAAAAATCACACTTTTATCTCATCTTTTCCAATTATGTATATTTCTTTTTCTTGCTTTACTCCACTGGCCAGGAGATCCATTACTGTGTTCAAGAGAAGTGGTGTTGGTGGAAGTCCTTGTCTCATTTCCAAACTCAAAGGAAAAGCTTTCTACATTTCATTATTGGGGAAGATATTTACATTGAGGTTCTTGGAAACACTGTTTGTCAGATTAGTGATGTGCCTTTCTATTTGCTATTATTTTTATCATGAATTGAATTTTGAATTTTGTCAAATGCTGCTACTGAATTGATATAATCATATATATATATTTTTAATTCTGTCAGTGTAGCAAGTAATAGATTTATTTTCATATGTGAAATCAACTTTGAATTTTTGGAATAAAATCAGCTTAGCTGGTTATTATCCTTTTTGTATATTGCTGAAAACAGTTTGATAATAATTTTAAATATAAATCTTTCTTTTCTCACTCAACACAGTGCTTTTAAGTTCTATTCGTGTTGCTATACGTTCCTATAACTCACTTTTCCCTCTTCTCCAAAAGCTCTAATGGCTTGTCATCTCACTCATAATGTAGTCCATATATATATATATTTTTTAGGAAGATTAGCCCTGAGCTAACATCTGCTGCCAATCCTCCTCTTTTTGCTCAGGAAGACTGGCCCTGAGCTAACATCCCTGCCCATCTTCCTCCACTCTTATATGTGGGATGCCTACCACAGCATGGCCTGCCGAGTGGTGCCATGTCTGCACCCGGGATCCAAACCCGCAAACTCCAGGCTGCTGAAGCAGAACATGCGAACTTAACCGCTGCGCCACTGGGCCAGCCCTGTAGTCCAGATTTTTACTGTAGCCTAAAAGGCTCTGTACTATCTGGATTCCAATTATCTCTCTTAACACTCACCCACTTCACTCACACCTCTCCAGCTACACTGTTCACCTTGCTATTTATTGAACTTTCTAGGCATCCCCCTGCCTCGGGGCCATTGTACTTATTGTTCCATCTACTGGGAATATTATTTCCTTTTGGTTCGCAAACTGGCCCCCATACACGGAGAGCAAGGAGAGACTGAAGAAAGAGGCAAACTGCTCCAGATTGGTAGGTGGCAGGTTTAATAAGCAGGGGAACTTACAGAGGAGGCTTGTCTTGGTCAGCCGCAAGACGAGTAGATCTCTGCACCCACCGGCCAGAATCTTGTTTAAACACATAGAGCCTTAACTGGGTTCAGTCACGCACACCATTCAGATAGTCTCAGCGACACATTGCTCTCTCTAGGGTATGTCCTTGGAACAGTACCTACTGTGGGAACAGTTGGTAGAACATACATTCCAAGGACAGCGGAAGAGGTGAACAGCCTCCAATTGCCCAGGTCCAGCTTGAGGGTCCACTGGCGGTCATGTCCTCTCAATGACCTCTTCCAACATCTCTCCAGATATCTGCGTGGCTCACTTCCTCACTTTGTTCAGGTCTCTGTTCAAATTTATCAGATGGTCCTTTCTAGCCAGTACTCTCTACCGCCTTACCATGATTACTTTTTCTTCAAGAGACTTATCGCAACCTTTTAATTGCATATTTATTTGTTTAGATGATTATTGTCTATTTCCCCACACTAGATGTTAAATTCTGAGAGAGCAGGGACTTGACCTGTTTTGTATCCCTATGATCTGGTACATACTTGGCACATATTAGGCATTTAATAAATAATTGAATGAATGAATAAATTGCATCTTACATCTGCTTAATGTTCCAACATGTGTATTTAGAACATTTAACATAGCCATTCCCCTAGTTAAGGACATTTAGATTATCCAAATCCTTGCAACCACAAAAAATTGGGGGAAGAATTTTCTTACAAATGTTCTCTTAAAAATGTACATGTGATGGTGCTGGCCCAGTGGCGTAGTGGTTAAATTCACATGATCTGCTTCAGTGGCCTGGGTTCTGGGGTTCAGATCCCGGGTGTGGACCTGCACACCACTCATCAAGCCGTGCTGTGGTGGCATCCCACATACAATAGAGGAAGATCGTCACAGATGTTAGCTCAGCGACAATGTTGCTCAAGCAAAAAGAGGAAGATTGACAACAGATGTTAGCTCAGGGTCAGTCTTCCTCACCAAAAAAGACAAAAGGTACATGTGAGGTACAAGTTCCAAGATCACTTGTCAGGCCAATTATCCCACACTTAAGCAACTATAAAATCTGAACAAAATATGAACCAAAAAACAATTATCAAAGGCACAATTAACAAATATAAAATCTGGACAAAATATGAGCCAGAGAACCAACTATTTGAAGGCAGTGGAAAGCGAACAAAAGCAGGTAGAAACCAGAGGAGAATTTACCCTTTAAAGACATCAACTGCAATGGATAAAAATTGTGATTTTGTCTTCTTTCTGCCTGAAGGTCCTTCCCAACTCTGCCCCATTCCAAAGATACAAAATCACAGCCTTACTGGCTCAAAATAGCAGAGGACAGGGTCCAGGACTGGTAGAACTGCTAGAAATTTCAGAGCAGAAACCCTGGAAGTGAGAGAGTGGCACAAGGGGTGAAACCAAAATATAAACATAAACTCTGCCCAAATCTTTGATGACTAAATTACATATGCATAGGAGAGGCTGAAGGGGATCTGAGGAAAGAGCTGGCAGAATCCAGAGAGGAGTCTACTCTTCAATGACAGAAATGCACTGGGTGAGATGGGCAAATCTGCTGCTTTTTTGACATGCATTTTTGAGTGCATTCCTCAATTCATGGTCGGCTTGGGTGGCAGCTGAAGTGTCAGAGGATAGGGTTTGGTAAGGGAGCAGCTGGAAATTTAAAAGGAAAACCCCAGAAGCAAAAGGACAGTAGAGGAGATGAGCCCCAAAATCTGAGCCAAAATCTGCCCAAAT
Source organism: Equus asinus (assembly GCF_041296235.1). Taxonomy (NCBI): domain Eukaryota; kingdom Metazoa; phylum Chordata; class Mammalia; order Perissodactyla; family Equidae; genus Equus; species Equus asinus. The sequence goes on along the minus strand of NC_091809.1, from coordinate 90,236,709 downwards.
CCTTGGTAGTGACTAAACTATGTAAATGCAGGTGAGATGCCCAGAGGCCAGGCTCAAAAAGCAGCTGCTGAATGAACTAAGCAGCGATATCTCTTGTTGCACACCACAGGGAATAGAAAATTTGCAATTTGAGCGCATCCCCCTCCCCAAAATGCCTACTATAACAGCACCAATAACAAATCTTAAGAACATAACAGAATGAAAACTTACTACAGTGTATTATCCATAATATCCAGTTTTCAACCAAAATTACCAGATATGCAAATAAACAAAAAAGGTACCCTTTTATAATTATAAAAATATGAAATTATAAATAGTAACTTATACTCAGGGTAAAATACAGTTAATAGAAATTGACTCCAGTGGGTTCAGATATTGGATTTAGCAATTAATATTTCAAAGTAGTTATTAATATGTTCAAATAATGAAAGGAAAATATGTGTAAGAAATTCAAGGAAAATATGGTCTCAGTGAATCCACAGATAGTGGACATTACCAGGGACATAGAAACTACAAAAAGGAATGAAATGGAAATTCTAGAACTGAAAGATATAAATAACTAAAAGGAAAATTTCAATATATGGACTCAACAACAAATTGGTAGTGGCAGAAATAAGAATCAGTGAACTTGAAGAGACAGTTTTGTAATACAAAGGACAGAGAAAAAGAGTGAAGAAAAATGAGAGCCTTGGGAACCTATGGGACAATATTAATTGGCCCAACATATATGTATGGAATCCTAGGAGGAAAGGAGAGAAAAAATGGGCAGAAAAACATGTGAAGATATAATAACCAAAATGTTCTCATATTCTTGAAAAACATGGACTTGGATTCAAGAATCTATGAATCCCAAGCAAGATAAATACCAAGAAACCCACACCTAGGAATACCATAATCAAATGGCAGAGAGCCAAAGAGAAAACGTTGAAAACACATAGAGATACACATACTGGAAACAAGCTGGAATTGTCTGGGTGTGGTTGGCTCAGTTCCATACCTGGGCATTCTGCCAACATTTGCTTCTAAAGCTGATGAATCTGTGGTCTTGTCTTTTTCAGCTGTCAGGTCCTGTGTCTCTCCCTGCCAATTTGGCCTCCTCTCCACAGCTCTGGTGCTGCAGACCCCAGTGGTTCTCTGCCTTATACTCCATCAAGCCTGAAGGGTCTCTACTCAGTATCCACACCATATAGGGGTCAAGAGACACCTCTTCCTGACCACTTCGTGCCACTCTGCCCTCTCAATGCTCTTGGGGCCACAGTGAGACCACTCTGCAAAGCAGTTCCCTCCTAAAGTCCCAATAGGGAAAAGGGCAAAAGCCTCTTCGCCCTCGGTACCTCAGTTTATCTACTGCTCTGTCCCAAAGTCCCAGATCAGGTTGATTGTGTCACATTCCTCCCTCTCTTGTCTCTACTCGTTCATCTACCCCTGTTTATCAGGACAGGACGGGACGTATTTCTCCCCTTTGTCATGTGTATTACTTCTTCCTTCCTTTCATTGTTTGGGACTTTAATTTCTTAATGAGATTTTAATTTATCTGGTAGACAGTTTCAATAGTGAAATTGTCAAATCTGGAACATTTTCACACGGTAGTCACTGTATTTGGGCTATGCTGTCATATGGTACTTATTTTATAATCTCTAACTGATTCAGTTTAATAACTTGGCTGGACATAATTCAAGAATGAATTTCAGTTAATTATTCCTGAATAAAGCTGAAATTTAAAAAGGAAGAAAAAGAAAATCCTAGATAAAAGAAACAAACAATGAATTTCGGTCTAGAGAATGGTATGGATTTGTAGGAAATATTCTGTACTAACCAATTTCAGATGGTTTTACAAGCATCTCACTATCGCTCCCTGCCCCACCTGGAGGATAAATAGTAATGATGGTGAACATGGACAGAGGGTCCATTTATCCAAAAGCACTTCTTTAATACTCTGCTAATCTCCTCTCCTGAAGAAACAGCCCTGCCCCAGGGTGACTGTGGAAAAGTTTCTGAGGAAAGTGGAAGCTGTTGCCTTTCTGCTCAGCCTTTTACTGAAGGACATCGGTTGCACCACAGTCACTGGTAAGTAGGATGACTGTTTGTGAAGAGGTTGTGCACTGATGCTCAGTATACGGTTCCGTTTGCATTTCCTCCCACCCTGTAGCTTGTACGGAGCCAAGCAGCAAGGGAGGTGAGTTGTACCTGATAAGTTTCGGTGCTTGGGGGCAAGGAGAGGAGCCCATGTAGGCCTTTAGCTCTGCTATACTCTACCCCAAATTTTATCAGCAAGGTTTGCCCTGGAATAGCATGCAATCGCACGACTAATAATAACTGAACATGTCAAAGCAGGTCTTTGATTCCCTACCCCCAACCTGTCTCTCTCTCATATTTCCCATCTCAGGAAATGACACCATGATCCACTCAGTTACTCAACCCTAAAATCTAGGAGTCATCCTAGATTTGTCCTCTTCCCTCACTTCACATCTAATCCACTAGCAAGTCCTGCTGGCTTTACCTCCAGAATATTTGCTAAATCAGTCAGTTCTTCCTCTCTGCAGTTACGACCTTAGTCCAAACTCCATCATCTCTCACTCAAATTGCTTCAATAGCCACCAAACAAATCTTCCTCCTTGTTACTCTGGATTTTCTTCCACCCGTCCACCATAGAACAGCCAGGGTGATCTTTGAAAAATGCAAATTAGATCATGTCATCTCCGACTTACTACTCTCCAGTAGATTCCTCCTTATGCTTTTAAAAAAATACAGGCTCGTTATCACGAAAAGGCTCTGTGTGATCTATCCCTTTCTATACTTTCCCGTACTTTGGGCTCACTGCCCTTCACTCACTGTGTTCTAGCTACACGTTCTGTTCCTTAAACATCCCAAGGTTGTTCCTGCCTCAAGACCTTTATACCTACTGAGGGTTCTACCTCAAACACTCCTCCTAGATAGCTCTCTTTCCAATATTCAGCAAGCCTTCCTCTAGTACCTGCTCCCTTATAGTCGCTAACACATCAGCCTCCTTTATTTTCTTCATAGCACTTAAAAGTCATCACCTTAACTTATTTATATGTTGACTTTTTATCATCTCTCCCCCTGCATAAGAACAACCTCATCAGTGTCTGGAAGAGCACCTGCTTCAGAGGAGTGCTCAATAAATAATTGTATCTTATTTTGCTTTTGTTTTTTGTATGATTCAGGGAATCCATCATAGGGGAGGGGATGACAGGACAGGATTGGGGCATTCCCGATAATACCACTAAATTGCTTAAGAAAGCGTTTTGAGTTCTAATGGTCTCCCTTTAAAAATATCCCTTGTGTGGGGCCGGCCTGTGGCCGAGTTGTTAAGTTTGCGCACTCTGCTTCGGCGGCCCAGGGTTTCGCTGGTTCGGATCCCGGGTGTGGACATGGCACCACTCATCAAGCCATGCTGAGGCGGCATCCCACATTCCACAACTAAAAATACACAACTGTGTACTGGGGGGCTTTAGGAGAAAAAGGAAAAATAAAATAATAATAATAATAAAAAAAATATCCCTTGTGGATTCAGTGCAAGTTCTGAGACCACAGTAGAGAGCTGGGTGAGGATTCAGGATCCTGTGTGTCAGCCGTCCCCAGATCTGCCTAACCCCTTGGATCCATGACTCACACCAGGCCCATCTCCACCTAGGGTACCCACATTCCCTCTCCCCAGAGAGAACGTGAATGTTGTCCAAGTGTACACACCCTACACTCCTAAATCTCAGAAATCTTTCATGAATCATTCCAACTTTATTTTGCTTGAGGGCTCAGGGCAGGGGTGGGCTGCACACATGGACTCTCCGCTGGACACAGGTGGCAGGGCTGAGCTTCGTGGGCAGGGGCAGGTGCATCAGGATATTCCTGCTGTGCAGCCTCGTGGTACCGAGGGGCCCTTCCATGTACACAGGACAGGAGTACACAGCCAAGCCCGCTGGGGGTGGCAGGTCATTGGTGCCCTGAGCTTGGGCACTGATGCTGACCGGAGGCAGAGGGCTGGGGTGGCTGGAGGGACTGTCCTGCAAGGCTCCTGCTAGAGGGTCCCACTCGGCATTCCAGACCTGTAGCCCAATCAGCAGCAGTCCCATCTCTGGAACCGTGGGATTTGGATCATTCACCACCTGGGAGCACCAGAAGCTGGTCAGGCAAGGCTTGGAAGCTGGGGGATCTTGGTGGAGCGGGATCAGAGAAGCAGATGGGGTTACCGAGGGGCAAGAGCACCTAGAGGCAAGGTGGGGTAACTGCAAGGTGTTATCAGGGATTTGAGGCGGGGGGATTGGAAAGAAAGGGGCAGCAAGAAGATACCTGGAGGTGCAGAGGCTTGCTGTTCAGCTCCGTATGTTTACGGGGGAACTGAGTGGAGCTGGAGCCTTGGCAACCGGGGAAGTTTGAGCTGGGCACATACTGATTTCGGGAGACCATAGCAAAGACAGCCTCCCAGCGCAGTGACAGCAGCAGGCGGCGAGGGTGGCGAAAGGCTGATAGGTGAAAGATGCGCTCTGGTACTTCGGTGGCTACGCCCAGGTAGCGAACCAACAGCTGCCCGCGGCGCGACAGCTGTCGCAGCCAGTGCCAGGGCGGCTGCGGGCCGGCAGGCGCATGAGGTCGCCAAGGCGGGGGTAGGCGGCCAGTCCAGAGAGCATGGGCCACCGCGGCACAGCGCCGGGAGGCGCACGGGGGCGCGCCCTTCAGCTGCTGCAACAGGCAGTCAAGATCGCTTTGCAGCGTGCCCACCAGCTGTTTCAGTTCCAGCACCTCGGTCTCCAGAAAGCCCTCCAGAGGCCGCCGGGCATTCAGCCTCGGTCCCACCCACTCCACGCCAGACCTGTCCTGGCGAGTGGTCTCTGTCAGCAGAGCCTGCAAGGACTCCAGCCTCCTCTCCGCTTGCACCAGGCGTTGCCGCAGCCGCCTCTCGGCGCGCCGGGAGCCTTCGCGAGCCGCAGGGACCCAAGCGGGTGAACTACGCTGCAACGCACTAAGGAGGGCGCGACTCCGGCGTCGCAAAAGCCAGGCCTGAGGGCCAGCACTCAGTCCGCAGATCTGGGGTTCGGGTGGTGTGGGCAGTAGGTGCATCTGGGCCTTGCAGTCTGCCATGGCATCCGGCTCACCTAGCTCTTGGAGGTGGAAGTAAGGGGTGAGAGACAAGGTGGATTCTCTCCACCCTAGACCCAAGGGAGTAGGCCTTCCTCTGACACTTTAAGCCATCACCCGATAACTGTGGAAATATTGCCCCTTCCTATACCTTTATTGGTACCACTGTTCACATTCCCATGAGGGTGGCATTACACTGAGCTGCCTCAGCCCCGCCCCCCCAACACAGATACCTGGCTGTAGTTTACCTGGGCTGGGTATCAGGGTGGCCAGCAGATACTGGGGGGTGTGTGGTTGGGTCCAGCTCCCGCTGCTGGGGCTCAGGCAGGCTTGCGTGAGGCTAATCAGAGCCTCCCTGTCCTTGTCGTCTCCCACAGGACCCCCATAGAAAACTGAAGCTGAGGATGAGGTTAGAGCCCTCAGTTCCAGCCCTTCCAGTTTCCCCCAACTCCCAAACCAAAGTTGTGAATTATGTCCTGGTAGTACTCCCACCCCCACCCCTTTCCAGGCTCTCCTGGGGGCTGGTGGCTACATGGGGGACAGGAAGGGTCTCACCGGCCAGCTCCTGCATGGCAGCACTGGGGTTGCTGAGGCTGGCCCACAGCTGCTCTTGGATCTGAAGGACCTGGGTCAAGGTCACTTGACTCCTGGGGTAGGGGAGCAGGAAGTAGGGTTTGAAAAACATCTATATGCTGAGTACTCTCACATGTCTCTCTCTCTCCAGCCCAAACTTCTCTCCTGAGCTCCAGATTCATGAGAGCTCAGTAATCATTGCCCCTTGGTACCTCAAATATAACTTACTTTCAACTCAAATCATCCTTTCCCCCATACCAGCCACCCAACTGCCCAAGGCAGAAGTCTGGGAGCCATGCTTGACTCCTCCTTCTTACCCCGTATTTACTCCTATCCCTACTGTGGCTACCCTGCTCCCTACCACCTATACCCTGATGTTGTCCCTGGAGACTGCCAGAGCCTCCCAAGACTGTTCTGCTTGCCTCCAGCCCTGCCCTGTCTGGTCCAGCCCCCACACTGCAGCCAGACATCTCTCCAACAGACAAATAGGATCATGTTTCTTCTTCTACTTAAAACCCTTCAGGGGCTTCCCACTGTCCTCAACATAAAATCAGGCCCCTTGCCATGGTCTTAAAGTTTACCACAAGCCACATTTCTTCCCACTCAACCCCCAGCATGCCCACCTCAGCCACACTGAAGTCTTCTCCCTCTTGTTGAGCTTAGTTCCCTATGCTCAGAAAGGCCTCATCTCCACCTGGTCTGCCTCTGCTTTCAAGACTCAATTCAAAGTGAGATCCCAAAGTCACCTTGGATGAGACATCCTTGACTTCCCCTTGCCCTCACACTTTGGAGCTTCCCAGAGATGAATCCCAGCATGTGGAAAATACTCAGTGTTTACTGAGTGACTGAGTGGCTGGCTGACTGAGCAGGATGGGTGGCTCCCTCACCAGCGCCCCCTGTGTGCCTGCAGCTTCATTCCATAGAGCTGCCGGTGTAGCAAGAGGCCATGCAGCAGGAGCAGAGGCAGCGCCCTGGTAGGGGGTTGCATGTAGAGTCCTTGCTGGGCTAGCTCCATGCTGTCAATCAAGATGTGGCTCAGCTCCAGGGACTGGTCCCAGAAAATAGGCATGGAGTGCTGAATCAGCACAGCTGGGGAGGAAGGAGAGTGCCAAGTCAGCACAGCACAGTTGCCCTCCCCACTCTGAGAGCCTATGGGGGAAACTCCTCACCTGGTAAGGAAGCAACAGCCTCTGCAGATACAATAAGCCAAAGACGGAAATCTCTGTGGACGGTGGCCACCTTCCTGCTTGCGAGTTGGTCTAAAAGCAGTCCTAACTCCAGGTCGGAGACCACTAGGGGTCAGACATGAGCAAGATCAATCACTGGATAAAGGGTCAGACACAAGTCTAGGGATCAGACTTGAGGCTAGGGGGTCAGAGTCAGATACAAGGGGACAAGACTTGGAGCTGGGAACCAGCCACAAGGCCTGAGAGTTCAAGCCCAGGCCCAAGTGTAGGATAGGGTCCTAGAAGCCTTCTCTAGGCAGCAAACCCACCCTTGGCGCCATCCAATAGCCCCAGCAAGGGCTGTAGCAGCTCTTTCGGCCAGTGACGCAGCAGATGACAGTTCTCCAGCACCAGCCAGTGTCCTTTGTGCATAGCCTGGTGGAGAGTGCTGACCACAACTGAGACTGGGTCCCAGGCTTCAGAGCCCAGGGCTATCACCTCCAGATGCCTCTGCCCCTGGAGACCAACAGAGAGATGGCGGAGTAACTCAAAGTGATCCTAGGGTGACCCAAGGGACCCAGAGTAATGCATCAAATGACCCAAAAAGTCCCTGAGTAACCCAGAAAGATCTAGGAGAATGCTGGGAGGGGGTCCCCATATCCCCAAGAGGCTAGGCTCAAACCTGCTCATGCTCGGCAGCCAGTTTCTGGATGACAGTCAGGGGATGCAGGGTGGCTGTGAGGTGGCCAGGTGGTGGCAACAATATCAGCATGGGCTGAGTAGCCTGACTGCGTTCAAAGGGTATGGTGCAGGCACCCAGGTTTTCATCCAGGGGCCGGCCTAGGAGGCTTGTGGTGACGTCTGCCAGTGCACCTGCTAGGCACTCAGGTCGCAGCACACGCCACAGGATCAGCTTCTGGAGGAGGCTAAGGGCATCAGGCCCAGGCCCAGGTGCAGGACCTAGCACTGTGGATGACAGTGACAGGTAAGCCTGCCAAACATTGGAGTGGCCTGCCAGGGATGCACGCAGCCCAGCAAATGGGGGCAGCAGCTCTAACATCCCACATTCATGCCAGGCCCTCAGCCCTAGCCAGGCTGGTCGAGCTACACCTGGGCCTGGCTTGCTATAGCCTGTGCTGGGAGAGGCTGCCAGTCCAGGCCAAAGTGCCAGCCTCTCCAGCAAGGGTGCCTTCCTTGCCACTTGCAGCAGAGCCAAAGCACCCAAGGCACCCACCAAGGGTAATTGGGTCAGGCCCAGTGTAGCCACAGTGCTGTCCAGGAACTGGCGGGTTAGCTGTGTTCTCAGCTGCAGCAGATGGCTGGGCAGGTCCTCCCTCTGATGAGTCTCTCGCTGCTTCATGCTGTTCAGAGCCTGCTTGGTGGCTGCCAGCCAATTCTCTGGGCTTGTACGGAAAAGTGGCAGCAGGTTCTGCAGTGCGCTAAGGGCCTTTATAATGGCCATTCCATGCCAGACCACGCGCCGATAGGGTGCCCACAATGCCACCTCCCGCAGCTTGAGGTCTTCTAGCTCCTCGCAATGGACACGCAGCTGACATAACTCTGCCTGGGCTCTCACCATGTCCCGCAGGAACTTGACTGGTTTCTGATGCTTTGGGTTCTGGAGCAGCAGCATCAGCAGCAGCCTCTCCTGCACACAGTCACTTGTTGCATTGACCTGGCCCATTCCCACACAGTCCCCAATCATCTACGCGTATCTCCATCCCCACTCCTGGGCCCCTCCCAAGCTCATCCCAACCCATAGACTGGGCCCCTAAGCACCTCAGCAGCCTCTACAGCTTCGCAGGTGTCCAGGGCTCTGATCTTTAGGTCCTGCCAGTGGCTCTCGAGCTCGGGACGCTCTATGCGCAGAATTTCATGCAGCATCTCTTCTTCTAGGAGTTCCATATTCAGGCCCAGATCCAGCACATTCAGCCCCTTCAGCAGTTCACAGCCTAGCACTTGGGGTCACATGGGAGACACTTAACTCCTTCCCCTTGGAAGAGCCAGGGGGTGAGGTGTGCAGGGAGTATGGCTGCCTACTATAGTCCTGAGCCTGCTGTGAGCCAGACTGAGTGAAGCGGGGGGCCTAGTGTGTTCACAAAGTTGTGCTGGCAACTTACCCACTACGCCTCACCTTTTTCCAAGGCACTGAGGGGCAGGGTAGTGCTCAGATAGAGACAGAAGCCAGGCTGCACCTGGGGCGGACTCAGCTGTTCCCGCTGCAGTAGCCATTGCAGTTCCTGGCACCCTAGGCCCAGCTCCATGTTGGTCAACAGCACAGGCAGGCCTGTGGGGGGGAGGCAAGGACACCCTACCCACCATACCAGCATCTATCCCACCATACACAAAATCTGGCTCCAACCAGCTACCCCCTGGCTGATAGGAGGGCTTCTTCAGGGCCCTTCCACAGAGTTAGTGCCCAGAGTGAAGGTGGGAGCTGAGGTCAGACTGGGGTGTGAGAGGCCTATGGAGCCACAGCACAGGGGGAGGACAGAAGAGGGACATGGTGGGCGGGGACTAGTTCTCACCACTGGCAGCTGCCTGGCAGAGCTGAGGACCTAGCTCTGGGTCGGCACCTGAGAGCACACTAAGGTAGGGGAGCGATGAAGGCTGAGCCTCAGAGGCTGGGCTTGACTCCTGCCTGTCCATCTCCTCCTCCTTCTCCTCTTGCTCTTCCTTTTCCTCCTGCTTCTCCTCATTTTTCCTTTCTTCTCCCTTCTGCTCGTTTGTCTTCTCCTCAATCTTAGCAGTTTCTTCACTATCATCATCATCTTCTTCCGTGTCCTCCTGTTTACACTCTTTTTCTCGATTTCTCATGAAGCCCTTCCCTGTGGCAGAAAGATGCAGAGGAGCTCTTCTCAAGGGAGGAATCAGGCTGCAAGGGAGCACTATTCACCCAAGGGCTCCATCTCATGAAGGAAGGTCTGCAGGAAGACACCTTAGGAAAGTTGCTTAAGCTGTCTATGACTCAAGGTCCTTATCTGCAGTATGGGGTTGATATTAGCAAGTACCTCATAGAGTTATTGTGACGGTGACAGCACTCAGCTGGCACCTACTAAGCACTCCATAAATGTTAGCTATCATTATTATTACTCTAAAATTCTAGGCAGGGTTCCTAGTCATCCCTGAAACCAGCTCCAGTACTGCCTTTCTGTAGGTTGGTTAGAAGAGTCTGTGCATTTCCCTCTTTTATCTAAGCTCACTCTGTCACTAACACCTAAAAGAGTCATCACTAATATAGAAATTGGTGCCTGGAAGTAGGGACTTGTAAGTGAAAGGCCATAAACTGTGGAATTAGCCAAGTCACGGGTGGTGTGGTCGACACAGATGGTTGGCTAACCAACAGCCATCCCCAATCTCCTTCTCCTTTGCCTCCTCTACTGCAAGAGGTGAAAAATATAAAAAGATACTTTTTTCTAAGCATTAAGAAATTTAAGAATTTTTTAAAGTATTAAGCATTTAAGAAGTGAGCAAGTGGAGGCTGCCAGGTCCACAGATTGGTGTATTCACTTCCTACTGCTTAACAAAGCACCAGAAACTTAGCAGTTTAGAGCAACACCCATTTATTATCTTGCATGTGAGTAGGTCAGAAGCCTGCACAGCATGACTGGATGCTCTACTCAGGGTTACACTGGGCTAAAATCAAGGCCTCAGCTGGGCTCCAGCTGACTTGGGTCCTCTTTCAGGCTTACTGGGTTTTGACAGAATTTATTTCCTTCTCACACTTTCCCGGAGCCCACTCCATCTTCCAGCCAGCAACGGTTCATTGAACCCTTCTTGTGTTTCAAATCTGACTCCCTCTTCTTTCTTGTTTCTTCTTTGAAGGGTACATGTGATTACATTGGGCCCACCCAGATAATCCAGGATAATCTCTCTTAAAGTCAACTGATTAGTAAGCTTAATTACATCTGCAAAGTCTCTCTTGCCATGTAACATTTCATAACTATGGGAGTAACAGCAGAGGTCAAAGGTTGCGGGGGCCAAAATTCTGCCTACCACGTTTGGCTATTCAGACTTCTGGAAGAGCTTTTGTTTTCCTGACAAAAGAGACAGAAATGGCCAGCAGCAACTCCAACATGATGCTTGGAGGGATAGCAGCCAATTTGATAACAAACTGCCACAAATACGGTAGCTTAAAACAACAGACTCCTTTGTTGCCTCCTCCAGCTTCTGGTGATTCCAGGAGTTCCTTGGCTTGCAGCTACATAACTCCAAGATCTGTCTCCATCTTCACATGGCCTTCCCTCTGTCACTTGTCATAAATGGATTTAGATCCACTTGGATTTAGGGCCAGCCAGATAATCTAGGGTGATCTTATTTGAAGGTCCTTAACTTAGTGACATCTGCAAAGACTCTTTTACCAAATAAGGTCACATTCATAGGTTCCAGGGATTAGGAGGTGGATATATCCTTTGGGGAGCCACCATTTAACCCACTACAATATGATAAGCCAATATGCTAAGGATCGTAGAACAGAATGATAGAAGAATCTGGATGCTTGAAGGTGACAATGAAGCCCTTACCTGCTTAGTACGTCTTACAATGTGAGATAAATAAATGCCGATTTGTTTAAGCCATAAGTTGGGTTTTTGTTACTGTTAGTGAGAGCATTCCTAACTGATACAGTGAGCTAGAGGAGCAATGAGGATTTGTCTTTTTTCCCTACTGCGAAGGTGGCCAGGCTCTGTGGTGGGTAAAAAGTTGGCTTATCTCATGGGACTTGGCCCACGTGCTCACTGAGCTTTAGTGGATTTAGTAGAAGATACTGGAGCATGCTGGCTACTTCTCTATTTAGATGAGACAAACAATCTCCAGAAAAAACTTTAAGGGAATTCCTTTCAGCTCATATCAAGCAATTTCAGACCACAAATGATCAGATACTCATGCACTTTGATAATCTGTAAAAACAATTTCCTACCTCATGTTGCATGGAATAGGAAATTACAGGCTATTGGAGGAGCATGGAAAATCGAAGAAGCCTAATTCTCCAAGTCCATTCCACATACTTCTCTCTATGCATCCCTCCTCGACAAAGGTGATGGTCTCACTCCCTGCTTTTGATCTGGATACAGCCCAAAGTAAAAGGGGCTACATTCCATGGCTGATTAGCCTAAGCTCACCACTCTGACTATGTTCTTACTACAACTCAGAGGAGAAGGCTGAAGTTTAGATGGATGACAATTACACTAGGGCTTAGCGGAATTGGTGGAGCCCTCAGAACCAATGTTAAGTGATAAAAGCTGAAAGGTAGGGTTTAAATTAAGAATGAGAATGTACCTAGATTTCTGGCATTGGTTAATAGCTAACAGAGTCCTTACACATGAAATCTGCAGGAAAAAGATGGGAGATTTTAGGGGATTAGTCAAAAAATCCCACATCTGTTAACAAGTGGTCTGTATTTGCTTAATTTTAAGGCAAATCCTAAGCCCCCAGACCCATTCCAATAGAAAGTGGACATATTAGTCAAAAAAGCTACAAACAGGGGATTCTTGCCCAGCTTTCCTTTTACAGACCGCCCAGGGAACAGCAGGCAAGGAAAATTATACTATTCATAGGAACCCAGGGCAGCCGAACTAGCTGTCCAAGAACTCACTCGATAGCTGGTGAAATGATGCTAATCATTTGCCTTACTATCTCTGTCTGGCATTATACGGTACAGATACACAGTGTTTCTTACCCTTTCCCAGTTTCTAAACAGGCAGTTTACTGTAGTTATCGTGATTTGATTTTGCTTCACTTTGCTATCAGGTGTATTGGTATGGTGAGATTTAGCAGGTACTCTATCATAAGTTACAGAATCACAAAGAGCCACATCCAGATCTGATCAAGAGCAATGAACATCATTCAGAGTTCCTGGACTCAGAATGGATGCAGCAGCTAGATGTTTCTTCAGGGTGTCTTTATTAGAGAAGGGGGAATTCACTTTTAGTTACACACGTGGCAGTTGTATAATGGGCATATTTGTAATAGTGGATAGGCACAATAGAAAGTTGTGCTGGACAGCCAAGGGATGGACTATAATAACAATAGCAGTAATATATTACTAGTAATAATGACTAACATTTTTAAGAACTTATTATATTAGGCAGTGTATGAACTCCTTTTACATGAATTATCTTATTTAATACAACACATTATGAGATGGGTATAATTAAGACCCTCATTTTATTGGTAAATAAACTTAGGCTTAGAGAGATTAAGTACCTTGCCTTAGGTTACACAGGTTGCAAAGGATAGATAGTTGGCCCAGACAGTGTGATTATAGAGCCCATGTTACAGACCATTTTATTATACATCTTCCATTGTAGATATCTATTATACTCACCAATGCAACCCCCAACCTCTTCTTCTGGGAAATAGACACCCTTGCTTCCCTCCTCTAGGAAATGCTCCTTCTGACACTCCACCCAGATGGGTCCCTGATTCAAACAGAGCCAACAGTAATATTTCCCCAGAATTCCTATTTATGGCATAAATTTGGGTAGTAAAACTCTGAATTGTAGGTCAAGTTTCCAATAGTGCTGAGCAGACCAGGGAAATGGAAGATCGTGGACTGGCCAGCCATATAGATTCAGAATCATTGCAATATGGGCCAAAAAATGTAAATGTGACCTAACTTATTAACATCATGAGGCTGGTGAAACCTGGGATACCCTGGCCACAAAAATTTAGTGTCTTCAGTATGAAAGGGAAGATCACAAGTGGCTGACAGTATTGGGCAGTTCAGACACCTGAGAAACACTGTGTTTATTATTCCTGGCTTTACCTCTGCCCTCAGCAGGACCTGGGGTCAAGCATCCGGTCTCTTCTAGAGGCAGTGGGTTCAGCCAGATGAGGGCCTGGTTGCTGGGGTCAAGCAGCAGAGGCCAACGGCAACTGAAGTAGTGGGTGCGACTCCGCAGAAGCAGGCCTGCCAGGCGGGCTGACTTTGCCTGGGGCTTCAGGTCTCGGTCCCACTGGAACTGTTCAGATTCAGAGCTCAGTAAGGACAGAAGGCTGAAGGGAGCACTTGTGGAGAGCAGGGGCTTCTTCAGCGGCATGGTGACAGATTTCTGCTTCTGCTTCAGTGCCTGTGCCACATCATCTGGGCCCAGGGTCTCCTGAAAGCCCCTACACAGAGCCAGCCACTTGTCCAGTAGCTCCTGGCGCCGGAGTGGTGGGAAGGGACCCAGGTAGATGATGGCAGCTGAACATAGGAGGGCATCTCCGAACACAGTCATGCAGTGCCCCTTCAACTTCTGGTGTGGAAGGGAAGATCAGAGGGTGTGTAGGCCAGTGAGGAGGGTATAGGCAGAGGGTCTGGCAGAGAGGGAGCAAGGCAGGGTAAGGAGGGCAGAATGGGACAGAAGGCAGTGAGGGCACAGGGAAGAGCAGAGGAGTGGGGGCAGTGGTGCAGAAACGAACTTTGGAGGGAGCTCTGGGAGAACCCGGTTACCTGGAGCTCTGTAGTCCAGGACTGCATGGGTGTGAGTAGTGCAGACTTTATGGGCCATTCATGATATTGGCCACACTGAACCTCACTGAGACTCTTGACCACACAGCTGTGGAAAGCCTGGGCATCTTGCAGCTTCTTGTTCAGGGCCAAATTGTGCTCTAGGATCTCCTGGGCCTGAAACTGGTAATGGCCCAGGCGGGCCTGCTCCCGAGCCAGTGTCGCCTCTACCTGCCGCAGCAGCAGACCTGTGGGCAGTCCTCGGCGCTGTGCTAGCCCATAACGCAGAATGGCCCAGAGCCAGGCTGCCAGGCTTGCTGCAGGTATGCTTACTGCCTGCAAGGCTGCATTGCTCATACCTGGAGCCCTTAGAGCTAGGTTTAACTTTATTAGCTCTGAGTCTGTAATCTTCTCCTTGGGGAAGAACACCAGATCCTAGAAGAGTGTGTATTCAGAGCAGAGGGTGGGGGGAAGGACACAGATGAGCTGAGCCTTGACCCCATAGCCTAGCCCTGCCAAGTCTCCCTCCATGCCTCCCCTCTCCTCCTCCACTGTGCACTACACTCCCTACCTGATAAAAATCCTCAGTGCATAACAGCTGCTTGGCACTGGCCCAGCCTGTTTCACGGTGGAACAGGTCACACAGAGCATCAGTCACCTGGACCACAGATTCTGGTGGTGCTCGATAGCTTCGTATCTCCTCAAAGTCAGCCACCTGCAGCTGGCTCAGGGGCCCCAGAAATGCCTTGCTCATCTAAAGCAGAGAGATGCATTCTTGAATTGAGCTCCTGAAATGTCCTCTTTCTTCAAGGTGTTGCCAGAAGGGATTGTCTCCTCCTAGGAGTCCCCATGAGGGACCACTCCTCAAGCCATCCTACTACCTTTGCCCCGTCCCCCAGGAGACTCCATGACAAGTCACCCTCCATGACAAGTCCTCTACTCTGGGCATCCTATGAGGGCTTGTCCCCCTCCAAGAGAGGAGCAGTACAGGGAGGCAGGCAGGGAGAGCCCACCTGCTCCAAGAAAGCTTCGTGCTGAGTCCGCAGGGCATCCTGCTGCTTGGTCAGGTTCTCAATGAGGTTCTCCTGCTGCCGACACTCTGCTAGCTGCCGCTCGTACAGGAGCTTGCCTTGATCTAGCTGCTGATGCAATGTGCTGAGGGTCTGTGAACAGAGATTCAGGCTCTGCAGCTCCAGATCCTGGGCCACATGGGAAGGCCCCAAGGGAAGACCTCATGGGTGTGGGACTCCAGCATACTCCTCACTTGATAGTCAGGGTGACCAAGTTGTACTCCAAATAGGCCACAGACACAGACTGAGCTCTGGAACTGTCACTTACCAGTCTGTGAGTTATACATCTACTAACGCAGCCCTGAGTGGTGGTTGCTTATCCTGACCTGCCCTACAGGCCCAGGCAATCTGAATCCAAAGCCTACGTGCTGAACCATTATGCTGCACTCCTTCTCTTCCCTGGCCCATTAGCAGCATTTGGTACAGAAGACAGTTCCCTCCCTTGACTTTCATGACAGCGTGTTCTCCTTTGGCTTTCTCCAACTTCTCTGGCTGCTCTTTCTCAATCTCTTCCTCTGCTATCCCTTAAATATTCCTCAGCAGTTTTTATAGGTTCCCCTTTTCTTCTCATTCTAGACTTCTAGGCACCCTCTCTAATCTCATGGCTTTGATTACCATTTATATTCTAACAACTCCCAAATCCCACTCTCCAGCCAGATTCTCTCCCAAGCCCGACACCCACATATCCATTTTCTTAGTGGGAATCTCTTCGACGTCTCACATGCCCTCAGACTTGACATGTCCAAAAATAAAGATATTGGCTATGCCTCCTTGAATCTCTCGCAATCATACTCATCTCCTCAGTGGTCTTTTTCTCAGAGAACTGTGGCAAAATACACCCAAGTCTCCCAAGGAAGAAATCTAATTGTTACCCTGACTCCATCTCTTCTATTCCCCAAACCCAACCCACCTTCAAGGCCTTTCAATTCTCCCTCCTAAGTGTCTTTCCTCTCTACCCCTACCCCACACGCATCACTCATGCCTGTACTCTCCCTCCTGACCTTCTGCACTGGCTTCCTAACTGGGGTCTTGGCTTCTATGCTTACTCTCCCTCTTCTAGTTCATTCTCCATGCTGAAGCCTGATTGGTTTTTTAAAAACCAAATATCATCATCATGTCCCTTTACACCTGCTGCTCTTTCATTTTGCTTGCAATGCCTCCCTGACCAAGAGGCCTCTACTCATCTTTCCAACCTCATCTCTTTTTCCTTTCCCAGCACTCTACTCTCCAGCCATTCCTGACTTTCAGTTCCTTCAATGTGGCACACATTCTCTTGCCTCTGGGCCTTTGCACATGCTGTTACTTCGGCCTGTCATATTCTTCCTCCCCATCCCCTTTTATGCCAAATCTTATCTAACCCTCAGGTAACAACTTTGATGTACTTCATTCATTTACATATTTAAGGAATGCTTCTGAGTACCTACCATGTTCTGCATATGGCTCTGTGCCACATACTGTGGCACGATGCTTTCTCTGGAATGTCTTTGATACTTCAGAGCACCCTGGAGTTTCCCTGTCCATTACATTACACTGTTTTGTAATTGCCTGGATGAGTCTATACTGTCCAGTAAGCTAGGACCCATGAAAGCAAGGACAGTCCCTTATCTTTCTTATTAGGAGGCAATCTAACCTAATAGGAGCTAACATTTATTAAGCTCTTACTATGTGCCAGCACTTCTAAATGCTTTACATGGAAGATCTCATTTAATCCTCATCCTAACCTAACCTCTCTGGATCTGTTTTCTCATCTGTAAAGTGGGAAAAAGGACAGCCACTTCAGAAAGTTGTGGCAAGGATTCTATCTATCGATCGAGATGTAAACATAGATGCAGACACAAACATAGACGTGAACATTAATGAGCGCCTGGACAAAAAAATGTGGAGTTCAATTAATTTTTGTTGAGTACAGTAATGAATAAATGAATCAATTGAATCTTAGAGAGAGAAGAGATGGAGGGATCCAGAATGACTCCCGGGATTTGGCTTAAATGACTAAGTGGATGGTGGTGCCACTTCCTGGGGTGGGGAACATTGAAAGAAGTATACACTATTATGGCTGTTGAGTGAACGACCAAGCGATCTGACACTGAATGCCTCTGGGTCTATGGACACCTCTTATCCAGATTTTGGGCTTCTTATGTTGTGCTCTGATATAACTGAACCAGGGACCAAGAGAACAGTAGCCCCTCTAAACCAGATCAACAATTCCTGGTCTTAATCAAGGTAGGGCCCAAGACAAGAAACTGGAATATGGCAAACATGGGAGAGGGGCCTCCTGTCCCTCTATGAACATTTTTTTTTGCATCTTAACTGAGTATTGAGGTTTAATCTAAGCTAGTGATCCTTGGTGATGGATGGTAGGAGGGCACAGATACCATGCAAACTCCAGGCAGGCCATTTACACAGAACAGAATGAAAACCATGTATGTGGATACACATAAGCCATGCCCCTGGAGTTTGCAACACTGGGTGACAGCCCCAAGGGCACTCATCAAAACAGGCAGGCTGGACATTAGGAACTATAAGGCCTGAAAGCCCAGTAGAAAGTAAGTCAGATTATCTGCTTGTGAGTTGATCACTAGTTCAATTCTCTGTAGTTATTTATCCCTGAACCTTCATCAAAGTCTTGTGTAACAGAAAGAAAAAAATGCTATTTCAGAATTCCTCTTATTAAAAACAAAAGAAAAAAATTTCTCTTTATTTTGGGAAAACACCCTTAACTGAGAGTATTTGGCTATAAAAGGTGTGATGACCCCACTCCCACCAGTTTTAGTCAGATACGAGAGCTTTATTTATTCAAAGAAGAAAATTGCTCTGTTTAAGAAAGCAACAGGATTTAGGGTTTGGACTAGAAAAAAACCCTCTTATTACATTAGAATTGTATTTTGGGAGCTCGAAATGAGAAGTATGGTAGCTCAATAATATTGTGGAGCAGATACTGAGGAGATGGGAAAGAAGTTGGTCACTGAGAAATGCTCTGTAGAGGATGGTGACTGAGGAGATTCAGGACACTGATGTCTAGAATACCATTTAAATCTATTTCTGGTTCTGTTCTAGAATGTAAATTGCCCCTACTGGCATCATCCATCCACATTTCCCCACTGTACACAACAGCCTTGTATATTGAGTGCTTTGCTGGAAGGAAGAGGTCAGGGACAAAATGTTACGGGAAAACAGGATAGCAACAAGAGGTGTGCCAATTAGCAGTGATAGAGAATTCAGGAGAAGAGGATAAGAGGGGGAGGTGACTGTGAGAATGTAATCCCTGCCCTGTCCCCAGAGAAAATCTATAGAGATCTTGGGGAGCATACTGAAATTCTCAGTCAAGGAACTAGGGACAACCAGAAGCAGACACTTGGGTTTCATGTGTTCAGAAGAACCAGCCTAGTCTCAGCTGTGCCACGGAGAACTTTGAGCCTGAGCTCTAAAGGAGGAGGCAGTGGGGATTAGAGAGATCCCCTGGGGAAAGGGTGACTCTTGGGATACAAGAACTAAGGTTTGGTCTGGTTGGTTCCTCCCAAGTCCTCTTTTGGGCTCCTTCTTTGACCCTACTGTGCGTGCCTCATAATCTTCTCCCTCTTACCCTGCAGGAGGCTTTCAGCTGCTGTTCCAAGTTGAAGACCAGGTTGGCATGGGCATCATGTTTCTCAATTATCATTCTCAGATTTCCCAGGACATTCTGTATCCTGGAGATACAATGTTCCAGTGAGTGGATCCACGGGAGTAGGAGGTACAGTGCAGGGAATGGGGACACTCACCGCTGGGCCTTGTTCTTTATTTTCAGGGTCATCTGTTGCTGCAGCAGCACAAAGGTGTCTAGGAAGTCTAGGAAGGTCTTGGGTGTGACGAGTGGCAATTCAGGGCACAGGTGCCCATGATAGCTGGCAGCCGAAAGGTGGATGAGTGCCATGGCTTTGGCCACACTGGGAATTGAGGTCTGGAGGTCTGGGCACTTCAAGGAGTCTGCAATGAGCATGACTTTAGCCTGGACTTGTGAGCTTGTAAGGGAACAGAAAGGGAAAGGGACCCTCTCCTGGCTCACAAGGAGGACAGAAAAGGGGAAGGGGCCCACTAGGTTCTAGAGAGAGAGAGAGACACTGACCTAAGTAATAATCCTCATGAAAAACCTGGTTGAGATGAGTCGGGGGACAGGTAAAAGGGCTCACCATCATCAAGTGGTAGGCTCTGAACACCCTCCAGGTGATGCTGGACCACACTGACCAGGGAATCTTGGTCCCAGGGTTCATAGCGGTCAATGCTGGCGATGGCCAGTTGAAGGAGCCTCAGGAAAAGGGTGGAGGGCAGCTGTTTGTGGGCCTGGTCATCTCCGATCAGGAAGAACATGTGCAGGTGGCTGCATACTTGCTGGTAGAACCTGTGGGCCAGGGGCTTAGATCCTGCCCTCCCCTTTTCCCTGTTGGCCCATCCAGGCCTGGTCCCAACCCTGACTCCTAGCCCTGATCTTCTGAGCCCTCATGGCAACCCCTAGATTTCTTTTGGCCAGGATGGAGCAACAGCAGAGCAGCCCCTGGTATATGGGGTTCTTGGCCTCACCTCTGCAACAGCATTTCCTTCTTGATGTTCTGCTTGACGCTAAGGTTCTCCCTGGGGAGATGTTCTTCAATGTTGTCCAGATCTGCCTCTGTGTACTGGTCAGGGAAACTGCCTGAGGTTGCCAGGGCTAGCAAACGATGAAGGGTAGTAAGATCGACACCTTTGGGCACGAGCAGTGCCACTGGCTGGCCTAACACGCCAGCATGCCAGCTGGCATCCCATAGACACTGGAGAATGGCCTCCTCTGACGCAGATGGCAGATGGAAGAGGCGGGCCTGAGAAATGCTAGCTGCCAGAGTGATGGCAGTATGGCGCCCAGTACTCAGAGCCCCTGAGAGCAGTAGGCCATGCTGCCGGGGCCTGGCCAGCACCCGGACCAGGCGGGCCACATGCTGGGCCATGGAGTGGCACTGGGCAAGGTGGGGGCTCAGCTTCAGCTGAGCAGCTGAGGTGGCCAGCTGCTTCTCCAGGCTCTCCCACTGCCGTTCCAAGTACAAGTTGGGGCTCTCCAAGTTGGACCCTAGTATTAGCTCCTGACTGAAGACCAGGTCTGAGGGCTTTTCCTGGGGATGGAGTAGTAGCACTGGTAGCAACAGGGGTGAGACCAGGTCTACCTGAGGTGTCTTCTGCCACCAACTCCTGGATGTCTTTAGCTGGAGTTTATAGCTGCGGGCCCTTGGACCTCCCTCCTGGCTTATCTTCTGACCCATGTTCTCTCTGGTCTCCTCCTTGGCTGGTGCTATGGATGGTGCTAGACTTGAATCACTGTAGCACGAGCCTATGGTGACCCGAAGGCCATGAGGGTCCTCCTCCTCTTCTGTCTCACTGCCACTGTTGCTGAAGTCCTCCCACTGGGCCAACTCCCCTTCAGATTCCACTTCAGGCACCCTCTCCTCTTCTTCCTCCTCCCCCTCATAGCCCTTGCCCAGGCTCTGGGACACTGGCCCACAGCAGAAGACACTCTGAGCTACTTCTAGGAGCAGCTTGGCACAGTAGGAACGTTCCCTAGGGCTGTCCAGCCGGTCACAAAAGGTTCTCTGTGCCTCATGCAACCAAAGACGCACCATGTTGCGCGTGGCCATCATAATTGTAAGGCGAGTGCCACGCAAGGCTGACACCTGGCGCAAGTGCTCGTGGTGGTTGGCACAGTCGAAAAAACCTCGGGAGCCCACTCTCGTTGGCAGCAGCTGAAGGCTGCCCAGTAGTTGGCTGACAGAATGCAGGGAGAAGCGGTAGTGTGGGCGGAGAGGTGAAGGCATAAAGCAGTTGCCTACAACCTCCCAGGCCTCCACTGAGGCCTGGACCAGGGCTCTTGCTAGAACCCCTTCTCGCTCCACAGAGGGGAAGCGCTCAAGCCAGGCCTGGATGCTAGGTGTGTGCCTGCTCAGCAGCATGGCTGGGGTCATGCTGCCCAGGGCCAGCACTGTGAAGAGTCGAAAAAGGCGTGGGCACAGTGGGAGCTCACAGAAGCCTGGCACTGTGGCAGTGGCAAGGAAGTTGACTACAGGCTGCAGCGTCTGCAGTTCCAAGGTGCGGTGGGCATACACGGTGCCATTTATGGCCTGGCGCAGAGTCTCCAACACTGGCTGACAGGTCTTCTCTGGGTCTGTGGGACATGAAGTATAACAGTGAGGACGTGCCTGAGTCCACATGACAGCATCATCCTGTTCCTCCTATGCCTGCCTCGCTGCGTCTGCTTCAGGCATACACAGGGTTCTAAAGGAATTTTGTACATCTGATGTGCTGGGACTTGGTCATGTCTGAGTAAGTTCTTCTCTCTCCCCCACACTCTGCCTAAAAGTGAGTAATTTCTTCTCTCTTACGGCCCAAAACCTACCTCTACGACCAATTATTCATTAACTGAGGATTAATGAATGGAACGTTTGGAAGCTAAGATGGATGGAAACCTGATCTGACTACAATCGGGGGGAAAGTGCAATCATCACAGTTAGAGAGAGTGGAATTATATCACATGCTCACCTTTATAAAGTCAGCTTTAGTAAGACATGATTTATATAAAATAAAATGTACACATTTTAAATATACAGTTCAATGAGTTTTGACAAGTGTACGTTACGTACCTGTGTAACCACCACCCTAATGATATTTAGAACATTTTTGTCACCCCAGGAAGTTCCTCATGCCCCTTTGCAGTCAATCCCCTACCACACCATCCTAGGAATTTTTATCTGATTCAACTTCTATCACTATAGATTAGCTTTGCCTGTCCCAGAGCGTCATATAAAGGGAATTATACGGTATGTAGTTTACTATGTCTGGCTTCTTTCACTCAGCATGATTCTGAGATTCATCCATGTTTTGCGTGTATCAGTAGTGTGTTCCATTTCATTGCTGAGTAGTATCCCATTATAAAAATACCACAATTTGTAGATCCATTGACACACTGATGGACATTTAGGTTGTTTCCAGGTTTTGACTATTCAGAATAATGCTGCTATGAACATTTATGTATAAGTTTATTTGAGAACATACAGGTACTTTCATTTCTCTTGGGTAAATACCTATCAGTAGAATTGCTGGGTCACATGGTAAGTATATATTTAATTTGATAAGAAACCACCACACTTTTTTTTCATAGTGGTTGTATCATTTTACAATCCAACCAGCAAAGTGTGAGAGTTTCAGTTGCTCCACACTTCACAAACACTTATTATCAGTCTTTCTAATCATAGTCTTTCTCGTAGGTGTGAAGTACTATCTCACGGTGGTTTTAATTTGCAGTTCACTGATGCCTACTAATATCAAGCATCTTTTCATGCGCTTTTGGCCATTCATACGTTTTTCTTTGTGAAGTATCTGTTCAAGTCTTTTGTCCATTGTTTAAAAATGGAATTTGTTCTTACTGAGTTCTAAGAACTTTTATGTATTCTGGGTATAAGTCCTTTGTCAGATATATGTATCATGAGTACTTTTCTGTCTGTGGCTTATTTTATTCATTTTCTTAATGGCATCTTTTGAGGGGCATACGTTTTTAGTTTTGGTAAAATCTAATTTTTGTGTCTTAAGAAATCACTGCCTCTGGGGCCGGCTCCGTGGCCGAGTGGTTAAGTTTGCGCGCTCTACTGTGGCAGCCCAGGGTTCGGATCCTGGGCGCGGACATGGCACCGCTCGTCAGGCCACGTTGAGGCGGAGTCCCACATCCCACAACTAGAAGGACGTGCAACTAAGATATACAACTGTGTACGGGGGGGGTGGGGGAGGTTGGGGAGATAAAGCAGAAAAAAAAAGATTGGCAACAGTTGTTAGCCCAGGTGCCAATCTTTAAAAAAAAAAGAAAGAAAGAAAGACAGAAAGAAATCACTGCCTCTAAGCCAGGTTACACAGACTTTTATCCAACATTTAAAAAAAAGTTTTACAGTTTTAGCTTTTATATTTAGGTCTGTGACCCATTTATAATTGACTTTTCTCTATGTTGTGAAGCGGGATTCAAAGTTCACTTTTTCACCCACACAGATCTTTAGTTGTTCCAGCCTCATTCATTGAAAAGACTATCCTTTCCGCCATTGAATTATCTTGGCACATTTGTTGAAAAACAATTGACCATATATGGCCATATAGCAGAGTCTCTGTTCCATTCCATTTATTTGTATATCCATGTCCTTATACCAATTCCACACTCTCTTGATTACTACAGCTGTATAGTAAGTCTTGAAATCACTAGTGTAAGCTCTCCAACGTTTTTTTTCTTTTTCAAAGTTGTTTTGGCTCTTCTAGGTCTTTTGCATTTCCACGTAAGTCTCAAAATAAGCCTGTAAATTTCTACCAAAAAAAGCCTGCTCAGATTTAGATTCCGTTCCATTGAATCTATAGATCACTTTGATGAGAATGAGCACCTTAATATTGACTCCTCTGATCCATGAAGATGGTATATCTCTCCATTTATTTGTCTCCTTTATCTTATCAATATTTAGTAATTTTCAGTGTATATCTTTCATTAAGTTTATTCCTAAATATTTTAACCTTTTAGATGATATTTTTTGTGTGTGTGGTAGATAGCCCTGAGCTAACATCTGCTGCCAATCCTCCTCTTTTTGCTGAGGAAGACTGGCCCTGAGCTAACATCTGTGCCCATCTTCCTCTACTTTATATATGGGACGCCTACCACAGCATGGCTTGCCAAGTGGTGCCATGTCCGCACCCAGGATTCAAACCAGCAAATCCCAGGACGCCAAAGCGGAACGTGCACACTTAACCTCTGCACCACTAGGCCGGCCCCTAGATGATATTTAATTGTTGTTCTTTTTGAGGAAGATTAGCCCTGAGCTAACATCTGTGCCCATCTTCCTCTACTTTATATGTGGGGCACCTGCCACCACATGGCTTGATAAGTGGTGCATGGCTCTGGACCTAGGATCTGAACTGGCGAACCCCAGGCTGCTGAAGCAGAGCGTGTGAACTTAACTGCTGTGCCACTGGGCTGGCCCCTATGTGATATTTTAAGAAATATTTTAAGATTTTGATTTCCAATTGTTTTTTATGAAGGTATAGAAATACTAATGATTTCAAGAGACTGACTTTGTACCCTGTGACCCCGCTAAATTCACTTATTTTAGTAGTTTTATAGTTTTTTTTGTGTGTAGATTCCTTTGGATTCTTATGTAGAAAATCATGTTACATGCCAGTAGAGACAGTATTACTTTCTCATTTCCAATTTTAAAGGCTTTTTTTCCTTATCTTATTGCACTGATTTGGGTCTCTGGTGCAATACTGAATAGAAGCAGTGAGAATGGACATTCTTGCCTTGTGACTGATCTTAGGGAAAGTGTTCAATATTTCACTATTAAGTATGCAATTAGCTGTAGGTCTTAATAGATGCCCTTCATCAAATTGGGAAAGTTCCGTTTTATTCTTAGTTTGCTGAGAGTTATGAATAGCACTGAATTTTATCATATGCTTTAACTATTGAGATGATCTTACATTTTTTCCTCTTTATTCTGTTAATGTTTTGAATTACACTGATGGATTTTTGAATGTTAAGTCAACTTTCCATTCCTGGGATATACCCCATTTGATGTTGTGCCACGTCTGCACCCAGGATCTGAACCGGCAAGCCCGGGGCTGCCAAAGCAGAACGTGCGCTCTTAGCCGCTGTGCCACCAGGCCGGCCCCGAGGATTCATTTTTGCATTTATATTAACAGAAAAAAATGACCTACAATTTCTTTTCTTGAAATGTCTTTTCAGGGCTTGTTATTAAAGTTACAGTGGCCTGACAAAGTGAGTTGGGAATTGTTTACTCCATTTTCTGGAAAAGTGTAAGTTTCAATTTTTTCCTTAAATACTCGATAGACTTCAGCTGTGTAACCATCTGGGACTGGAAATGTTTATTATTATGAATTCAAACTTTTAATAGATATATAGGGCTATTCATTTTCTATTCTTTTTCTTCTTGAGCCAGGCTTTTTGTTTTTTGTTTTGTTTTTTGTGTGTGTGAGGAAGATTGGCCCTGAACTAACATCTGTTGCCAATCTTTCTCTTTTTGCTGAGGAAGACTGTTGCTGAGCTAACATCTGGGCCAATCTTCCTCTATCTTATGTGCGATGTCGCCACAGCATGGCTTGATGAGCAGCACTAGGTCTGTGCCCAGAATCCAAACCTGCAAACCCTGGGCCGCCGAAGTGGAACATGCAAACTTAACCACTATGCCACCGGGCTGGCCCCTTGAGTCAGGTTTTAATAAGTTGTGTTTGTCAAAGTATCTGTCCATTTCATCTAAGTTAATAAATGTATTAGTATAAAGTTTTTCACAATATTCCCTTGTTATCCTTTTTAATACCTTTAAGATAAAACCTCTCTCATTCCTGATATTGATAATTTGTTTTCTCTTTTCATTTCTTGATTTGTGAAACTCGGGGATTAATTTTATCTATCTTTTTTAAAGAACCAAATTTTGCCTTTGTTGATATTTTTTATTGTTTGTGTGTTTTTCTATTTCATTGATCTCTGCTCTGATCTTTATTTCCTTCTAATTACTTTGGGTTTAACTTGCTCTTCTTTTTCTAGATTCTTAAGCTGAAAATTCAGATCACTGAGTCCAAACCCTTCTTCTTTTCTGATGTAGGCATTTAAAGCTATAAACTTCTCTCTAAGCACCGCTTTAGCTACATCCCACAAATTTTGATGTTTTGTTTTCATTATTATTCAGTTCAAAATATTTCTAATTTTCCCTGTAGTTTCTTCTTTGATGCATGAGTTATTTAGAAGAGTGCTGTTTAATTTCAAAGAATTTGGACATTTTCTAGGTATCTTATTGTTACTGATTTTTATTGTTGTAGTCAGAGTAAGTATTCTGTAATTCTATTTATTTATTTAAAGATTTCATTTTTTTCCTCTTTCCCCCCAAAGCCCCCCTGTACATAGTTGTATATTCTTCATTGTGGGTCCTTCTAGTTGTGGCATGTGGGACGCCGCCTCAGCGTGGTTTGATGAGCGGTGCCATGTCTGCACCCAGGATTCGAACCAACAAAACCCTGGGCTGCCTGCAGCGGAGCGCGCGAACTTAACCACTCGGCCATGGGGCCAGCCCCAGTATTCTGTAATTTTAATCCTTTGAAATTTGTGACACTTGATTCATAACCCAGTCTATGGTCTATCTTGGTGAGTGTTCTATGTACACTTGAAATAAAGTGCATTTTGTAGTTGTGGGTATGATGTTCTGTAAACGTCAATATAGTTGATAGTGTTATTCAGATCTCTAGGCTTGTTTTCTCTCTCCTTGTTCTATCAGTTACTGAGAGGCGTTTTAAATCTTGGACTTGCCATTTCTTCCTTGTGTCTATCCACTTTTTCATTACAAATTTTGAAGCTCTGTTTCAGGTGCATACACATTTAGGACTTTTATGTCTTTCTGATTAATTGAATCTTTTAATTATGAAATGTTCAGTTCTCTAGCTCTGCTAATACCTTTGTCTTGAAGGGCTTTGGTATTAATATAGCTACACCAACTTTCTTATGCATATTGTTTGTATGGTAAATATTTTGCTTTTTTAAAACTTTTCATCTATCTGTGTTTTATTTTAAAGCACATCTTTTAGATAGCATATAGCTTGATCTTACTTTTTCACTTGGTCTGACAATGTTGGCCTTCTACTTGGAGTACTTAGTCCATTTACATTTAATGTAATTATTGATATGGTTGGTTTAAAGTCCATCATATTGTTATTTGTTTTCTATTTGTCTCTTCTTTTTATTCCTCTGTTGCTCATTTCCCACTTCCTTTTGCATGACCTAAATATTTTAATCCCATTGCATTTCCTTTATTGGCTTTTTAGCTATACTCTGTTCAGTGATTTTCCTAGGGCTAACAATATCCCTCCTTAACTTATCAATACTGAGAAGTAATATTTTATCACTTCACACTTCACACCTGACCTTTCTCAACTTCCTGTTTCACATTTCACAAACATAAGAACCTTACAACAGTAAAATTCCTTTTACCCACTGCTGCCCATTCTATCCTTTTACTACTGTTCCAATTTTTTTTACTTCTACCTATATTACCAACTCCATCTAACAAGGTTATTATTTTTGTTTTAAACTATCAGCTATCTTTTAAGGTAATTAAGAGATGAAAAAGATATTCATATGTACCCACATATTTACCATTTCTGAAGCTCTTCATTCTTTTCTGTAGATCTGAGTTTCCATATTATTTCCCTTCTGAAGAGCATCTTTTAGCAGTTATTGTAATGCAATTCCAGCAGCAGTGAATTCTCTCAGCTTTCAAGTATCTGAAATACCTTTGTTTCCTCCTCATTTATAAAGGGTAATCTTCACTGGATGAAGAATTTGAAGATGACAGGTTTGGGTTCTTTTTTTGCCTTTTAGTACGTTAAAGATGTTGTTCCACTATCCCCTTGACTCTGTTGTTTCTGATGAGAAGTTAACCATCATTCTTAATGTTGTTCATCTGTACATAATGCGTCATTTTTTTCTCTGACCATTTCAAAGTTTTCCTTTCTTTGATTTTCAGCAAGTTTGACTATGATGTGTTTAGGCGTGGTTTTCTTTTTAATGTTTTACTTGGTAATAACTGAGCTTTCTATCTCTGAAAGTCAGTATTTTCCAAGAACTTTTAGTCATTATTTCCTCAAAGATTTTTTTGCCCTGTTCTCACTCTCCTTTCCTTCTAGAACTCCAATTATATGTGTGTTAGACGGAACCACTATTCATAGTCAATATTTTTCTTGCTTCAGGTTTCATTGACTCTTTCTTTTGCCATCTCCAGTCTTCTATTAAGCCATCCAGTGAATTTTTCATTTCAGTTATCATATTTTCCAGTTCTAAAATTTCCCTTTAGGTATTTCTATTGTTTATTTATTTTTAAAGATTTTATGTTTCCTTTTTCTCCCCAAAGCCTCGGTACACAGTTGTGTAGTTTTAGCTGTTGGTCCTTCTAATTGTGGCATGTGGGATGCTGCCTCACCATGGCTTGATGAGCGGTGCCATGTCTGGATCCAGGACTCAAACTGGCAAAACCCCAGGCCACTGAAGCGGAGCACACGAACTTAACCACTCGGCCATGGGGCCAGCCCCACCTTGAGTTATTTTTAGTAGTTTCCATTTATTTGCTGAGATTACCTATATATTCACTCATTAAGATCATATTTCCCTTTAAGTACTTGAATACTTTTATTATAGCTGCTGTAAATTTGTCTGCTAAATTTAACTTACAGACCACCTCAGGGTCAGTTTTTGTTGACTATTTTCTCTTGATAGGGGTCACAGTTTTTTGTTTTGTTATGTCTATTAATTTTTTATTTTATACTGGATGTTTTGGTGACTGTCCCTCAATGACACCTTTTACACTGCCAGCTATAATGTATGTCACTCTACAACATTGCTTGCAATGTTTTCAGCCTTCCTGTTGAAATCTCTTCTTGGTTGGCATTCAAAGATCAGAATTTACTCTTCCTATTACCCACTGACATCCTGATTATTTGCGCAAATTCACTGAGAAGGTCAAATAACATAGTTAGAAAAAATTACAGGTTTTGGGGCAAACAGACTCGAATTTTAATCTTGGTTCTTACTGGCTAGAGTGTCTTGGGCAAGTTAAAAATCTCTCAGTTTCTTCATCTTTAAAATAATCATAACAAATCTCCATGTTACTAGGATGCTATGAACACTAAATATGACACAGATAAAGCATGCAGCACACAGTGCTCAATAAATTGTACTAATAATTGTACTACTCAATAAATTGTACATAGGTGAATCCAGTTAGAGCACACAGTGTAAGAGGCTAGAGAAGAAAACATCATCACGAAGAACCTTGCAAAAGCATTTGCCAAAGTTCCAGGTAATGACTAGACGTCTGAACCAGGGAAAATGAAATGAAAACACGTGGAAAGATTTGAGAGATCTTTAGAAGGCATAGTGACTGGACATTGGTGAGAGAGGAGATATCAATAAGATTTCTGGCTTAAGTGACTGGATGGATGGTGGTACCAGTTACTAACAGGAAACATAGTAGCAGGTTTGGGGGAGGGGGGAGAAGGAGATGAGTTCAGGGTTGCATCTGAGGTGCCAACGTGACAACAAGGTGGAGATATACAGTAGATGGTTGGAGAAACAGGTCTGGTGCTTAGAAGAAAAGCCTGGGTTGGAGATAAAGATTGAGCAGTCAAAGCATAGAGACGGTGGCTGAGGCCATGAGAGGGGTAAGACTGTTCATGGAGCATTTGCAGAATGAGAAGATATTAAGAATAGAACACTGAATTTGGTCTATAGGTGTCTATTTGAGAGTCAATGAACATTGATGGGGATTTTACAGTCTCAAGAGATGACAGTGACTCCTTTCTTCCCTCCCCCCAGCTCCTCACCAGAAGCAGCCAGGTGCAAATCCTCCAGCAGGAAGAGGAGGGAGCCTTTAGAATCCACGTGCCGCCCAGGCCACAGACTGGCTTGTGCTTGGCCCTGGACCCCTCGGCTTAGTAGAAGGCGAAGGTGGGTGGTACTGAAGGCAGGGTGGATGGGGCTGTATGTGTAAGGATGATGTGGCTCCACTAGCACCTCCACAAAGGCTGACTTCCCCGTTGCTGCTTCTCCAGCCAGCAGCACTGGGTGTCCCTCTGACAAAAGCAGGTCCACCACATATAAGAGCCGTTCAGTCTGCAGGACAGGAGCAGGGCTTACTGTGGCAGCTCCAGTTAGGACGGTAATCTAGCTGAAAGTAAGGTCTAGGGGTCTTGTCTGAAAGCTGTACTTGCAGAACACTTCCTGTATTCTTGTGACTGTGAAAACATATCAAAGAATGGGAGCAGGTAGGCCTCAGCTGAGCCTAGAACATGGACTCCTCCAGGATGTCTCCTTGAGCCCCAACCCCAGCTACGGCCCTACTGTCCTCTCACCTGGGGAGAAGGGTGGAAGGTGCCTGGAATTCCCTTGACACGGCTGCCCAGGTATTGGCCAGTGAAAGGGACCAGTGTCCCATCTTCAGGGCATACATGTAGATCAAACACCAAAGCTGAGGGCGATGGCTCAGGGTAGTTAGGGAGGCAACTAATAGAATCCCTTATGAAGACATCAAAGAGGGGCCAGAGCCTGCTCAGATAGACACACACGCAAAAGTGTCAGACAGCTATAACAGTTCCATTTGTGACACCATCACAAACTTCACCCTCCCCTGACAGTGATGTCACATGAGTTTTGACTCCCATGGGCCAGTCCATACCAGCCCTCTGCATCCCCCACACTCCACCTCTATAGATACCTGGAAGGAAGGTGGGCTCCAAAGCCCCAGATCAAGGCAAAAAGAAAGCTGCTGATAGCCAGCAGGTGTTCCCTGTGCTTAATAGGCACATCATCGCTGTCAACCTGGGACCGGTTCAGAGAGCTGCTTTTTGAGGATTTCAAGCTTTGGGCCACAGGATCATTAGAGCTGAGGTCCTCTGCAAAGGTCACCAAGGCCAAAACAGGAAACCCAGTAGGAAAAATCAGGGGGTAGAGGAGGAGAGTGGAGGTTGGCTCTATTACTTCTCACTTTCAGTCCCCAGGCCCAAGTCCACCCAAGAACCCACGCCCCCGGCTCCAGCTATATCCCAGCTACCCTCAAAGCCCCATCTCTTTCAAACCAGCCCTTCCCTTTCCCTTCCCTTCACCTGGGATATGTGCCGTCTCCTCCTCATCTATATGCAGGTGGGGGTCAAGCAGACAACGCAAAATGCGGGCCAGGCTGGTGACTTCAGCCACACCTGGGCAAACAGCCTGCTGCCCATGTACCTGCAGCAAAGAGCTGGCACCCTGGCTGATGAGGAATCGGAACGTTGCAGGCACCAGCACTTCAGCTAAGCGGTTGAGCTCAATGACTGTCTGGAGCCGCAGGCGGTACTCATGGGGCAGGGCTGCCATCAGGACACTAAGCATACCCTGCCAAGTCTGCTCCCCACCACACCAGACTAGGGCACAACGGCCCACCACTGTGGGGGACATCCCTGTTGCATCTCCCACCTCCATCAAGAGAAAAGTATCAGGGGGTCGTTTTATCTGCTGACCATTGGGGAGGCTAAGCTGGGGGGGTTCACCTAGGAGGCAAGTGATAGAGTCCAGCCAAGCAGCACTGGAGGCCCCATCACATATTATCCAGTGCTGGATCCCCACCGATTCCTGTGCCTGCCCCTTTGGGCCCACAGTCTTACTCTGAGAGGCTGCACGAAGCAGTCTGGGGAAGATGCCGTGGTGCCAGTAGGAGCCCTCTAGCCATCCCAGGAACTCCTGGGGGCTGAGGACACTGGGATACAGGTGAGTAATTTCCACATGCTGGCAGCCCTGGGTTGAGGCATCCTCCATGACTGCCAGCCGATTCTGGATCTTAAATAAGCTCTGCCAGCAAGTGGTCTTGCCACTGCCTGCAGGGCCCAGGAGCAAAATGCCCGAGGCCCGGCCCAGGGCCTGGCTCAGCTGCTCGAGGGACCCCAAAATATCAGGGCTGGGATGCAGGCCTGCCTGCCGCAATTCTTCCACCAGCAGTGGCTTCCTCAGCCTGTGGGTCATAGGCTCTGCCAGCACCTGGGTGGCACTAGGGAACAGCCCACAGAGCAGTTCTCGGAGGTTATGCAGGTGCACCCCATTGAGGATGCTGAATAGTGGTGAGTGTAGCAGGGCACGCACTAGGGAGGCCTCCTCAATGGCAGCTAGGCTGTGCGGCTTCTGAGACTTGGGTTCCTCCTTGGTCACATTTAGAGCCTGTATCATGTCTTCTAGTACCTGTTTGAGCACTGGCAAGCGGCAGGGCAGGGGCCCAGGCACAAGCTCACGCTCTAGGGAGAAGAATTTGGATAGGCGGGTAGCCATGTGGGAGGCATCCCGCATCCCAGCACCCAGTAGGGTCAGCTCTGCTACTTGCTGCAAGTCAGGCAGTGTCAATGCCACAGGCCGCAGTAGCAGGTGCAGGTTAGCAGGCACAGCAGGGCTCAGGGCACGCAGTGTCAGGAGACAGCCATAGCCAAGGCGCATGGACACGTGATGTTTCTCAAAGAAGCCACTGCCAAGGAGCTGGAAGTGGGTGGGGTCAACAGTGCTGGTGTTTCGGGAAGCCTCCTGATACAGTGGGGCATAGAGGTGGTGGAGTTCGGCCAGGCGCTGGCCCAGGGCAGAGAGCAAGCCAACGGGCAGGTGCTGGGCTGCCTGCAACAGCAGCCAGGCACCACCCTGCAGGGCACCATTTAGGTAGTTACTCAAGCTTTGGGCCTCTATGTGGGGCAAGCAGGGCATCACCACCAGCTGGCGCCCCAGGGCCTGTGCCAGGCTCTGCACCATTGCTGCCTTGCCCACACCATCAGGGCCCAGTAGGGTCCCACAGGCCACCTCCTCCAAGGCCAATAACAGCACCAGGGCTGGCCGCTCAGGCAGCAGGCTGGGTAGAGACCCCAGTCTGGGACCCAAGTACTCATAATTATACAGAAAGGACCGGCCCAGCACATCTATCCAGCATGCAGCTGGTGACAGAGAAGTCTCAGTAGATGCACTAGTCTTGAGACTCTGCAGGGGACTCTGGCGTGGGGTGTGAGGTGAACCCAGGTGGTACTTGAGTTGGCGGGCCCAGTGAAAGTCCATCAGATCACTGACCTGGTGCTTCTGAAGCAGCTGTGCAATATCCCGGTGAGTCACTGCCATGACCAGCAGGGCACTGAGCAGGCTGGTCTGGCGGACAGAGGGCAGGGGCTGCCCACCCTGGTAGGCCCTTTGGGCCCGTACAAAATGCACCAGTACCTCAAGCTTGCGCACCTGCATGTTGACCATGGCTAGGGTCCTCTCCTCAAGCAGAGCCTCCTCCATCTTGGCTCGCCATACCACCTCCTCTGCCACCAGCACACACTGCCATGGGAAGGCCTGGACTAAATCCAGCCAGTGGTGGACATATGGTTGCAGGGACAACTGGCTTTGCTGAGGCAGCTGCGTGAAGGCCTTGTCTAGGGATGGGCCCAGAGCAAGACGGGCAGCCACACAGTCCTGCAGCATGTGTACTAGTGCCAAACGCAGACACTTCTCCAGAGAGGCTAGCCACTTGGGGAGATCTGGATGCAGAGGAAGGGACCCCTGTAGCTTCACCTCCTCCCCACCTGCCCCTAGCACTGAAAGTCCCTCCACCTGAGTCTGTGTGCTTGGGCTTGACTCCCGGTCATCCACCATGTTTTTACCAGTTGGGCTGGACTTGAAGCTCACAGCATGCACATGAGGAAAGCAGCGTCGTACCCATAGCTGGGCCTCATATGACTCCAGTGGGGCAGCCAGCAGGGCCACCAGCTCACTGTCACTGAGAAAGAAGAGGCGGGGGAAGTGAGCACGTACCCCATAGAGCACGCTCTCCAGAGCCATAATCATGCCCTCCAACTCTACTGAGCCTTTCTGCAGCAGCTGTTGCAGCTGCTGGCCTTGGAAATGAGGGCTCCGCTTGGCACTGGGCACTATAAGTGACAGAACCAGGGGATCAGCTACAGAGATCTGCATCAGGGTCCGATACTGATCATCGATGGCCTTGAAGCGGAAGTTCTGTGGTGAGGGAGAGGGGAAAAGTGAACGCAGATGTGAAGAGGCAGCTCCCCCTCCCACCCTGAGCCCCGTTCTTCAGTAGCCCTTGTCTACCCTGCCTCACCCTCCTTTCCTACCAGGTCCGAACTAGGAAACTGGATCTTCATCTCATGTACAACTTTACTCAGAAAAATCCACTTCTGCTGGAAAGTCACCCACACTTCCAGCAGGGCACCTGTGTGAGCAGCCAGAGGAAAGAAACACTGGAGGGAGACTAGGGTTCTAGCTTCTGCAAGGGGGTCCAGCCTGCTTCTGACCTCTCAGGGGCCCCACCCCAAAATACTCTGCTCAGCAGGACTCAGGGACCTTGCTTGGAGGGGAGAAAATTTTCACTATAAATAAAGACCTGGTCATGTTACCCCAAGAAGCAGCCCTGAAGGAGGTCCTCATTGTGTCCTTCCGATCCTCCCCACCCAATCTCCACCTCTCACACCATCCCTCTGGGCCATCCCACGTCAGGTCCCACCCATCAGTCCAGCAAGAGGCGTGTACTCACCCAGGCCATGCATAATGGTCATCCACTCCAAAGCTATTTTGTATAAGTCTCCTGACTTTTGGGTGGCCAAGATCTTGAACAACACCTGAAGACTTTCCTGAATAGAATCCTGCAGGCTGCTGCAATCTAAGGAAGAGTGGGTTCCACCTGAACTGAGCTCAGCTGGCAGTCAGATGGGTCAAGGACAGGGGTGACCAATACCCAAAATACACTGAAACTCACAGATCTCAAGCTATTCTCTGGAAGACCCAAATATTTTTTCTTCCACTAGTTGAACTGTATTCTCACCAAGAACCAGTGTGTTTGCAAACCCGTTTATGTGAGTTATAATTTTAATTACAGAATTTAATCTAATATTTTGTTAACCAATGAAATATGGGTTGGGAAAGAGTTGCTGATTCTACAGAAACATTAGAAGGCTTTAATAAAGGTGAGTTGATAAAAACATGATATTAAACTAGGTCAATTTTTAAAAATCGGGAAATTATAATAAAAATATAGAAAAGTTCTGGACTCAGGTAACTTCACAGGTGTCTTCATGTCACTACTCAACTTTATAGAAACTCAAAGTGGAAACTGTAAACAATGAATTAATGCAAGAAAGGCAATGGGGAACTTCTACCAGTTAACTGCAAATCAAAGGACAAAAGCTCTTGTCCTTAGGTTAAAAGGTTAGTAAATAAATTTACATTTATATGTTTTATGCTAAAACAAAAATTTTAAGCCATGTATGCATCCTATTTTATGATTTCCCTATTTAACTAAAGTTTTTAATTTCCCAGTTGGGTTTCAATTGTGTTGGGTGAGAGAATTTCTCCTCTACTGGCAATTCCCTAGCTATACCATGTTGGGCACATGTACATATGCTGTTCCCTCTGCCTAGCATGCTCTTCTCCCTTGCACGTATGGCAAACTCCTGCTCCTTCAGAAATCAGTATGAGGTCTCTATCTACAGGAAAGGAAGATTTCTCTGACTCTCCTAGTCCTTTGAAGCTGGTCATCTTTCTGAGATTCCACTGCCCTGAACAAGTGCTCCATCATTTACCTATCTCAGTTCTATTAGACTGGGAGCTCCCGAGTGACAGGACTCCTGTTTGTAAATCTCAGGGTCTCCTGTGTTTGGTTCAGAGGAGGCAGATGAGTTTGTTGAGGGAAGAAAAAAAGAATGAATGAGTGGGGCAAAAGGTCAGACAGCAGGGTGCAATCTAGAGGACAGAGCACTGAAAGGTGGAGAGATGTGACCATGAGGAATTTCTTAGCACACCCAGAAAGGGAAGGACCTATGCTGAAGAGGCCAAGCATTGGGTGGGAGGGAGGGTGTGGGGAGCTCACAAGATTTAGACTGTACAGAAACTACATGGAAGACACTATCTCAGAATAGACTGATGTCTCAGGCTGTACAGTAAGAATGGGACCCTGGTTGGAGAAGCCATATCCAGCAGGGCTTGGTGGATATGGTGGATGAATATGGCCCCCCACAGGAGGCTTTGAGCCACAACATCTGGGTCTCACCTGAAAGGATGAAGGTGCCACTATCCTTGTCCACCACCTCCCATTGGGTGCTGTGCAACATTTGCTTCTTGGAGCGCTCCAAGGCTGGGGGCTCATAAGGCACACGCAGGATGAAGTTGAGCAGTCGCAGCTGGCGCAATTCCCAGACCCGCTGCAGCCGCTGTAGGGTCTCTTGGGCATGAATTCGTTCGTTTTCACACTGCCAGATCTGAAACAGCCAGGTCTTAGGACCCAGGACCTAGTAATGGCTTAGGGGATAGCCTTGGAGCTGGGACTCAAGAGCCAGGGCTCAGGTGAATGGATATCTCAGGGATGAAGAGTGCGACCATCGGGCTTCAAAGACAGGCCATTTGGCAGCACACTTTGACCTAGGATTGCTGCCTTGAAACCCACTCTTTTTCAAGGCTCTAGCTGAGCGGACAGTCTATCAATCAGCTGATGCTTTGGGGACAGGGTAAGTGTTGGGGGACATCTATCATCCTGTGTGCCCACAACTTCAGGGAAGCCACCCACTTCCTTCCACTAGGGGGGTGCAAACTCTCAGTCACAGAAAGTCTGGAACCACCCATCAGACCCCCATACCCTCCAGGCAGGCCAGCGTTCTCAACCACCCACCCACAAGCCAATATCTACTACCCTCTTGTCTCAAGGGGATGCTGGGCCTTAACTGGCTCTACTAGAGCTCAGCAAACAGGTCCTAGGCCTGACCACTTCCCTCCCTCCAGTAGACCCCACCTGATTGATTCGATCTGCAAACTCCAGTAGAGGACAATTGAGCAGCTGACCCAGTGTTAGGAGTTCTATGCTGTAGAGACTGCCGAGCCCTAAGGCTGGAGGTAGAGGGGACAAGTCAGAGCAACACCTGGTATATGACAGAGTCCAGCCCCTATCTCAGAGGCCAGACCTGGACCCAGAGCCCAGCCCAGCTCCCACACAGCAGACCTCAAAGCACAACACAGAGCTGAGAGCCCAGAACCTAAAGTCCAGAACACAGTGCAGAGCCCAGCCCAGGTCAGCAGAGAGGACCCATGTGGTAGTGAGAGGCTAGAAATGTTTGTGTCTGTGGGGGAAAGGCAGTTATGGTACATGGGGGAGGGCAGGGAGCAACCCAGGGAAGAAAGGTATTTTGAACAGGAGCAGTGGGGAACTGAGCTGTTGCCATATTCTAACGCCTATGTCCCTCCTTCCCCTCCTTCTGAGTCTACCCAAACATACCTCGAAGGAAGCCTTGGAAGTTGAGGTTCTGCAGCTGGAGGCTGCCCAGCTTGGTAAGCAATGGCAGGTAACTGCGAAACTCCTCCAGCATGCGCATGCAGCGCTGCAGAACCGGGCTGTGCAGCCCCAGGGTTGCACTCATCCGGGCCGCCTCTGTCAGCCAGCCATCTGTCTTCTCCTGGGCCATAGCCAGGCTGAACTGTAGGGAGAAGTATTCTTTGTCAGCTGGAGACCCTTCCCATCACTCCCCCCTACCCCCCACAGACGCTCCACTCCCAGGCAGGAGCTGCAAGGAAGGGTGTCAGCACCTTGGCAAAAGCCATGCACTTCCATTCGCTGATGTTTTCAGAGATGACTCGGTACAGGTGCCAGATGCGCTGCTGATGCACGATAGGACGGGTCCCACAGGTTGGCAAGGACAAAGGACTCTCATCCCCTGTGGGACAGGGCTGGCTGAGGCTGGGGCTATGTGTGGCAGCATGGGAGGAGGAACATGATGGGAATGGTCTGTCAGGAGCCCATAATGACAGAAGAGGGGTTCCTGAGAGTGTCAGAGTTGGGGGAGTCCAAAATTGTTCAGTACAACAATGGAGTGGGGACAATCCAAGGGACAGTTATTCCAAGGAAAGAAAATCTGGGAAAATGTGATGGCAGTGAAAGGGCAGGGCTCCTCTTCTGTTAGCCTCCATTTCACTCCATACACTCCGGCCACACCAGACTCTTCACTGTTGCTCAGACATATTAGGCATGCCCCTTCCTGCTAAGGGCCTTTGACTGGTTCATTCTTTCTGGAACACTTTCCTCAGAGAACCACATGGCTCACTCCCTCACCAAATTCAAGTCCTTACTCAAACATCACATTCCTATGTGGGCCTATGCAGCCTACCCTATTAAAAACTACTATCTACCTTCCCTGGTATTCCTGATCCCTCCTACCCTGCCCTGTTTTTTTTTTTTCTATACCACTTCATTCTTTTACATACTCCATAATTTGGTTATATTTTATGTTTACTATTTGTTGTCTTTCTCTCCCAACTAAGATGTTGGGTCCATGAGGGCAGGGGTTTTGTTTTGTCCACTGATACACCTCAAGCCTGGTGCACAGTAGGCACTCAGCGAATACATGTTGCACAGATGAGTTCAGTGAGATGCACACGGAAAAAGATCGAGCCCACAGGGAGGACCATCAGGGGCAAATGGTGACGCCCCCTGTCATGTTTGCCTCTGATCATCATTCCCTCCTTTCAACTCACAAGCTACTGCATTAGTTCTTAACCAACAATTTATATTCAGTTGTGAGATATGTGTCAAAAGTAATTTGCAATTAATAATAATTTATAATACTGAGGCTTTCAATTTACTTAAAAGACATCAGACCAGATTGAAGGATATTGCAACAAAATTGTAATTCTCATTCACCTGAATTCTAGTATATTTTCTGGAGTGAGATAAAGGGATGAAGTTACACCCAAATGCTGGGAATCATGCATCTCACGTGTCTAAGTGTCATCCATCATGGAGAGCTCAGAATATTAAAAGACTGACAATCACTAGACTATCAGAGCTCTGAT
The DNA here is from genome assembly GCF_041296235.1 of Equus asinus. Taxonomy (NCBI): domain Eukaryota; kingdom Metazoa; phylum Chordata; class Mammalia; order Perissodactyla; family Equidae; genus Equus; species Equus asinus. The sequence continues at coordinate 90,197,976 of NC_091809.1, read as the reverse complement.
CTGACAAAAAAAAATGACAGTGAAATACGAACTCTTTCAATCTTCCTTTGTCTGAACTCAAAAGATCCAGCTAGAGACCTCTATCTTTGATAGTAGCTATCTTAACATCAAATAATGGACAAGTAAAGAACTTTCTGTGTAAGAAGGAGCAGACCTATCTCCAGACACATGAGAAGATAAAGCCAAACTTGAGGATTAAGAGCAAATGTCCTCTGATGGACATTTGCTGTGGTATCTCCTCAGTAAATCCCACTGCATTTTAGAACTTTTTATTTGGAAATGACTTCAAATTTTTTAAAGTTGCAAGAAAAAATAGTAAAAAGAATACCTATATACCTTTGATCTAGATTCACCTTTTGTAACATTTCACCTATTTTCTTTTTGTGTTTACACATTCTATGTGTGTATGGGCATGTGTATACATACACAAACACAAAATTCTTTTCTGAACTATTTAAGGGTAAGTTACATAGATCATGGCCTTTTACTCCCAAATACTCAAGTGTGTGTTTCCTAAGAATAGGCATATTATCTTCTATAACTATAGTATAATTATCAACTTCATTTACAGTCGTGCATCACTTAACGACAGGGATACATTCTGAGCAATGCGTCATCAGGAGATTTCGTCGTTGTGTGAACATCACAGAGTGAACACACACAAGCCTAGATGGTATAGCTAACTACACACCTAGGCTGTATGGTACTAATCTTATGGGACCATCATCATATATGCAGTCTGTCACCGAGTGAAATATTGTTATGTGGCACATGACTGTACTACAGTGATACAATACTTTTTATCTAATCTACTGTCCATATTCCAGTTTTGTCAGTTGACCTAATAACGCCCTGTATGGCATTTTTTCCCCTCGAGTACAGCATCCAGTCTAGCGTCAAGTACCACATTTACTTGTCATGTCTCTTTAACTTCCTTTAATCTGGAACATTCCTCACAGCGTTTGTCTTTTGATATTTTTGAAGTGTACAGTCTTTTTGTTAACATGGCATGGGCAGAGATGTTAATAGTTGGTGGCTGGCCAAGAGGCAACTCAGAAGCAATGTGCCCTACCCAGGAAGAGAAGTGACTGATAGAAGTGACTGCATCTGAGAAAAGAAACTTGAGCCCATAAAGTTCTTTACGTGCAGAAGGAAACGTGCCTAGCTGCGCCACTGTACAGAAGGGCTAAGACCAATAGATCTGTCCTAGTCTCCTCCTGTGGGCTAGTGAGGCCCTCAGCAGCTGCCTCTCTACACCACACTGGCTAGAAGCAGTGGCTATGGAGCATTAAGACCTATTTTTATATGGGACCTGCTACCTGATGCAGGACTGGGTTGAACAGGGCTACCCAAAGGCTAAGTACTACCAAGAGGACACCCTTACATTTCTCCTGCACAGGCTTTTAGCCCTCTGACCCCATCACATCCTAATGGAACATTCACCTATTTGTCTTCCCTACCAGACTGTGAGCCTCATCTCCCCACCCTAAGCACAACACTCGACATAGCCAATGTAAAGATTTTGTCCTGCAATTTTCATCTATAAAAGAGACTAATGAAGGTATGTGATTCCTGAGACTGACTTAGGCTCACACAGGACACAGGATCCTGAGTCCCAACCCTTATCTCATTTGGAGGGTCTATTACAGGGTGATGGTGGAGGGGGCGGGGATCCTCAGTACCAGTAAAGACGGCATAGGCACGGTGCAGTTCAGTGAGGTGGTTGACTGTGTTCTGGAACTGACGCTCCAGGGAGATGAGCTGGCGCTCAGTGCTCCTCTGCTCTTGTGCAGGGTCCATGAAGGGACCTGACAGGGCCTTCTCAATCAGGCCTTCCAGCTCTGCCAATGCTGCCGCTATCAGCTGTTGCAGCTTGGGCACAATGGCATGTTGCTTGCTGAGCAGGAACTCTGACGCCTGGCTTTTCTCAAACTGAAATGCCTCCCACACATCCAGAAGCTATGGGGCAAGCAGAGGGCAGTCAAGTAGATGTAGCTGTGCGGAAGGGGGAGTGAGAGGGATGGGGGACTCCTGGAACTGCCCTCTCACCGAGACATCCAGCGCCTCATTCTCTGCATTAAAGAGGCTGAAATGGTTGCGGATGAGTTCATGGAGTGACCGTATGTATTCCATTCGCTCCTCCAGCTTGGTGTACTGCTTACTGGCCTCGTTCAACTGCAGGAGCTACAGCATGAGACCAGCACCCCGACAACCCTGCGCACCAGTTTGGGCCCATCCCTGAGGGGCACTCCCACCTTCTAGAGGCTCCAGACCCCAGCAACCACCTTTTAACCAAGTGGGACCAGGGGCAATTTGACCCAGGTCTCTGTGAAGACAGCACAGTTCCTCCTCCACCAAATCATTACCCTGATGACAGGGCAATATATCCAAATCTGACTATCACAGAGAGCAGAATTATGCATCTCTCTTCATACCAGAGCCTCCCACAGCCATGAGAAAACTGAGGGCCATATGAACAGGGCGAGAATTAGCAAGGGCAGGTCACATATGTGAGCGGTTTAAGAGCATCAAGCTCCATGTGGAGCTCAGCTGAGACCTGAACAGAGTGTGCTGAGCATCTGAGCAGGATGGGGCCTGGATAAGCTGAGAAGGAAGGATGGGGAGAGCCCACCTTCTGGGAGCACCGTGAAATGGTGTGAATGTCTGAGTTGATGGTTTGAAAGACCTCTATGAAATCTGTGAGCTCTGTCATTAGCTGTTGACTGCGGCTCCAGCACTCATTCTGCACCTGTGCAAGAATGTCCTTCCTGATGCTCTCCAGCTTGGATTCTGAAGACAGGAGAGAGTTAGTTGTTAGGGGGTGCACAAAAAAGAAGGGGTGCTAGGGGAGTGCTGTGGGTCCAAAGTGGGAGAAGTCTGAAGGGAAAGCCAGACCATGAATTCATTCCTTCACTCATTGAACACTTACTGGACCTCTACTCACTGTCCAGTCAGCTGCTCTACACTGGAGCTGTGCTGGGCACCAGCAGACAAGAGTGAGTGAGTGAGACAGAAAGTGTTCCCACCCTCAGAAGCTCACAATATGGTGGCAAACACACATATATAAATGGACAGTCACAAACCAGTGTGATAAATGCTCTGCAAGTGCCCAGGAGCCCTCAACCTGGCACAGCAAAGGGAGAGGAGGCCCACTGAGGCTGCGAAAGGTCTCCACAGAGATGGAGTCACTCGAATTGAACGTGTTGAGTAGTTAATGTGCCAAGGGACAAAAGCACACCAAGCAGATGAAATAATAGCACGTGCAAAGGTCCAGGAGTGATATGTCAATGAATAGCAGAATGTCCCATCAGAGATGAAAGTTTTCTGTTTGGGGAGTCTTACTGCCTCTGCTCTAGTAGAAGAGGTACCCAGAAGAGTGTGCAATCTGCTTTTTGTTTTTAAGGATTAAAGGAAAGAAGCTGTCAGGTGGATATGGGGCTAGGAGATAAAACTGGAAGCTGCCTTGGGAGATATGAACATTCCACTGTCTCTGAGGGAAGGAATAATACCAATATGATACTTCATCAAATCTTACTGACTGTAAGAAGCACCATTATTTTATAAACCACAAAAAAAGAAAAAAATGATGCCATCTAAACTCTCACACGCCATCAATCTTAATACACTTCTTAAGTTCAAAGATGTTAAAATATACATAGAACAGCAGAACCCAATATAGAAATATAATATGTAGTATACCACAAAATACTGTACAGGGTGCTTACTATGTGCCAGACACAATGTCAACTACTTTACTTGTACTAACCCATTTAACAGTCACAAAAACTCTTTGAAGTAGATACTATTATTGTCCCTATTTTATAGAAAAGCAAACTGGGCTGAGAGAGGGTAAGTAACTTTATCTACATCACACAGTAGCAGAGCAAGGATTCTAACTCAGGCAGCCTAGCTCCACTGTGTTATATTTTATGTTTTGAGTTATGAAAAGTAAGTTGACTTATCCCTTATGAGCATCTCTGCAACTGGAAAGTGGGATCGTGAGTTCCAGAGACAGAGAATTGAGACATACTGGGGATGGCACTTTTGGAGCCTTGGAGGAAGTCACCAAGAGGACTGGGCACCAAGAGCTGAGACTGAGAAAATCAAGAGAGAAGGAACCTATCAAAGGGCACCCAGGGTTGAAGAGAACACAAGGATGCATACTTATCCTTTTTCAAACTATCCCTCTGACCTATGACAGTAGCTAGGCTGTTGCAGTGGTGCCGCTTTTGGGCTAGCTGCATCAGGCAGGCAAAGGCAGAGAGGAGCTCAACAGCGACACCATACGGCATAGAGGAGTGATGGATTGATAAAATACAAGGGTTGTTGGAGATGGATGGGAAAACAGATTTGAGAGAGATTTAGGAGGCAGAAGAACAGAAAGCATTGGGCAACAGGTTGGATGTGGTACAGTTAGGGAGAGGGAAGAGCAAAGGATAAACCCAAGTTTCTGGTGAGGACAACTTACCAGAGTGGATACATTTGCTGTTCAAGGGAGCCCAGGTAGAAGAGGAACAAAGTTGGAGAATAAGAAGATAAAATTAGATCAGCAAGAAGGATGAGAGCAGACAGAAAGGGATAAGGTGAAATGAAAAAAATTAAGCACCTACTGCATGCCATAGTCAATGCCAGGAATATTGCAAATAGTATCTTGTTTAATCCTCCTTGCCATGACCCCATGAGTGACTGTTTTATTATGTCCATGTTACAAATAAAGAAACTGAAGCTCAGTGATCTGAGGTCATACACACCAGTGAAAAAACAGAGCCAGGATTCTGAACCTGTGCTTTTCTCTCCGTTTCTCTTGAAGAGGCCAGCTGATCCTGCACTAAGGATCAAGGCGCTAACAAACTAGGAAAAACACAGACTTCCCGCAACAGGGGAGGAAAGTCTGCCCAAAACAGGGTCAGAAAGAAAGCAGACCAATTGCAGGCCCTCCTTGTTCCTGCCCTGCACTCCCTGTACATTTAGGAGGGGAAGGGAAAGAGTGGGGAGTTTTTGTGGCCTATGAGATACCTCATGAGGCATGTCCTTTCAGCTGTTTAGGAGCAGAGGCAGGAAGGGTGAGGCAGGTAAGCACTTTCAAGCAAACTTTTTCAGGCCCTCACTCCAAGGCCTCCCACTTTCATAAAGAAAGCAGGCCTGGGAGCCATGCGTCCGAATAGTATCCAGTCTCTGCAGGAAGTAGACACTATTGGTTACTGCCATCTTTGGGGGTTAGGCGAGAAAACAGAACAAGCTTCCTGTTTCCTAGAAGAACACATCACTGGCTTCCCAGTCCACCCCACTGTGAGCTTCTCCAAGGCCAGCTCCTAGGTGGAGGCACTTAGCTAGGAAACAATAGCATGAGGCATCCTTCCCAGGGGAAGGGACAAAGAGAAAAGAGGAACAAGACTAGGTCTTACACCAGATTTCTCGGAGACCCTGGGAGATCAACAACTGGGCCTTGGCCTAGTGGGTGTAGGTAGTGGCAAGAGGAGGGAAACTGAGATGGATGGAGGAGGAAGCAGACAGCAGGGTGGGCTTGAGCTCCACTTTCCATGTGGAACTTTTGGAAGACACCCCCTTGCAGGGTGCCCTTATGCTCACATGACATGAGATAGTCATAGCAAAGTAGAAGTCATGGTGTGATGTGTTGTGACAGAAAGAGGGCCAAACAAACTTTCCCAAGTTCCCCACAGCTCTAAACCATAGGGGATACAGAAGAGAGCAGAGAGTTGATAGCCAGAGTGCCTGATGGGGTTCCTGAGTTGAGGGGCGAGGGACCGTGAAGCAGAAACTATGGTGGTGGCCAGCCTAAGACAAAGACTGGATGAAGGGTTCACTAAAACCCCAAGGATCTGCAATGCCAGCAGGAGCCCCTGCAGGGCCGAGTCAGCAAAGGTAGAAACTCTGGGCTCCTAGGAGCCAAGAGCACACATCCCAGTTACACTAGCTCAGGACACAGAGGGAGCAATGTGAGAAGGAGGGCAGAGACCAGGCAGGGATGCATTACACCTCAGCAAGGGTCACAGAAGCCAGTAGAGAAGAGCACGCAGCCCAGAGCCCTCTTCAATGCCAGATGCCACCTTGGAGAGGAAAAGAAACAGAGGACACTTGAGAACAAAAACAACCCTGAACTGCAGTATGAAGTTTGAATTGACCAAATACCCAAAATAGACTGAATTAGAGCAAAAGTGTTGCTTTAAATGAAAAGCGCTTTCACTTTTAACTGGAATGTATTTTTCTTTCACTATCAGCAGAAGTTAGGACTACAGAGTAAGACAAGATTAGTTAAAGAGAGTAACTTTTTACACATACAAATTGCAGTGTCATTTTGACTCTGCTACATGTGGAGAAGAGGCACCCTTGATTCCTAAGAATCTCTGTAAAGAAACTGAGTTCTCTAGCCTAAGGAGTAGGCTAAGATTTTTCTCAGTCACATTTGGTTTGAACTACTTCCACACCATGAAAACAGAAAGTGTCAGGTGACAGGAACATGATTCCTAAGGAGAATGGGGAAAGAGCAGAGAGCCAAAACGGATGGATAAGCTGTCCTCGGTAATGATCATACCTTTCATTGTAAAGAGAAGGGGCTGGGACCTGCAGCTTTGGGGAGGCTCTACAGGGCCAATGAGAGGCCCACACCAAAGGTCCCTGGAGGACACTCCAGGCCCAAGGAGGCCATGTGGATAAAATAAGGAAGGCAGAAGGAAAGGAGGGGGGATAAGCAGCACTCACCCAGCTCAGCATGTACGTCACGGCAGCTCAGCAGCAGCAACCTGCCTTTTGTGACCAGCTCTGCAGGTATATTGGAGACACGGGCCTGCCAAGTGTTCAGGCAGCTCACCAGCAACACGTAGTTCTTGATAGGACAACCTCTCATGGACTCCAGCTTCTGAGGCCCCCAGGCTTGCAGGAACTCATAAATGCCTGTCATCCAGTGATGCTCCTTGCAGAATTCCTGCACCTCCCACAGCATGCCCTAGTGGAAGACAAGGTGCTTAGGACAGAGCTGGGTGGCCATGATGGGAATTGGAGGGTATCATCCCACTCCTTAAACCTCTGTTCTCACCTCCAGCAGGGCCTGTTGTATAGTCAGTGCCTGCTGGATTCGATGGTTGTTGTCTAGGTCCTCTTGCAGCTGCTTATAACTGGGGGGCAGGTACTGGCCCCGTAGCCGGTACCCACGGACCTCCAGGGCTTCAGTAATTGTGTGAGACTTCCAAGGCCACACTAATCCTACATTCGGGCCACAGAAGATGCGCACAGCATCGCTGGACTGGTCCTGGAATTTGGGCATCAGGGATCCTGTGTTCGAGTCCTCCTCTTCATCTTCTGGTGGGGTACATGCCATAATTGTCCATGTGTGCCCTCCAGGGCCCACACACAACTTCTCTCTCTACCTTGAGTGTACACAGACATTACACACACAAACACACACACAATCCCTGCTCACAAGTGAGTTTGCACATACATCTACGTCCCAAGCACAGTACATCAGACCCACCGAGGGAACTTATTAGTTAGGGTTCAGGAGTAGAGAACAGAATTTACTCTAGCTAGTATAAGGAGGAAGGGAATTATTATGGAATATTAAGTGGGTTGCGAATAATTGGAAGAGCTGAAAAACAAAAACACTCTAGCCTAAGTGTCTAGGGCTCTGTGCTACCTGGTAAATTGAGATGTCACAGCCATACCACCAGCTACAAAAGCACATTGCCTCTCTTATGATCTCCACCAGCAGAATGGATGGCATATGCCCTGCTTCTCTCCCCTACTGACCTCAGTTCTGAACTGAAGTCTCATGTAGATCTAAATCACATAGGACACCTAGCTGCAAAGAGGTCTGGAAGTGTAAAGAGGTTCCCTCGAATGAGTAACTCAGACATTTTACAGAGTAAAGCTTCTTGTCAAACATATATATATATATATATATATATTTTTTTTTTTTTTTTTTGAGGAAGATTAGCCCTGAGCTAACATCTGCCACCAATCCTCTTCTTTTTGCTGAGGAAAACTCACCCTGAGCTAACATCCTTGCCCATCTTCCTCTACTTTATATGTGGGACGCCTGCCACAGCATGGCTCGACAAGCAGTGGTTAGGTCCGCACCCAGGATTTGAACTGATGAACCCCGGGCTGCTGAAGCAGAACGTGCTAACTTAACCACTGTGCCACCGGGCCAGCCCCTTATCAAACATATATACAACTTTTCATCTCTTCAAAATTTCTTATAGATTGGCAAGAAAAAAAAATCTCTCTCTCTCATCTATGAATCCACTCACTGCTATACTGCTTCCCTCCATACTTCCTCTTGCCGCTCATACTATTCATACCTCACACTCCCAAGAGACCATCCCTGCCATATGCAGCCCCTGGGAAAAAATACAGTAATGACAGTTTCATGCTTTGCAGCATATCTCTAAGCTAACTTCAACACCATCCCAACCAAAACGTACATCAAAAGATTTTATAATAAAAATGAAGCAATCTTCCATCCCTTTTTATTGTAACAGATTTATTTTACCACCAAGATCAAAATCTTGGTAGGATATTGTCATAGTAAAGTTAATGGAACAACTCTGAGGAACTTGACACCTGCCAGATGAGAAAAATGATTATCTGATTACATTTTCTCAGTTTTAAACTGCAGAAAATCCCTGATAAGATTATAAGGACATCAGATAGTAATATTAATACTGTCTTCTTGGTCAAAAAATGTTCCAGTAGTAAGACTATCCTCTGGAAAATGGCAGAGAACACAGCTTAAGACTGGAGGATATGATATGATCCAGCTATCCTACTACTGGGTATTTATCCAAAGAACATGAAATCAACAATACTAAGAGATCTATGCATCCCTATGTTCACTGCAGCATTATTCTCAATAACCAAGACGTGGAAGCAACCCAAGTGTCCATCAATGAATGAATCGATAAAGACGATACGGTATATATATATACACAATGAAATACTACTCAGCCATAAAAAAGACAAATTCGTCCCATTCACAACAACATGGATGAATCTTGAGGGTATTATGTTAAAAGAAATAAGCCAGACAGAGAAAGGCAAACATCATATGATTTCACTCATATGTGGAAGAAAAACACACAGATAAAGAGAACAGATTAGTGGTTACCACTAATGAAGGGGGTGGGGAGTGGGTGAAAGGGGAAAAAGGGCACATATGTATGGTGATGGATAAAAACTAGAATATTGGCAGTGAGTACCATGCAGTCTATACAGAAACTGATCTATAATAATGTACATCTGAAATTACACAGTTATAAACTAATATGACCTCAATTAAAAAAAAAAGACTGGAGGATATGTTGCAATGATGTTATTAGTACTAAACTGAGTATTCTTCTAGGAACTACAATCTAGTCAATGTATAACTTTCTATTGTAGGAGGCTTATTCTTCATATTTTTATGTATAACCAGAGGTATTGAAATCATGCTGTAACTTGGTTAAAATGCCATACAAATTTTGCCTCATTTAAGTAAAAGATTTCTCAGATGGAAGTATGTTTCTTAAAGACTACTAGTAGTGTTTTAACTGCTATATATTTACTTTTATTGAATATTGCTCTAATTTTCTTAAAGAACTTAGGGAAAATCCTGAATCAGAACTTTGGTTCTGGTTCCTTCACAATTTTAATTTGATTTTCCATGCTGATCTTTTTTTTTCCTTCAAATTTTGATTCTGAAAATCTCAAACATGTAGAAAAGTTTAAAGGTTCTATGAACACCTTTATCCACCTACCTAGATTCAACAATTAACATTTTGCCACATTGCTTTATTTGTTTTTCCTTCTCTCTCTCTTTCCCCTAAACTGTTTGAAAGTAAGATATAGGCATTGTGGCATTTCACCCCTAAATACATCAGTCCATACTGCTCTTTTAAAAGTAGAAGGGACAACCCAGGGGGCCGGCCCTGTGGCCGAGTGGTTAAGTTCGCGCACTCTGCTTCGATGGCCCAGGGTTTCGCCAGTTTGGATCCTGGGTGCAGACACGGCACCACTCATCATGCTATGCTGAGGCGGCATCCCACATGCCACAACTAGAAGGACCCACAACTAAAAATACACAACTATGTACTGGGGGGCTTTGGGGAGAAAAAGGAAAAATAAAATCTTAAAAAAAAAAAAAAAAAGAAGGGACAACCCAAGACATTGCAGGTGAATATTTTCACTTACATTAGAATTGAGAGTAAAAGTTTTGTGTTTTTGTTTGTTTTGCCATTCAAAGGAAAATACTACAGCATATCCATAATACAAATTAGTACAACATATAATAAAAAAAATACTATGAAATATCTTGATTTATCTAAGTTTTTAATATGGATAATAGTAAGAAGATACTATCTGTAGCATGTATTACTATGTGCTGAGCACTATACTAAATGTATTATCCCATTTAATCTTCAAAACAATCCTGCAAGTTAGGTATTTTTGTTATTCCTATTTCATAGATTAGTAAACTAATGTGTCTGATTTCAGAGTCCTTCTTCCTTCCACTGTACCAAGTAAAACAAATACCAAAAGCCGCTATCAATTAAACTAGATTCATTTGAGAAAAAAATTTGCCCCAATTGGTGTGATTTGTAAAAGACATGAGCTCCTTCCAGTGAACCTTTTTCCTCGTTGTCACCTATTTCCTAAAATTAACTTTGTGTCTTTAAATCATCTTAATGAAAGTATACTACTTGAACGGGAAAATGAAAAAGCATCTACATGTCTGGACACATTTAATGATTTTACTTGTGACAATGTTAGCATTCCAAATAAAGGAAATGTGAAGACGTATTTCTTCCCTGATAGTTAACAAGTTCAAGGCTTGATAACAAATAACTGGTTAAAGTAACTCAAAAATACTAATGAATTATTCTATATGAAATGAAAAAGAACCCTATGAAATAAAGCAAATACTGAATAAGCAGGGTTCGTCAAACGAATACAAACTAACTTAGCAATCAAATTCAACAGTAAATGAAACACCATTATGACATTAGTGAAACACCACATGGAGTTTGGATGAACCAGAGGAAGGACAATGTACTCACTCACAGTCTTTCATACACCCCTCAATACACTCAGATGAATGCACACACATACACATAAGCACAGGCATGAGCAAGCAAAAAATACCCCCACCCTTCTACTCCTCAACACATGTGTGCAGCACCCAGGGTAGAGCTGCTCCATCCACACCCAAGGCCTGACTCTACGGCCATGCCACTAGCACAGTGCATGTGCCATTCCCCCTCCTTCCACCCTTCCCACCTTCTGCCTAGGTCTCCTTAAATACCTTCAGGACACAGGGAATCCCAGTGGGTCTTCAGGTCTGCAGATTGCATTACCTTCAAGCCAAAGGATGGAGAAGGGGCAGAAATGGAAAACAAGGAGGGTTCAGACTAGGCTGAGAGCTTCTGATTACACAGAGTATAGGAAGTGGAAATTCCTACAGACAGCCCACTGCCCAATCCAGAATACCTTCAGGGCAGAGGACTTGACAGACTGTAGGCCCCCAGTTAGAATCTGGATTATACTTTCAATACAGGGCTCATGAGATAGCTGGCCACAATTATCAAAGACCAGCTGTGCTAAGAGAAAGGGATTCTGCCTTGGAGCCTGTAAAAAAGGGCCAGGAGAGGTCATGGGGCTAGATGTCAGTATCCGCTCCCCTCCATCTGGCCCTTGACTGCCTGCCCACCTCCAGATGCCACCCCTCCACCTCACTTGCAGAATGTTGGCCACAAAAGAGGTTATCTCCTCCTCTATGATAGACACGAGGCTCTGGCAAATCATGTAGTCCACTAGGCGGGCCAACCGTCCCAGCTGCAGCAACCAGGCCTCTGCCTGCCTCAGCTTCTGCTCCAGCTGCTGGCACTGTACCCTCTGAAGGTATATGGAGCCTTGGCTTGCCCTGATCCTCTTGCAGTTTTTCACTCGCTCTTGCAGGCCCTGTTGCATGTGATATGTGTCCTCATGAACCTGTCAGTGTAGAGAGTGGAAAATTCACTGGAGAAAGAAAACTCCACTGGGGATGGAGAGCAAACCAGCCACCCACTGGTCTGTGCAGAACTCTCCGGTTTTGGAGCCTGAAACCTAGAACCTAGATATGCACACGGTGGGCTGCTTTTTAGTAGAGATTAGGCTTAGAAATCTTTAAGTGACTAGAGAAGATGTAAAACAGAGAAAATATATTGAGAGGCCACATGTGTTAATTTGATAGACCAGGCCTGTCTACTAAAAGCCCCTAGGGTAGAACTCAAACAGAAAATCTGTGCATGTGTAAATAGAGAGGTTCACAATGCACAGATTAGACAAAGAAAGAGAAGAGATTGGATAAGTAGGGCTCAGCAATAATTCCAGGATCTGGACTCCAATCATTAGGCCCGGGTGTTGTGGCCTGCTGACTAGCACAATACTGCCTTATGTGATAGTTTGATAGTAGAAGCTCTCTGGGTACTGACACAGACTTTCTATTGGGGGATGGGGAATATGGGATAAAAGTCTGGAAACCTCTTTCTGGGTTCTTCTCACATCTGGGAGGTTCCTCAGCCTACAAAGGCTGCTGACAGCTGCCACCTCTCTGGGCCTGTCCTGTTCAGAAACAGAGGGCAGACACCAGAAAGATATGCTTAGCCAGATGGACCTTTTGTCCTTGCTGCTCTCCTGTCCTTTTCAATGCCCAATAGAGCTTACGATTAGAATTAATTGTTGCCTGTGAATTGTCTTCTGCTAATCCTGAGCTCAAATCCCAGTCTTCTGAGACCCAGACATAAGGTAGTTGAGGCCTAAACTAGGTGCATCATACACAAACATGCCCTCAGACCTGCTGAGATGTCCTCTTCCATGATCTAGCAACACCCTCAATACCCAGTGCTTCCCACTTCGTAGCCCTTAGTCCAGTGCATCATCATTATCTAGTTACTTGTGTGACTCATTCACTACAGATGCTCCTTGACTTACAGTGCAGTGGGGTTAAACCAACCACATCGAAAACATCCTAAGTCAAAAATGCATTTAATATACCTAACCTACCGAACATCACAGCTTAGCCTAGCCCACCTTAAATGTGCTCAGAACACTTATGTTAGCCTACAGTTGGGAAAAATCATCTAACGCAAAGCCTATTTTATAATAAAGTGTTGAATATCTCATGTAATTTATTGAATACTGTACTGAAAGTGAAAAACACAATGGTTGGATGGGTACTCATCCAAAAAACACTGGCAACAACAGTACAGCGTAGAATATTGCTTGTTTACCCTTGTGATTGTGTGGCTGAGTGGGAGCTGCGCTCACTGCTGCTGTCCAGTGTCACAAGAGAGTATCATACTGCATATAGCTAGCCCAGGAAAAGATCAAAATTCAAAACTCGAAGTATGGTTTCTACTGAATGCGTACTGCTTTCACACTATCATAAAGTCGAAAAGCCGCAAGTCAAACCACCGTAAGGCGGGGACCATCTGTACGTTGTAAATTCTTCAAGGAGGAGGCCTCTGTCACACCTTATTTCATTTACTCTACTGCTTAACACAGTGCCTCGTATGGGTAGTTCTACAGTAAATGTTTGTAAAAAAGAATGTATCACCTCACATTGAAAGGGCTTACTGAGTGTCAATTAGAATAAAACCATACAAACAACAACAACAAGAGTTACGATAACAGAGCATAATCAGTCACAATTTTAAAACCTCACCACCAGGGGCAATATCTTCAAAGTTCCGAGGAGATTTTTTTAAACCCAGAATTCCGTATCTAGCCACAGTGTCACTGAAGTTTGAGGATAAATAAAGACATTTTTAGATATACAAAGACTACAAAAATTTACCATCCACAGATTCTCTCTGAAAAAAAAAATAGTATATTTCTGACAGAGGAAAATGAATATAAGAGGATAAAGTGGTCTATAAGAAGCTTTGATGAGCAAAGAAACTTGTAAAACATATTATTAATTATAAATGGGTAGGCTATAAAATAAGAATGTTTGTAACAATCCAGAATTAAAATTTCAGGAGATATCAATATAAGCATAATAGGAAGGGTGGAGGGTGGAGAGAGGAGAGAAAGGGAATGAGGAGAATGCTGAGGTACTTATTCTGCTTGGGAGAAAGATATGGAGACAAATTCACACTTGGCATTCATTCATTCAACAAATCTTCACTGAGCACATACTATATGCCACCCCTATAATATAGAGATATACTAGTGAATGAAGTAGACAAAAATCCTTACCCTCTGTGGTGGGGGAGTTGGGAACAGAAAAAAATACAATGAACATAATAAGTAAGCAATTTATATTCTATGCAAAAAGGTGATAAGTGTTATTTAAAAAAAAAACCCACAGAGCAGGGAAAGAGGGATGAGAAGTGCTGGTGACAGTGGGCTTTACAATTTTAAACAAGGTGACCAGAGAAGGCCTCTCTGAGAAGGTGCTTTTAGAAAAAGACATGAAAGACACATTGTTATAAAATGTAAGTTGAACAGCTACACCTGTTGGACAAGGGTATAAATATCTTACATATGCATTCAGCTGCAAGTAAGAGAAAACTAGAAAAAATGCGGCTTGAGCAAGTAAAAGGTTTATTTATTTAATGCAATAAGAAATCCCTGGATGGCATATTGGCCCAATAACATCAATCAGAACAAAGCTCCTTCTGTCTTCTTCCTCCTCCATCCTTAATATGACTTTCACCCTTATCATGGTGAGATGGCTTCTCTATCACCAGGAATTTCATCTAAGGGTCAGACAATAAGACAGGAGTAAAGGTCCAAAAAGACATTCTAGTTGAATTTGCCTGTTTTAAAGTTTTCCAAGTGACTTCCATTTACATTTCATTGCCCAGAACTGAATTACATGGCTTCCTCCAGCTAGCAGTCTATGAAGAGAAACAAAATCAACATTCTAAAACTAAGAAAGATGAGTAGGCACTGAGTAGTTCCTGGGCAATGACAAGAAGAATAAAATGTATAATATCCCAATCATTAGAGGACAATAACATCAACAAAAAGGTAAACAATCCAACAAAAGACAAGAAACACAGGAAGAATCAAATAGAAACCATAGGAAATAGGAAACACCAAAACCAGATGGGAGAAGTAAGTCCAAACCTATCAGTAGTCACAATAAATGAGATAAGCTTATTGCAAAACAGATCTTCAGACTAAATGTTTTCCAGCTATTTGTAAGAGATACACATAAAACAAAACAACAAAGGAAGACTGAAAACAAAGGGATAGAAAGAGATGGATCAAGCAAATGCTTGATGCTCTTAACATCAGACAAAAGAGATCTCTAGTAGAAAAGCAGTAACAAGAATGAAGACTTTTTCATATTAATAAAGTCTCCAGGAAATATTATTATGAACCTTTATGCACATTACAGCATGATTTTGAAATACATGTTCCAAAATGAAAGATCAAGGAGAAATTAATAAATGTACAGTCATAGGAGGGGATTTTTAACATACATCTCTCAGAAACTGAAAGATAAAGTGGGTAAGAAAAACAATTGTGGCTATAGAATATTTGAATAAAACACTGAATAAGCTTGGTCTAATTTCTTAGGTTGGGTTCCCTAGAAGCAGAGCCTGAGACAGGAACTTGGGGAAATGAGATTTATTGAAGGAATAATCTTTAGGAAACAAAACTCTAAGGGTGGGAGGGAAGTAAAACAAGGAGGGGACAGCGCCAAGCAAGGTACAGCGAAGGTGGTTCTTGGTCTGATGTGAAGGGGAGATGGCTTTGGAATGTACATCATATTGTAGAGTTGTCCCACCACAAGACAAGGAGCCAGAAAAACAAGTCCACGTGAAACTGGAAAGGGAATTGGAAAGCTGTTCCACATGAAAGAGACTGAAGAGAAGTGACTGCTAAATGCAATGCATGATTCTGGATTGGATCCTGAAGCAGGAAAAAAACATAGCAGTAAAGAACATTATTGGAATAATTGGCATATTTTTAATAAGACTGTGGGTTAGATAACAGAATTGTATCAAAGCAAAATTGCCTAATTTCTGATAACTGTACTAGAGTCATAGAAGAAAATGTCCTTGTTCTTATGAAAAACACACTGGCATACATAGGGGTAACGGGACTTGACATCTACAACTTACTCTCAAACAGTTCAGAAAAATAATGTATATGCATAGAAAAAGAAAGAGCATAGGTGATAAAGTAAATGGGACAAAATAACAATCTGGGTAAAAGGTATATGAGAGTTTATTACACTATCCTTGCAACTCTCCTAATAAGTTTGAAATTATATCAAAATAAAAAGTTACACAGAAAGAAAGAGGAAGAAAGAAAGAGGAAGAGAGGAAGGAAGGGAGGGAGGGAGGGAGGCAGTGAGGGAGGAAGGAGGAAAAACGGTTTACCCCAGAAAGGCAAAGGTGGTCTAACACTGACAGTTTGCCTTATTAATAGACTAAAGGAAAAAAGTCCCATCATCATCTAAATAGAAGCGGAAAAAAAATGACTGGACAGAATTCAACTCCCATTCATGATAAAACCTTATAGCAAACTAGGAATTAATGAGAACTTCCTTAAAAATTGACAAAGGGTATCTACCAAACGCTCACATTTAATATCTTTATTTATTCAACATTTCAAATCTATTCTAGTTATTAGTAATGCTACAGTTTAATGGGCAGCAGCGTGCTTTTATTCAGCGCAGATCACAAGCTTGCTTCTCTAACAATACAGTTGACTAGCTGGGATGATTACTGATCTTCCCCTTCCCTACTTCCACCCCTTTGGGGGGACTGCCAATAGGAACAGGTTCCATTCCCGTCTACATAGCAGCACAGACTGTGGCTCCACATATTGCATGTGCTTGTCTTTTCACTCTTTTTATGGTGCTTTTTTAAAAGTTAATTTTAATATAGACAAATGTATTAATTGTTTTATTGTTTAAAATTTTTATATTTTGTTTAAGAAATCCTGAGATAAAAATATTATTGTATATTGCCCTGTGAAAGCTTTCTGGATTGTCCTTTCACAATTATGTCTTTTTATGCACCATAAATTAATATTTGGGTATGGTGTAGCAACTATTAGAAAAAAATAATGTTTTAAAATACCATTGGGGCTGGCCCCGTGGCCGAGTGGTTAAGTTCGCGCGCTCCGCTGCAGGCGGCCCAGTGTTTCGTTGGTTCGAATCCTGGGCGCGGACATGGCACTGCTTGTCAGACCATGCTGAGGCAGCGTCCCACATGCCACAACTAGAAGGACCCACAACGAAGAATATACAACTATGTACCAGGGGGCTTTGGGGAGAAAAAGGAAAAAAATAAAATCTTTAAAAAAAAAAAATACCAGGGGCTGGCCCCGTGGCCGAGTGGTTAAGTTCGTGCGCTCCGCTGCAGGTGACCCAGTGTTTCATTGGTTCGAATCCTGGGTGCGGACATGGCACTGCTCATCAAACCACGCTGAGGCAGCGTCCCACATGCCACAACTAGAAGGACCCACAACGAAGAATATACAACTATGTACCGGGGGGCTTTGGGGAGAAAAAGGAAAAAATAAAAAAATAAAATCTTTAAAAAAAAAAAAAATACCATTTACAATAACAACAAAAAAATATCAAGCATCCAGTAATAAACCTAATGAAATACATTCAAGACCTCTACTGGAAACCTATAAAACCTTGTTAAAAGAAATTAAAGAAACGAAAATAAATAGAGATCAAATGTTCACAGATTAGGAAATGAAAAATTGTCAAGATATCAGTTCTCCCCGAAATTGATCTATAGATTCAAAGCAAGCCAACAAAATAATCCTTTAAACTATTTTGTGGAGATTAAT
This sequence comes from Equus asinus, assembly GCF_041296235.1. Taxonomy (NCBI): domain Eukaryota; kingdom Metazoa; phylum Chordata; class Mammalia; order Perissodactyla; family Equidae; genus Equus; species Equus asinus. Next base: position 90,180,174 of record NC_091809.1, on the reverse strand, counting down.
AAGCTGATTCTAAACTTTGTATGGAAATTCCAAGAACCTAGAGTAGTCAGGGAAATCCTGAAAAACAAAAAATTGTAGGACTTACAATACCAGATATCAAGACTTATCATAAAGCTACAATAATTAAGACAGTTGTGACTTGACAAAAAGATAGACAAATAGACCAATAGAACAAAAGGAAGTCCAGAAATAGACCAACACATATACAATTGCCTGATTTAATAAAAGGACACCACTGTAATTAAGTAGGGGAAAGGACAGGCTTTTCAATAAGTAGGAAAAATAAAACTTGACTGTCATGTCACATCATACATAAAATTTAATTTGAAGTGAACCATAGAACCATTTCTAAACGTGAAAGAAAAGGCAATAAAATTTCTTTGGGGTAGGCAAAGATTTCTTAAACCAGGACTCAGAAGGTACTAACCAAAAATATTGATTAAATGAACTTTATGAAAATTAGGAAGTTCTGCTAATCAAAAGACATCATTAAAATAGTAAAAAGGTAAGTCACAGACTGGTAGAAAATACCTACAATACATACATATATTTGATACATATTATATATAAAGAACTCCTACAAATTAATAGGAAAAAAACAGGCAACCAATAAAAATGAGCAACAGAGTTAGACACTTCACAGAAGAGGGTAACAAAATGGCCAATAAACATATGAAAGGATGCTCAACATCATTTGTAATCATAGAAACACAAATTAAAACCACAATGAGATATCACGGTAAACCCACCAGTTCGGCTACAGGTAAAACTCTGACAATACCAAGCGTCAGTGAGAAGACAGGACAACTGGAAGTCTCCCATGCAGTTGGCAGGAATATAAACTGGTACAACCACTCTAAAAAACTGTCTGGCACTGCAAAACATACATATACCCTATTCCAGCAATTCCACTACTGGCATAAATACCCCAAACAAATGAGTGCTTATGTCCACCAAAAGATATGTACGACAAAGACATGTTCAAGGCAGCATTATCCATAATAGTGAAAACCTGGAGCCAATCCAAACGTCCATCGATAGGAGAATTAACAAATAAATTGTGGTACATTCATACAGGGAAATACTACATAGTGTACAAAAGAGTGAACCACTAGTACCTGAATATTAAGGATAAATCTCACTAATAGAATGTTGAGTGAAAAAAAAGGCGGACAGAAAAGAGCACATGCTGTCTGATTCCATTTAAATAAAATTCAAAATCAGACAAAAGTAATCTCTGGTGACAGAGGTCAGGGTAGTGGTTACCTTTGGGGGCATTGACAATTGAGGAAACAGAGAGCTGGCTGAGGTGCTGGAAATGCTCTACACCCTGTTCCAGATAGCGGTTACATGGAAGTATACATATGCAAATATTTCAAAACTGTACACTTAAAATTTGTTTACTGCATGGAAACAATCTCTTAATAAAAAGAATAACTACTGACTATAAAAATTATAACTATTTTTGTGACATTAAAATAAAGGTGGGATTTATGAACTGGGAGGTAGAGAAAGGCTGTAGAGCAGCTCACCCCCACCTTTTGCCCCATTCAGCTTAGTGCAATGGCAGATCCAGCTGTTATTGTCTGGAGGCTAAAGGCCATTTCCCCATATGAACATACCAAAGGCCTTCACATCACTTTTCACTTTCACAAAATCTGGGTGGGTTCCCTCTCTTGGAACTGGACTATCTGTAGACAAAGATTAGTCGGAGAACTGTGTGAATATCCAGCCCCACCTGACAGACAACAAACTGTAATGGTAAGTCCTGGGCAAGAGGCAAGTACACAGCAGGGCCTCCCAGGGCCCTAGAGAGGAGGCATGTACCACAGATGCAAAGCAGGCATAATTAGGAAGGACACCATCACTGGATGCTTCCACCAGCCACAGCGGCCTGCCAAAGGTTTAAGATAGGTTCAAAGATAAGCCCAGCAGCATGAAAGATCAGGATTCCAACTCTCAAATTCCGTAATGCTTCTGGCTCAAACAACTGAAAAAATAGACATTATGTTCCTTCTCCTCCCTGCTCAAGGCCAGGACCAACCTTCAGGGAAAGGTTGAGTCCAAGTCTCTGCCCATCTGTTACTGATCCATCCACCCAGAGCAGAGACTGCTGTTGCCAGGCTCTGAGACAACTGCAGGGTCCAGGCCACCCAAGGGATCCCAGGAGAACTTAAGCTAAGTAGAGGCTGGAACTCTAGTGAGCTCAGCTTGGAGAAAATGTTGACAATAGACTAGAACCTCTTACCAGTCGAAGGATGGATGCGCAGAGGTGCAGGCAGCGCTGGAGCACCCGCAGAGCCTTGTGCTTCTCCTTGGCCAGAGCCCGCTGCAGATCTAGCAGCTCATAGGACCGATCTGGCTCCTGGGGGAGCCAGGACACAGAGTGCAGCTCCTGCAGAAGCCTGGAATCAAGGGTTAAGCTGGTCAGAGCTGACATCTCGGCTCTCTTTCCTTGGACACCTTTGACTTCTTCCTAGCCCAGCTCACCTCAGAATAAGCAAAAGTTGAGAAAGGTTACAATATTCCCAGTGACCAACAGTGACACCTTCTGCCTGAGAGTTCTTTGGAAGAATTCAAGCCCAGGAAGTTGCTGGCTGGGGAATTCTTTGGGAATGGCCTGGAGTATGTGCAAATGTTTGCATGAGTGATCTTTCTGCCAGAAGAGAGGGTCAAATAGATCCTAAGATCTGACTTAGGAGGAGAGATTACAGAGGCTTCTTCCCTTGGAATAGGGCAAGCTGAGGACCCTAAAAGTCTCGATGAACAGGTGAGTTTTAGGATCAAAGGTGATGAACCTCCACCTTCCAAATGGGCTGACCATCCCTGAGGAAACCCATTTCTGTTACCCACTCCCCCACCACCCACCCTGAGAACTCCACATCTCTAAACATCCTTGAAAAACATGAAAGACTCCATTTAAGCAGAAGATGATCATAATGGGTGTCATTTATTCAGTACCAATTAAGAGGCACTGAACATGGTACTTCATATTCAGTCTCATTTAACTCTCACTACAGCTGTGTAGCAGAAATCTTTATCCTGAGTTTTCAGATCAGGAAACGGAGGCTCAGAGAGTAAAGCCCGTGCTAGTATTCAGGATTTAAATTCAGATCCAGCCTCCAAGCTCGTACGTTTTTAATTACACCATGATGATTAGGTTAGACTGGAAGATGCCTAGAGCAGAGGTTGCAAACTACTAGCCCATGGGTTTTCATATTATGTACCACTAAGAGTTAGCCAGCACAGCGTTTTAATAAAAACTTGAGCTAACCAAAAATTAAGAAATTTTACAACAAAGTGTGGATTTCTAGGAAATCCTGAAAATAAGGTGGCTGACATGCTGGAGCCATACTCCCAATGGCAACAGTCAATTGGAACTGAGTAGTAACTGTCCTCTTTAGATGTAATCTCCAGACTGCAGTCCCCACACTCCCTAATGTCTTGCACCTAACCCAATGCATTTCTTCTATAGCTCCTGTTGGGTCCCATAGGTGTTTGAGTTCACAACTCCTATCACAGAAGATAACTCAAGAGGCTGAGGAGTACAGAGAAACCAAGAAAGTACTGAAAATAGGAATAACTAAGCTTTTCCAAAAAAAGAATCCAAGAAATACCATGGAAAGAGCAGAGAGTTCAGATTCAAACACCTGAATTAGAGTCCCAGATTTGATACTTAATAATTGTGTGATCTGGGGCAAGCTGATGTAGGAATATGTAATTACATGGAGATATGTTCAGAATGAATTATTCAGAGAAAAAAACTAGTTACTTAATAATATGCAAAGTATGTGATATATATGTGATAGAAAAAAGACCACAAAAGTAGGCAACAAAATGTTCATAGTAGTTATTTATGGGTGGTGAGATTAAAGATTTTTCACCTTTGTGCTTTTTTATATTTTCCAAATTTTCCACAAGAAACATATTATTACCTTTTATAAAAATTACTTTAAAAAATCCATTTAAGTTGTGTTTTGAAGACCTCACCTGCTAATATGGAGCAGCCCCGTTCCAAAGTGGGGCACAGCACAGAGCAGATGCTTCTCTAGGAAAGTCCGACGCCATTGCAGCCCCTGCAACTTCATACTCTTCTTCCAACTGCAGATCAGAAGGCAGGGACAATGTGCCACAGCTCTCTGCAACACTTCCCCCCAAATTCCATACCCATCATCACCTACCAGGCCAAGGCCTTGCGTAAGAGGCAATACTTGAAGAATGGAATGAACTGGAGTTGTTGCCAAAGGACAGAGTGGCGGTGCCAGGTTCCCAGTGTCATTGTCTCACTGCCCTCCACAGGATGTACATGTAGGATCCCAAAGGGAGAGAAGATGTAGTGCTCAGGATTCACCTTGTTTGGTGGCACCACCGTCAGGCTGTAGGGCCTTTAAAAGAAGAGCTCTGATCAGTGGCAGCCCTAGGAATTTGAGAAGACTTCAGGAAGGGACAAAAGAAGGACAGGGAGATGAAAAAAGGAGGCAGGAAGGAAGGCAGAAGAAAAGGGGAAGAGAGGAAAGAGAGACGAAGGATCTTCAAACTAGAAAGATGGAACAAATGTTATTAAGAAGAAATGGAAGCCAAAGATAGATAGGAAGAAAGAAAAAGGCACCTAGCCAGTTCCAAGAAGTTCCTATCTCCAAACCCAGATACGTTACATCCCATCAAATCTAAGATACTATCAGTTGTAAGATGCAGCACTTTTTTTTATGAAACACTAAAATAAAACTGCTGCCAATACGATACTCCACCAATTTGTAAGAAGCATCGCAATTTCAGAGATGTTGAAATGTGAAAAAAATGTGCATTTTAGAAATGATAAAATACATATATCCCTAAATACTGAAATAATATGCAGAGATAATCACGGAATGCTGTTTAGAGTAACCGAGAATGAGGAAAAGCAGGGGGCAACTAAAAGGCCAGACACAGGCCATTAAAGAGGAAACCTGCAACCTCGTGAGCCAGACTCGTTCATGTCTCCAGAGCCACTTTAAAGTCCTACAAGTTCTCCTACTTCAGTGAGATGTACCTACAGCCCACATTACGCACAATTTATGTGGAGCTGTATAGTAGTTGAATGTAATTGCAGTAGACTAGCATAATGCTATGGGCACATTTAACAAAGCATGTATTAATTTTTATTTTGTAGTTTTCTTTTCATAACTTGGAGCCAGTAATATTTTTAAGTATTAAATATATTTTAAAGCTCTTTAAAAGCTGTGTGTCCTAGGTCTTATGCCTATAATACCTAAGAGAGAAAATGGGTCTCCTCTATATCTCATTTCTCTCAACTCTCTAGAATAGGTTATTAAGCAAATAACTTGAGTATTGGATAGATACCAGAATGAGCTCACTAAGTCAAGTCATACAAAAATTTTAGTTCATTCCTGATAAAGTGACTAGATCTTCTGGAGTATTATTTTCCCCAAATTACAGATGAGAAAACTGAAACAAAGAGAAGTTATAACTTTGCCTAAGGTAGTTAAGAGAAGAATAGAGGATTTAAAACCAAATTTACCTGACTCAATCCCCCTCTCTTAACCACTGGGCCATTTGGCTTCCATAGGATAGCTTCCTATCCTAACTGGGCCCTGGCTCTCCCAAGGGGACACTCCTTTCTGCATGACTTTCTGGATGGAGGCTGCTCTTTCTGCACAGGGCCAGAAATTAAAGAGCAGTCTCTTCACTTCCCACGGCTCCTTTGGGGGATATTCACTTATTCTACAAATGCTTATGATGCCAAGCACTGTGTCAAGCACTGAGGATACAGCAGCGAACAAGAAAAATCCAGTCCCTGACTTCATGAAGCTCAGTTAAACCATTATCAAGTTCCCCTCTGTCCAGGTGCTGTGATGGGAGATGAGGACATAAAGAAAACTACTGCATAGTCCTTGTCCTCAAAGGATGCAGATTAATTGAGCATTAAGTGATGTTAGAGAGTAAATGGGGCAAGTCAAGATCTTCCTGAGTCCCAGATCCATATATTCAACTGACGCCAAAACACCTCACACTCTATGTCTGCACATATCTGAGACACAGCAAGTTCTATACTGAACTGATCATTTACTCCCTCCAAATTTGTTCCTATTTTGGGTAATTCATTCATTCATTCAACAAATGTCACTAAGTTTCTATTCTATGCTAAATTCTTCTAAGCCCTGAGGATACATTGCTAAATATAACAAAACAAACTTCTTGCCCAGGTAGAGCTCTCATTCTACTGGAGAAGAAAGACAATAAACATAGAGGGGAGGAGGGGGGAAGAGGAGGAAAAGGAGATTGGCAGTGCCAGGGGAGGAGGGAGTGCAATTTTAGATGCGGGGGAGAAGGTGGGGAGGTGATAGTTGAGCAAATACTCTAAGGAAGTGAAGGAATAAATTCGTAGGCAAAATCCCTAAGTATGAATCAAAATCCAGGACAAATACAAGAAAAATTTGATAAATTCAAACACACTGAACAAAACCCTGTTACATGGCAAATAAACATACAAAATGCAACAATAAAGGCCAGGCTCCTACTTTTGCTGATGGTACACTAGAAATTTGGACCAACACTCCCACTTGAGAATAACTAGAAAAGTTAGGCAAAAAATATCTGGATAAAATATGAAAATCATCTGTGTGAATGCATCAGATAACCCACAAATCAAATCCCATGGGCTTTGGGTTGGGACCCTGGTTACAATATCAGTTGAACCAGAAAACACTTCCCTCCTTGGTCAGGGCCCTGAACTACAACTTCTGTTCTTCAGCTTTCTGAGTCTCAGCTCCTCTTCTCAGACTCTAGGAGCATATAGTAAAACTGACACACAATTGCCTCTGCTGGAATTGACAGGCGCCTCTGTTTGGGGAAAGCAGCACCAAATGCTAAACTCACTTCCCTGGGTTCCTCCTTTGGCAGATGTTGGTCCTGTAATTATTCACTTCTTTTTTAGTTCTCTTGCTCATGGTTTCTGGTCTTTCTATGTACCTAATTATCTTTGATTGTGCTGCTTCTCTGATTATGACTGAGCTGATAGTTTAAAGTCTTAAGCTTGTAATTTTCTTTCTGTAACTCTCCACCATGGTCAACAGGCATCCCATCCCACACTGCTACTATTACTATCATTACTGCCAGGCAGTCAAGTATAGTAGTCACGAGGTGTCAGTAGGTAGTTCATCATATTCAACCACAAGTGATAATTTAATTATTTGTGATGTCACTACATGTCCTGGATTACTTGTATCCTATTTCGCATTAGCAAGGAGTTCAGCATTGTTCAAGGCCAAGGCCATTACCAAAACAATATCAGAATCCCATATTTGAGGATCATTTCCTGGGACCACTTATGTATCAGTTAGGGGCCAGTCAGGAAAACAGAAACTGTACTAGGCATTTCAAAAAAGTGAATTAACAGACAGAATGTGTTTTTTTAAAAGGTGTCAGAGGACTGAAAAAGCAAAAATGGAACACTAAGGTAGCACAGAAATAATAACTGCAGGAAATGGATGCAGCTTCAGAACTAGAGGAACAAAGAGAAGAGGTTTGGGTTCTTAGAAGCTATGAGCTTAGAGGAGGGGCTGGTAGAGTTGGGACTTGGATTTCTAAGGAGATGCTGCCTGGCTGCTATCAGTGCCTAAGGAGTTTGGAAGAGGGGCCTTGAGAGTTGAGACTCAGAACTCTAATGGGAAGGTGCCACCCAGCTGGTGTTTGTACCTCTCAGGATCATGAAGAAGCTGATTTAGAAAGTGCCTGCTGCTGCCGGGGTGAAGGACCATTTCTGGGGCAACGCTGACAGGAAGAGCAAGCAAAGGAAGAAGAAAGTCTCTTCTCCTCTGATCCTGCTGTCCAGTCTCTTTCTAGCGCCCCCTATTAATCAAACCTAACAGGAGGCCAGCTGGAAAAGGAGAAATGGAGTTTGCAGAGTCTCATGCCCAGTATCACAAAGCAGAGAGAGAAGAGTAGAATTACAGCCAAGAGACAATTGCTTAATAACTGACACAATGCTCTCAGCGAATGTTTGTTAAATAAATTGATCAGTAAATGAATGGATGATACAGATCATTGGTGCTACCTAAGTTCAGAAGAAAGAGATCAGTATATGCAGGAAAGAAGGCTCTCTCTGGGAGAGTGTATCAGATGTGGCTTAAGAGCATGGACTTTTAAGATAGTCCTGGGTTTAAGTCCTGTTTCCACCACTTACTATGTGTCTTTGGACAAGTTACTTAGGCTGTCTATGAACCAGTCTACTCATCTCATGTATGGAAATAACAACAGCACCTAGCTGGTAGGTAAGAATTAGATAACACACGTCATGTGTTAATTACCACAATGCCTCGTATATAGAAAAGCTTGATTAACGCTAAGTATTATTATTATTTCTGGGAAGAGATGGGACTTTCATTGGGCCTTTAAAACTAGGTAAGATTTGGATCTAATGGAAGAAAGTGAATGAATGCCTCTTGAGTCATGTGGAATGAAGAGACTTGTTTTTATAGCCCCAGAGATAAAACTGGGACCAGGAGGTAGAGGTTAAATAAAGCAGATTTTGGTTCAGTCTAAGGAATGGATGCCTTGGGGGAACACAAAGCTTCCTTGACTGTAAAGATTTAAACAAACACCTGGTTTTTACATTGGAGTTGGAAGAGATCACCATTAAATTCCCTTCTGAGGTGATGATCAAATGTTTCTATCATTCTAAGACAGAATAAAGAAGACAGAGCAAAAAGTAAAAAAGGATGACTAAGATGAAGGGCTGTGAGAGCAAAGGGGTCCAAATACGAGGTGCAGAGTGGAGAAGAGGAGGCTGAGGAGAAGGGAAGAGGGGGGAAACTGGGAGACAGAGAAGAAATGAGAGGGGAGAATGAGAAATGAGAAGGATAGGAGAAGAGCACGTGTGGAGAGGAGGAGGGGAAGATGGCAGGGGAGGAAACCAGGGAGTGTGGGGAGTAGGAGAAGGGGTCTGGGCAGAGGCACTCACCTAAAGTACCGGCTGGGAGCCACATTGAGGTAGAGGAAGTGGATCTTCTTCAGGCACCTCTCTGCCTTCAAAATGGTCATCACCTGGCTACCCAGCAGGGAAGTCTGAGGTACAAAGCCAGTGCTTCCCCTACGGAAGGGCTTCTCCCCAGGAACTTCAGAGTCAAGCTGAGGCCTGTATGATAAAAAATCAGGAGAGAAGAGGCAGAGCAAAGAGATCAGGTTGCTACTGTTGGCCAGTGAGAGGAGGAGCTAGATCAGGTGACTGAGAGTACCTGATTTGGCACTGTCAGAGCCTGTCTACTGCCACTAAGGTGTCCACAGACTGAGCAAATGCAGTGCATGATGCAACACACAGGCAGCTATACTCACACAGACCTGTGCATGAACCACTCCCCTTTCTGATAAATGAATAATCATTCTAGATTGATTGTGATTACTATGAAGTCAGTATTATACGATATTGAGCAAAAGTAATGGGAATACTTTGTTTTCCCAACTCGTTTTCCCACCTTGCCAGCCCACAGTCCCTGATTTCTCCTCTCTGACAACCTTCCTAACCTTCTAGATCTCCTATCTTTCCTCCCATTATACCTGCTTTCCAACTCTGCATGATCTCCATGCCTGTGACTCTTTCTTGCTCTTCCCCCAACATCACAACCTCTAGTTTCACATCATTTCCTTTCCAGCCAGGATCCAATGGTGCATCCTTCAACCCCTCATCCTTTGATAACGTCAATCCTCTTACCCTTCTACCACATCAGTCAACAAAACTGATATGGGAAAATTAATTATCCAAGAAACTGGAAGTTAATTACCTGGACTAAATAATTTTGGTTGGGGTGACCTCAGAGCACACACACACAAAAAAACTCTGAATAACCAAACAGACTTAAACAGGGTATACTAGTGTCTTTAATTGACACAAACCTAGATCAACAGAACAAGTTACCCCAGAGATAATCCTATTCTAAAGTTTATATCAACAATAGGGTTCATGATCTTGATGTTGGATCAGAACATCTTAATAGTGTAATTGCTATTAAAAGTTCATCTTCTCAACCATTAAACTCCTACATGACCTAGGTAGATTCAGAGGATCACAGAACCAGGAATATGGGCTCATCTATAGATTCCTGGTATCCGGTCTCAACTGTGGGCTCACTCTGCTCTGATGTCTTATACACGTCCTCAGACAGCTATCTCTTTCAGGCTCCTCAGCTGCTATTCCAGACCGCCACCTACCCCCATGCCCAGCCCCGCTAAGCCCCCAGTCCCACCCCTTCTCTGCCTTCTTCCCTGCCCAAAGAAAACTTAGGTTCTCAGCCATGAAATTCCTCAAGTTCAGCTGCCTTCCTACACATTTATCTGCACATACTCGCATCTTAATCTTGTCTCCCAGTTTGAGAGGAAGGAGTGTCCTTTCTTCTCTGCAAGGCTATTCCTCCATTTGTGCTCTGAATCCCTTATTCCCTCTTCATGATGTATTTTCAGTCTCTCCTTCTTCTTCCCCTTAGCCTATATTTATTCATTGATACTCTATAAATATTTACTGAGCACCCACTTCTCAAGCACTGTCTTAAGGGCTATGAACATCTCTTCATCTTTTTTTTTTAAAAAAAGAGTCCTACCCAGACGCCATTATTCTTTTAATCTGCTGTCCTATTATCGCTCTCTCCCTTTCAAGCCAAGCTTCATGAAAGAATAGTAAAATGCAATTTCTACTTCTTCATCTCCCATTCACTCCTGAATACACTACAATCCGATAGTCTCCTCACAAAACTCCACTGAAACTGCTGTTGCCAATCTTCTCTTTGTTGCTAAATCCAACAAACAATTTTCACATTTTTCTTACTTGCCTCAGTAGCATTTAACACCACTGACTACTCTCTCCTCCTTGAAATCCTCCTCTTATTTCACCTCCTAACCTGTGAGATATTTTGTTAACTCTAATCTAGACCCAGACTCCTCTGACGTGCTTTCCCCCAACTGTACACACACACACACACACACACACACACACACACGTCCCAGGGGAGCAGCCAGGGGAAAGGCAGTGTTCTTTGATTTTGTAGCACTTATCACAATTTGTAATTACATTTTACTTGTATCAATTTATTTAACATCCATCTCCCTAACTAAAGTGTAAAACCCCAAGGGAAGGGATTGAGTCTGTCTTATTTACTTCTGTATCCTCAGTATCTAGCAGTTCCTGATATGTATTAGGTATCCAATAATACTTGTTGAATGAATGAATGCCTAGGAGGCCAGTCTTGGAGAACTTCATGCAAATTAAGCCACATTAGCTAGGCCTCAGAGATTTACTGCCAGGCCCATAGAGAGGGCAGAGAACTTGACCCCTTCCCAACATCTCTGCCAATTCTCACTTCAATTAAGTTCCCCCAGGAAAGAAAAACTATACGCAGGGCACAGGGCAGGTCTTTGAAGAAGGAAGAGTCTGTGCGGTTATTGAAGGTATAAATTGTTGACTCTGGCCACCTTCCCTCAGGGCCCCAGAAGCCTGCCTATCTGTCCACCATTAGGGCTTCAAGGCTTCAGGAAAAACTTGACCCAGCCATAAACTTAGAGCAAAATCTGAGGAAGCCAACCTTGATTAAAGGTAAAATCACCTTCTTCCCAGACAGTGAATGTGTCACAAACAAGCTGCAAAGCACTTAGAGGAGGCCAGCCACATAGTGGTAAAGTTTGCATGCTCCGCTTTGGTGCCCTGGGGTTTGCTGGTTTGGATGCTGGGCATGGACCTACACACTGCTCATCAAGCCATGCTGTGGCGGCATCCCACATCAAAGACCCAGAAGGACTTACAACTAGGACATAGAACTATGCCTGGGGCTTTGGGGAGGAAAAAACAAAAAGAGGAAGATTGGCAACACATATTAGCTTAGGGCCACTCTTCCTCACCAAAAAAAAGCATACCTTAAAAAAAAGAAAAGCACTTAGAAAATCAGGCCAGAAGACGGGGAGAAATTCCAAGACTAGAGTTAGAGGACCCTCAGAAGAGGGTTCCACAGGCATCCTGAAATCTTGAACAGAGCAATGAGAGCCAGACTGGGGGAAAAAAACATCATTTAAGGGGCCAGGATACCCAGGCTGGCAGGGCAGGTAGAAGGCGCTGGAAAGGTCAGAATGAAAGTCCCCCAGGCAGTGCTGCCAACTCTAATCTATCTTCGAGCTGGCTTCGCCCACATAGGCATGAGTGGGAAGGCCCCTCGGACAAGTACACAGCGAGGAGCACTCTGAGGGAAGGACATAGCATCCAGCATCCAGTACTAGGTGGGGCCAGAGGCAAGGTTCAGGGATTATGAATGAGTGAGAAAAAGAACTAAGCAGGCTTCCAGCACCATCAGAGAAGGAACACTCAAGCTGTTTTCTGAAGCCTTGGCTTCCTCATGACTGACTTTGATTTTCATGAATTTCTGCATTTGCCTATGGGAATTAACACTAAGACCACGGGGTTTATTTTGTAGAACAAAAGGAAGAGAGGAGCAGCCTCCCACTAGCTTGGCTTGGGGTCAGGCAAATTCCTAAAATCAGTATGTAGCTGGCTCTAGACATCAAGTGACCCTAGAGGCACCATCAACTGGCTTCTTTCTCTCCTCTGCTCAAAGCCCCAGACTTGGTCCCTTACTTACTTAGTCTCTCTTCTTGCAACAGGCTCTTCTGCTGCATTGTCAGCGTCACTGCTTTCATACTGTACAGGGATGTCCGTCGCCAGTGCCAAGGGCAGGAGACTAAGACCATCCTGCCACTGGTTCTCTTCCAAGGCCACTTCAGCACCAACAATACCCAGGCTGTGCTGTAGCTCAGGCAGTGTCAATGGTCGCAGCCATGTGGCCAACTCCTCCTTTACTTGCTGCCCACCCCACCGAGCCTGAACAAAAGGGCAGGCTGGATGTGGGTGCCCACGATGGAACCTCTGCCTCTGGGGACAGCAGTCAACATGGGAGGCACTGTCTAACAAAGAGACGTCTTGGGGGAAAGCCTGGTCTACGGCATCTAGTAGGTCCAAATGGAGCTGGGATTGGACCCAAGGTGCCCAGCGGTACAGCTGCTCCAGGAAGGGCAGCAATTCAAGGTGACCGACCAACAGTGCACGATATGGAGGCAGCAGACCCAGCACTGCATGCAGGTAGTGCCAAGCTGCGGGGCTGCCATCCTGCAGGACAGCTGAGAACAGAGTTTTGAGCTCAGCTATCAGGGGCTCCAGCACTGTGGGCTGCCCTGACTGAGTCACTGCCCTCAGGGACTGCCTCTGTTTCCTCTGACAGGCCCATGGCTGCTCTTCTTTGTCTAGGACAAGGACGGAGTGCTGCCGAGATCCAAGGGCTTCAGATGATGCCTCTTCAGGAGACAAGCCTACCCTTGTCCCAGAGACCACGAGGAGCTGGGCATTCAACTGCTGTCGAATTGACCTTGCCCACTGCTCAGGCTCTGACTGCCAGTTCCAGGCTCCTGGCTGCTGGGCCTCACCTGGTTGGCCCAGCCCAGGAGAGAGGCAAGAAAGGGGGCCTTAGGTTCTGGACAGGGGATGGCCAGGGTCTAAGGAATTAGGGGAAATGGATGTAGCTGCAGAGCAGAGCCAGACCAATAGAGGGCCCTTCTTGAGACCCTTACCCCTCCCTTCAGCTTCCCCAAAGACTCTGGTAAGCAGCAGGCCTAGGGCAGAGGTGGGGGCCCTCCCTGTACAAGAGTTCTGGCGGACCACCCAGGACCCTGTTCCCTCACCTGGCCTAAGGGATACCGGAGGCAAGGGAAGGGAAGACAGAGAGAGCTGCTGATGAGGTTTCATCGGGAGTGCCTGTTGGAGAAACAGACGAACTCAGACTTGGGTCCCAGGCACAGGCTCACTCTACTCACAGCCACACACACGCAGAGAGACTGGCACACACACGTTTGATCACTCTAGAAGCAAAGTGACACACAGCAAAAGGGCTCACTCGGAGAACCTCAGTAACAGCAAGGAACCGTCGCTGGGAGTGTAGCCTGGCGACCGCCTGAAGGGGAGGAAGAGGTCACTTAGAGGCAGCAAAGCCCCTATCCCACCCGCCCAGCCCACGGGCTGAAAGCAGAGGAGCTGGCACAGAGAACTACTTGGGGGGCGGGGAGGCAGAGAGCGAGCACAGCGGAAAAAGAAGCAGAAGACCAGGGCTAGGAGGAAGATGGGTAAGAGGCGGGCTTCGTGGGAGTGTGGGTGCAGGGGACCTTCCTGGGGACAGTGGCGAGAGTGGTCCCAGGGTCGAAGAGAAGTGAATCCGAGCCGTGGACTCACCCGCAGCTCCAACCTCTCCCAGCTGTTAGAACGGTTACGGGATCCGGGATCCTGCGAGGCCCGAGCCTCCGCCCGGAGCACCCGAGAAGCCAGTAAAGGAGGGGCGGGGGTCGAATATCGGTGGGCGGGTGGGTCAAGGGGGCGGGGCCAGCGCAGGGAGGGTAGCGGCTCAAGCCAATCCTGCAGGCTGCTTGCACGCCCTGGGATTATGGGGGCCGCCTGGCTGGGTCTGGGGGAAAGTGACACGGTTGATTTCCTGAGGGCGTCGTGGGCAGGTGTAATCCACGTGCCTATTTATCCATTCACTGAGCGTCTAAGCTAGCACCAGGCACCAATGCTATGTCTTTGGGAACCCCCTACACACACACAAATCCACCACCCCATCTCACTACCCCCTAAAAAAACCCTGAATAAGGTAAAATCCCTGATCACAGGGAGCTCAAAATGAGAGGTGGGGAGCTGAATGACTTAAAAGAAATTCAGCATGATGGAGTCGCACCTCTGCTATGAAATCCAGATTTGTGTATCCATCTGCCTACTTAATGTCTCCACTTGGATATCTGGTAAGTATCCCAAACTGGAAAACTTAAAATGTCCAAAGCTAGACTCCCAACTGCCTCCCTCAAAAAGAAACCTGCTCCTTTTACTGTCTTCCCCTTCTTAGTAAATGGCAAGTCCATTTTTCCAGTTGCTTAGGTCAAAACCTTGGAGTCACTTTTGACTGTCCACCCTCCTCCCACCCCTACATCCCATGTCTAATCCTTCAGCAAATTGTTGGCTATAGCTTCAAAATATATCCAGAATCCAACTACTTATCACTCCCTAAGAGCTAAACCTTGGTCTAAGACACTATCATCTCTCACCTGGATTATTCCATAGCCTTGTAACTGGTCTCCCTGCGGCCACCCTTGCCCCTACAATCTCCTCTTTTCAGAGCAGTGACCCTTTTCAAATACAGGCGGATCCTGTCACTCCTGTGCACAACTCACTAATGCTTTATCATCTCATTCCCTCAGGTGAAAGCCAAAGTCCCATATGGCCTGCAAGTTGCTATCTGATCAGTTGCCAGCTACCTCTGTGACCTTCTCTCCTATTCTCTCTCCCTATTCACTCTGCTCCTGCTGTGCCTGGTCACACCAAGCATATTCCCACCTCAGAGCCTACGGACAGCTCTGCTTGTGTTTCAGTTAGGAGACAGACAAGTTTTCTGGGGCTGTGTAACAAATTACCGCAAACTAAGCATCTTAAAAACAACGCTCATTTAGTATCTCACAGTTCTGTAGATTGATGTCCAGCATGGCTTGGCTGGGTTCTGTGCTCAGGGTATCATAGACCTGAAATCAAGGTGTTGGCTGGGTTGAGTTCTTGTCTGGAGGCTCTGGGGAAAAGTCCTCTTTTAAGCTCATTCTTATCGTTGGCAGGATTCAGTTCCTTGGGGTTGTAGGACTGAGGTCACTGTTTCCTTCCTGGCCATCAGCTGGGGGCCACTCTTAGGTCCAGAAGCAGGCTGCCTTCCTTGCATATTGCCTCTCCACCTTCAAGCCAGCAACAGTGCCTCAAACCCAAGATTCTCATACTTCAACTCTTTCTGATGTCCTCTTCTGCAAGCAGTCAGAGAAAATTCCCCATTTTAAAAAGTTCATGTGGTTATGTCAGGCCCACCCAGATAATCTCCCTTTCTTAGAGTCAGATATGCCATATAATATAACCTAATCACAGAAGTAAAATCTATCATATTCAGTCCTAGCGATTGTGAAGGATGTGTATACAGGGAGCTGAAATCTTGGGGACCATCTTAAAATTCTGCCTACCACATATATGCTGTAATAACAAAAAGACCCTAAAATACAATGGTTTAAACATGATAGTTTATTTTTTTCTCTCATAGAACTGTCCAAGAATAAGTACTCCAGGGCTAATACGGCAGCCTTTTAGTTCTTCTGCCTTCTCCAAGGCAGTGGTCCTTGTCTCCAAAATCCAAGAGAGTTCACCCCTATGTCTGCTAGGCCCCATCCCGACTAGTGAGATGGGGAAAGAGCAGAAGGCATACCCTTACTTTTAAGGGCACAATCTGGCAATGTGCACATCTCATGATCACATGACACACCTAGCTGCAAGGAAAGCTGTAAAACCTAACTTTTATTTTCAGTGGCCATGTGCCCAGATAAAAGTCAGGGGTTCTAATAGTAAAGGAAGAAGAGGACAGTGGGTAACAGGGGACAACTAGAGGCTTCTACCACACCCTTCTTCCACAGATAGCCCCCAGGCTTACTCCCTCATCTCAAGTCTCTGCTCAAATAGCCCTTATTAGTGAGTTCTTCTCTGACCACCCGGTATAAAATAGCAACACTCTCCCTGCTTTCCTTACTCTTCTCACCCTGCATTATTTTTCTCCACAGCACTTACTACCATCTCACATACTTATTGAATTGCTTATTATCTGTTTCCCTTGACTAGAAACATCAGCTCCATGGTGGCAAAGATTCTGACGGCTCTCTGCTGTATGCCCAGCCCCCAGTGTTAGGCACCAAGAGTAGAAATCAGAAAATATTTGTGGAACAAATGCATAAATGTATGGCAACCTTCATTAGTGAGAAAGAGGATAGACTCTGGGGTCACACTGCCTGGATTGAAAACCTGACTCCACCACTTACTAGTCGTGGGGTATTTTACCTCAGTTTTATTTCTTTGTAAAATGAAGATAATAGTAGTATCTACTTTTTATAGAGCTATTGTGAGGATTAAATGAGTTAATGCTTAGAACAGAGCCTGGTAATATAAGCAGGTGATATAATTGATACGTGTGAACTGTGTGTTTTTGTTGTTCATGGCACTCTCCCAAGTGCTAGTGACATAATGGTGAACAAGACACAATGGGGATCACTGAGGGAACAAACAAGAGCATGGGCAACCCTTTCTGGAAAGGGCAAAGGAGTGACAGGGTCACAGGAAACCTTAAAGTTTAAGGCCTTAGAACAATAGTTTTCTAGATAGACTAGGACAGAAGGGAATCCTGTTCAGCAACCTCTTCTGAACCCTCAACATGCCTAAAAACCTCATTATGTTTCTTTTGTTGGTTCATTCTTCCATTCTGTGCAAAGACTACTTCAAACCTCTGCACTCTCTCATCTTCCATCTTCTGCTTCTTTACTCTCCAATGATAATTTCACCTATTTAAAAAAAAAATTAGATGCTATATCAATCAGAGTTCTCCAGAGAAACATGACCAATAGGATACATGCATACATACAAAGAGATTTATTTTAAGGGATTGGCTCACACAATTGTGGGGACTGGTGAGTCCAAAATCCACAGGGTAGGTCAGCATGCTGGAGACTCAGGCAGGAATTAATGTGCAGTCTTGAGGCGGAATTTCTTCTTCTCTGGGAAATCTCAGTTTTTGCTCTTAAGGCCTTCAACTGATTAGATGAAGCCCACCCACATTATTGAGGGTAATTTCTGTTACTTAAAATCAACTAACTGAAGACACATCTATAAAATACCTTCAGAGCAACACCTAGTTAGTGTTTGATTAAATAACTGGGAACTGTAACCTAGCTAAGTTGACACATAAAACTAACCATCATACATGCTATTTAAAAGGAACTTTCTCAATCTCCCAATGCTAAATCAAAGCTACTTAGATCTGCTCTCACTCATTCCTCCTTCCTTCCTGTTACCAATAAGAAGCGCTCCTCCTCTCTCTAAAGTCAAGCTCTAGACCTCTGCTCTGGAACTATTCTCTCTTGCCCTTATTCACCCAACAAGTATTTTCTGAGCATCAACTGAGTTGGGCACTATTTTAGGTGTCTGGTTACATCAGTGTACAAAATAATAATATTGACAGAATTCCTGACTTATGGAGCTTACATTCTAGTTGAGGACACAAATAATAAATAATGGGTAATATTAATAATATATATATTATGTATACAATAATATAAAAATATTAATTAATAATAAATAAATAGTTTACCAATGGGTAAAGGGGCTCGAAATGTAAAAAAAATAAAAATAAAGAGAGCCTAGGCAGAATATAATTATGAGTCACAGGAGACTGGCCAACACATAAGGTTTAATTTAAAACTCTCAAGTTCCATAGAAATCTTACTCATCTTCATCTTCCCCCTCTCTAGTAGAATCACATTTAGAGAATTTATATCACTAGTTTGGGGAAAGAAAATAATATCTTGAATCTGAAGAAAGAGAATTACCTCTCAATGTAAAAGCCCTACATTGGATTCCATCCTAACTGAGTTCTTGTTTAGAGTAGATGATAAAACAAGCCTATTCCAAAATTCCACACTACTTACTGTTTATGTCTGATAATAGCCCAAAATAGGCTTACAACAACAACAACAAAATAGGCTACAGTAATCCACTGCAGGGGACAATGCCAATATACAATTTTGTACAATCATGGTAGTATATATAGAACAAATTTTATTAGAATTTTTATCTAGAACTTTTTTAAAAAAATGAGTAAACTATACAGTATGTGAGAAATGATAGTGCTATGGAAAAGCAGGATAAAGGGGTCCAGGAATGTCTGAGGGAAGGATGGGTTGCAATTTTAAATAGTGTAATCAGAGTATGCCTTAACAAAAAGGTAACATCCAAGCAAAGACATGAAGAAAGGAGGGCAGCCCTTCCCCCTCTCTTTTGCCTGGTTAATTCTAATTCATCTTTCAGATCTCAGCTTCCAAACCACTTCCTCAGGGAAGCTCTCCTTCATCCCACACACAGGTAAGTTAGTACTACTATGTTCCCATCACAATGCACATTTCTTCTTTATAACATTCATCACAGTTGTGATTACTTGTTCTATATTGACCTTCACCATAGCTACATTAAGTTCCAAGAGAACACACATTGCGTCTCTCTCATTCACCTCTGAATCTGCAGGGCTTAACAGTGTTGGTAAAAGCAATCACTCAAGTATGTGTGAATATATGGATGAATGTGGGGCCTACCCAGAAAAGGGAAAATAGAGTCCAAAATTAGCACGATGAACTAATAAATAAGCACCACAAATAAACTGATCTCTTTACAACCAAGGATGAGAGAATCAGAAACTGAGGAAAGAGGGTTGAAGATGAGGCCAGAAAGGTCATCTGGGATCTGATCAGAGAAAGCCTCAGTTGTGATGCTTAGGAGTCTGAAGGTCAAGACAGGCATTATGTAGATGAGTACCATGGTTAAATTTATATTTTACAAGAATCACTCTTGGCTAGTATGGAAAACAGATTGGTAGGTGTCTCCCAATAGCCATTCTCCTCTTCTTCCTTAGTAACAGAACCCCTAATTTCTTTTCCCCCCCCAGAGTTCCAGTGTTTGGTTGTATATCCTAATTGTAAGCTGTTCTACTTTTTCTATGTGAGCCACCTCCACAGTATGGCAACTGACAGACAGGTGGTGTGGTTCCGCAACCAGGAAGTGAACTCCAGGCTCCTAAAGCAGCAAGCACCACACTTTAACCACTGGGCCCTCAGAGCTGGCTGAGGAACCCCCAATTTTTAATGGGGTAAGTGACTGGTAAGAACAAAGATGACATTTCCCAGCCTTCTTTGTAACCACTTGACAAATTTCTGGTGTTCAACTTCCAGGATGTATCTCTAAAGGGAGGAGGGCATGCCCCTTCACTGCCCCGCCCTGCCCCATTCTGCCCCTTGGAATGTTTGTGTGATAAATAAAGTTCCATCTTGGGTGACAAGGATGAGGGTTATACCCTAGACACAAGCAGAAAGCTGGTAAGTAGCTTGGTTCTTAGATGACTGCAGTATCACCACACCAGTCTTGGACCAGATTTTACTTGAAAGAGAAAGTTTGTAAGTTACTGTTATTTTGAGTCTCTTACATGTACCTTAGCTAAATCCTAAGTAATCAAAAGGGGTCTAGACTCAGGGAAGAAGCTGTTAGGTGACTGCTGCTGTGATCTATATAAAAGCTGGATTGATGAAAACTTGATTAGGGTGGTGACAAAGGAGATGGAGAGAAAAGGGTTCAAGAGTTATTTAAGCAGAACTATAGTACTTAGAAACTGAGTGGAAACTAGAATGACAGAAAATGATTTGCTCCTGATGGAGGCTTTCAGGTGTTGACTGATCTGTGAATATTAAGAGCAGAAGATACCAACCAGTGAGATTTTGAATGAAAAACACCTCTAAACTATTGGCAAAAGGTCAAAGGTTAAGTGCAGATTCACTGCTATCTCTTCTGATAAAAAGCCCTTCTCTTGTTATGTAAACAGAAGACTGAGCTGGGAGGGGACTGAAAAATGTTCATTGAACAAATATTTATCAAGCAGACATTATCTGCCTGGCATGGTGATAAGGGTACAATGGTGAGCAATACAGCCATGGACTCTGACCTCATGAGGTATGTAATTACCAACTGTTAGAAGTGCTACATGTCAAAAACATGAGGAATTATGGGAGCTGGAGTCTGGGAAGAGTTATTTGAGAAAACAGTATTTGAACTAAGCACTCAAGAACGGGCAGACATTAAGTAGGTAAAGTAAGGAGGAAAGCATTGCAAGCCAGGAAAACAGCAGGTGTAAAGGCCCTGAGGTGGAAGAGTGTGTACAGATTAGAGGAACTGAAAGGCCAGTGTGGCTAGAGCACAGAGAGGGAGAGTGAGGTGTGGTTCAATTCAATTCGGTTCAACAAACAGTATTGGCAGTCTAGTGTTTGACAGTCACTGATAAGATAAAGCTGAGTAGGCAGAGGCTGGATCATGCAGGGCCTTGTAGGTCCTGTGTAGAATGTGTTTTTATCTTAACAATGGGAAGCTATTGCAAGGTTTTAAGCATCAGTTTGTGTTTTCTGGCTGATGAATGGAGAGCAGACTGGAGGGGTGCAAAAATGGATATGGGGAGAAGCAGCAGTTGCAATAATCCTGGTGGGAGACTGTGAAGATGCAGGAGCAAACAGAATCAAGGGATATTTAGAAATGTAGATGGATAGGATTTGGCAATTGAGTGAGAGGATGCATGAGGTTTCTAGCTTCTGCAAGTGGATGAGTATTAGGCATAGGAGGAAAGTCTGAGGAAACATGTTGAGTTTGGGATGTTTTTGAGATGGCTACGTAGAGATATCAATCAAGTAGTCCAGAGGAGAGATCTGGGAGTCATCAGTGACTAAAGCTCAAAGTGGGGAATGAAACAATCCTAGAAAAATTAGTCTGAAAAAGAACAGGACCTAGAGAAACTTAGATTTAAAGGCTGGAGGCGGGGCCGGCCCAGGGGTGCAGCGGTTAAGTGCCCACGTTCCACTTTGGCAGCCTGGGGTTTGCCAGTTCAGATCCCGGGTGCGGACGTGGCACTGCTTGGCACACCATGCTGTGGGAGGCATCCCACATATAAAGTAGAGGAATGGCACGGATGTTAGCTCAGGGGCCAGTCTTCCTCAGCAAAAAGAGGAGGATTGGCAGCAGTTAGCTCAGGGCTAATCTTCATAAAAAAATAAATAAAAATAAAATAAAGGCTGGAGGCGAGTGAGCCTGCAAAGGAGGCTAAGAAGCTGCAGCCAAAGAAGTAGTGGTAAAACCATGAGAGTGGAATCTCAGACACCAGCGAAGACTGTCAATGATGAGGAACTAGTCAATAGCACCAGATGCTACTGAGAAGTGAAGTAAGCTGAGGACTGGGAAATAACCACTAGATTTCAGGGATGTGAAGGTCACTTGGTAAACCAGGGTGACCTTAGTAAGAACTATTTCAACAGAATAAAGGTTGTAGAAGTCAAAACAGACTGGGTGGAGGAAGAAGAATGGAGAGGGCCAAAGTACCATTTTGAATTTAGCTATAAAGTAAAAAAAAATAGGATGATAGCTGGAGGGGAAATGACATGTAGAGTGGTTTGTTTGCTGTAACAGGTGAGTCCTTAGCGTGTTAAACACTGATGAGAACTTAGTAAAGTGGGAAAAAGTCAGAGATTCCCAAAGAAGGGCAGACCAGGATTCAGAGTACAAGAATAGGCATTAGCCTTAAGAGGGATGTTTGCCTTGTTTCGACAGGAGAGAATGATGCAGATGTAGGTGGGTGACCAAGTTTGGTTGCAAGATGTTGCAGGATTTCTCAAATGATAGCTTCTACCTTTGCTTATGAAGTAAGAAATAAGGTTACCTATACAAAGTGAAGAGAATGGTGGGGGGTAATGAGAGGCTTATGAATAGTGGTTTGATGGGCTGGCCCAGTGTAGTGGTTAAGTTCGTGTGCTCTGCTTCGGCGGCTGGGGGTTCACTGGTTCGGATCCTGGGCATGGACCTACACACCGCTCATCAAGCCATGCGGTGGCAGCATCCCACATAGAAACTAGAGGAAGACCGGCACAGATGTCAACTCAGGGCCAATCTTCCTCACACACACACACAAAGAATATTGGTTTGAAATAGCCATTGCAGGGAAAAGAGATGACTAGAAAAAGATGGTGCGATTATAGAGGCTGAGATTCCATTTGAAGTTAGTAACCATGGATTCACATTGATATAAATCTGCTCTACAGTGATTTCCTGGGCAGCTTTTAGCTGTCCAAATGCAGGCACAAATGTTTCATTTTATCTAAGAATCCAACAAAAAGATAAGAGGAAAGGAAATTTAGCCTATTCTAAGAGAATCACAAGAATTTCAGCTGGATAGGAATCTAAAGGCAGGAAGCTGTTAATGGAGAGAGAGAAGGCAGAAGTGACGGCCTGAATGCTCCAGTGAAATCAAAGAACAGTATGAGAGGAAGAGTTCAATAAACAAAGTGGAAGGAATAAGGTGAGTGAATAAAATTCACATAACAGTGTTCTAAAGATGGAGCAGTTTGGGGTGATGATAATGGCCAAGATATAACTAAGGGAGTGGCTGGTTAAGACAGGCTGGAAATCATTGGAGATTGGGTCAAGGAACTAAGAGACCAAAATACTGAATGGACTGTCCATATAAACCTTAAAGTATCAAAGGTGGATAGGAAGACCAAGGGCTAGCTATTTAGAGGAAACTAAATAGGGAGTGGTAGTAACTAAGGACAAGTAGTAAGAGACAGTGGTATAGCTGAACAGCCTGAAAGGAATCGAGTTTGCAAAGGAGTGGGCAGTTAAGTTCTGAAGTCACAATGGTGAGAACACCAACCCTGTCTCCAATATGAATATTTGCGATAAAGCTTTGTCAACGTTTATTCTTGTGTTGTGCTTGAGACATCACCATTGCTCTCAGTACGCCAATGGCTATGCTTTATGGTAAAACTTAAGAGAGAGACTCCAGCAACTATGGAAGATGGATGGTATGAATAAGATACTTCTAAGTATCGAACATATTTATAAACAGAGAGGAATGAACTAGGACAGAGGAGACTGAAATTTTAAGGGACTAATTGATGGATCAGATTGAGGGACACCTGTTTTTCCATCCCTAAGGACTGGATGGGTGCAGATGAGCAAGCAAATATAAACTCTGGAAGTTCAAAGAACAGAGACTTCAGAGTCAGCTAGATCTATGTTCCTAACCCTTCTCTAGCTATTACTAATTATGTGACAGGGAAACAGAGTAAATTCACAATGGAAGTTTATTGCAAGGATACACACAAATGTTAATGTGGAAGAACCCTCCCACCAGCAGCACAACATCCCAGGGTCTCACTCCCATCTCTGGGAAGTGGGAAGTGGGAAGTTCACAAGAAGTTTTACTTGCATTTATACTTTCCAAGGACAGAATTTTATTGCGTAGACAAGAAGACACTCAATAGGGAAGTTCCTGGTCCACAACTTTTATGTTCCTAACAAACTTTTCTCTTCAAGAGGTAGCAGCTAAAGAGGCAAAACGCTGACTGGAGCCACTTTTCTCAATGGGTAACTGTGTTGAAGATGAGCTTCTGATACATTCTGGATTCTTGCTTCCTTATCTGTTAAGTGGGGATAATACTCTTACTTGTAGTTTTAATATAAAGATGAACTAAGATAAAGCATGACATATACCAACATCAGAACCTAAAAAAGTGGGTGTTCAACAGGTATTATTTTGAGAGGCAGCCTGGTATAGTAAAAAGAAGATGGATTTTAAAGTCAGATCTGCATTTTAATACAGGGTCTGCTACTAGAGAATTTCAACTTTCTGATCTGTACAAGGGAGAGAAGATCTGCTTTGCAGGTGGTTGTACGGAGCTTTTTGTCATTCTGGGAACTAATGTCTAAGAGCCTTCACTTCCTCTGTAAAAAATGAAACCTGGTCACCTGATGGGGGCTAGTTGAGGGTGAAGTGGAAGATTAAGGAGATCAGTGAAGGTGTGAAATAACTGCCAGGGGATTAGGAGGGAGTGGACCAGGAACCCATACAGATTTGCTTGTTGGTAGCGAGGGCTTGGTTGAAGTTGGGGACCTTGAATATTTAGAGGCATTCATTAGACAGCTGTGTTTTTCTCTAACAGTTTGAATGGAGAAGTAGAAAAAATAACACAGCTGAAATGACACAAAGAGGACACAAGGGGGACAAGAAAATGCGGTGATGGAGTGCCATTCAGACTGCTGAATACAGAAGTTAATTCCACAAGGGGACCAATAGTGAGGAAAGAAAGAGAAGCTGGAATTAGACACCACAGAATTGCTACAGTGGGAACAATGTGGGGTAGAGGGTAGGAGAGCTGGAATTAGGAGATTACAGACAAGCAGTGAGACACTGAAGTAACATTAAAGAGGTCCCGAAGATTTCTCTTTACCCTTTTTTCCCCATAATCACCATCACTTCTCCCTTGGGTTTCTCTCCCTCAAGTCTGACTGTATTGCAGAATACAGCCCCCCAAGTTTTCCCCTTTCTGACTGCCCCTGAAGACAAGCACACAGACCTTTGTTTAAAGGTTTTACTGCTCATCCAGGGAAGACAGAAAATAGTAAGAAGGTAACAGCTTGAAGAAATGGTTGAAGTTCTAGAACACCCCAGAATTCTTATAGGTTTCACCTCTCTTCTGGGGCTACTGACTTCCCAGAAGGTAGTGCCTGAGAGCCCTGTGGTTTCTTCACCTGTTGTCCTTAGATATTACCTCTTTCTCCTAAATCTGGCAGAATTCTTTCTTGTAAGACATAGTCTACGAAAATGTAGTTATGAAGAAACGCATACCTGGCTCACAAGTGGGTCATTTAAGTCAGACAGATTTAAGTTAAGTATAACTAGACAAAGCTCCTGTTTCTCTGTCATCTGGCCAGAAACCAACTTGTTATTGCTATTATCAAGCTTAAAACTATACCCAGAGACCCTGCTTTAACCAGCTGCCTGGGAATGCTGAAGTTTTCCTTCTACACATAGAAGGCAATTTCCCAGCTGCCACGGCTCAAGCCAGCAGATATGCACTAAGTGACAGAACAAAGGATGGTCCCAAGAAAGTGGACAAAGCTTCTCTGCCCAGAATATAAACCAAACAGAGTAAAAGCGGGTTTATTGGCTCCAGGAAAAGGAGCAATGGTACCCAGCTCTCAAGCAACTCTCCCTATACAGGCTGCGCCCAGCCCAAGGTCTACTGGCTCCTTCAATTTGAGGGTCCATACAGCGCCTTCCTTCCTGGGGTTGGGGATGGCTAAGTGCCTGATGGCGAGGTTCCGGGCTGTTCAGCAGCAACACCTGGCACAGCTGAGGCAGCCTCGTAGTCTGCGATGCGGCGCTGTACCAGGGCAGGCATAAGCTGCACGTAAGCGGCCATGAGGCGGTGGTTGGAATGGATCAGCTTCCCAGCACAGCTGTGCAGACATGCCTCCTGGAAGGAAGACAGGATGGAAGTAGAGGCCAAAGGTGTCCTGTCAGGTCCGTCTCCTTCCTTCCCATCGCCAGCCTAGGGGCGAAGTCGTGGAAAGGCCAGGGACAGAGGTAGGGGTAGTGAGGGGAGGTGGGAAGCAGTCTACGGTTAACTGAAGATCGAGGGTAACCTCTCTACTCAGGTCCCCACCTCCTCGGCATCCAGAGCTCGGTAGTGCAGGCTGGGCACGCAGCGCTGGAAGCAGAGTTCCGTCATCCGATTGTAGACCAACAGGAAGTCCCGTAACTGGGAGAAAAGGGGACCCAGAACTCAGCGATAAGAGGGCCAAAATCTCAATTCAAGGCCGTGCCGCCCCAGGTTTCCCAGCACCGCGCACCAGAGCCCGATGTCCCCAGCCCTCGGATCCGGCCATCTGGGGTTCCCGCCATGCGGATGGGGATGCCAGCTGAATATATAGCCCCTCAGCGATTTAGCTCCCACTCACGTTTCTCAGCTGCTGCTGCTGTTGCTGCTGCTGCTGCGGCTCCATCACCCGACTAGCACACGGCTACGTCACTTCCGTTACAGCTTCTCGGTAACGCCCCGGAAGTAACTTCTCCGTAGCTCCCCGAGGACTGAGGGGTTGGCTCAAGGATCGCCCCGCCTCCGGCTGCCAACGTCACCTCCGCCCTTATAATCTGCGACGTGGCCGGCTTCTTCTGCCCGGGAGAGGACGTCACTTCCGCCGAGTCCCTGACCTGCTGCTAGGATCGCGACGGGAACTGGAACCCGAGGTCCCCGCGCCGCCCGGGCCTGGCGCCCTGAGGGGGAGAGCGGCCCGGCCCGAGGTGAGAGGGATGTACTTGCGCGAGGGGAAGTTGAAAGCACAAACCTGTCCTGAGGGCAAGGTGCCTCTGAGCCCTGAGGAAGGATGAGGGCACACCTGATGCCCAGGTATAAGGGAGGGGGTGGGGGGAGCGGGAATTCACACACCTGGGGAGACATAACTGACTTTGAAAGGGATCACCTATGTCCTGGGAAAAAGAGGCTTTTCCCAGAGGCCAAGAACAGACACCAACTGATTCAACTAAGGCGTGGGGGGAGGGCCGGAGGAAGAGGAGGTGCATGGGATGGAGGAGGGGGAGACCACCTGAAGGAAAGGGGAACACACACTAAAGGAGTGTGAAAGGCCAGGCAGTGGAGAACATACCTGAATGGGGGGTAGGCACCTGAGCTCTGGAAAGGGGTTCATCTCCTGATGGAAACACCTGCATGGGGATAAGCTCCAAGAGAGCACAGACTTTGTCTCTCTTGTTCACTGCTGTGTTTCCATTGCCTCAAATAGTGCATGACACATAGTAGGCACCCATTAAATGTCTGTTGGATGATCAAATGCATGAATGATCACCAGAGTCCTGGTGGGTTGGGGGATCGTGAAAAGACACCTGAGGCCTGGGTGTGCATGTGTAAAAATGCACCTTGGAAGGGAGAAATACATATGCATATATGCCTGAGGAAAGGAGTGGTGGCTGAACCCCAGGACACTCAAGCCTGGGGGCAACCTCTAAAAGCTCTGAAATGGCAGGGGAGACCTTCCTCTTCTGGATTACTGGCCAGTTTCCAGGACTGTCTGTGTTGGGCTTTGCAGGGCGTTGGGGTGGAGACTTTGACTCCAGTCCCTTCCCTAGCCATGACGGACGGGATCCTAGGGAAGGCAGCCACGATGGAGATCCCCATCCACGGGAACGGTGAAGCTGGGCAGCTTCCTGAGGATGATGGGCTGGAGCAGGTGCTTCTGTTTGCTTCTTTGCTGTAATATTTCAATTTAGGAATCCCAACTCATAAACCCTGTGTTCTGACCCCCTATTCCAGTAGCCTTCCCCTAACTTATCTAACTGCCTTCAATCTTTTTTTACAAATCTTCATTCTGATTCTGTGCAGACTTCCCTTGTGTGCTCTCTCTATGATGCTTCAATCCAAGCTTGTTCTCACCCCCAAAATGCTTCAGCTGCCCCTATGTTCCTGAAGCCTCCCTCTTCTCTGGCCTATAGGACCTCCAGCAAGTGATGGTGTCAGGACCCAACCTCAATGAAACCAGCATTGTGTCTGGTGGCTATGGGGGCTCTGGTGATGGACTCATCCCCACAGGTATGAATGATCAGAACAGAGTGGAGAGGGGGAGAGGAATGGTTCTGGGGATCATAGGATATATCTAAGAAAGCTTGAATTATGTCCAGACATCTTGGGAACCTCTGCTAGTATGAACCCTCTGGAGTCTCCTCAGCCCAAGGCTGGTTCCCAGGGTTGTTCAGCTATTCCCACTTGCCATTTAGCTCTTGAGATGTGCCCATTTGTCTTTTCTCTGCTGCCACCACCTGAGTCAAGTTAAGAACTCTGTTTCACAGGAGTTCCCCCTGCTCTGGAGGTTGAGGCTGATTTGGAACTTTGTGAGGCCTCTCTGAGTTTTACTTTGGACTCTAAAGTTTAGGGGAACAAACAGCCCTGAATCTCACACTGACTAGGATTCCACATGGGGATGTCAACTGGGCTTCCTGTTATCAGGACCCCCATCCTTGACCTGCCACCCTATACTCACCATATTTTCTTCTGTTTCCTCTGCTCCTGTACAACTCCCATTCCTCTCCCCATCCAACCCCCACCACCACCTCAGTAGGAGGCCAGATGTATATTGGGATTTGAGTCTTGGGGCCCAAGGTATGAGGTCCTTCTAGTGAGTAGGAGAATCTAATTGTCTCTAGCTTCCACTCTTTCAAAGAAGTTATTTTCATGTGCTGGGAGGGAAGTATGGGTGGAGCCACAGAGGTGTCTCGTTGTACCCTTGGTCCTTTAGGGTCTGGCCGCCATCCTTCTCACAGTGCCACTCCTGCTGGCCCTGGAGATGAGGTGGCTCGGGGCATCGCTGGAGAGAAGTTTGACATTGTCAAGAAATGGGGCATCAACACATATAAGGTGGGATTCAAGCACCTCTCCCTTCCCCAAAAAGTCCCCCTGGGTACCTTTTCCCACCTTCCAGATCCTAATATCCCATCTATGGCTGAGACTAGGAGCCTGGGGATGCTGGGGTAGATACTTGTTCGAGGGTCAGGGTGCTAGGGTCTCTGACCTATTCCCCCACTTCCCAATCAGTGCACAAAGCAGCTGTTATCAGAGCGATTTGGCCGAGGCTCCCGGACTGTGGACCTGGAGCTAGAGCTGCAGATTGAGTTGCTACGTGAGACGAAGCGCAAGTATGAAAGTGTCCTGCAGCTGGGCCGGGCACTGACAGCCCACCTCTACAGCCTGCTGCAGACCCAGCATGCACTAGGTGACGCCTTTGCTGACCTCAGCCAGAAGTCCCCAGAGCTTCAGGTGCCTCAGCCAGGCCAAAGAGGGTGGGGGGACTGGGCCCGGGCCCTCCCAGGCAGTCATCCCTCAGCCTCCCTCCCTCCCTCCCTCCTGCAGCCCAGAGGGAGAACCCCTCCAGGGTGGGCCCAGCCCTACCCCCAGCAGCACTCACCTGTGGAGGCAGCCTAAGGGTTTGTACAGAGGTCCAGAAGTTGGAGGGGGTGTGGGAGGCATCACTCTAGGTGCTTTACAAGTAACCCTTCTCTGCATTGCTGAGAATCCCTTCAGTGCTCAGCCTAATTGGAGCCCCTCCCTTGCCTGCTGCACTAGCTTTCCCTGTTATAGTCCCGTGAACTTATCTGAGAACCCCAACCCCACATTCCTACCCCAGGCATCTCCAGGGTGGCCCCACTAACTTTCTGGCTAAGAGCCTTGCTGGAGGCAGTCCTTAGTTGTTCCAGTTTCGATGGCTGTTTCCTCCCTGGGGAGGAGGGGAATGAAGGGCCCTACAGCTCCAGTCAGGTAGGGACTGTTACTCAAGGCCTATACTCCTCCCTTCTGCCCTCAGGAGGAATTTGGGTACAATGCAGAGACACAGAAGCTGCTTTGCAAGAATGGAGAGACACTGCTAGGGGCTGTGAACTTCTTCGTCTCTAGCATCAACACTTTGGTCACCAAGACCATGGAAGACACACTCATGACTGTCAAACAGTATGAGGCTGCCAGGTGTGGGCACTGGCAGGGCCTAGGGTTTTGGGAGTTGGCTGGCGTGGGTGGAAGTTTGAGCTTTAGGGGGCATGAGAATTGAGGAAGGAAGGAAGAATATGTATGGAAGACAAAGGGGTGGAGACCAGCCTATATCACCCCCTCCACAGGCTGGAATATGATGCCTACCGAACAGACTTAGAGGAGCTGAGCCTAGGCCCTCGGGATGCAGGGACCCGTGGTCGACTCGAGAGTGCCCAGGCCACTTTCCAGGCCCATCGGGACAAATATGAGAAGCTCCGGGGAGATGTGGCCATCAAGCTCAAGTTCCTGGAAGAAAACAAGGTGCCAACCCCACCCTTTGACCCTAGCTCACCTTCCTGTCTGTAACACTGATCTTCTCCCCAGACCGCCCCCCACCATCATTGGATGGGAAAATGCAGCCTGGCTAAGGAGTGGGATCTTCCCCTAGGACCCTCAGCCCCGGGGCCTTTCTGATCACCCTTCCTCTGATCCCTGGCCCTTTTCTGTTGGAGAATTTAACTGCTGATCCCAGGAATATAACTGGGAAAGATCACCCTCTGAGTTGGGGTAACAGAACCCCAGGCTGAGCAGATCAAGTCAGGTTTCTCCCATCAGATTGATCCTTATCTTTTGACTCCCTTGGTGGAGTTCAGCCCCCACCCCAAAATCACTGTCAGAGCAGAGTCCCTGTGCCCCTAGTCTGGGGTCAGGCTCATAGCCCCTGAAGAAGGGCATCTGAGTCCAGTCTCAGCTGACTCTGCTGGACCCCCAGATCAAGGTGATGCACAAGCAACTGCTGCTGTTCCACAATGCTGTGTCAGCCTACTTTGCTGGGAACCAGAAACAACTGGAGCAGACCCTGCAGCAGTTCAACATCAAGCTGCGGCCTCCTGGAGCTGAGAAGCCCTCCTGGCTAGAGGAGCAGTGAGCTGCTCCCAGCCCAACCTGGCTATCAAGAAGGACATTGGGAGGGGCAGTCCTAGGGTGGGGGAGATTGGACATGGGACATCCCTCTGGCTTGGGTTCCCTTTCTCTGGCTGGGGCCTGATACCAGTTTTGCTCCCACTGCTGTGGGTAGGGAGGGGGGCCTGCAGGCCCAGCAGCTGCTGCCCTGTCCTTTATCTTCCTGGCCACTGGGCTTCATTCCCAGATCTTTTCCTTCCACTCCACAGCCAAAGGCTATGACAAAATCACTCCCTGGCCAATGGCATCACTCCTTAGGCCTATCCCTAGCTCCTGGGGTGTGCCCTCTGACCAATGGCAGAGTCTCAAAAGGCCCTGTCAGCCAATGGCAGCTCTTCTTGGGCTCCCCTGGACCAATGATGTTGCCTCCAATACCCTTTGTCCCTCCTCTATGCGTGCCCATTGCAGAGAAGGGGACAGGGACCAAAGGGGTGGGGATAATGGGGAGTCCCATTTCTGGCCCTGCATCTGAATGGGCCTCCCCTCACCTACCCACCCGGTTTAGTTGTGCTTAGGGCCCTGGAAGATTGGGCCCTAGCACTAGGAATAAACCTTTCATAAAAGCAGGCCCAGTGAGGTCGATTTGTGGGGGACTCCAGGAGGGTGGGCTGTGTGGAGAAATGCTCAGTCTAATCATGCACCAAAATCCTATCAAGCCAGAATTGCTGAGGCCAGAAGCTGAAGTCTGGTTTCAGGAACAGTCTGAGGGTTCATTCTTCCCCCAGCCCAGTTGGAGCCAAAGGTTTATTTGCCCTTTAGGCCAACACCAAGATAGCTATGGATCTTAAAAGCACAGGGCCCAGAGGGGGTTGGGCCCGCTGACCTTCATCATCCATTCATTCATACAGCAAATATTTACCGAGTGCTTTTATTTACCAGGAACTGCGCTAGACCCTGGGGAAACGTCAGTGGATAAAACACAGTCCCTGCCCACAGTGCTTACAGCCTAGTCAGGGATAGAGACAAGTAACCAGGCAACTACAATAAAGTGACAAGTACTAGGCTCCAGAAGTGCAGGGAGCTGTGGGAGCCCAGAGGAGGGCATCTAGCCTAGATTGAGGAGGAGATGTGGATGTCAGCCTGAAAGCTAAGACCTGAGGATGAGTAGAGGACAGCTAGGGAAAGAGTAGGGGCAAGAATATCCTAGGCAGAGAGGCCAACATAGGTGCAGGCCCTGAGAGGAATCAGGAGAAATTCCATTTGACTGGAATGAAAAATAAACGGGGTTGGCTAGAGGATGGCTACAGAGGTGAGGTAGTAAGAGATCACACTGCACCTTTTCCAGCTGCTTAAGGACTTTTGCCCTTTGGAGAAAGGGAACTGTGAAGCCTTTTTAGCAGAAGTTTGACGGTATGGGAGAAGTCAAGGGTTGAGGAAAGTAGCCCTTGTGAGGCTTAAAATAGTGTCATACAGAGCCCTGTCCTCTCATGTCGGGTAGTCTAGTAGCCCTGGACCACAAGTCCAAAGCAAGCATGTATCCTGTCTAAGGCTCATTCATAAGCACTGGAGAATCTGTGCTGGAACTCAGGTAGATGAGGGTTTGAGGCATTTCCCACTTCCCCTGTGTTGAACCCAAATCTGAACCTTGTGTGAGGCAAGAAAGCTTCCCAACAGCATTCTGATTTAGTCAGGACCCAGGTACCATCGCTATCACCTCGTGGCCATAGAGGGCTCTAGAATATCAACATTCTCCCCTACCTCTGAGGAGGGCTGGAGGAAGGGGACAACCCAGTCAGCAGATTCTCAGAGCACAGACGCACACGGCCTGATGCTGCTCTTTGTCACAGATAACTGCGGCTCCCAGGCAGGCTTCCTAGGCTTTGGACAGCCTGCAGTCATCTGCCTGGAACTTGATTATTAGATGGGGTGGCCCACATACAAGCCCCCACTTTATGGGCTACAGAATTTTCAACATGAAACGTGCTGAATCTCCGAGTGACTGGAGGCAGGACATAAAAGCAGAGCTCTAACCCTTGTTACACCACTTTCTAGCTGTATGCTCAGGGTTAACGTCTAGGGAGTCAAAGGCCCTCAGTTTCTTTCGTTGTAAAACACAGCTAATGAAAGAAGCTACCTATTAAGGTTATGAGTATTAAAGGAGGTAATATATGTAAAGTGATTCGTTATGTGTCTGGCACATAATAAGCATTCAGTTCCTGTTAACTGTTATTACAATTTTTATTATTCTCCACCGGGGCTGCCTTTCCACAATGCTATGATTCTGAGAATTGCTCTGGTCTTTGGAGCGTGGAAGGGAGTCGCTGGATGGTCTGAACCATAATTTCCTCGCAAGGGGGCTCCTGAGGGAGAGCCAGGCACCTAGAGCCAAACCAAATCCCCCACGTTTCTACCCCGCCAGCCCCTCTCAGAGCTCTGGAAACTGCCTGCCCTTCCACCTTGAGGCCCTTCCGCTGCCCAGAGATCGGTGCCCAAGTACAGGCGATCCCTGTCTCTTCCTGCTCAGCAGAGACCTCACTAGCATATTCCGTGGGAGCCCCCCCAAGAAAGCTGGGAAGGGCATCTCCGGGAGGCAGACCCAACCGGCTCCCAGAGTCCGAAATCCCTGCTGCCAGCTGCCTTTTCTTGACGGAGCCTCATCTTAGTCCCTGAGGTCTACTACGCCGCCCTTCCCTGGAGCCGTCGGGAGCCAGAGGCGGCTGGCGGGGATTGGGGACCTAGGATCCGGGATCCGGCTCACCGGTTCCCCAGCCCGACCGCGGAGGCAGCTCCCGCAGAAGCCTCAGGGGGTTGGGGGAGCGGGGCGGGTGGGGCAGCGGCGGGCGGGGCAGCGGCGGGCGGGGCCTCCGCGGCGGTGGGCGGGGCGTGGGTGGGTCTTCAGTACTGAGCCGCCCCCTCCCCCGGCCGGTCCGCAGCCCCGCCCCGGCCCCTCCCTCCGGCCTGTGCGGCGGGTCCGGCGGCGGCGCCGGCGCGGGGACAGGCGGAGGCGCGGGACGTGGGGCGGCGCCGCGGGCAGGGCCGGGCGGACGGGCGCTAGCAGCGGGGGCAGCGCCGCGGGCCCCTCCGAGCGGCCGCAGTCCGGGCCTTGGCCCTCCCATCCTGCTCGCCGAGGTGAGTGCAACGGGCGACCCCCAGGGGTGCGTTTGTATCCCTGTCTGCCTGGTCCGGGTCTGGGTCCGAGCAGCAGTATGTCTGTCCGAGTGTCTGTAGGTGGGGGCACAGATGCTTTTCAAAAGCTGTGCCTGTCTCTGTCCACGTGAGGCGTGTCCCTCTCCGTGAGAGCAGTGGGGGGATTCTTCGGGCTGTGGCTGTTCACGTGAGGTCCATGTTTGAGGGGGGAGGCGCGGGTGGATGGGTGATGGTTCCTTGGAGGAACGCAGGGTTTGGGAGCTTGTGTATGTTGGCGGAGGGTGTCGAACGCTGCGGCCGAGGGTAGTGGTTGGGGGTCGGGTGGGGTTGCTGAGTGGGACTCTGGAATCTTGTGGCCCAGCTTGTCCGAAGGGTTTCTTTCTCCCTGGTGCAGACACTTCCACCCCTTGCTCCCCCTCTCCATCCTCCTCAGGCACCAAAAGGCCCACTAGCCAGGATGGAGGACACTCTTTCCTCCTCTACCACTGCTCCCTAGACAGGAAGCCTCATCCAGAGGCTGTTTCTTGTAGGAAAGGACCCCTCTGGTTCCCCTGTAGCCAGAACCCCGCCTGGACGACCCCAGGCCCCTCCCTGATTCTGACCTCCTCCCTTTTGGACTTGGCTTCAGATCCTGGGCTGCAAACCTGCAGGGACAGATGGTTGCAGGTTGGAGGGGCAGGCTGCACCCCAGGGAGGTCAATCTGACTGAAGGCAGGCCCTGGGCTTGTTCCTGGTGTGGGGGTCTCTGATGTGGGCAGCATAAACCCAGGACTGGCCCTAGTAGGAAGATGAGATCTGGGAGGTTGGAGCAGGTGCAGAGGTCTTTTTCACAAGTCTCTCCCTGCTTGTTTGTCCAGCTCACCAACGCCCGTTCATCCCATAAGCAGGGCTCTGATTTGCTGCAGAATTGGAATCAGAGCTGCAGGCCTGACAGGTGCCCTGCCTCTCTTGGCTTGCATGCCTCCAGTGACAGAGCACTTACTACCTTATCTGTGGGAAAGGCTTCTTTCTGTTAAGTGGAGGTCTTTTTCCATGGAACTTTATTCACTTGTCTTGTTATTGCCTTTGCTTTTGCCTCTCTTTCTGATGTGAGGAACTGCAGTGATTTAAACATGGCTCTCCTGTCACCAGCGTATACTGAGCACCCTCTGTGTGCCAGGTGCTGCCTCAGCCACTTAGGGGACAATGGCATTCCTGCTGGGAGAAGAGCTTGAGCAAAGGCCCATAGTTGGGATAGTACAGGCTGTGTTCAGAAAAACAGAGCAAAAACATATGGCTAGAGTAGACGGTGCCCAGAGGGAGTGTCACGGGTGCCCTAAATCAGCAAACATTTATTTTGGAAGGGAGGTGGGGGCAACTGCAGCCACCCCCTAACGTGCCTAGCCTTACCATGGAAACCAGCAATCAAATCCTCAAGGTGGTACAAGATGGGATTTAATCATGGGCACA
This sequence comes from Equus asinus, assembly GCF_041296235.1. Taxonomy (NCBI): domain Eukaryota; kingdom Metazoa; phylum Chordata; class Mammalia; order Perissodactyla; family Equidae; genus Equus; species Equus asinus. The sequence goes on along the minus strand of NC_091809.1, from coordinate 90,144,651 downwards.
TATTATAATCGTAGGGACCCTTTGGCTGGAAAGAGAACTTTGGGAATCCCAGATTTGGGGGACAAAAAAACCTCTCCCCCTCCCAGTTTACAAGTAAGGGGATGGAGTAGGAGCTTGCCCAGAGTCTTACCTTGCATTAGTGAAATTAGTGACAGAGTCAGGACTAGCTCCTAGATCTCCTGACCTGTTAACCTAGACACACTTTAGAGGCACAATCAAGGATATCGTCATAGCTTGTATGTGAAAGGTGAAAGAAGAGGAGGAATTAAGAAGTCTCCCAGGGTTCTGGCTGGTATGGCTGGGTGGATGGTGGTGCCTTTTATTGAGATGAGAAGTGCAGCAGGAAGAGTAGGTTAGGGGAAAGTGAATTCAGTTTTAGACTAGTCTCTATGCATCATCCATGTAGAAATGTCCAAGATACAGTTGGATATATAGGTCTGGGGTTCAAGAAAGTTTTCTGCACGGGAGATAAGGCTTTTGGAAGTCGTTAGCAAGTGGTTGGTAACTGAAACCAGGGGAGATGATGAGATTTCCCAGGCAGAGTATAAGATTGAAAGAAGAGGTCCTAGAACAAAGCCCTGTGGAACTAGACATTTAAGGAATGGGCAGCCAGAGAGGCAAGTGGAGAACTTGCATCAAGTGGACTGTGAAAGCATTGAGTACAGTCTCTGCCCTTTTGAGTCTTGCTTTCTTGCCCAACTGTTCCGTGTTTCTTGATTTTTCATGTTTCTGTTCCTTTGCTCCCTGTTTTCCGAATGTACCTATCAAACTCCTATTTGTCCCTCAAGAGCCAGCTCATATATCCCTTCCTCTGGAAACCTTCTTTATTCTCCTCCTCCACCACCTTCAGAGTTAGATATTTCCTCCTCTTTGCTGCCATAGCAGTTTGAAAATGTCAATATCATGACACTTATCACATTGTAGTTCCCTATTTCCATGTCTGTTTCCCACACTTGTGTGAGAACTTGTGAAGGACAGGGAGTGTGTCTATTTCAGCTTTATATCTCCAGTTCCCAGTTTCAGGTCCTGGTCCAGAGTGTGCCCAGGGAAGTTTGATTGTTTGATAGGATCAGCTGATTAACTGGTTCATTCACCTTCTCAGTCTGGCAGTGGTGGGGGAGATGGTACTGTGAATTTCATCACTTTCCTTCCCTGCCAACTGTATTGAAAGGATTCCTTGAGTTTGAGAACTTTACATCCTCCAAGGCTTCATCTGTTCCAGAGAAACCCCAAAGACTGTAACCTGCAGTCATTTGTCATTTTGCTGAGGCCTCAAATGATTAAATAGACTTAGAGGCTAGTGAACAGGAGTGAGTCATTTTAGGAAGCAAGTGAGCCTAGCTGACCTCTTGCATCCACTTTTTAACAATGCCTTGGTCACCTACCTCTACTCACAGCTGTGTAAATCCTGTATATTGGGACTCTCATGAGGTTGTAGGAGGAAGTCATGGGGGAAATTAGATGCTCTTTGAGAATTTGGAGAAACTGAAAAGCCTTGAAACACATCCTTTGCAGATGTTAAGGATCTAGTGGAGTCAGCGTTGCCTGTCTTCATTTGCTCACAATCAGCTTCCTCCTCAGCCCCCTGGATCTGGCTTCCTCTCCTCTAACCCCTGGAAACCACACTCGCTGAAGTTAATGACAGCTTCTCAAAAGAAGCTTTAGATCATGGGGCCTCCCTGCAGCATTTCACAATGAGGATTGGTCCCATTCCACGAAACTCTCTTATCCTTTGGCTTTCATGATCTCTCTCTTTCCTGCTTCCCTTGCCTCTCTGGTCACACATTTTCAATTTATTTGCAGGCTTTGCTTCCTGGGCCTGTCTCTTAAATATTGAGGTTCCTTCTGGCACAGTCAGGGGCTCTCCTTTCTCACCTTATCCCCGCTCTGGGTGATGTCATCCACTTCCATGGCTTCAGGCACCATGTCCACATCAAAGACTCCCAAATCCATATCTCCAGGCCAGACCTCTTTCCTAGGCTCCAGCCTATCTTTCCAACTGCCACTTGGACCTCTCCATTCAAATGTCCCATAGGTACCTCAGATTCATCTTACTAAACACTGAACTTATCACCCTCTCATCCAAACTGCTCCTCTTCCAGAGTTTCCAAGTCAGAAAACTAAGAATCCCCTCTAAATCTTTCTTCTCTCTCTACTCTTCATATCAGACCAAGTAGTCCCCAAGTTCTGTTGATTCCTTCCTATGAAATCACGTCTCTCAACCTCCTCTTTGCCACTCCCCTACTCAAGGCCACCATCATCTTCTCTGGAATCTCATGGCAGTCTCTTAACTTTCCACTTGTGACCCCTCTAAACTGTCTTCCACACAGCAGTCAAAAATTTACTCTTGTCACTCTATCACTATATACTTAAACCTTCTCACCCCATCCCCAAAGGTTTCCTTTGCTCTTTGGACAAAGGCTTAATCCCCTAGCAGGGAACGGTAAAGTCTAAACTCCTTGATAAAGCCAACAAAGCATTGTGTGATCTAGTTCTTGCCTACCACTCCATCTCATTTCTTAGCCCTCCCCTGTCATGGGGTGTGATTCAGTCTCCTGATGCAGAAGGCACCATACTCTGTAACTCACTCATCCTGGAGCTCTCAGCTTGCATGTTACTTTCTGCAGGAGAACTCCCTTGACCTCCAACTTCCTATACCCACCCCCAGCCCCAGATCTAGGTTAGGTGACCTCTGTGCTCCTGGAGAAATCTGTGCTTCCCCATCATAGCCCTCACCATATGGCATTGCAGTATTCTATTTATTAGACTGTGGAATCCATGAAGGCTGAGCTGCCACTATTTATCATTGTATCCTCAGGCCTAGCAGAGGTGTTGAGCGAATGCTCAATGAGGAAATGAGGTGCCTTTAGAACTGAGCCATGAAAGATGGGTGGGATAGGGGATGCAGCATGGCAATAGGCAGCCTGAGGAAGGAGGATGAAATCTCAGCTCTGAGTTCAAGATCCTCCAAGTGTCTGCTGTGATAAACAGTCGACTTAAACCATCGCCTGTAGGACCTCAGGGGCAGATCTCCAGGGTGCAGTGGGATGGGAGAGTTGGGAGTAGGAGCCCAGGAGAGGAAGGGAATCTTACTGATTCAGGCTGGGGTATGGCCTCAGCGGCTGCATGCCCAGCAAGTCTGGGTGGGGAACTGAAGCAGGAAGGGGAAGGGAGGGAGGAGCTGTCCGTCCTTGGACGTGGCCCAATCCCCGCCCCTGTGTGACAGGCTGGGAGAGCCCCATGGGCTTGGAGAGAGGCGGAGCCTGACATCTAGCTTGCCCAGCAAGGCCCTGGTAGACCACTCCTACTCTTCCTCCCAGCCCTCCCCTTCACCAGACAGAAGCTTAGCTTGGCTCTGGCCTCCTGTTCCGTCCGCCAACCCTCAATCTGTCCTCCTTCCTGCTGTGATGTCCTGCTGTTAAGTCTCCAGATTCAGAACCTGTCACATCTGGAACAAGGTCCTCAGAATTCTAGTACCCACATCATGAGAGGATGCCCTCAGGCAGGCCCTTCCTACATGCCCACCCTCACAGAAACAAAAGGCACATGTGGCCCAGCCCCTCTCCTGCCCCTCCCTGGAGAAGGTTCTGGACTGGCCCCACTGCATGGATGCATACATTCATTCATTCATTCAGTCAGTCAGTCGTTGTCTTTAAAGAGGTCCAGGATGCATCTAGCAGGGCACAGATAGTGGTGATCTGCTCCTAGTCACAGCCTGTTTTGAAGTAGTCCAGCTATCTTTCTGCCTCTTTTCATGGCCAGATTTCTCTCCTGCATTGTCTACATCCACTGTGTTAATTTCTTCATTTCCATTCATCCTTCAGTCACTCTGTCCTGGTTTCTGCCCCTACCACTCCACCACAACCAAATCTGGCGGATACTCTTCAGTCTTCATTGTACTTCACCACTCCTTCTTTCTTGAATCTCTTTCTTCCCTTGACTTCCTTAGTCCCACACTCTCTTGGTTTTCTTCTTATTCCTCTTGGTTCGCCTTCACTCTCCACTCTCTGTCCCTAGGACGTCTCATCCGTTCTCATTGCTTTAAGTGCCATTAATGTGCCAATGCTACCAAATCAATAACCAGCCCAGACCTAGCTCTTGAGCTCCTATATTCTATTCCTTACTTGACATCTCTACCTGGACATCACCCAGGCACCTCAAACTTACCATGCCTAAAACAGGTTACCCCAAATCAGTTCCTCAGCTTTCATTGTCTCTGGGCATGGTCCACCATTTGCTCAAGTGGAAAACTTGGGTGTCATTATGAACATTCCTTTTCCCCTCTCATATCCAATCCATCATGATGTCCTTTTGATTCAACCTCATGAGTATTTCTCAAATCAATCCATGTTTTTCTCTGTAGCTCTGCTAATACCTAACACCATCTTACCTGAAGAACTGGGGTAGCCTCCTAACCAGTCTCCCTGCTTCCACTCTGGCTCCTCTTCAGTCTTCACAGCCACCTGAATAGCTTTTTAAGGTCTTTTTATTTTTGTGAATTGCATCATTTCCCTCCCAATTTAGGATAAAATCCAGATTCTTAACATCAGGGTCCCTTGTGATCTCATTTCAGCCTACCTTCCTAAACTCATCTCTTGCCTTGTATTCACTTTGCTCTGACCACATGGTCCTTTCAGGTTCTCACTGAGCTTTCTGCCTAAGAACTTCCATTCATGCTATTCCTTCAGCCTGGAGTGATTTCCCTCCCTCCCTCTCTGATGCTTCCACCCTCATCCCTACCATTTTCCTTCCATTGCTCAGAGTCCTGCCTAAAAGTTACCTTCTTGGAAAGACTTTCCCTGATCACCCAATCAAAAAAGTTTTCTTTCCCAAAGCATCCTTTTCTTCTTCATAGCACTCCCCTTCTCCAACTTGTAATTGTGTATTTATTTGTTTATTTACTTTTTAAATATCTGTCACCACCTCCCTACCGCAAGGACAGTGACCAAATTTGTTTTGTTTATCACTCTATTCCCAGCACCTGTACAAAGCAGACACTTAATAAATCTTTGTTGAATCACTGAATTAATTTAGTAAATATAGATTGATCCTTATGGCAGGCTCTGTGGTAAGTGCTAGGAATAAAAAAATATATATAATGCCAGCCCTCAAGAGCTCTGCATACAGTGGAGGAAGCAGAGAAGTAACAAGAAAATTACAGTATAGTGTAGAAGGGCTGGGATGGAGGAAATACAAGATGTGGAGAGACACAGTGGTGGAGCCCCTAATCCAGACTTCAGGAAATCAGGGAAAGCCTTCTGGAGGAAGTGACATTTACATGGAGACCTGTAAGATGAGTAGAGTCAGCCAGGCAAAGAGGGGCTTGGAAAGGATCTCAGGCAGAGGGAACAGAATGTATGACTGCCCAGAAACAAAAGAGAACAAGGAGTTTTCCAGGAAATGAAAAGAAACCAGTGTGACTGATCCTAGAATCATGAGGCATGAAGTTGTAGAGGGAGATAGGGTCCAGACAAAGATAAGCCTTGTTGGCCAATTTAAGGAGTTTGGACTTTGTCCTCTGGACAATGGAGAACCATTGAAGGAATTTAAACAGGGAGTTAGTGACAAGATGGAAACTGTGTTTTAGAAGCCTCATTCTAGCTGCGAGGGGGATGGATGAGAAGGCACAAGTGAGGAGACAGGGATACCAGTTAGGAGGCTATCACTATATCGCAGGAGAGAATTGCTGGCAACCTGAATTGAAGGCAATAGCTCTGTGGTTGGAGAAAGGGAATAAGATATTTGGGAGGCAAGATCTACAAGACCTGGATATTGATTGGGTGTGGAAAAGAACACAATCTGGGCAATTATGCTGAGAGGAGAGTCAGAGCATAGACAGAAGAGCTGCAGGCAGAGGAGAGACACTCCATCAGGAAGGTCTCCTGGAGGAGGATTTCGGGGATGCAGAGGGATGAAGGGTAGATGTGTCAGTGAAAGGGCCGCTGTGCTATGCACTTGACGTGCACTATGCCGATTCTCAAAAGAATAATTTGAGGTGTGGATTATTATTCCCATAATTGCCAGTCAGGAAACTGAAGCTCAGAGAGGTTATATGAATTGTCTAGGGTCACATAGCTGGTAAGAGACTGAGCTGGGTTTGAAACCCAGTCTAACCCTTAGTCTGTGCTCTTAACCAGAGCACTATGCTCAGGAGTCACTCAGTCTACCTACTTCACCATGCTCCTTCCGGATCACTGCCTGTCCTGCCCCTGGCAGGGAAGAAATGGGGCTACTTCTCTGCAGGGGACTTGAATGGTGGGGATCAGAGAGGGAGAGGGAATGCTGGCTTCCCTGGTGCTGACCATCTCTTCGTACACAGGCTGGTGTGAGTGGCAGGAGCCATCCGTGTGCACCATGGCGAAGAGGGAGGACAGCCCTGGCCCAGAGGTCCAGCCGATGGACAAGCAGTTCCTGGTGTGCAGCATCTGCCTGGATCGGTACCGGTGCCCCAAGGTTCTGCCTTGCCTGCATACCTTCTGTGAGAGGTGAGGGGGTGTGTGTCCTGGGGAGGGATGATGACCTTGCAGGGCTCCCTGAGAGGGAAATGGCATGTGTAAACCTGTAAGAGGTGAGGGAAAAGTGTGCACACGTGGAGGGGAGCAGATGAACCCCAGCCTGCAGGAGATGAGCATTGGGTGTAAGAATCTGTGAGAGGACTAGAAGCTCCTAACTCTGGGCCATGGTCCCTGCCCAGGACAGGACTTCTCTGCCCCTTCCCAAACCACAAAGTAGCCTTTGACACCACCAGAGGAATCAGACAGAGTTGAGACCCTCAACCAACTCTGGCATCAGAAGTCTGTGACCAGTTGGAGGATATTTGAAGCTGGATCTGTCCTTCTCTGCCTGTCCTTATTGTCATCCGGAGGCACTGAGTGAAAGGCAACCCCTCCCAGCTTCTTGGTTTCTATCATTCATTCAACAAGTATGTCTTTATCAGGCAAGTACTGACGAGATGAGACCTGTCCCAGGCATTGAGTATACAGTGATAAGCAAAAACAGATATGATCCTTCTCTTGAAGAGCTTACAGTATAGTGAAGGAGAAAGATAGTAATCAATAACCATACAGCCAGACTACAGATAAATGTAATATTGCGCGTTTAATGAGTGCTGCAAATAAAGTGCTAAGCTATGAACACTTAGATGGGATCTGTTATAGTGTGGAGAATCAGGGAAGCCTTCCCTGAGGGGTGAGCTGGAGGCTGAATAAGAGTTAACTAAGTAAAGGGAGTGGTACAAGCATTCCAGGCAGAAGGAGGAATTAGGGAAGAGGCCATGGTTAGGTCAGAGGGCCTAGAGAACGCCCGGCCTGGCTACAGCTGAGCGAGAGGGACTGATTGAAAGTGGCGGGATGAAGCTAGAGAGGTAGGTGAAGGCCAGACAAAGGTAGAGTTTTGTAGATTTGTTAGGGGTTTTTGCCTTTACTCTGAGAGCCACATGAAACCTTTGCAGGGTTTTATGCATGGTCACATGTGTATTTTGACAATATTCTTTCTCCGGCCCTCATCCCTCATTGCGCTGTCTTGAGTAGCCTGGTCCCTGGGTCTTCTCACTATTGCCTCCACCTCAGCTTTCCCTCCGCCTCCTGCCTTCACGGAAACCTGGCTCTGCCCTAGGGACACTGCTTCCCTTTCAGCCCTGATTTTTCAGATTCCAGCTCTACTGCTCTCTCCCCTTCATCAGCTGGAAACGGTCAGCCTTCCTGCCTATTCCAAGTTCTTCCTGGAATTTCCATCAATCTGAGTGATTTCACTACCCTTATGCCTCTTGGTTCTTGACTGTTTCTCCAGGGGACGTCCTCCATGCCACTTCAGTCATACTCTCTCCCACTCGTGCCCTGGATATTGCCATCACCCAGAATAATACCACTTCTGTGGTCAAAAACTCCAGTATCCCACTACCCCACTCCCACTACCCCACTCCCACTACACCAGCTTTGACTGGATGTAGACGTCCAGCCCCCTCAACTGCTCCCTCTTCTGCCAGCCACCAGCTCATCCTGGCCTTCCTTTCTTCCCTACCCATCCTGGATCCTATGGCTGACCATCTGACTGGCCAACACAATTCCCTCATACCTTTGTCCTTCTCTAAACCCACACGATGAAAGCTCAATCCTGGATCAGAGCTGTAATTGGACATCTCGGCACCTTCTCCTATGCCCAGATCACTGAGCACTTCTGGAGAACATCAGTGCCTGAGAAATTATAATAACAGCTACCATGTATTGATTGCTAACTATTTGCCGGAGACTAGCTAAGTGATTTACATGTATTGATTTACTTAATCCTCACAACAGATACTTTATTATCCCCATTTTAGAGAGGAGGAAACTAGGGTTCAGAGTCATTAAGTGATTAAGAAATGTTTCCGAGTCTCCACAGGAAGTAAATAGTTGAGGTCTGAATCCAGGTTTGACTGCAGAGCCTCTACTCTTAACTCTAGTCACTCATTTATCGCTTGGTCCCTGCTCTGAAAGAACTTATGCTCTAGTGGCAGTGACAGACAATAAGCAAGCAAATAAACAAACAGGAGAGTCATAGCTCGTGCTAAGTGTTTTACAGGAAATAAACAGGGAGTAAGGGGGCTGGTTGGGCCAGGGGCTATCCTACATAGAGTCATGAGGGAAGGCTTCCCTGAGGAGATGACGTTTGACCTGAGACCTGAGGATGGGGGGACAGACCTATGCAGATTGTTCCAGGCAACAGGAAAATTTTTGCATTATTCCATGCAAAGCCCTGAAGGAAGGAGTAAACGGGGCATGTTCAGAAATTAGAAAAGAAGCCAGTGTGGCTGATTGAGGAGGAAGGTGGGATTAAGTGAGGTCTGAAAGAGTCAGGATAGTTCAGGGGGAAGCTTGGCAGTTATAGGAAAGTGTTTGGATTTTATTCTAAACACAATGGGAAACCATTGGAGGATTTTTTTTTTCAGCAGGAAAGCAATGTGACATAAATTAGATTTTTTAAAGCTCACTGTGGCTGCTGTGTGGAGAATGGATTGTAGAGGAGCAAGAGGAGAAACAGGAAACCAGTCAGGAAGCCATTGTAAGCCAGTTATGCTCAACACATAAGAAGACGATCTTGATGAGTTCAAAGGTATTTTGCAGAGGAAACATCAGATTCAGTGAGCTGGGGAGAGAGCTTCAGGGGATGGAGTGGAATAGTTGAAATGCAGATTTCAGAGTTGATGCAGTGACGGGTGATGAGACAGGTGGTGGTGGGAGCATGGGAGTGCATAGCTGAGGTGAAATGGAAAGACCACGGGGTGAGGAGGTGAGGGAACTAAGAAATCCTGATGGTGGGCGGGTCACCCTGTGGATGTCAGAGCCACTGAGAATGATAGCAGGAGAGTGTGGGTTGGGGGTGGGGAAGGTAAAAGAGGAAGAGAGTGAGCCAGAAGAAAGACTTCAGCAAAGGGGAAAGCAACCATGATGTCAGCAGAGATGATAAGGAGGGGTGGTGTAGACAGAAGGCATGCACTTCCAAGGAGCCAAAGAAGAATAGTTTAGAAATGTTCCAGTTGGGGGTGGGGAGAACTCAACCCCACCTTCTGGCCCTCAGGAATGTGGAGTATGAGACAAAAACCACCCTCCACTTGAGAGGACTGCGGGGGAAACTAGGTCACAAATAAGTTAATGTTGGTGAAGCACTTAGAATCAGGCCTGGCACATAGTGTTTGTTAAATAAATAAAAATTAATCAATCAGATCAAGTGCTGTAGAGAACATTAAGAGAAGAGATTGAGGATAGGGGAAAGTTTGCACCATGCAGATCTTCTCTCCACAAATTTGTAGTCTCCAAACATAGCCGCCGTCAGTCTGTTTCTAGTAGCTTTCTCTCCTCTGTTCAGTGACTGGTCTCAGCCCCCACTCTTCTGCTGAATCTTCCTCCTTCACTCTCAGCAGCCGATCTTGCCTGAGGTAAGTTAGGTGTCCTCACTCTGACTTTGCCTCCTGTGCTCAAGTGCATCCACCTCTCTTTTCCCTCCCTCCTTTCAGAGGATGGGGTCCACTCCTCCTCTTCAAGCCAACCAGAGCCACTACCATCCCCCCAAGACCTTGACCTATCTTCTTCTAGTCTTTTCCATCTCTCCTTCTCTACTGGCCTCAATTTATAAACATGCTCAAGGCTCCCGTTACAAACAGGTAAGAACTCTGTGCCTTTGTCCTCCCTACAGCTGCCATCCAATCCCTCAACCTCCTTCTTACTCAAACTTCCACGCTCCCAAGCTTTCCTTCCCCCAGCACTCCACTCTCTCTGTTTTCCTTACAGAGAAAAGTACCTTCACATTTGCCAAATTCCATGGGCATTTTCCAGTCCTTAGGTTCCCTGACCTCTCAGTTTCTTTTGACACTGATGATACTCATTCCCTTCTTCTGGAATTGTGCTACTCACTTTTCTGCCCTGACACTGTCTCTCCTCCTACCTCTCTGCCTATTTCTTTTTGCTCTCCTCATTCACTATTTGCTGGGTGCTCTGTCCTGCTCTTATCAATGTATACCCCTTCCTAGCTCACTGTATCCTTTCCCATAGCTATAGAAGCCATCTAAATGTTGATGGCATCCCCATCTCTAACCTGCCTTCTCCCCAGCTGTCTACTGGTCATCTCTACCTGGACATCCACTGTTACAGCAAACACAACCAGGTCATGGCTGAATTTCCCTATAAACCACTTCTCTTTCTGTGTTTCTCCTCTTAGTGAATGTCACCACCATCCACTCAGTCATCTAAGCTAGGAATCTGGGAGTCAACCAAAATTCATCTCTCACTCCCCATATCTAAGCAGACAACACCTCCCACCAGCTGTACTTCTTAAATACTTCTCACATTTGTTCCACCTTAGACTACATTGCCACTGCCTAAATCTAGATGTTCCCATCCCTCATCTAGACTATTGCTAGAGTATCTTGGTTAAGCTCATGCTTTGCCTTGGATTTGGATCCAGGCTCCAGTGCTCACTAGTTTTGTTACTTTGGACCACTTGCCCTTTCTGAGTCTGTTAACATAAACATAAAATGCAAAGCACAGCACCTGGCATGTGTGCTTAATAAATGGTAACTAGATAATGATGATGGTGATGCCACCACTGCCATCTTCCGACATACCTGCCTGGCTCCAGAATGTATCTTGTCTGTGCCGGTCTCTGCAAACATAGCCCTTGTCTGCTCTGTTGTCATGTCCAAATCACCCTCCACACAGAGACAATGAAGAGGAGCGTGATAAAATGTAAACCTGGCTGTGGCATGCTCCTGCAGCTCCCTATTGCTATTGGGATAACTTCTAAGCTCCTTGATGTGGCCCACAGGGCCCGCCATGAGCTTGGCCTCTGCCCCTCTCTCTGGACTTCTCTTCCCATTCCTTGCCTTAGACTTGGTCTCCAGCCACTTCAAGCTGTTTATAATTCCCTACCCACACTATGCTGTTTCTGGCTGCCTTCTGTATCTGAAATACTCTTCCTTCTCTCCCTGCACCTTTCTTTGGTCAGGCTAACAATTATTCATCCATGAGGATTCAGCTTACATCACCTCCTCTGAAGTCTTTCTTGGCCACCCTCTCCACCTGCCCTGGGCCAGATGACCCTTCTGTGTATTTCCTTATCGCTGCATCTACCGTATTCCTTATATTGATGATGAATAATACTAATAGCCTACAATATATAGTGCTTCCTGTGAGTCAGGCAGGTAAGCACTTTACATTTAATCATCCAGCACCCTGTGAAGTCTGTACTGTTTCCATCTTACAAAGGAAGGATCCGTAGCTCATAAAAGTTAAGCGACTTGTCAGGGGTCACACAGTATAATAGATCTCTGACCTGGGAATTGAACCTAAACAGCCTAGCTCCATGCCCTTCATCATTACACTGTTGACTTCTATAAACTCTCTATTTCTGTGACTTCTGTTCTCTGTAGACTGGAAGTATTTTAGTGGTAGGCACTGTGCTTTAATCTTTATATCCCCAGGGGTTGGCACAAATTCGGCAAGAGTAGGCAGTCAGTAAATATTTAATGAGTTAATGAAGGGGGGGCTAGTGGCACATTTTCTATGAGAAGGGTTTGTAGACACCTGCGAAAACTGAACTGTGTTTGTGCACGCTGTGAGGAATGCAGATATGTCTGCTCTTCTGAGAGGTCAGGGATGTTTCTACTCAGCTGTGAGAGGTGAGGCCTTTTACACCTGCTGGCAGGATGAGATTTGTGTGCCAACCAGAGACGTTTCAAACTGAAATATAACACACACCTGTAAGGACAGGGGTCTGCACCCCTGGGAGGTGTAAGTAGGGGTGCAATGATGCCACCCCACCCCCTCCTTCCTTTGACTCCTCCTTCTCCCTGGCCAGATGCCTCCAGAACTACATCCCTGCCCAGAGCCTGACGCTATCCTGTCCGGTGTGTCGGCAGACGTCCATCCTCCCTGAGCAGGGCGTCTCAGCACTGCAGAACAACTTCTTCATCAGCAGCCTCATGGAGGCCATGCAGCAGGCACCTGATGGGGCCCGCGACCCCGAGGACCCCCACCCCCTCAGCGCAGTGGCTGGCCGCCCCCTCTCCTGCCCTAACCATGAAGGCAAGGTGGGCCCAAGCAGGCCCAGTGAGGCCAGGACTTGGGGTGGAGGGGGAAGCGGGGTTGGGGGAGGGGGCCAAGTAGCTGTGGGTAAGAGGGTGTTTCTCTGGATAAGTGGTCCAGGTAGGGAGTGCACCTGGAAGGAAAGGGGCAAGGAGGGCAGATGGGGGGGAGGGGAGTGGGCAAAAAAGTTTGGTGTCTAGTCGTTGCCTGACTGGAGTCCTTATGCTGCCAGACGATGGAGTTTTACTGTGAGGCCTGTGAGACGGCCATGTGCGGTGAGTGCCGTGCAGGGGAGCATCGGGAGCACGGCACTGTACTGCTGCGCGATGTGGTGGAGCAGCACAAGGCGGCCTTGCAGCGCCAGCTTGAGGCAGTGCGCGGCCGGTAGGCACCTGGTGGGAACCTTGGGCTGGTGGGGCCATCAGGGATGGTGTCTCAAGAGGGGCAGAGGAGCAATCCTGGGGAGGGTAGAGATAAAATTCTTCCGGAGGGCAGAGAGTACGCAAGGAGGAGATGTCCTGGAGGGCAGCAGGAGGGTCTCCAGGGAGAAGGAATGTTTTGGTGAGGGTACCCTCAAACAAGCCCGGTATGAGATGTTTCCCCTCCCCAGACTGCCACAGTTGTCTGCAGCTATCGCCTTAGTGGGGGGCATCAGCCAACAGCTGCAGGAGCGCAAGGCAGAGGCCCTGGCCCAGATCAGCGCAGCCTTCGAGGACCTGGAGCAAGCGCTGCAGCAGCGCAAGCAGGCTCTAGTCAGCGACCTGGAGGCCATTTGTGGGGCAAAGCAGAAGGTGCGTCGGCTCACCCTTCCCACCACTGTCCATCATGACATGGCCTTATTGCCTCCATGCTTCCTCTGCTTTCCACACCTCCACACCCCTTTCCCTAGTTTATACTTTCTGTCTCCTAACATGGCCCCATAGGTGCTGCGGGCATCTGTGTCCCTTGTCCACGTTCACTCTCTTGTATTTCTTTCATGCCATAGTACTACAGGTTCATCAGGAATCAGAAACCCCCCTCAGCGCCAGTTTGCTCACCCAACCCTCCCCTATACTCTCCTTAGGTGTTGCAGACCCAGCTAGACACACTGCGTCAGGGTCAGGAACACATCGGCAGTAGCTGCAGCTTCGCGGAACAGGCCTTGCGCCTGGGCTCGGCCCCGGAGGTGTTGCTCGTGCGCAAGCACATGCGAGAGCGTCTGGCGGCGTTGGCAGCGCAGGCCTTCCCGGAGCGGCCACACGAGAACGCACAGCTAGAACTGGTCCTCGAGGTCGATGGGCTACGGCGATCGGTGCTCAATTTGGGCGCGCTGCTCACTACAAGCGCCACTGCACACGAGACGGTGGCCACGGGCGAGGGCTTGCGCCAAGCGCTTGTGGGCCAGCCGGCCTCCCTCACTGTCACTACCAAAGACAAGGATGGGCGGCTTGTGCGCACAGGCAGCGCCGAGCTGCGCGCCGAGATCACAGGCCCCGATGGCACGCGCCTGCCTGTGCCAGTGGTGGACCACAAGAATGGCACGTACGAGCTGGTTTACACGGCGCGCACCGAGGGCGAGCTGCTCCTCTCAGTGCTGCTCTACGGACAGCCAGTGCGTGGCAGCCCCTTCCGCGTGCGCGCCTTGCGTCCAGGGGACCTGCCGCCTTCCCCAGACGATGTCAAGCGCCGCGTCAAGTCCCCTGGCGGCCCAGGCAGCCACGTGCGCCAGAAGGCGGTGCGTAGGCCCAGCTCCATGTACAGCACGGGCGGCAAACGGAAGGACAACCCCATTGAGGACGAGCTGGTCTTCCGCGTTGGTACAGATGGTTGGGGCAGAGTCAGACGGGGGCGGGCTGAGGCAGTGGGCAGGGTGGGAGGCTCAAAAAGACCTCCATGTGAATTCTTTTGTTTCCCTCCCTTGCCTTCCCCACAGGCAGTCGTGGCCGGGAGAAGGGCGAATTCACCAATTTACAGGGTGTGTCCGCAGCTAGCAGCGGCCGCATAGTGGTAGCAGACAGCAACAACCAATGTATCCAGGTAGGCCCCTTTCCCACTCTCCCCACAACGCCAAAATGAGGGTTTTCAAGCTGTAGCCCAGTGAAAACAACAGAGTGTACAAGTCACCTGAAAGATGAAACTCTACAGGTAGTATCATTCCTAAAAGAACAATGAGTCATAGCACCAACCCTCACCCACCCGCTTGCCACCCACCCAGACTGGTCACAACAAGAACCAGTACCTTCCAGTTAGGCACCAGGTTCTACTGTACTTGCAGCCTCTACCTCCCAGGCCATGGCCTAGGCCAGACAAGCTCCTGGACCCCAAAGGTGTGGCTCATTCTTCCCCTCTGCCTCCACTTGAGCCTCTACTCAGCTGGCTTGCTTTCTGCTCTTTTCTCTGTGTGGTCAGGATGCAGGCTCTGTGCTCCTCTGCTGTCTTCCAACATACTCATCTGGCTCCAGAACATATCTTTTGTGCACTGGTCTCTGCAAACATCTGGTTGGCTAGACAGTCAAATGGGGGTGACTTGTGAGAAGGGATGCCTTCAAGTGGCCACTGTAGTGCAGCCTCACAGGTGGTTCTGCCCCCGCCCCTCCCAGTTCTCACGCACCTGATTAAAGCATCGGCCACGTGAATAGACATGGCCTCTGATGCACTTTGAGCTCCTTAAAGCCAGGAAACATAGTTTTCTCTTTATGTTCCTTGTAGTGAGCCTAGAGCCTTGTGGCAGGCTCCTGTGTGTTGACACGGCATAGCAGTTAAAAGCTCAGGCTCTGAAACCAGACACCTGGGCTTGAATCCCAGCTCTGTCACTTACTGACAAGTCACATGACCTCTCTGAGCTTTGGTTAACTCATGTATAAAATTAGGAAAAGAATACCTCACAGGGTTGCTGGGAGCATTAAATGACACAATGTACTGTGCCTGACACCTAGTGAACCTTCTAATGTTAGCTATTGTTCAAAATATCATTGTCCAAGTGGAGGCTGTAAACAAAAGCCAGGAGGTAGGGCAGTGCTGGAGGGGGTTGTTCAGGGAACTGGGAGGATCCCAGCAGGGCTGGAAGCAGATTGCTATTAGGAGCCCAGTAGCTGAGGTCACATTGTAAGTGGTTTTGGAGAGGATGCTGTGGAATTTTTATTTTATCCTGTACAGGATTGTTTCTCACTGCCATGCACTTCAGTTCTTGGAAACATTTTATCAGGTAGCAAAACTTTTCCTTGAAGATCCTAACTTCACGACACCTATAAATTTAAACTTTTTCCTGACCCTGCCTGAGTCCCCCTGTCACAGATCCAGCTCTGCCAAAGGTCTGTCACCTCAGTGTCAGCTCCTCCTCCCTGGCCCCTGCTTTCCACCTAGCAGGCTAAAGGTGCCAGGAGCTCTTCCATGACGATGTTCCCAGTCCTGTCCAGCCCACCTGTATTTTCACCTATTCCTAAGAGCAGAGGAATGGAGAGGTCAGCACAGGGAGGCATTTGGGCTGAGCCTGGATAGTGAGGAGGGGATGTGGGTTGGGTAGGGGTGGTGTGGAGGCCCTACTCAGTCATGCCCTCTACCCTCCCACTCCTTTCTGGCACAAAAGTTGGGGTTTGGGAAACCTTCCCTGGTGTGCACACACACCCTTGTTAACATGCACAGAAAGATGCGTGCCACTTTGTCTCCCCAGTGAGGGGCTGTGCTCATCCATGTTTTTAGTGTGGGGAATAGAGAGGGAGGACCTGGAGTAGCCCCCTCTCCCTTCCAAACACCTGCTGTCCCCACAGCAGCTCTCTTCCTTGCTCCTGCTCTCACCTGCACTCCAACTTCCTAGCTCCTGGGAGCCTGGCTCTCAGATCCCAAAGCTGAGTTTCTGCTTCTCTTACTCTGGGTTCCTCAGGCATGGTATGGGCCAGGCTCCGCAATGGACTCTGACCGCCCCCCTCAGTTCATGAGGATTGGGCTCCTTGTGGACTCTTCCTCCTTTGGACTCATCTATGGTGGCGGCTGAGGCAATCACCTCATTGTGCTGAATCAGCTTCAGCTGACAGAAGAGCAAAAGCATTTTGTGACTTTTGAATGAAGAATTTGATTTGTATGTATTACACCCTCGTGTCATTGTCTTAGTCCAGAAATTTTTATCAGCTCTTCTGTGGAAACTTCCTTATTTCCTCCAGGCTGAATATTAGTCACATTCTCCTCTGAGCTCCCTCAGCCTTTTGCTATGGCACTTTTCATAGTTTACTGGAATCACTGGTTTGTTTTATTTTGTTTTAGTGTCTCTCCCCTAACTAGACGCAGATCCTGAAGTTACTTAGTGCTGCCATGGTATAGAAGAGAGATGATAAAGACCAAACTAGGGCACCAGCAGATTCTAGAGATGATAAGGAAGCAAATATGGCAGGTTTTGATGAGCCAAGAGATGTCAAGGGAGAGGGAGAGAGCAAGCATTGCAGCACTTGGTGCATGGGGTTGGTGGTCCACTTGGGACCAGGCCTGGGTATAAGTCAATGAATTCACTTTTGCACATGTTGAGTCTGAGATAGCTGTGTGACATCCAAGTGGAGATGTCCAGTTCTGGTCTGAGGAAGTCATTTGTTTGTCGAGTGTCTGCTCTGTGCCAGATGTGATACCAGTGCTGCAAATACAGCAGCAAATGAAACAGACAGTCCGTACATCCTTAGAAGGGGACAAAAATAGTTAGCAGTTATATAGTTAACAGAAATGACAGTTGTCATGAAGAGAGCTATAACATGTATATCACAGAGATCTAACTTTATGTGTGTGTTGGTTCATGGGATGGAGTTGATCATTAAAGACTTCTCTGAGGAAGTGACCTGGAAATTCTGGAGATGGAAAGATGAGTAGGAGGTGGCCAGCTGTACAGGGTGGGAAAGGATAGGATGGGAAGAGCAAGATCCCCCAAAGCCTCAGTGTTGAGCCAGGAACTGAGCTGCTCAGACAGAGGAGGCAGACGTGTCACCTCACTGCTGATCTGATAGTACCTTTTAGTCCTTCTCACATCAACTCTTCAGCCCATGGTGCCTCCCGGCTCATGCTGGCCAGTGCTGTCCTACCCCAAGGAACCAGGGCAGAACCCGAGCTCTGTGCTCATCTTCCAGGTGAGGGCATGATGGAAGGTCCACATCAGGAGGGAGTGATATCCATTGCTGGGACCAGTTCAAATGGCTCTGCAGGCCTAAGAGATGGGGATGGGGCAAGGGGCCCAATCTCTTAAAGAGGGTGCAGGTCTGGATGGAAGAGCAAAGGCCAGAACTTGAGATCTCCAAGCTGCTCCTGGCTCTGATCTACCTATGAAAAGCAGATTGCATGAGACCTATGCAGTGAGTGATGTTTTGGCTGTGAAGGAGAAGCAAGAAGGCTTAGCTATAGAGGGAAGGACTATTAAAGAAGGTGCTTTTAGGAGGGAGACCTGAGCATGTTGAGTTGCTAAGGTGGAGGAGGTGGGAGAGGGTAAAAGGTTGAAAGGTTTACTCTGTTTAGGAGGAAGGTTACCTTGTCAGCCCTGTAGCCTAGATGGACTCATCCTTGTCCATTCCCCCTACCACACACACACACTCTTTCCTGTCTGCTACTAAGTCTTGAGTCTTCTTCCTATATGACTCTTGAGTCCATCTACTTCTTTCCAGAAAGTACCCTGACCACTCCCATTCACACTTCTGCTGCATGTCCTGTAAGGTCTGAGGCCATGTCTGATTCTTCTTGGTAGCCCCAGCATGGTGTCAGTAAGTGCTTGTTGAATGACTGAATGAATGGGGGGGGGGTCTCCTCCCTCAGGATCCTGCCCCCTTCCCTCTGTGCCCACAGTCTCTCCCCTCCTCCCTGCTCCCTCCCTTGCTCCTCTGCTCCAGGTTTTCTCCAATGAAGGCCAGTTCAAATTCCGCTTTGGGGTCCGAGGGCGCTCACCTGGGCAACTGCAGCGCCCCACAGGTGTGGCAGTGGACACCAATGGAGACATTATCGTGGCAGACTATGACAACCGTTGGGTCAGCATCTTCTCCCCTGAGGGCAAGTTCAAGGTGAGAGGCCTACTGTCACTGCACCCCTGGTGGCCAGCTGAGGTGACCATCCTAGAGCCCCCTGGTGGTCAGGACCTGGACTGGCCCATCCCCAACCTAAGCTGCTGCTTTGGTGCCAGGCTGAGACTCCTCTCCCCACCAGGTAGGATAAAGTCCCTAATGGGTATCCCCTCCCTCCAGACCAAGATTGGAGCTGGCCGCCTCATGGGTCCCAAGGGAGTAGCCGTAGACCGGAATGGACATATCATTGTGGTCGACAACAAGTCTTGCTGTGTCTTCACCTTCCAGCCCAATGGCAAGCTGGTTGGCCGTTTTGGGGGCCGTGGGGCCACTGACCGCCACTTTGCAGGTATTGCAGGACAATTCAGAGGTCTATTTTGATACCCCAGTCCCAGAGAACTCCCCTAGATACCCCAGCTCTAAAGACCCCTCCTCCTGTATCTTGCCCCTGGAGGACCCCCTCCCTTCGCTATACCCTAGCACCATCATCCCAGAGACCACTTATCTCAATCCCTGAGACCCCACCCCTCTCCTAACACCCCAGTTTTATCATCCCATATAGTCTTCCCCGTCCCACTCAGTATCCCAGCTTACTGCCCATATACCACTTTGTATTTTCAGGGCCCCATTTTGTGGCTGTGAACAACAAGAATGAGATCGTAGTGACGGATTTCCATAACCATTCAGTGAAGGTCAGTGTCCTCCCTCCCTCCATGACCACTGTCCCAGCATCCTTTCCTCTTTCACAAGACTCCTCTCTCCCTCACCTCCCTTTTTCCCCCTTGAGGTCATTCATTTGAACAATAAACATTTATGGCTGGCTACTTTGTCCCACGCACTATGCTAGAAGCTCCCCAGGTTTATACAGTGATGAATAAAGCAACTGTGTTCCCTATCTTCTTGGTTATGGTCTAGTAGGAAAGAGGAAAATGTGGCCAGGATATTACAATATGATGTGATGGATTCTATGATAGGGAAGTTCAGGGAACTGTGTGAGGGCATAGCAGGAGCATTTGATTCAGATGAGCCTGAAAATGACATAAAGCACCAGTGGGAATTAACCATAAGGTAGAGAAGGGGGAGAGGATTTGAGGCAAAGGGGACAGGAAGAGCCAGGACCTGGAGATTGGAACCCTTATGGTGCATTCAAGAAACTACAAATAGTTCTGACTGGATTTGAAGAGAGGAGTGGTACAAGGCAAGAATAAGGCTTGTGTGCCCCCTTAAGGGACTTGCTCTCCTCCTAAGAGGAGTCACTGAAGGGTTGTAGGCAGGGGGTGATGCATTTCTGTGTGTATTAGAAAGATCATTCTGAGAGAGTGAGACTAGACGCAGGAAGATCAATCTTTTGCAACAATCCAGATGAGAACCATTGCAGTGGCAATGTATGCATAGGGTACAGATTTGTGATAGAATCAGGAGGTTGTGTTAGTTCACTGGCTGTCAAGCAGAGGAGAAAGTGGAGTCAAGAATGATACATGACCAACTGCGTGTTGCCAGTCACAGAGAAAGAGTACTCAGAAGAACTACTTTCCCAGGGAAGGTGGGCTGTTGATTTGATATGCCCAAGGGACGTCAGCTAGAGATGTCTAGGAGGCAGTAGAATGCGTGGACCAGAAGCCTAGGAAGAAGAACTGGGCTGTAGCTGCAGAGCTGGGGGCCCTCAGCCCTGGGGCTTCACCCCATCCTCCAACGCCCTGCCCTGTGCCCAAGGCCGGTTCCCCAGCCCTTTCCCCTGCCAGGTGTACAGTGCCGATGGAGAGTTCCTCTTCAAGTTTGGCTCCCACGGTGAAGGCAATGGACAGTTCAATGCCCCAACGGGAGTAGCTGTGGACTCCAATGGGAACATCATCGTGGCTGACTGGGGCAACAGCCGCATCCAGGTGAGTAAGGCCCAGGAATGGCCTGAGGGGGAGGTTTCTTGCTGTGCCCCATGTACACACCCCCCTAAAAATGCCTCTCCTCTGCCTGATCTCACCTCTCCCTCCATTCTCCATCATTCCCCAGGTATTCGACAGCTCTGGCTCCTTCCTGTCCTATATCAACACGTCTGCAGAGCCACTGTATGGCCCACAGGGCCTGGCACTGACCTCGGATGGCCACGTGGTAGTGGCTGATGCTGGCAACCACTGCTTTAAGGCCTATCGCTACCTCCAGTAGCTGCACAGGGGCCCTGCCTGGTTCATGGAGGGACGGACATAGGGGTGATTGGACAAGAGGGTCTGGCTGGGAGATGAGCCAGACCTGGCAGCACTGAATGTGGGCTGTGGGCGTGGGTGTGCCCAATGCCCTCCCTCTCCCCGTCTCCCAACCCCACGGTTGCACTTTATTTATTCGGTTCTTGCTTTGGTGACTGGGTGGGCCTGGACTGTGGTCCCAAGAATGTGTGCAGAGCTTCACCCTGCCCTCCACCCCCCTTACACACCTCCCCTGTCCCCTCAGTCTGCTCCCCACCCCCAAGCCTGGGGCCACAACAACCTCTTACTCCAGGGCAGAAGTCCCTCTGGTTGTCTCCCTACCACCCCATACACACTGACAGAGACAGCAATACCCCACCCCCCATATTAAATAAATGTGTTCACCAAGATGGTTTTGTTGCTTTCTTGTGAGGTGGGGCTGTGAGGGGACGGAAGGGTAGAACTAGCCCTGACCTAAAAGGTGGGAAGTAGGCAGACAGGGGACTCAGATTCCTAAATGGGCCCTGATGTTTTGAAGCTTCCGGAGAGGAGAACAAGAAAGGGTGAACCCCTGGGACTCTGAGCCACCTGCCAAATCCCTGTCCCCAGGCCTACATCTCCTGCGGAAAAAGTAAGTCATTTGGCTATCTGCTCTAGGGCTGAGAAGAGCCTGGGAAAAATGACCCTTGCCCAGAACACAGCCAGCAGCTGCAGGGAGAACAGTTTCAGGGTGTCACAGCAATTCTTGGGGCCCAGGCCTGGATTAGGGACCTAGGGTTAGCCCAGGTGGAAGCTGGGTGTGGGCGACTCCATGGCCAATTTCAGAGCTCAGTTCTGAAGCCCAGGAGCGCTGCTTCATCCTCTTGCTCTCTGTTCCAAGACTGTTGCCCTTCCCTACAGTGAAATGGGAAACCTAGTACCCCCTCCTGAGCTTTAGTCTGCCAGGGTTTGGTTGCCAATTCCAGAGATAATTAAAACTAGAACTCAGTGATTTGGGGGGTAGGGGTTATGATTTTTCCCTTTACAAAAGGCTGAGGCTCAGAGAGATAGGGCACACTGCTGATGAAGAGCAGACCCTGGGCTTGAATCTATAGCTGTCATGCTCCTAACTGGTAAGCTGTCACACCTTACTTGTTCTTATGGCCTTTACCCCTAGCGTGGTGACTGGCAGAGAATGCACTCAGCAAGATTTGGGGAATGATGGATCTGGGAAGATTGGTTATGAGAGATCACGGGAAAGAACAAGACACTGTCCTGGCACAGCATGATTCCAGGGGCTGGGTTGGGAGGGCCTGTCCATGGATCTGTGGAAGACATTGGGGACTTGGCAGAGATCAAGCGGGCACCACATGGACCACATGGAAGTCTTGATTGTATTCACCTCCCTGGTCCTCTTTGTCCTCACTGGTTGGGACCTGATAGGCAGGTGGAGAGACAGAGGAACTCCCTGAAGGTCCTAGGGAAAGTGTTCTTACAGGGACTGCACTTGTGGCTCTGATTATGAGTAGGATTGCCTGAGCCCACGCCCTGGCCAGCAGAGATGGTGTGCTCCATCATCGATCACTCAGTACAGTGGAGTCTTCCCTGAGAGCTCTCAGGTGATGGTCTATTCTCTGCATCCCCTTCTTGAGCAAAGTACCAGCAGTGACACTGAGGATGGAGGCTCAAAGTCCCCAGTCCTCACCTTCTCACGTGTTTACATTCTGGAACCTGAAGGTGGTAGGGGAATAAAATGGCAATAAAGATGAGGTTCCTTGGGTGGGAAGCTCCAGATGGCTTCTTTACCAGCCCCAGAACAGGCCACTGCAGCTGATTTCCATAGATACTAGATTAGATAGTCTGCCTAAACCATGCAGAAAGTGTCTCAAGGTGGGGTCACTCACTTACTCATTGACCTGATCACAGGGGGAATTTTCTCTCCAATTCAGGCCTTGGGCCCAGAAGTAGATGGAAGTGGTGCCCGGCAGTGGAGGCTATGCCTTGACTTACTTTGTGTAAGTCTTAAACAATCATTGCAGACTTGAGGGTTGCAGCAGAAGCTCTGCTGGGACAGGTCAGAAAGTTATCTTGTGGTCCTGCAAGGGCTCACACCTTCCTTATACAGGGCTGTCCAGTGATCAGAATGGCCCTATGGGCCATATGTGTCCTGCAGGTTCATTATTCATTCAACAAGTACTTCTAGGCACTTACTATTGGTCAGACAGACAGGTGAGTCCTGGGACTACAGACAGAAATGGTCCCTGCCCTTATGGAGCTTCTAGTCCAGGAGAAAGGCAGGCAAACAAGCAAACGCAAGGAGCTAAATGTGTAATGAGAGTTTGTGTTAGAGCTGTGAAGGAAATGAATAGAATGCAAAACATAAAATGGATAGTGACTCTGGTGTTAAATAGGTTGGGCAAGGAAGGCCTCTCTGAACAGTGACCTGCAGGTTGTTGGGGCAGGTAGGGAACCAGCTGTATTTGGAAAAGGAGGTAGAGGTTTCCAGACAAAGCAAGAGCAGGTACAAAATTTCTGAGGGGTCAAGATCTTGGTGTGCTGGAGGACCTGAAAGGAGGCTAGGGTGATTGGCAGAGAGGAAAGGAGGAAGTTTGAAGAGTCAGGCCTGAGTTGTGTCACTTGACTCAAGTAGAGAATTTGGATTTGATTTGGAGTATAAGTGTAAATCATGGAAAAGCTTATGTGACAGGAATGAAAAGATGCCTTATGGGATGACCTGGCAGCTGGACAGTGATTCTGTGGTGTGGGAAGAGAAGGGAAAATGAAAAACAGAAGAAAATCCAGCATCTCTAAGCTGCTCCTCCTGAAGACCATAGATACCTTAAAATCATCTATAGTCCTCTTGTTCTGGGGATGTTTTCCAAGAAAATATTGGGCAAAGGCACAAAGAGGTGTGTGCACCAATATTTATCACAGCTTTATTTATAGTATAAGAAAAATATAAAATATAGTAGAAGAAATATAGTAGAAGGAAAAACTGTGTCCATTAGCAGGGAATTGTTATACAAAGTTTTGCTCAGACATATAATGGAATTATATGCAGCCTTCAAAAATGCCGATGTCTAAGATATACTGTTAAAGAAAAAAAAATTTATAAAATCATATCTTTGTTTTAAAAGGATGTTGTAAGAATAGAAAAAGGCTAAAATAGATAAAATGTCAATGGTGGTGTTTTCTGGTGAGTAGAATTAAAACTAATTTTTATCTTCAAGAAAAGCAGAGTTTTAAGCAGGAGCATAAGGTGGTCTCAGGCATGTTTTTGAAGATTACTGTGGTTGCAATGAAGAACATATTGTTAGAAGGGCAGGTGAAGCAGAGGAAGAGGATACTTCAATGGTCAGATGAGAAATGACGGTGTTTGCACTACCAGGGAGGCAGAGAGAAGTGGACAGAGTTTATGTCTAATTAGGAAGTAGGAACAATAGAATTAAATATTTAATAAACTCATACAGTATCTCAGATACTGTTCTAGGTGCTAAAGATGTAACAGTGGATAAAGCAGATACAATCCTTGTCCTGTTCATTAAGGCAATGCGGTGGACAGTGGGGTGCTGGAGCTGGTTTGTACGGGCTCACAAGAGCTCGTTGTCAAATTTTCAGGAATTTTGATGACTGGTTGTTAAAACCCAGCTATTATTCAAAATTAGATTATGTAAACTTAAAGTTAAATACATCTTATTAAAATCAAAGATAATAAATACTCAAACTTCATCACTTCCTAATTATTTTACTGCATTTTACAATTACCTGTGCTCTCGAGGTTATTTACATCTATCATATCTGCATGGTGGAAATACCACATACAGTAGTACATTACTGTGCATTTCTTCCCAACTCCACTTTTGATGAGGTCCTGCTGGTAGCTTGAAATTGGCCATGGTAGGAGTATTTACACCACAGAAATCAACAAACGCTACACATCAGGGCTTCTTTCCCTCCAGAAAGCTAGCTGTTAAACGTTTACCAGTAGCCCCCTTGCTAGAGTAAGGAGCATGCCCCGAGGAGTCAGGCAGCCAGAGTTTAATCATGACTCCACTACTTGTTAACAATGGGATTTGGCTAAGATACCTAATACTGGTTTCCTCATTTGTAAAATGGGACTAATAATACCATTTATATACGACTTCATGAAATAATCTATATCAAGTTCTTAGCACAGTGCCATACATATACATGTGCGTAATAAATATGAGCAAATTATTATTATAATTGTTTATTCATAGGGAAGCAAGACTGGACTATGCAGGAAGCTGCGTTATAGACAGCAAGAGAAAAAGTGCATGCTGGAGGAGTCAGTTGGGAGCAGCGAGCTCTTTTTGGTGCCTGGAGCTTTATCCCAAGCCTTCCAAGCCCAGGGAAAGGGAGAATCCAGTCTCTGCTCCCTGGAGTACCCAGGCACAGCAGCAGGCCTGGCACACCCAGTGTCAGCAGGCCCCAGGAGAAGGGACTGAGGTCAGAGCACTCAGATTAGCGGCAGGGCAGGCTGGACATAGCCATTCCAAGGGACAGTGGTCAGTGTCCAGCTTAAATGTGGCCCCTGATAATATAGGAGGAAGCTCTGATCATGAAGACATTTGCAGGCCCATATTCAGAGCCCCTTTAGGGGAAGCCAGAAAGCTGCTGGTTAAGATGTCTAAGACTACACGGAAAAGGAGAGAGTTGGGTTTTTCTGGGCTTGAATTCCCCAGGACATCAAGCAAGAGACTGAGGTCCCCAAACGCGCTCTGGGTAGCAGGGGTTTGCAGAGGAAGGGCATGTGCCACTAAGGCCCCACAGCCAGGCTGAGAGGAGTGAGGGAGGAAAGCTGTGGAGAGCAGTTTCTGGGAGGAGAAGTCCTGGGCTCTGGCCTCTGGTGGAAGGGTGGCTGCGCACTGATCCATGTGGCCTCCAGGGGGCGCTCAGACCCAAGTATGGACAAGGGCTTTCTCCTCAGCTCAGGCCAGAAGGCTGGGGAGGGCTCAGGACAAGCAGAAACGGCCACCCCAAATGAGGAGAGAGGAGCAAAGCTGGCAGCTGACTCTGCCTATATCTGTCTTTAGATTGAGCAGTTGAGTCTCAGGTGGAAATGGGGCAGGCTTTGGGAGTGGCCCCAGGGAGTACTGAGTATAGCAGGTACTAGAGATGCAGGTGAGATCCCAGGGCTCAAGGAGGAGAGGGATGTGGGGCTGGGACATAGAGGGAAACAACCATAAGAAGACGGGCAGTGACAAGGGGACCTGTGACCCTCAATCACATTATGCCTCCCATCATAACACACCCCAATTCCTGATATTCCCTTTACCCTAGAAGGAGGAAAATAGCCAGAAATGTGGCTGCAACTCTAGCAACACTAGTCAGAATTTGAAATCCATTTTTTTTTTCATTCAACGAATATGTGTTGAGCACCTATATTATGCCGGGTACTATTTTAGATGGACAGAACATGATAGTAAACAAGACAGGCAAAACAAAGCAAAGAAAAAAAGCAAGAAATAAGTAGATGAAATAATTTCAAGTTTTAATAAGTGACATAAAGGAAACAAGCGAGAGCCTGAAATGCCTAGATAAGGTGGTCAAGAAAGGCTTCATTGAAAGGATAGCATTTAAGCAAGAATGAGCTGTAAATATTGTGAAACCCCAGTTACAGTTCTATTTATTCTGTGATGGGTAAATAAAGCACTTTTCCCTTAAGGTGGAAATGATGAAGAAAGACTAATTACTAGCAGTGCCCTCTGGAAGAGAGACACTGCTTCCTGCCCCAATACTGTCAGCCCTTCCCTCCCAGACTTTCGCAAAGCTCTTTGCCAGTGGGGGTGGGGCCAGGGGTGGGACTTGGACATTTGATAACCCATCAAGGGCAAAGCTGAAGAGACTTAGGAATGCGTCAGAAAGGCCCTTGATGGAGCTTGGAAAAGGTCGTTATCTGAGTATTTCTAAGTATGTTTCCATGTGTGTGTGGTTACTAAGTATACATAAGTATCAGTGTCTTTAGCTGTTTTAGCAGGGTTTGTCTCCTAGTACACAAAAGTGTTAGTTTCCTCTTCTTCTCTCCTCCCCTCATTGTAGAGGTAAATCCAATCACAAAAAGGTGATCCTCAATCAATCTGCCCCCTTCCTTGACCTTATGGGCACCCAGACCCATCACCAAGGTGATAAGAGTCACAGCTCGGCATCAATGGCTTGATCTAGTCAGTGCTCCAGGAAAGTCACTGAAGGGGGATGGGACCTCCTCCTGGGAAAAGTTAGTCTTGGACTCAGCTCTCTGTCCAGACCCTGACCTTATTTGCATTGATGTAATCAGCCAATATTGGCGAAGTCCTGAGAGGCAGCTCATTCCCAGTAGGCTTAGAGGTAGAGGGTGGTGCTGCCACCATCTCTATATAGACAGATCAGCCAGGTGCCCAGAGCTGTCCTGTGGCCTCTCCAGCTCAGCATGGCTCCAGTGCTGGGAGGACCAGTTGCGCTGGGGTTGTTGGGCCTGTGCTGGTCTCTGGCCATTGCCAACCCTCTTCCTCCGTGAGTAAAGCTGGAATGGGAGAAGGACTGGGGTCTGGGCTAGGGTGGGATAGGGCCAGATTATAGGTCTGGGGCAAGTGTGGGATCAGCTAAGGGAGAGGGATTCAGCCCAGTGGACCCAGACAGCTGTGTGTCTTCTCTCTAGGGATAGTGCACCTGGGACCGGAGCTGAAGGTGGGAATGGGGTCAAGCAGGACCCAGACGTGATCGGTGAGGGCCTGACTCCCTGAGCCTGTCTATGTGTCTGGCTGTGTCTCTGCATTGTTCTATCTGACTGGTCTTTTATTTGCCATCTCCCCACCTCCACACCAGAACGCTGCTCAGATGGCTGGAGCTCTGATGCTACCACCCTGGATGAACATGGGGCCATGGTGTTTTTCAAAGGTAGGAGGGTCTGGGTTTGGGCACTGGGGACCTCAGACTTGGTCCCCTTCACTGAGGGGGTATCCATCTCTGGGAGATCTTAGGAAGTATCTAAGAGTATCATCCACAACTTCTCTGTAACTGTCTTAGTAGGACAGAGGTTATTCTGGGTCCCTCAGTGGGTGTGTATTTTTCAGGGGAGTTCATGTGGAAGAGTCCCAATTGGACCCGCGAATTAATCTCAGAGAGGTGGAAGAATTTCATTGGCCCTGCGGATGCTGCATTCCGCCGTAGTAATGACAGCGTCTTTCTGATCAAGGTACTGCTGGGCCAAGGTCAGGGCCTGGCCAGGAAGTGCTGGAATCAACACTAGAGACCCTCCCCCAAGTGGCCTTGGCATGGAGCCCTTACCAGTAGGTTCCAGGTTTCCTCCCACTGTGCCCTCCTTTCTGGGAAAAGCTCAGGTTAATGGAATGTGCTTGCATGTGGGCCTGGCAGGCACAGCATTCAGTGGCTATTCTTCGATCCTAATCTTCATCCAGAGCTCTCTGCTACGTCTCATGCTGTTGGCCAACCTTCCCTTCCTGGCAATTTCTTCCCTTACCTTCCATGACCCTGCATCAGGTTCTCTTCACATGGTGGCCAGGTTGTGCACAACACAATGGCACCTGGCCAAGGGGGAGAGTGGAGAATGAAACCCAGCCTATTGTGCTCACTGAGGCCCATTTCCCTGGCTCAGTCTGGGTCTGCTCAGAGGAAGGGGTGCCTTCTAACTTGCACAAAAATGCTGTGTGGTTGGGTGGCCCTCAATGCCAGCCATGTTTTCCCTCCTGCCTCTTTTCCTGCTCTTCTCAGGCTTCTCCTCCTTGGCCAGTCCCTGAATGTTCCTGGGGGATCCATCCCAGCCCTTCTATCACCTCCCCGTGTGATCTCAACCACTGCCATGGCTCTGAGGACTTTATGTTGTGGGCGCCAGATCTGGATCTCTCACAGAGCTCCAGACATCTCTTTCCAATTTTGTAGCAGACATCTCTGACTTAAATGTTCCACAGGGACGTCAAATTCAGCATCCTCCAAACTGAACTTAGTATCTTCCTTACAAATCCACCCCTCCTCATGGGTTCCCTATCTCAGTAAATGGCATCGCCACATGCTGGTTCCTGCAAGCCGGGTTCACATAGGTCTTGAGATCTGGCCTCTGGTTATCTTTTCACCTGCCCTGTGTGCCAGCCACACAAGACTACATATAGTTCTCTGAACACGCTCTGTACATGCTACTCCCTCTGGTAACACCCTGTCCACACTTGTCCACCTAGAAAATTCTGGCTCGGTTTTCAACTCTTGGCCCAAGTGCTTCCTCCTCTGTGAAGGCTTCGAGGGATTCTCTGGTAGACAGGCAGTCTCCCTACATCCCCAATGCACTTCACATGCTTCCACCTTGGTGGTTGCATGGCCAGGACTGTAGGAATCCTTTCTGCTTTTGTACAGTGAACTCCTTGAAGGAGGAGACAGAGTCTTGTCATCCTTTTATCCCCAGTGCCTCTCACAATACCTAGCACATAGCAGTCATTCAGCAACTTTCTTGAATGAATGAATAAATAGATAAATGAACAAATGAATGCATGAATGGATGGATGATTGTAGGATGACTATTTGTGGATGTTTGCCAAGACTGATGGTGTTGCTGATAAGTGTGCTATGGGAGTGTCTGGTTGTACACAGCCAGATGTGTGTGTGTTATAGTAATAGTGATGGGATTTGCACAGTCTAACTGAAGGTATGTATTTGTGCAAGGGGACAGCACATTGTTGTCTACAGATGGATTGAGAGTATATGGGGCTGCAGGAGAATATCATGTAAGTGCAATAGATCAAAGATGTTGTGGGTGAATGCAGAATGGCAGTATGAGAGGGGCAGTGCACAGTTAAAAACAAGGTGCTTTTCTATGCAGGGGGACAAAGTCTGGGTGTACCCTCCTGGGAAGAAGGAGAAAGGATATCCAAAGTTGCTCCAAGAGGAGTTTCCTGGAATCCCATCCCCACTGGATGCAGCTGTGGAATGTCACCGTGGAGAATGCCAAGATGAGGGCATCCTCTTCTTCAAAGGTCGGCCCAGACTGGAGTAATGGTGGGTTGGTGGTGATGGAGGTAGTGGTAGGGATGGTGGTGGTAGTGGAGTCACTCTATGGCTTCCCAAGGAAGGGAAGAAATAGAGAATCCAGTTATGTTCTAGAGGTCAAGTAGGGGAAGGAGAAGAAGTCATCCTGGGAAAGGTAATTGGGTATAATTCTGCTAAAAGTTCATTGTTCCTCATGACCCTTAGGACAAATCTATATTCTTTAGTCTGACATATAAGGTTCTCCATGACCAAGCCCCTATTGGCCCTCCAGTCTCACCTCTCAGCATACCCTTACACTGAATATGAAGCTCCAGAAATTCTGTGCTGTTCGGACACCCAATTTGCTTCATGCTTCAGACTTTCATCTCTCTGGAGTTCTATCTCCCTCTCTAGTCCACCTTATAACTCCTGCTTCAGATTTTAGTTTAAGTATCCTCTTCTCCAGGAACTTTTCCATGACTCTCTCCACTGCCCTTGCTGAGCTGATCATCTGCAATTTGCTGCTGAATTTTATTGTATGATCACTCTCCTCAATTGTTTCCCTGCTGTGCTGTGAGCTCCATGTGGCCAGGACCATATCTGGCCCATCCTGGGGCCCAGTGCAAGCAAAAGGGAGAGTATAGCCTGGCTTCACTAAATGCTCATTGATTGATTGGACAAAGGTAACCGCACCTGGTTCTGGGACTTGGCTACGAGAACCACAAAGGAGCGTTTCTGGCTTGCTGTTCAGAATTGCTCCTCTGCCATGCGATGGCTCAACCGCTACTACTGCTTCTCGGGTAACAAGTTCCTGCGTTTCAACCCCGTCTCAGGAGAGGTACCTCCCAAGTACCCTCTGGATGTCCGAGACTACTTCATGCCCTGCCCTGGCAGAGGTAAGAAAGCTCCAGCCGCTGGGTCCTAGTGGAATTCGCCCACCTTCCCTGAGTTTGCAGACCTCATATGCCACAGCTCCCACCTTAACTGTGTGCTGCAACATCTTAGCCCTTGCCCTAGCCCCACTGCCATTCTGACTCTTCCCAGCTGTCCTCATATGGGGGAAGCCTACACCCCCACTAACCCAGCAGTCTCTTCCACCTCAGACCTCATTCTGACCTCTAGTCTCCTTCTGTGTTCCCCCTTGCCTATTTCTCCCCCCAGGCCACAGAAACAGGACTGGCCACGGGACTGGTACCCACCGTGGCTATGGGGCTTCGCGATGTAGCCCAGATCTAGCCTTGTCTGCATTGGTGTCTGACAACCATGGTGCCACCTACGCCTTCAGTGGTGAGAGATGCTCCCCCCCCCCCGACTTCCCAATTTCTGCCCTCCATACCTCCCATCTCTTTCACATGTGTCTTCCATCTCTGATACATTTCCTCCATTTTCATCACTGCATCCCTTATTTTGTCCCCTCGGTCCCCATCCTTAGCATCATTAGCATGCCATTTTTCATCCCTCATCTCCTCTGATGCACACACTGTTCAACTTTGTCTCCCATTGCCCAGGTCTATAACTTCATCCACCTGTCTGCCTTCTACTACCATCTGCTCCGTGTTCTGTGCCCTCTCTGGACCTCTCTGGGTCTCTATGAGGAGTCATATTCCCTCTGTTCTTGCATGTCTTGCCAGTTCCTCTGGCTCCCCCTGAGCTTATCCTCAGGAGCTCCATGTTTTTCCAGGTGCCTTGTTCCTATATTCAGGTTGTCAGGCACAGCACTACCTGGGGATCAGATGTTCCCATTGCTGAGAGCCATCGAGAAGTGTTGGGTCTCTTAGACCTTTAGGAGACAGCTTCACTAGTTCGAGGAGTTTTCTCCTCTGAGTGACTAGCTTGAGGAGGTTTCTCCTCTCCCCAGACCTGTGGGATTAATTGGTAAAGCCATCTAATGACACCCAGGGATGTTCTGGGGTTAGTCAGGCAGATGGTGATGAGTCTTGATCCACACTTGAGAACAGCTCCAAGAGAAGGATGAACAGCAACATTGTACTCAGCCTAAGATATTTGTATGATCAGATACAAATGTAAAATAGTGGTAAGAACATAGAGTAGTGAAAATTCTTTTTTACTCTTAACTCTTGAACAGATCTGATCGATATGGCTACCAAGATATAATGAAAAATACAGAGTCACAAGGAGAGCATATCCCCACAACAGGAATGCATGCTCTAATGAGAACATACATCCATGAAGAAACACACCTATAGTGAAAATATACATGTATACTGAGAATATATGCCATGGTAAGAACACATAAGTATCAGAAGAACATGCAGCTATGGTGAGAGCATAGGACCATTGGGAGGACACACAGACAAAGTGAGATAGAGATAGAGATAGAGGTTGAGATAGAGATAGAGATAGATGGATGGATAGATAGATAGATAGGTAGATAGATAGATAGATAGATAGATAGATAGATAGATAGATAGATAAAACAGGGCCAGAGCAACCACACAGAAATGTCGAGAGAACACCCAGCCATGGAGAGACCACAGAACTTAAAGGCCATGTGACTATGACTAGAATGCAGCTGAACTCCTAAATTCAAAGCATTAGCTATGTTCCATAGCTGTTAAGAGAGTACCTAGACATAGAGAGAACACCATTACATTAAAAATATCCAGCTGAGGTGAGAACTCACTATCTTGGTGAAAACACCTGTGTGACCCAGCTACTCAGGGCTGGTCCTCCTCCTCTCATGAATTTTTCTCTTCCCTCTACCTCATAGCTTCTTATCCATTCTTTCTGCTTTTTCACAACTTTGATTTCACATGGACCAATGTGTCCTCTCCACCTTCTCTCTATTCATGATCTTTCAACCTCAGGTCCAACTGATAACTGCCTCAGTTGCTCTCTTTTTCCTAGTCGGATTTCCAGAGAGGGAATCTGACTGACTTAGTCCATATTTTTATTCCAGACCACATTAAAGTGCTTTCTGGTCAGCCTATGCATTGGCTGTTGATGAATTGGAGACTCATCACTTATTTCCCCTGCGCAAGGAACAGCATAGCTCTGATCCTCAAAATAGGGGCCATGAGCAGGGCAGTTTCAGCAAGATGGGAAGGTAAATATGCAGTCACCATGACATGCCCAGTAAACAGCTAAAAAGAGAACTTGTGGCTGCAGTGAGAATGCCAGCTACTTATTCAACAAATACTTACTGAGCACCTGATAGGCACTAGGCATTGTTCTAGACACTGGGATTACAGTAGTCAAGATGGCAGACGAGACACCTGCCCTCACAAAGCCTGCTAGGGAGAGAGGACAATAAGAAAGAGAAAAAAAGGAAAGAGAATACTTTCAGGTAGTATTAATAGCTGTGAAGTGTTCCGGGAACATCAGAATGTTTCTTATGCTCAAATACCACTTGGAGCTAGTAGTACAAATGGATTTAAAAGTTGTTGTTTTTAAATACAAAATAAAAAATGTTAACTGTCAAAAAAAAAAAACCTGTGAAGAAACTAAGACAAGATAATTGGATAGAAGTGAGGAGAATGAGGGGCCCTTTCTCTGAAGAGATTATTTTTGAGCTGAGGTTTCAGTGATAAAAAGGAACTAGCCACATAAAACACTGGAGGAAAAGCATTTTAGGGAGGATGGACAGCAAATACTTTGAGGAATCAGGAGAGGAGGCCAGTGTGGCTGAAGAATAGCAAAGGAGCAGGTGAGTGGCTTGAAAAGAGGGAGGCAGGGGCCAGATTGCATAGGCCTGGTATGGATTTTCAACTGTAAACGGAAGCCCAGAAGGGGTCTTGAGTAGGGCTGTGATATGTTCTGACTTATTTTTTTAAAGATCATTCTGGCTTCTGTGGAATGTAAGTCACAGAGATACAACTGTGTCAGCACGATCCAGCTAGTAGTTTGGCAGTTTCTGGATTAGAGGTAGTGACACCTTGGACTAGGATAATAACAGAGGGGTGTTGAGAAGCCCTCATGATATCTTTTGGAGGTCAAGCCAATGGCAATCACCAATGGATTGGATATTGGTCAGAGTGGGTAAAGGAATAGACGGATTTCAAGAATGCCTTAGCTTTTGGGGGCTGAGCACCCAGGTGACTGGTAGTTCTTTTCTCTAAAATTAGAAAAGACTAGGGAAGGAGAAGGGGTGTGTGTGTGTGTGTGTGTGTGTGTGTGTGTGTGTGTGTGTATTTGGTGGTGGCAGAAACCAGTTTGGACATGTTAGGTTTTTGGTGCTGAATGATCCCAACTGGACATGTCAGGTAGGCAGTTGAGTTTGAGCCTGATACTCAGAGGAGAGGAGAGGAGAGGTCCATCAGGGCTGAAGAGAACAGATTGAAAGTCATCAGCATGTATATGGAATTTAAAGCCCTGGACAAGGAGAAATCACCAAGAGAGTGAGTGTAGATAGAGAAGAGGCCCAAACTAGGGGATTCCAATACTAGATATCAGGCTGAAGAGAAGAGTAGACAAAAAGATAAGAAGAATGCTGGAAGAATCTGGTATCATGGGAGGAAAGATCCAAAAAGATATTTAAAGAAGGGAGTCATGAGAAGTCAAACACTGCTGAGAGGTAGACAAAGATGAAGACAGAGAATTGACCATTAGATTTGGCAAGTTGGAGGATACTGGTGACCTTGAAAGGAACACTTTCAATGGAGGAGGGAAACAGAAGCGTAAGTGAAGTAGGTTGAGGAAGAAAAGGTAAATGGGGGCTTAGATAATTCCTTTAATAAGTCGTTATGAAAAGAGAAGAGAATTAAGGGCACTGGTCTGGCTAGCCCTCCCCCCACCACCCCACTCTCCTGCCACCCCAAGGGATTAGCGAGCAGGCAGTGTGAGAACCTCAGTGGGAGCTCACTGGGGTGCTTGCCTTTGAGCTTATAGCCACTATATCTCATTATCTATAGCAACTCTGCACGTGGACATCTGAGACATATAGGGAGCCCCCACCAAACTCCATGACATTGACCTTACCTGGCAACTTGGCCACGGTTCTCCATGCTTTCCCTTCTGTCAGGCTCCTACTGACTCCGGTTCTAATCAGGTCACAATGCCCAACTTTGCCATGTCCTGCTCTACTCCCTCTCACCTGGCCTCTTCCCTCTTGGTCTCTGGTTGCATTCTCTTCCTCTCAGGACTCATCCCTGAACCTGTCACTTGCCTTTTCACTGCCCTGCCTTTTACCACCAGCACTTGAGGTGCCTCTGATACTCCACAGAGTCTCACCACTGGCGCCTGGACACCAGCAAGGATGGGTGGCATAGCTGGCCCATTGACCATCAGTGGCCCAAGGGTCCTTCAACAGTGGATGCTGCCTTTTCCTGGGATGATAAACTCTATCTGATCCAGGTGTGTGTTGGGAGCGAGGCTTGAGATAGAGACTGAGGAGATATCCAACTCTGTGCTGATTCATGTCCTTTGTCCGCCAGGGCACTCAGGTATATATCTTCCTGACGAAGGGAGGCTATACCCTAGTAGATGGTTATCCAAAGCGGCTGGAGAAGGAACTCGGGAGCCCTCATGGGATCAGCCTTGAGACTGTGGACGCAGCCTTTATGTGTCCTGGGTCTTCTCGGCTCCACGTTATGGCAGGTGAGGAGAGTCTGGGTGCTAAGGCTTGTTCTGATACTTCTCCATGGCATAGGTCCCCAAAGGGCATGAGAAGGGCTAGGTCAGGATGCCCATGTTATGTTTGGTGCCTTCCTCCCAGGACGGCGGCTGTGGTGGCTGGACCTGAAGTCAGGAGCTGCAGCCACGTGGACAGAGCTTCCTTGGCCCCATGAGAAGGTTGACGGGGCCCTGTGTGTGGAAAAGTCCCTCGGCCCTCACTCATGTTCTGCCAACGGTCTCGGCTTGTACCTCATCCAAGGCCCCAATTTGTACTGCTACAGTGATGTGGAGAAACTGAATGCAGCCAAAGCCCTTCCCAAGCCCCAGAGAATGAACAGCCTCCTGGGCTGCCATAATTGAGAGGGCCTGGCCCGGCCCTTTCTCCCCATTTTCCTTACAATAAAGCCAGAGTACTTCTTTGCTTGAATCAAGGGGACTGGTTATGGAATAATCTCACTTCTTTCTTTGAATTTAGAAGCTAATAACATCTCTTTTGAGGCTCTCAAGCTCAAATGAGGCTGCAGGAGGCAAGAAAGGGGAAGGCTGAGGGACAAACCTCATTTCTGCACAGATGATTCCAAAATCCAGATCATAAACTGGCTTCTTCTGGACTACGTACACATAAAGGGAAATGGAGGACTGAAGGAAGGGGAAGGAACTGCTGTGTTCACCCAGCAAGTAAGAGGCAGACCCAGCCTGCTAATAACTGACCACAGCTTGGCCCCAAGTCCTCAGGAAAATAGGGCTGGGGACAGCTGTGCGTGAGTAAAGTGGATTAGCTCAGAGTTGCCGTGGAGGGCCATGGGGGCCCTCAAATTGTGGTTCCAGGTGGTTCAGGCAGCACCACACCAGAAGACGAGGCTTCTGTTGCCATGAGTTAGGCATAACAAGTGGAGAGAAGTTGAGTTGGGGAAACGACACCCCTGTGTGCCGGAGGCAAGCTGGGGAAAGGGCAGAAGGAATGATTCAGGGGCCTGGCACCATGAAACACATTTGCAGAACACAGCTCCAGGGGAGTCCTGCTGGCTACCCTTCAGTCCCCTGGGTATCTGCGCCATCTAGACCAGTGAATGTTGTCTTGGTGGTGGTTGCAGCGGTTGGTTCTTTTCTGGTCATAAACTGACCAAATCTTTAGCTCCAAACTTACTGACAATCATTTGACTGGGGAATGGGCCTGGACTAATCTCTATGGGCAGCTGGGTCTCAGGTGAGACCCTTTTCCTCTTCTACCTTTCCAACCTAGCTGAAATTGAAGATTTGTTTGCTTGTTTATTTTAGGCTCAAAAAATAGCCTCAGACTCTAGCAGGGGGCTCTCACTCTGAGCTTCCATATCCTGGCCTCGATGACCTCTTCCATAAAATGGGTATAATACTACCCACTTCCCAATGGCAATGAATATGGACTCAAACCCATCCCTTGGATTCACTCAGGAAGGGGCCCTGGAAGTAGACCCAAACTTTCGCCTGTGGGCTTATCTGGTTTAGGGTCAGCCCCTCCTGACCTGGTGGCCCCTTGCTTTGTGTGGCTTTGGTGGGTAGAATAGTAGACTGACAAGCTCCACCTGCCATACGGGGTGTTGCACTGGGAGGCCAGTCCACAGAATGGCTCCTGAGAGGCACCTGGCCCCTCTGGTTCAGGAGAACTGCCTAAGGTTCCTTCACCAGCCTCAACAGCTAGGAGGGGAGGCAGGGGATGAATCTGGGCCTCTTAGATCAGGATCCACCCAGGACTTGAGGTTGGCTGGGCTAGGAACATAGGTTAGGGGCCAGGCACTATGGCTGTGGTGTCCACTCCTAAGAAGTATCTTGAGCTTTCCCTTTCATCCATGATGGTGTCTGGATGGTTCTTCTCACGGAGTTGGCTGCCCCTCCTTCAGTCTGAGTGGTGAGGACAAGGCCAAAATCTCAAATCCAGACCTTATTTGGTCCATGTACGACATCTGGGGCCATCACTGCATCATGCCAGGGAGACTAGAGATGTCTAAACAGTTATCCAGAAACTCTAGTACTCAAGGTTAACTCCCTCCTCTCTGTTGAAAGAGCAGTACTAACTCTCTGCTTTCTTCTCTTCTCCCATCTGCTCTGTTACAGGGAAGCCTCTAACTTGTCTCCAAGAAACTTCTAGAAAAGGTCCAACTGATGCTTCTTTCATCCTCACTTAGCACCTCCTATGTGCAGGGCAGTGTGTCAGGCAATGGAGTAACAAGATGAATCAGACAGGCCCTGCCCTCAACAATCTGCCACTCTATCACAGTTAGGAGGGGAACACAGACAAGGCATCACATAAATGCAATAAAGTGACATAGACATTAAGATGGAAGACCGTATGTACAAAGGAGAGTGGAGCCAGCAATATCTGGGATGAAGAGGGAGTTAGGAAAGGCTTCATACATGACATAACACTTGAGCTTAATTTTCAAAAGATGAGTGGAATGTATGCAATTCCTTTAGCAAATATATATTCACTGCCTACTATGCACTACCATGCCAGTGAGCAGGACAGGCAGAGGAGGCAACACGAGCAAAGAAAAGCCAGAGGAGAAGAGATAGGCAGGAGTGGGAGCTATAACTCCTCAGCAGGGCTGAGTACAGGGGACGAGTGAGGGGCTGGTGGGATGAGACTAGAGAAGGAGGCAGGGGCTTCTTGGCTCATGGTGGGCTTCCATATCAGGCTAGGAAGCATGGATTTTGTCTATCTTTGGGGGCAATGAAGATCTACTGAGGCATTTTAGACAAGGGAGTGAGGTGATAAGACTTACATTTTAGAAAGATTACTCTGATTGTTGCAGACTGGATACTGGGGGAAAAGAGACCACAGTGGATGTGAGGAGGTTAGTGCTGTGTTCCAGGTGGTAAATCATGGAGGTCTGGACACTAGGTGGCAATGGAGATGAAAAGCAGCAGGCAGATTAAAAAATATTTAGAAGACAGTCTATAGGACTTGCTAATAGATTGGATAGGGAGGGTGAGGGAGAGTGAGGAATCTTACCTCAAAACTGCTCCATGGTTCCTTTTTCCCACTCATCATTGTGCCTCTTCTTCCCAAACTTTCCATGATGCCCTCTTGAATTCACACTCCATGGTTAATAAGCTTCTCTACATTCTTTACACGCTCCATGGTAAATACATATCTCTATCTCTTTACCTCCAGTTTTAATTGAGACCAGCTCTACCCCAGGGCCCCTCTTCCTTTCCCTGTAGCTGTCCAAATGGATGGGAAGCAGTGTATCCATATTGGCATGGCTCTCACACATGTCTGTACCATTTCCCTTCCTCTTTCTATGCAGGTTAAATTCCTCCTCCTTTGGCCTCATGCAAGTGAGCCATACCATTCTTATGGCCATCATCTATCAACCCATGTCCTCTCAGTTGCTGAAATCCCTACTTCAGCTACCCAATTAGTATGGCCAAACTCTGACCCTAGTCATTATTCACAATTGCTCTACCTGTGAAGAAATTCCTCAAATTCCAACATCCCACTTGTGACCACAACCTCTTATCCTGGTCCTTCTGCCTCTCTCACAATTTCTTTCTCGTGCTTCTGCTGTTTTTTATAGAGATGTTTGGTCCCTTTATTATCTCCCAGTCCTCCATTCCCTAAAAGCCAGTCTTTTTCTATCCAAATTGAATATCAATGTTGATCATCTGAACAAAACTTTCTTAAAATTACTTTTATTTCTCTGTCCTCTTTAACTTCTATTTAATCTAGCCATAAAAAAGAAAAGAACAACAAAAAACAACTTTTTAGGTCAGAGAAAGAGTGAGAACTTTGGAGTCAGGCATGTCTGAATTCCAGGCCTAGCTAGGCCACTTAATAAGTCTGTACATTTGAGAAACAGCATCTCTGAGCTTTGTGTGTGGTATTTGTGTGTATATGCATAGGTATATGCAAAAGAGGAATGTGTAACGTATCAATCACTGTTCAATAAGGATACAGAAATCACTCTAGATATTCCACATAGAGAAGGATTTAATGCAAATAATTTGTTACAAAGTGGTGGGAAAGGTCTGGAGAAGCATAAGAGGGAAAGCAGGGTTACCCAGAAATCAGGAAACCACCACTAATCTCCAGCTAGAGGAGCAAAAGGGAGAAAAGGTATTGCCCAAAGATCAGGGAGCTGGAACCTACAAATCTGCACTAGCTGCTGATGCGACTGGAGTTTGTACTGCTGACGCGACTGGAGCCGCCCCCACTTCTGCTAGGCAGGAACCACTGCTGCTGACGTTGCCAGAGGCACTGCCAAAGGCAGAAGGGCTTCTCCCTTCCTCCCACCTTTTCTGCCAGGGTTCCCACTGGCAGAAACTAACTGGAGTGAAGTGACAAAGGAATCTGAGAAACGTGGTTTTCAGCTTTCCATTCCCATTGGTGCAGGGGAGATTCCAGAAGAGTGGATGTGGGGATAAGTACCAACAGGCAACATCTGCCACATGTATTCATCATAACTCGTGGTTGCAAGTGATAAAACCCAACTCAAAGTGGTGTAAGAAGAAAGGGAACTTATTGACTCATGTGACTTCAGGCAGAAGTTAATATAGGTGTTAAATAGATCTTATCAGGCATCTGTCTCTCTCCATCCCTTAGTTCTGCTTTCCTTGACTTGACTTCATTCTCAGGTAGGCTCAACGTTCCTGGTGGCAAGATGTCCACCAGGCTTACATTCTACTAGCACCTCTTGCCCAATAGTTACAGGAAAATTCCTGGATCTGATTTTCACTGGTTCAGATTTAGTCGTGTGCCCATCTCTGAATTGATCACCTTGACCTGATCATGGGTTAGGAGCCCAACACTGAAGTGGGTTGTGGGACTGGAATGATTTGCATCTGAACCACACAGACTTAGAGTGGGGAGAGGATGGGTCTTAAAAGAAAACTGACGTGCTGTTACCAATAAAAGGGGGAATGGATTCTGTGCAGATAACAACAAAGGTAACAACAACATGCCCATGACAGGATAATACTTCTCTTGTAAAGTTTTTCTTGTTCTCCATCCAACCCTCCTCCCCTTCTTCAGCTAAAGACTTTGAAAATATTTATATCACTAGGCACAAAATACCTCAACCTCTTGTCTGCTCCTATCTTATTAATTACCCTACATACACCCTGCAGACTCTAAAATTAAGGCCTCCAATTCTTCCACATGAGCCCTTGATCCCACCTCCTCTCATCACCTCCAGGACCTCGCCACATCTCGCATCTTCCTTTCTCTTTACTTTCAAATTCATCTTCTCTACTGTATCTTTTTGTAGTTTATACTTACGTCCAAGTCTCCATAATCTCAAAAAAAAATTAAAAAAAACCCAGAATCTTTAACTTCATATCACTTTTCAGCTACTGTCCATTCTTTCTTCCAAATTTCCCAAAAGAAGGTTCTGCGCTCACTTATTCTCCTTCCTCATCTTCATTTGCTCAATTCATTGCATTGTGGCTTCTGCCTCCATTTTCTGCTGATATAGATTGTATCCTGGGGATCCATAACCTCCATGTTGCCAAATTCAAAGGATACTTTCTTGCCTTGACCTCATTAGAAATCTTTGCTGCATTTGATGCTGTGGACCGCTTCTTCCTCCTTGAAAGTCTTTCCTCCTTTGGATTTCTTCCATGACATTACTCTCTCCTGATTCTTCTCTTACTCTCTGTTTCTTCTCAGCTCTCTTCTTGACCTTATTCTCCTCTGTGGGCTCCCCAAATGCTGGCGTTCCCAGAGTTCAGTCCTTAGTCCTTTTCTCTTTTCACCCTATAACACTCTTCCTGGGAATGAACTACAATAGTCCTCTTGAAGAAGAGCATTGAGGAAGTCCTTGCCAGGGCTAGCATCTGACTTAATGAATTCCATTCTCTATATTATGTGGGAAGATTTTACTCCTTATAGATTTTCCAAATGATAACAACCACCCAGAAGAAAGAAAGTGTATTAGATCAAGAAAAATTACAATATCAAAGCAATACTTACATGTAGTGGTAGAAAAGGCTGCCTTTGCTCCATTAAGTGTCTTTGTTGCAAATAGAGACGAAAGCTCTATTCTTCTCAAGGCAACTGGGGTACCAACTGCCTGGTTATGCTGATTGGCTGGTCTATTAAACCAAACAGCATAAAGCCAGTACTCTTGGTAAGTGACTCTGGATTGATTTGTTTCTACTTCAAGTTTTTCCTGCTGGGTCCAAGGTAATAATTTTAAAAGTTTGCTGCCTCAGAGGGACCCACGTTGGTCAGAACCACACACAGTCCCTGAGGTGATTCATAGGCTATTGGTTGCTCCTAGACCATGGAGAGCATCAGAAGGGGGAAGAGATATAATAGAGGAAGGATGGATGGAGAGCACAGGTCGACTCCCCATTAATCAGGAGGCTCTGCAGACCTAGGAGGAGATCAGGGATTTGGGAAGACTGTGTATGGGTCAAACTGCACTGTGTGTGAACTGTACATTTTCCTTTTTGCATTCTAGCTAATTAGACTCCTCTCCCCACCCTCATCATCCTATCTGTGTGCCTCTGGTTACCTGAAAATATGTCCCTGGATATTGCAGCCATCTTACTCAATGGGGTTGGGAAGACAAGTATTCTGGGGGCTGTTTGTCAATGGGTGATATTTCTAGATTTTTTCATTTACTTCAGCAGAATACCTGGAAGCCATCCTTTTCTTCATAATTCCACAGCCAATCGATCAATTGACCACTAATTTCTGTGAATTCTAACTCCTGAATATTTACTAAACCGGTGCAATTTTCTCCATCCCTACTCTCACCACTATAGTCATCTCCCACCTAGACTACATCAGTTGCTTCCTAACTGGTCCCCACACTGCCAATTTTCCTCTCCTCCTGTCTATTCTCTACTAAGCAGCCAGAAGTGATTTTCTAAAATGCAAGGGTGAACATGCCATTGCCCTGCCTCAAACCCTTTGATAATTTTCCATTGTCCTTAAAATAAAGTCCAAAACCCTTAGCTTGACATACAAGGTCCTCCTTGATTTGGCACCTATCCACCTTTCCAGCTCTTCTTATGCCATTCTTCTCCATCCACATACCCATACTGGCCTTTTTTTGTGTTTCTCCTTTGACTTGGAATAATTTTTTCTTTTCTTGGCTGACCTCTGTCTCCTTCATCGCTTCCCTTCACGTATGTGCCACTTCCCTATGAAAGCCTTCCCAAACCTTCCCAGGCCAAATTTAGTCCACCCACACAGCACCCTGCACATCTCCTTCAAGATACTCATCACATTTCTAATTATACATTACATGTCTCTTTCCCCTGTTATTCAAGCTTCATGGAGGCAGGGACTGAATCTTGTTTATTTACATATTCCTAGCACCAAGGACAGTGCCTCACACCTAATAATTCTTTATTGAAAGAGAATGAATGAATGAGGACACCTTTCTTCTTCTGGCTAACACTTACTTATCTTTCAAGGACCAAGGTCAGTTGTTATTTCCTCCAGGTTGGGTGACAGTCCAATCTGATACATCTTTGGATCCCTAGAGCTGAGCTTGGGACCTGGTACATGGGTCATGTATCACAGACATTTGTCAAATCAGAATAACCTCTTGGCCAGGAGTTGCTAATTGTTGAAACTGAGTGATGGGTATATGATGGTTCATTATACTGTTCTATCTCCTTTTGTATATATTTGAAATTTTCCATAATAAAAAGTTAAAACATTTATATTCATCTCTAGTTGAGTGAAAGTGTAGTCAAAGATGATCTTGAGGCCTATGGCTTGGGCAAGCCAGTAGATGGTGGTACCAATCACTGGGATGGATGAAGTGGAGCTGCATTCAGTTGTGTGTGTGCCCACACACACGCACATGTGCGAGTGTTAGGGAGGGTTCTTTTTCACCCCAGTGAAACTTCTTAGAAGGTCAATAAAGAGGATGAGATAATTTAAATTTGGACACTTTTAGTTCTAGGCACCTTAGGATATCTCCTGACAGTTGCTCAACAGCTAGCAGGTACGCTAAATTAATTAAAACCTCTGCCTTAGAGGAATGAGCCATGAGAGGGTTTCTGGATGGTAACATTCCCTCTCATCTTCCTTG
The DNA here is from genome assembly GCF_041296235.1 of Equus asinus. Classification (NCBI taxonomy): domain Eukaryota; kingdom Metazoa; phylum Chordata; class Mammalia; order Perissodactyla; family Equidae; genus Equus; species Equus asinus. Next base: position 90,101,359 of record NC_091809.1, on the reverse strand, counting down.
ATGGTCTCTGAGCTCTGATCTGACTGACCACTGGGAACTATCCCACTTTCCAGGGAGTCTGCAGTTAATATTGTGCCCCACCATACCTTCCTTAACACTTTTCATCCACCTTCTCTTCTTCCTTCCCTCTAGTGAATTTCTACTGAGAAGCGATTTATTCTCGACATCTCGGAGGCCTCCGTTTATGTTCAGCAGCAGGCGCTGGGTGTTAGAAAACATCTGGGTTCCAATCTGATTTCACTTACTGTGACCGCAGGCAAATCACTTCACCTCTGAATCTCAGCATCTGCCTCTGAAAAATGAGGATAATAATACGCAGCTTTCCAGGGCTGATATGATATGAGGATGAACGCATGTAAGGGGTTTAACACAGAGCTCGGCACAGTGTAAGCGGTCAATAAATACGAGCTATTATTATCACCAACGCTGTGTCCTCATTGCCTCTCCACCAGGACGTCAGGGAGGGTTGCCGCAAGAGCGGAGCAGACGGCCTCCTCGGAGCCCCTCCCCGCGCGGCCGCGGCCCCGGCACGGCCACCGCCGCTCCCGGTCCAACCTCGTCGGTGCTTCGCCCCTCAGGGGTGCAGGGCCAAGGCCCTGCGGGGCGCGGGGTGAGTCCGTGGCCTAGTGGAGGAGGGCGGTGCCGAGCTGGGCAGGGGTCGCGGAGGCTGGGCAGCGCTCTGAGACTGGGGGAACCGGGCACAGGGATGGCGGCTGGCTGGGGGTGTTGGACCCTGGGGCTCACCGAGGCCGAGGGTCCTCTTGGGTGGGGTCCTCCGGGAAGCTGCGGCAACTGCCGCCCCCGAGGAGCTCCCACTCCGTGCCCGCGCCCGGCCCAAGATGGCGCCCCTCCCCCCGCCCCTCGCGCGCCCCCGCCGCTCCGGGCGCGGCCCCGCGGCCCGCGCGCTCCTGGGCTGGGGATGTTGTGATGGAGAAGCCGCCGCGGAGTCCAAGACCCGCAGCCTGAGCCACCTCCGCCACCTGGGCCTGGGGCCTCCCCGCGCAGGTAGGAGCCGCCGCAGCCTGGATCCAGCCACCGCGGCCAGATCCCGACCCCCAGCGGCCAGCGGACCCTGCAGCCCCTTCCCCGCGGCGGCCCAGGTCCCCCGGGCCAGGCCCGATCCCTGCGGGCGGCCCTCCCACCGCGCGGATTCCGACCGCCCTCCTGTCCCCCAGTGTAGGCTCCACCTCGGTCCTCACACCGCCTTCTCCTCGACCTTTACCTCCTGACCCTCCGGGATGAATAGGGGGAGAGTGTAGGGGACGGGAAGAGAGGGGCAGTGGAGGATGAGGGACGGGGGATGGGGGAGGGGAGGTCAAGGGCTGGCAAGGGGACGGGGCTGGGGGGGAGCAGAGGGTGAGGTAAGCAGAGGCCGCACGGATTCCTGCAGGGTCCCAGGCCTGGGATCTGTCAAGCTGCATTCTGTTGCTCTCAGCGACCGAGGGGTGTGCCCTGGGGCCAGCTATGTCCCCAGCTCAGCCAGGAGGCCTAGAGCTCGCAGGAGACTCTTTAGGAGCAGTTTTCCACCGCCAATTCAGAGGTTGTTCCGAACCTATTTTGAATCTGCCTGTGCATTTCTTGCATTCCCAGCCCCTCCAGCATAGTCCCAGCTCTCTTCACCCTTCAAAGCCAAAACCTTGTCTACGCTTGCTGTCTTCATTTCCTGACTTCCCATTCATTCTTAAAACCACTTCATTCGGTCTTCTGTCCCTGACACCCATGGAAACTGCTCAAGCCAAGGTCACCGGAGACCTCTGTGTGGCCACCTCCAGTGGACACTTTCCTGGTATCGCCTATTACCGTTCTGCAGTATTCAGTGGTGGTGTCAACTCTCCTTGAAGCATTTTCCTGGCTTCTCTCCTATGGCGTTGTCCGCTCCTTCTCAGTCTCATTTGCTCCCTCCTTCCTCTCCCTTTAGATGTTGGTGAGGCTCTTGGTTTTGCCCTGAGCTATTTTCTCTCATTCTGCACTTTCTCCTTGGGTATTTTATTCATTCTCAAGGCTTCTAATTTTTTATATGTATGTGCCGATGAGTTCCATATTTGTATATTTGGTCCAAACCTCTTTCCTGAACTGTAGTCTCCATGTCCAACTGCCCTCATGACATCCCCTTGGAAGTGCGACAGGAATTCCAAACCTACAGATCCCAAGCTGAATTGTCTTCCCTCTGTCCTCTCTCTACCCTTCTTCGAAATCCATTCTTCCCTTAACTGTCATAAATGGCTACTTTCCAATCACTAACCCAAGCTGGAATTCTGGGCAATTTCTGTCCCTCACTCTCTACATCTGATGTCACCAAGTTCGGTCACATCCGCTCCCTGAATAGTTTTCAAATCCATTCATTTCATCCATCCCTACTGCTACCAGACTGAATCTGCCCCACAGCCCTTTTTGCCCTTGACTGCTCTAACAGCGGACCCTCTTGCCTACCTCCCGTTAACTACTCTCAACACAGCGTTATCCTTTAAAAAAATGCATCTATCTGATCATTTATTCATTCAACAAATATGCTCTGAACACCTGATATATACCAGGTACTGTGTTAGGCACTGAAGATATAATCATGAGCAAAATAGACCAGATCCGTGTCCCCAGGGAGCTGACAATCTAAGGAGGAAATCAGATAAGAATAAAATTACAAATGTAATAAATACCATGAAGGAAAGATGGTTGGTGCCTTGAGAACACACAGGAACACAAGGTGAACTAGTCTGGGGGACAAGGAGGGAGGGTCAAGGAAGGCTTCCCTGAGTGCATGACATTTGAACTAAGATGTAAACGATGACTAGGGGGACTAGGGGTCAGTTAGGCTGAAAGGATAGGGGAAGGAAGTTCCAGGCAGAAATCACATGCAAATGCTTTGTGGAAGGAGAGAGCATGATGTCTTCGAGGAATCAAAAGAAGGCCAGTGAGGCTGGAAAGCAGAGGGCCAAGCTGTAAAGGAAGGCAGGGGCCAGACTGAGTAGGACAGTTTTGGCATTGTTATGAATTTTGGTCTTAAGGTCTTTGTTGATGGTAGTGGGTGTGAAGAGTAGATCATGTCCAGAAACTTTTCTTGGAGAGAAAATTGTCAGTACCTGGGGCTGGATTGAATATGGGGAGTGAGAGAGAAGGTAGTGTCAAGGATGGTACCCCTACTTCTGTTTTGCACAATAGGATGGGTGGTCATAACATTCCACGAGCCAGGATCTTCAAAGAGGACCAGTTAGGGTGTGGGAGACAGAAACGTGAGTGGGTGTGTTAGTTTGAGACACCCAAGTGGAGATGTTGAGGAGAAAGTTGAATGTGTATGCCTGGAGCTCAGATGAGGGGTTTGAAATGGAGATGTAAATTTGGAAATCATCAGTGTACAGGTGGTAACTGAAGCTATGGGCACGAATGAATATCTGTGTTGAATGTTGGATGAGAAAGAGAAAGGAACATAAGAACAAGCCATGAGAAGCTCCAGTGTATAGCGGCTGGTAGAGGAAGATGAGCCAGCAAAGGAGTCTAAGAAGCCACCAGACAGTAACTAGAGTGTAGGAAGAAAACCTGGAGATGTAGCATGTGGAAGCCATGATGCAAGTTGGATGAGAGGCCCATGGTGTCAAAAGCTGCTGAGAAGACAACCTAGATGAGGACAGCAGTGTCTGTTGGATTAAATGATATAGGGGCCATGTTGACCTTGTTAGGAGCTGTTACTGAGGCATGTTGGGAGTGGAAGCAGGATCCGAAAGGGTTGAGGAGTGAGTGCGAGGTGAGGAAATGACAACAGTGAGTAGAGATGAGTCTTTCAAGAAGTTTGCCTGTGCAGGGGAGAAAGAGGGCAGCAAGTGGCACTGAAGGAGTGTTGAGTCAAGAAAGATTCTGTGTTTAAGTTGGGAGATAGTGGATCCCACTGAGGAGGATTGATTATATAGAAGAAAAAATGGATAAACAGTGGTACAAAATTTCTGGAAAGGCATGAAAGGAAGGATCCAAATGTTAGGTGAAGCAGTGGGTTTTAGGAAGAAAGAGAGAAAAGGATAGGTGCTGAAGTCAGTAAGTGTTGTGTTTGTTTGAGGACATTCCCCAACTGATGGCTTCCATTTCCTCTATGAATTAGTGGGGGATCATCCTCCGATGAGGGAGAGGTGGTGAAAGGGATGGTCCAAGGAGAGTTACATTCTTGTCTCAGCTTAAAAGTCACTTCCTCAGGCAGGTCATTGCTGATGCCTGGGCTACAGTAAGCCTCAGGTTCCTGTAGTGTCCTTTTCTTCCCCATCCTAACACTCAATCATTTATTCAATGAATAGGGAGTGCTTCTAGGTGCCAGGAACTGTTCTAGATACTGGCATTATACTGCATTGTAACGAGTTGTTCAGTGACTGTTTCCCCACTAGACTGTGAGCTCCATTGAGAGGAACCGTTTCCTTACTATTCGTCACTCTCCCCCTTACCTAGCACAGTGCCTGGAATCTAGTAAGCTGTCAGGTTAGAAGACCCTTGACCTTGAGCAGGACTTACTCCCCACCCGTGTGGTCTGATATCAACTCCAGGCTTAGTGGCCACTCTTTTATTTTCTTCCCTGAGGACCCCATCCAGCTCCCTGCCTTGAGCCAGAATCCATTTGGCTCTTTCTGTCCTTTGAGAGGCTCCTGGTGTGCGTAACCCCAATGAGAGAGGAGAGATTGGGTCGTGCCCCTTTTTGAAGATGTGGAGCAGCTGGTCATCCTTTGACTTCGAAAACTGAGGTGATGGTGACCATATTGCCTTGAGCTAGGTGCTCGGGCTTCAGCAGTCACTCCCAACAGAACTTTCCTCATTCTTCCCCAGCACTTTCTGCCCTGGTGATCAGATGGACAGGGCTGCCCTGAAGTTGACCTGACTCTTTGCTGTCCCAGACTCACTGTGCATGTGCCCTTCCCAGAACACAATTCCAAGTGCTAAGGAGGTTGGTCCCAGCCTGACCTGAGAAACCTGGCTCTCTACACCACTACTTCAGAGAAGAGCTTGTCTGATCCTCTGATCTTGGCAGAGTCACGGGGTCCTTCACCTTTTAAAACTTAAGAGATGCCACTGTTGAACAGCCTTCAACCCAAGATGTTGGTTTAAGCTAACTCCTTCCCTCCATTTTTCCCTAGATCTCAGCCCTCACCTGTCTGAGACCCCTGTCCCATCTTACTTCTTTCTCAGGGAGCCTTCATCATTCTCCAGCACTCTCCCTAATGTTCCCATTGTCCATCCCCAGCCCATGGGGCCACATAATCCTTTCCTAGTGTCTATTCCAAACTAGTTCTGAGTTTCCTGGTTCCTGGTTCCTCTCACCCCTCCGTCCTTCCTTTCCTTCCACACCAAGGGTCCACTCAGTGGCAGATGCACAGCACACTCTCCTTGGTAACAGGAATGTAAGGTTGAATAAGACATGGTCTGAGGTGTTCTGATAGAATGTGGTACTGGGTATCATGAGACATAAAGGAGGGAATGGTCACTTGAGGATAGGGAGAGAGGGCTGAATAGGAAAGACTTACTGTTTAGGAGCTGTGACTGCTGAGCCAAGTTTTGAAACGTGAGCAGAGGTTCTCACAAGAGGAGACAGGATTCCAAGTAGAGGGAGCAGGCAAACAAAGAGCTGGAGCTGTGAGTATGTGACATTTTTTAGACCCACCAAACTGCATGTGGCTAGAGTGTAAGGTATGAAGGAGGCAGGGAGTGGGAGGAGGTCCAGGAGGTCATGGGGATTGGCTCAGGAGGCTCTTGGGTGTTCTGCTAATGAGCTCAGATGTTATCCTAAAGGCAGCAGTGAGCCATGTAATTTTTTGAACTGGGGAGTGACACAATCCGGTTTCCATTTTTGGAAGATTACTGTGGTTCTGGGTAGAGGCAAAGCTGTCTATTTTTTCTCATTTATTCAAGTGACCATGAGTTTTCTCATTGCCCAGTGGAGCCACATCGAGCAGGCCAACAGTTACATGTGAGGCAGACACACAGACGGGAGCCTGTTTTCATTTATTTCATAGATGTATGCATAGCTTTGTGCTAAGGTCTGAGAAGCTAGAAATGACAGAAAGGTGAGCTATGGCTTCTGCCTCAGGACCGTGCACTGCGCCTGAGAGATGGAAACACACCTTGCTCAGCAGCCTAAAACACCTCACTGCACCCTGTGCTTGGTGCTGAGAGCTACACTGAAGCGGCAGAGAGAACTGGGGCGGAGGGCAGGGAGAGAATGAACTTCCTAGTGGGGAACTGGGAGGTAGAGAACTCTCAGATGAGAAGTTGAGTCAGAGAGAAAAGTGTGTGTCGCAGGGGCCAGTCAATGGGGGAGAGTTTTGTGTTGGGGGGGAAGGTCAATAGGAAAAGAGAACTTTGGGAGTGCGTATCAGGGAAGGGGAGAGTACTGTGGGATGGGCTGTCTAAGAGGGTCAGGATGAGAGAGAATAGGGTAGTGGTTGGTTAGGAAGAACGAACTGTGAGATGGGTGGCCAGTGAGGGTCCAGGGAGGGAGTTCTTCATAGTGGGGGTCAGGGAAAGAGAGTAGCCAAGCAGTGGGAGGTCAGGGAGATGGGGAGGATAGAATGGGGCCTTGAGGGTGGGATCACTGGGCTGATGGGACTGGAAAGACAGGTAGATGGAGAAGGTGATCCACAGAGGGCTTGTGTGGAGGAAGGAGGGGGTCTGAGGGAGTGGGGGGGGGGGCCTATCACTGTGGAAAAGGAGGTCCCCTCACCTGAAGGGCAGTTGGAGTTTGGTTGGGGCATCATGAGCGGTGGTTGAGACACAGTAACATGACCGAAGTATGTTTTCTGAAAACAGTAGAGGAGATGCTAAAATGGGGCCTGGAGGAGACGGGAGGGCAGATTTGTATATTAATTCAACAAATATTTATTGAGTTCCTGTTCTGTGCCAGGACTGTGTTAAGCTCTAGGCATTCTGCATTGAAGAAAAGACAAAATCCCCACCACCATGGAACTAAAATGATAGTCATGAGGAGACAATTATTAAACAAAGCAGTAATAGTAATAATAATGATAAATAGCTTGTCAGATGGTGCTGGGTGCTAGCGAAGGTTTGGGGATTGCTGAGAGGAGGCGTGGTAGCCTGCAGTTTTGAAAAGGGTATTCAGGGAAGGCCTCAGTGAGAAGGTGACATTTGGGCAAAGACTTGAAGAGCTGGAGGGTCCAGGTCAGAGGCTCCTGCAGTGACCCAGCTATGGAGCATTATAGGGGCTGGCAGAGGGACTGGTGCCCGAGGTGAGATACTTTATAGAGACAGTCACCAACATGTTTCTTCAACTGGCCAGAGGAGATGTGGATTGGAGCTGAAGGCCCTTCCTTTGTGACCTGCCTTTCTAGGGCCATGCCCTTGAGGCCTGAGTCTGCAGCTCATTCTTTCCTGTCCTACTCTCTAGTCGGGGGTGGGCTTGGGGTCTGGTTGGACCCAGTGATTTATGAAGAGAGAAACACAACCTGGGGAGCTCATAGTGGTGGGGCTATGGCTAGCACTGTGGCAGGAGGAAGGGGGCAGTCAGTGTCCAGCATTCAGAACACATGAGCTAGTCCCACACCAGCTGTGTCCCTGGCACAGTAAGCCCCAGTCGGATGCGCTGGGGGTGGGGATGCACAGAGAGCCATTGTGTGGAGGCTCTGCTGTTGGGAGTGAGGGCAAAGCAGGGGCCAGCTGTGCTATCCCAGGAAGCTCAGGGCTGGGCATTTGGGGATGGGGTAGACTGTCGGCCTGGGCCTGGCCTGGGATGGGCATGGTGGTTGAGGGGATGGTGGTGATGGAGGACAGAAATTGAGCCCAGTTATTCTCATGGGAAAATAACTCATAGGACATGGAGCAGTGTGTGCTAGCCTGCTGAGTGTAGAGAGATGAGGAGGTATAGGGCACAGCCCTAGGGCAGAAGCAGGCTTGCTGTTATCCTGACCTGGAGGCTCAACATGGTCTCTTCTCCCCACCTGCAGGATCTGCCAAGGCCATGTCTGTTCCATCATCACTGAGCCAGTCGGCCATTAATGCCAACAGCCACGGAGGCCCTGCGCTGAGCCTACCCCTGCCCCTGCACGCTGCCCACAACCAGCTGCTCAACGCCAAGCTGCAGGCCACGGCTGTGGGACCCAAGGACCTGCGCAGTGCCATGGGGGAGGGTGGTGGGCCTGAGCCAGGCCCTGCCAATGCCAAGTGGCTAAAAGAGGGCCAGAACCAGCTCCGGCGGGCTGCCACGGCCCATCGTGATCAGAATCGCAATGTGACCTTGACCCTGGCGGAGGAGGCCAGCCAGGAGCCTGAGATGGCACCCTTGGGCCCCAAAGGCCTGATGCACCTATACTCTGAGCTGGAGCTCTCCACCCACAATGCGGCTAACCGAGGGCTCCGAGGACCCGGCTTGATCATCAGCACCCAAGAACAGGGGCCAGATGAGGGAGAGGAGAAGGCAGCAGGGGAGGCCGAGGAGGATGATGAGGAAGAGGATGAGGAGGAGGAAGAGGAGGACTTGTCTTCTCCTCCAGGGCTGCCCGAGCCCCTGGAGAGTGCAGAAGTCCCTCCTGGGCCCCAGGCCCTCACGGATGGCCCCCGAGAGCACAGCAAGAGTGCCAGCCTCCTGTTTGGCATGCGGAACAGTGCAGCCAGTGATGAGGACTCAAGCTGGGCTACCTTATCCCAGGGCAGCCCCTCCTATGGCTCCCCGGAGGACGCAGGTACCTTACGGAGCTTGACATGGGGCATGAGGGAGGGCAGGTGGGCAGAGGGCAGACCCCTCCGTATAGAGGCCAGGGCCAGCCTGAGCATGAGTCACAGCACCACAGGACTGAGGACTGACTGTCCTCAGTCCTCAGGAGACCATGCCCAGGTCTTCCTGAAGGAAACCATTCCTGCATTCAGAGAGTGCTTGAACAAGTTGATAGACCCATCCGTCATGTACACCCTGATGTGTGTGCGGACTAGAATCTGCTTATGGGGGACTTACCAGGTACTGGCCCTGTGCTCAGCATTATGGTATTTAATCCTCACAAAAATGTTGTGAGGTAGATACCATTATTATGCCCATGTTACAGATGACAAAAAGGAGTCCTGGAGAGGTTTAGTACTTTCCAAGGTCACAGACAGTGTGAGCTCACATTACAACTGAGATCTATACCAGGTCTGAGTCCAGACCCAAGATCTTGGCCCCGTGTAACCCTGCTACCGATGGGCACAGCGTGAGGAACCGAGGTGTACTTGGGCCAGGTTTTAACAGGCCAGGCATGGAGTGGGCAGCAGCACCTCCCCACAGAGGTCCATGTGGAAAGACTGGGGGATGTCATGTGCAGAGCACCATGCTGGGCATTGCAAGGATACTGTTTTGTATCCTTTGTATCAGGAATAGAATATTGACTAAAAGTTGGGAAACAAAGGAAGAATAAACACGTACTTCTTTGTGGGGAGAAGAATAGGTATTAGGATTCCAAGGATTGATCATTAAATGTGTCCCATTTAAATAAGTTGAGTCTCTACATTTGCTCATGTCACATAGAGATGCAGACAGAGCTGAGGATCAAAGAGCAGAGATAATGGGCTGTAGCCGCAAGCTGGGGAGTTCTGTGGATGAGAGTGTAAATAGAGATTAGGAAAGATTCCTCCCTCACCAGGCAGCAGGCACCGTACCCAGACCCCAAGCTGTGAAGCCTTTGCAAGGAGCAGGCAGTTCAGATGAGCCAAGGCCATCTCTCTACCCTCTCTCAAAAAATTTATGATGGACGTTTTCAAACATACACAAAAGTAGCAAGAATGGAATACAGGTATTTACCAACTACCCAGTATTAACAATTAGCAACCCATGGCTAATCTTGCTGCATCTGTTCCCCCACCTACTCCTGGGCCCCAGCCTAGGTTATTTTGAAGCAAATACTTTCATCCGTAAATGTCTACCCATTCATTTCTAAAAGATAAAATTATTTTAAAAAATTCACAATACCATTATCATGCTTACAGAAATTCAAGAATAATTCCTTAATATCATGAAATATCCAGCCAATGTTTACATGTCCCCAATTGTCTAATGAATGTCCTCTCCCCCTTTTAAAAAGTTTTGATTATTTAAATCAGTATCCAAATGGGTCCAGACCTTTTGATGGTTGATGTCTCTTAAAGTTTCTTTTAATCTCCACATTATCCTTCCATCTCTCTTTATTTTTGCTTGTAGTTTTTTTTTGTTTTGTTTTTTAAGTGAAGACACTGTATTGTTTGTCCTGGGTTTTCCATGGTCTGGATTTTCAGACTCTCTTCTTGTGTGCGTGTTGAACTTAGTCCTCTTCCCCTGGATTTCCCGTAAATTAGTAGTGAGTTCCAGAGTCTGATCAGATTCAGACTTGAGAGTTTTCTGTATTTGTTTTCACAAGAACACTTCTGACGTGGTGTTGAGTACTAGCAAAGGCAGTGTCTGATTGTCTCTCTTTTTTGTGATGTTAGTGGCCGTCGATGGTCATTGCCTGGACCCCCTTTAGAGGGAACAGCTGCTACTCCACTCCAGCTGGTTATTTATAGGATTGGGTGGGGGAAAATGTAGTTTCAGTGGAGCCAGTTCATGTAACTTTTTAAGAGAAACTGAAAACTAGATATTGATGTGAAATATCGCAATTTCTTAATGTTAGCAACCAATTCTATTTTTTAAAAAGCACTGTGCAGGCCACACAAAATCTATCTGAGGCTTGCACCAGTTTGCAGATTGCTAGTTTGCAATCTCTGCCTTAGGGAGTGTGAGTCAGAAGCCCAGTAAATGGAGGGCCTGGTTGCTCAGAGGCTCCTGGGGTGGTGTGGTGGCCGCACCTCTGAACCTTCTGGGAGTAGGAGGGTAGAACTGCTGGAGAACTGGGAAGGGTATGCTGGGCATGGGCAGTGACCTCAGCAAGGGCATTGGCATGGCAAGAGGATGGTCAAGGATCACTCTCTGCTGGAGGCTATGGAAAGTGAGGCTACCCCAGGGAAGGGCTGAGTCACTGCTTACTCTTTTGTGATTGTGTTGTTATGACCATGAAGGCCACAGAGGAGATCTGGGCTCCTGAAGGAATGGGGTCGAATTGGGCACAAATTATTTTCTCCTCCCCACCCCGGGGTCTCCACAAAGTTGTTGGTTGAATGAATAAAAGTGCGTGAATGAATGAATGAACAGATGAGTGAGTGAGTGATGAATGAATGAATTTTACTACTTGTGTTGGGTTCATACTCAGTGCCAGGCCTTGTCCTAAATGCTGGGAGTGCACACTACAGGGGACAGATGTTCCTGCCCTCATGGCACTCACAGTCTAGTGGGGAGACAGAGAAATAGGCAGTTATAATCAGCATGGTGAGCACTGGGATGGCACCAAACCCTACCTGTGTGCTTGCTAAGGGACAGGGAGTGGGTCAGTTTGGAGAAGTGACCTTTACGCTGATGCCTGAAGGAGGAATGGGTGACAGTGAGGTGACAATCAAGGGGAGGAAGGCTGGGCTCAGAGAGGAGGAGGGGCAAGTCGCAGGCAGAGAGAGAGAGAAGGGGGTGAGGGTCGTCAGAGACAAGGCTGACAGGCTGAGGGTTAGGGGCTCCAAACAGCACTCAAACCTTGTGGGGGAATTGGGATTCTATCCTGAAGGCAAGGAGAAAACAATTAGGAGTATTAAACTGGAGAGTAACTTCTTTAGTTTAGCATTTCAGAACAATTGTCTGGGCTGTAGTGTGCAGCCCAGATTGGAGGAGATTAGACTGGAACAGGGAGACCATTTGTGAGGCTGTTGCAAAGATCCAGGTAAAAAATACCAGTAGTCTAGACTGCAGTAGTGATGTGGGGGTGTAAAAGAGGGGAGAGCGTTATGTGATTCACTGATTCCTGAGCAAATCACTGTATCTGGCTCAGCCACAAAGGCATGCATGGACGAATCAATGAATGAATGATACCTGAACCTTTGAATTCATGTGTGAGTGCCTGCATGAATCGATGCAAGAGGGAAGGTGTACATTCCTGAATAAGTGCATGCGTGTAGAAGCCAAGGCCCAGGTAGGATTGTGCTTGGAGGAGATGTGCCAAGCTCCAGAAGGGCCTCCCAGATGGTCACGGGAGGAGAGCGGTCCCTCCAGGACAGATCAGAAGGACGAAACTCTTTGAGGCAGGAAGGTACAGGCTGACAGGGAAGGCAGATGGATTAATGTGTGTGACTCAGTCAGAAGATGGTAAATTGGTCCCCAGATTCAAAAGGTGTATGACTTTCATGGAGAAAGGTGTGGCTGTGGAGGGCATGGCTGCCCTGGGCACTGATGTTCCTGGAAGGTTTGGTGGGGGAGCCCTGAAGGCGATGGAGAGTCTCTGGGGAAGAGCAGGCATTCACATTCCCTAGGGCCTGAGGTGAGGGAAGGATGGAGGGAGAAGAGGTGGTATTGGCTATCTCGAAGACTGGATCAGCAAGAAGACCCCCCTCTGTGGGCCCGCCTCATTTGAAAGCTGAGGGTGCTGGGGCACCTTGTACAGATAACTCTCACATCAGGTGTGCAGCCACCTTTGTGTAACCACGCCCACTCCCAGCCCTTGTGTGTTTGGTTGCCCAGCAGCCTGGGTCTGGGGACTGCCTGTCCCTCTGCTGCCTCTTGGACCAGTCAGGATTCCTGGTTTCCTTGGTAACGGGAAGCACGTCAGCAGTCTGGGCGCTCCCAGCCGGTCCTGGTGCTGCGGTTGCCGAGGAGACGCTGCAGCCTAGCTGGGCCCTGGCAGGTGAGGGGGGTTGGTGCTGGGAAGCCCCAAGCCCAGCCTCAAGCTTGCTGGGGCCCATGCCCTCAAGGCCCACTTTCAAGCTCAAACTGTTGGGCAGGTTCTGGGCAGGAGAGGGATCCCTGGGAGCCTTGAAGCCACACCCTGTTTGTACTGAGAGCTCTAGGCTTTGCAGGGCCCCAGGTGGCTAGAGTATTCCCAAGGGGCTGAGCCTTCTGGTGTCCCCAAGACCGGGCTTCACTGTGGTGGTGAGGTGACCGCTTCGGGGTGGAATGGAAATTCAGGATTGGGGGAGGGGAGTCAGGATTAGAAAGAAGAGATGTGAGCAAGAAGGGCTGGGGTCTCATGAACCCCTACCGGTTCCCCACCCCAAGGAGGTGCCCACCTGTGGTGGTCCTGGCCCCTCCCTAGTGAGCTCCAGGCGGAGGAGGATCTTGCCTGGCAGACGCTCTGCCCTGGTGAGAAGGGGGCGGGATGAGCTTTTCTCTGCAGCCCAGCACCAGGCTGTGAGCCCAGCTGGCTGGGCTGGAGGGGCTGTGAGGAGGGAGGGCGGAGGCAGGAGGGGCTAGGAACGAGCGCCATGTTCTCCCAGGACTTTTTCCTGGCCATCATCCTGCAGGACAGCAGTCCAGGTGAGGGGCAGCACAGGGCTGGGCATGATGTGGGGCGGGGCTGGCAGGGTGTGCAGAGGCAGGGAAGGCGTGAGCTGAGCTACAGGGCTGGAGTGGTGTGGCTCTGTCGGAGGGAGGAGGGATGTCTGTCACAGGAACACCACACGTATGCATGTGCATGAAATGTTTGCCTGCATCTGTATGCACCTGTCGGGGTGTGAGTGTCTGGTGCCTGCACACATGTGGCAGAGGCTGATGTATGTTGTGTGTCTGAGTGTGCATTCACTATATGTGGTACCCACACATGTGTTGGGGGTCATTGTGGCTGTGGTCTCTGCACACATGTGTGGTGGGGGCTGGTCTATATAGTGGTGTGTGTACACTTCTATGTATGGTGTCTGCATTAGTGTATGGCTGGGGTTGGTGTATGGGTCTTTGCCCCTGCACATGTGTGTGCACCTGTATGTGACACCTGCCGTCTGTGCTGGTATTTTCTGTGTGTGCACACCCTTGTGTTTGTGGTGTCTGCACAGGTGTGTAGTAGGGCTTGTATATGTTGTGTGGGTTGTGTGCACATGTGTGTGTACAGGAGCTGGTAAGTGTGTGCACCTGAGATATGGATATGTATGACAGGAGGTCAACTGGGGTCACCCAACCTCCCTCCCTTCTTTCCTTCCTCTCTGCCTTCCTCCTTTGCTCTGTGTAACCACATTAGCCAGGAGCAGGGCCCAGGAGGAGACCTGAGCCATGTTCCCTGCTGATGGGCCCCATGTTGTGACTCCAGACTGCAGGCTCTGGGAGGAAGCAGGAGCTTTGTTGTGCTGGGGCCCTTCCCCCACTCCTTCCTCTCCACCATGGGGTCTTGGGAGAGGGCTAGGCGTAAGTACCCGCTGTCTGCTTGTTGAGTGGGCAGACCCTCACCAAGCCCCCAACCTGGCAGATTCCTTCTGGAACCCCAACGCCTTCGAGACGGATTCCGACCTGCCGGCTGGATGGATGAGGGTCCAGGACACCTCAGGGACCTACTACTGGCATATCCCAACGGGGACCACCCAGTGGGAGCCCCCGGGCCGGGCGTCCCCCTCACAGGAGAGCAGCCCCCGAGAGGAGTCCCAGGTGAGGCTCACGGGCCTGTTGTTTTTTGGCTGGGGGCGGAGGGGTATTTGCTGCTGGAGCAAGATGAGCCCCCACTCCTTATTCAATCCCTCCTCCTAGATAACCTGGACAGGCTTTGCTCACAGAGAAGGCTTTGAGGATGGAGAATTTTGGAAGGTGAGTGAGGGGACCTGCTTCACAATGGGGACGCTGGGGAAGGGACCTCATATTGATCCTGATTCCTCTCTCCCCTTCTCAAGGATGAACCCAGTGAAGAGGCCCCAATGGATTTGGGACTGAAAGACCCTGAGGAGGGACCCTTACCTTTCCCGGCTCAGAGCCTCAGGTAAGTGGGAAGGCACAACACAGTGGGTTGGCAGTGGGGTGGATCTATCCGGAAGGGGCCCTGTTCCAAGTGTTATCATCTGTCTCCAGCCCAGAGCCATTGCCCCAAGAGGAGGAGAAGTTGCCTCTGAGGAATACCAACCCAGGGACCAAGGTTTGTTCAAGAGCAACACCCAGTACCCAGACTAGGGCCCCTCTGTGTGCAGGAGAGCCCCTTATGTTATGTTCTGGGAGGCACCTCTGGTCTCAGTACAGCTCCCTGGGTCCTGATTTGGGAGTTCTTTCTGTCTCAGCAAATCCCCTGTGTCCTGTGCTGGAGGCTCCTCCAGTTTTAGCTCAGACCCTCTACCTCCCACCCCTCTTCTGTGTCTGGCAGTGTTTCGCCGTGCGCTCTTTAGGCTGGGTGGAGATGACCGAGGAGGAGCTGGCCCCTGGACGCAGCAGCGTGGCAGTCAACAATTGCATCCGTCAGCTCTCCTACCACAAAAACAATCTGCACGACCCCATGTCTGGGGGTTGGGGGGAGGTGAGGGCCCAAGCCAGCAGGGTGGGCAGGGTGGTGCACTGGAAAAGGGAACTGTGACAGATGGGAGAACTGAGCTGCCCAAGCGAGAGCTGGTGAAGGAGGGTGTAGACTCATCCCAAGTGACAGGCCTATTGAGATGGATGTATGACCCCAGGTTGGACCCTTGGGAGAGCTTACCTCTGCTGAGCTGGAGGTGGTGGAGATCAGCCACCTTCCCTGCTGGGGCCCCACTGAGTGCCTGCTTCCTGGGCCTGCAGGGAAAAGATCTGCTGCTACAGCTCGAGGACGAGACACTAAAGCTGGTGGAACCGCAGAGTCAGGCCCTGCTGCACGCCCAGCCCATCGTCAGCATTCGTGTGTGGGGCGTCGGGCGGGACAGTGGAAGGTGGGAGCAGGGCCTGGGATCCCAGGGTGGGGGCTCATCCAGCAGTCAGAGTGGGCCCTCCTCCCTAACTCTGTTCTTTGCCTCTCTTGTGCTGCCGGACCCAGAGAGAGGTACTTTGCCTATTTACCTTGACTGTTCCTCCTCCCACTCCTGGACCGGATGCCTTGAAGCCCCCAAGTTGCCCTATTCTGCCCTGCCCCTTCCTGCCCGCTCTGCTCATCCACTCTCCCCAACCTCGGCACGCTTGCCTGCCTACCCTCCAGCCAGAAGGCAGTCCCCACAGGACACCATCCTGAGGACAGAAACCCTGGAGGAGCTGTGATGGACAGGGAGGGCATGGGTGGGGTGGGGATGAGGCTCAGCACTGGATGGCACTGAGAGACACTGAGGTGCCCCTCCCCCAACAGGGACTTTGCCTACGTAGCTCGCGATAAGCTGACCCAGATGCTCAAGTGCCACGTGTTTCGCTGTGAGGCACCCGCCAAGAACATCGCCACCAGCCTGCATGAGATCTGCTCTAAGGCACGGCCCCCTCCACTCCTTGGACTAGCTGCCACCTTTGCTCTACAAGGATGTGGGTGGGGTCACTGAGTGGGAGTAGGGGGCCCCAGGGCAAGGAAGCCCCTAACAGACTCTCCCTCGCTCCTTTCCTCTGCTCTTTCCTTCCTCAGATCATGGCTGAACGGCGCAGTGCCCGCTGCTTGGTAAATGGACTCTCCCTGGACCACTCTAAACTTGTGGATGTCCCTTTCCAAGGTCAGTGTCATACCCCGCCAGGTCCAGCTCAGCTTTGTTGGCAAAGGCGGGGTGACCCAAGAAGAGATGTGAGCCACTGGACAGACATGATAGAAAAATGGACACATGGAGACTAAATTCTTTGGATCAAATAAGTGGATGGACTTCGGTTAAAGGGAGGCAGGGGGAGGGGTGGAAGTAGGGCTTAGCTGGGTGTATGTCCAGCTTATGTCCTGGTGGTGGGGACCGGGAGTAAGCAAGATCTGCCACCACGATTGATCCTCCTCTTCTTTCCTACAGTTGAATTCCCAGCGCCTAAGAATGAGTTGGCACAAAAGTTCCAAGTCTATTACCTGGGGAATGTGCCTGTTGCTAAACCTGTTGGTATGTGTGTCCTTCTTCACCCAGGGACCACCACCTTGATCCCAAAGCTCTGCCCGCACCCTCTGTTTCCCACTGCCTCTTCTACCAGACCTTCCTCATGCTTGGTGTCACCTGCCTTCAAAATGCATCCCACCCCCTGTACCTCTGTCCCAGCTGCACTCCGTGTTCCGCCTGTAGCAGCAGTCGGCATGCCTTCACTGAGCATCAGCCACATGACTGGTGCTGAACCAGGCACAGAGAGAGACCCCACTCTTGCATCTCACGGAAGAGCTTTAGTTGGGTTAGGAGGCAGGTCTTAGATGACTGGAGACACCAGGCAGCAGCCTAGAGCTGGGTTTGGCATTACAGCACCAGCTATGGGCTGTGAGTGTCTAAAGAGGAAGTGATAAGCATTATCGTCACATACTTTAGTGTCTGTAAAGTACTTGCTTATGTATTATGTCATTTAATCTTTGATGATCCTCTGAGGTTGGGATTATGATAATACGCATTTTATAGATAAGGAAGCTGAGGTTAGAGACTATCTGGTTCACTCATATTTTCAATGCTTTCACAGCGCCTGTTATTTATTTGTTCATTCACTTAACAAATACCTTTGAAGCCTACCATGTGTCAGGTCCTGTGAGAATAATGACCATAGTCATGCTTTCATGGAGGTTATAGTAGAAAAAATAGGAATTAATCAAATAATCGCACAAGTAAATGTGTAATTACAAATTGAGTCATTCATTGACAGAAAGTAGCAAGGTGCTATGAAACTACATAACAGAGGAATTTCTTTTAGTCTAGGGAGTCAGAAAAGGCTTCCTTGAGAAAGTGACATTTGAATTGAGATCAAAAAACAAATAGGAGCTAATATGGTAAAGTGGGATGAAGATAGGAGTAAGGCAGAGAAAGATCATTCCAGGCAGAGTGAACAGTGTGTGCGAGGACCCGTAGTGGAAGGCACTTTGATACTTCAAAGGCATTGAGAGAAGGCCAGTGGTGCCAGATGAGGCTGGGAGCTGGGCAGTGGTCAGACCCTGTGGGACCTCGCAGGCCACATTAACGATTTGGTCTTCATCCTAGAAGCAGCAAGGAACTATTGAGGAGTTTTTGGGAGAGCACTTGGCCTAATCAGATTTGAGTTTTGAAAAGCTCCCTTTGGTGATACCATGGAGAACGATGTTCAGTGGGTGGAGGTGGGCATAAGGAACTCAACTAGGAGAATCTTGCAGTAGTTGTGGCCAGTAATGAGAGTATCTTGGACTATGGTAGAGCTGAAGAGGAGTCTGTAGATTCAAGACATTTAGACAATTAGAATCAACAAGGCTTGGTGGACTGAGTGAATGTGAGGGGCAGAGGCATTAAGGCTGACTCCTGGCCCCTGGCTTTTGGAACTAACAGGATAGTGGTGCTGTTCTCTGAAGGTAGCACTGGAAGAAGCCAGTTTTGGTGTGGAAATTTGAGGTCAGTTTCAGACATGCTGAGTTTGATGTGCCTTGGGGAAGCAGAATAGCAAACAGGTTGGCAGCTGAATTCACAGAGGAAAGGTCTGGGCTGGAGATACAGGTGTGGGCATCACCGGATTACAGAGGTAATCAAAGCCATGAGTGTGGAGAAGTGGGCAGCCTGCAGTGAGAAGGGAAATGAGGCTAGGCCTGCCTTGAGGTCCTCTAACATTTAATGGACAGTGGAGGAGGATGAAACTGCCAAGGATAGTGACAGCAGGAGAGAGGTCGGAGGAAAAAAGACTGCTTCAAGAAGTGGTTGGGTGCCATGTCAAAGGATGCTTAGGAAGAACTAACAATATTTGGTGAATGGATAAACAAACAAATGAAAGAATGAATGAGAACCCTCATGTGACATAGCCGGGAGTTGTAGACCTAGGACTCAGACCCTGGTCATCTTCAATGCTCTGCTTTTCCCCTCAAACCATGCTGACTCTAATGACATTCAATGAGGGAACCCTTCTTATAAAGGCTGGGGATTGAGCTGGGGTTTGAAGAAAGGCTGGGGTTTGCAGAGAGAAGAGTGGGTATTCCAGTTGGATTCAGTGGCACTGCCACAGATGTGGAGCCAGAGGTGGGAAAATCATGTTCAGGGAGCAGGGAGGCGGCTTGGCTCACCCCTTTACCTTTGCTCTCATTTCCTCCTCCCTCTCAGCTTCTAAACCCTTGTTTCTCTTCCAGTTCCCTCCTCCTCTACTCCCACATCTGCTCCTCTCCATCTGCTACCCTACACAGGTTCTCACAATGCTTAAGCAACTGTCTGCCACCCTTGACTGCCCCTCCGCTGCCCCTCAGCTTGATGGGTCTGCTCTGTTGAAGCCGGGGCTATCACACCAGGAGTCTCTAAGCTCACAGCCTGCTTTATCCTATGTTCCCTTTTTAACCCCCAGGAGTTCAGCATTGGCCCCTACTGAAACTGCAGTATTCATTCATTAATCATTCATTCATTCAACAAATGACTAGTGACTGCCTGGTTCATGTCAGGCACTGTCCTAGGTTCTTGGAATACATTGATGAACAAAACTGACAAAGACTCCTGCCCTCAAGTAGCTAACATTCTAGCCAGGAGAGACAGACAATAAAATAAATAAATTATATAGTATGTTGGAAGCCAACAACTGATATGGAAAAAAAATCACAGCAGGATAAGGGGATTTGGAAGTGTGGGGCTGGGAGTCAGGTATGGGTTTCAGTCCTAAATTGTTACCAAACATGGCTGACTTTTTCCAGGCTGAGTTGTTCCACTGCTTTCTCCACCTCCCTGCTGATCCTCCCCACACTCTGAGGTAGGCTTCACCCTGACAGCCCCACCTGCATCTTGAGCACTTTGACTTTGATGTCTCATCCACGCTCATGATCTTTGAGATTTTCATTGCACTAGCCTAAATGTCATAAATATCACAGCCCTCTGCAATCTGACTTGACCTGCCCACTCCTGCTGGCACTGTCACCTTCTGGGGACTCCTGGGTGACTTGGTTATACCAGTTCAGGTGTGTCAGCCCATGCTGCCTTGAGGGTGACTTGCTCAAGCTTCTGTAATTCCTTGAGTAGATAAGCCCTGTGATAGGACTGGGGACACAGATGTGAATTAAACTTGGTTTCTGTCCTTGAGATAGCTACAGCATAGTGTGGAGAAAAGTTTTCCAGCAGTTACTAGATGTTGTGTTAAGAGTTGTCCCAGAAACATCCTCTCTCTGCTCCACAGCAGAGAAGGCCTCCCAGGTGGGGCCTGGGTGAACCCCAAAAGATGAGAATTGGGAGTTTCTTAGACAGTGAAGGGGCCAGAGCACTCCAGACAGAGGCTATTCCCTCAGTTACAGTCTGTGTCCCTCGAGTGCATCTTCATCTCTTACTTTGTATTCCCCATCTGCCTAGCAGGTCATTTGCCAAGATTAGATGTTAATAAATGCTATATAAATCATTTGAAGCTCAGGGAGCAGTAAAATACGAGGCTTGACAGCTCTGATGAGGCCAGTTTTTGGAGGACTTGCATGCTTGGAGAGGAGCTTGGCCTTGATCCAGCCAGAGGTAAGATGAGCAAGGCCAAGATGAGGGAGCACTTTCGAAGAAGGCATTTGTCCTCTGCCCACAAAGGGTCCACGTAGTCTACTCCTAGGGGGAACCCAGAGGCACTGGAAGGGGCAAGGGGCAAGGGGGCCCAGGAGCGGACCACAGAGGCATGCACCTTTTGTGTTGGCGTTGTTCGTTCTAACCTCTAACTCTTCACTGGGAAGGTGAGGACGCCTACCTCACACAGCCAGCTCATGAGTAGTGCGGGGACTGGAACCCAGGCCTCCATCATGCCATGTGCTCCTGCCTTGGCTCTCTGCTGAGTGCAAGCAAAAGTGGGATGCAGGAGTGGAAATCGTTCACAGCAGTTTGAGGTGGAGGAAACCATTGTGTTACAAGGGAAAGTTGATTGATCTAAAAGCCAGGAGCCTTGGGTTCCTTGGCCTTCGAGCACACTGTAGAAATTATTGAGTGCAGCCAAGATTTACACAGCCCTTCTTATTCTGAAAACTTGGAATGTAGACAAGGGGCAGGACAAAGGCCTGGCTAAGAACCCAGGCTCTAGAATCAGATTACCTGTTTTCAGATCCCTATTCCTGGGATGACCTAAGGATTATTACCTGATTTCTATAAACTTCAGTTTCCTTATTTGTAAAATGGTGATAAAAGGATCTATTGTGAAATTGTTGTAAAGCACTGTAATGAGTTAGCACAGTGTGATACAAGAGTGAACATTCCTCAAATGGATATCTTAAATAAAACAAATGTTGGGTCTTGGGAGAGGATGGGCCTGTGGGTTCTGATCTGGGTCATTGTTGTGGTGTGAAGCAGTGGGCTGTTTGAATGTGGATAACCACCGAGAGAGCAAGATATGGGGAGGTCAGAGCTTTGGGAGGGTCAGTCAGTTTAGGAGGCTGAAGAAGAGGCAGAGTCAGTGAAGAAAACCAAGCCTAGGATTCAAGATGGAAGAAACCAGAAAAGTGCCAAGTCACTGAAGCCAAGGATGAGAGCACCAGGGAAGGGACACCTGTGCAGCATCCCCCAGGGCTGTAGGCCAGTGAAGTGAGGACGGAGCAAAGGCTCTGGGCCTGACTAGGCACAGCTAGAAAGTGTAGAATAGAGTTGGGGTGTTCTTTCTTCACTCCTAGTGGTGCCATGTGTATGTCCCTATCTTCTAGGGGTAGATGTGATAAATGGAGCCCTGGAGTCAGTCCTGTCCTCCAGTAGCCGTGAGCAGTGGACCCCAAGTCATGTCAGCGTGGCGCCTGCTACCCTCACCATCTTGCACCAGCAGGTAAAGACCTGGGTGGGGGAAGGATAAGACATGGCTCTGTCTTGCCATGGAGGGGAGACTAGGGCGAGGGGAAGAGCTGCCAATAAGATGGATGTGCCCGGTGGAACAGAGGGTTGGGCTGTTCCTTTCTAACTGGGTTCCCTCCCTCCAGACAGAGGCAGTGCTGGGGGAGTGTCGGGTGCGCTTCCTGTCCTTCCTGGCTGTGGGCAGAGATGTCCACACGTTTGCATTCATCATGGCTGCCGGCCCAGCCTCCTTCTGCTGCCACATGTTTTGGTGCGAGCCCAATGCTGCCAGCCTCTCAGAGGCCGTGCAGGCTGCGTGCATGGTAAGCGGGTAGGGTGGTGGAGTGGTGATGCCAACCTCACATGAGGCAGGCTGGAGAGTGACTGCCCCTCCTGCCTTTCTGCAGCTCCGCTACCAGAAGTGTCTGGATGCCCGTTCCCAGGCCTCCACCTCCTGCCTCCCGGCACCCCCTGCTGAGTCTGTTGCCCGGCGTGTAGGGTGGACTGTCCGCAGGGGCGTTCAGTCGCTGTGGGGCTCCCTCAAGCCCAAACGGCTCGGGGCCCATACTCCCTGAAGCCCTGAGTCCTCCTTCCACCTGCTTGTGTTGGGCCCCAGGGAACTCAAGGGTATGGGGCAGGGAGGAGTCCTAGAGGCTATTCTTAGGCCTCAGGCCCCCCCAAAGCTGCCCCTCCCCAGTAGCTGGGGTTCCCTGCCTAGGGGCTGGGGAGGGAGAGATCTAATCCCTGCAAGGAAGCGACAATACTGGATTGATGACGAGAGGAGCAGGAAGCAAGGCCAGCCCCGAGCTCTTCATCCCCATGTTTCAGGTGGAGCAGGAGGAACTGGTCTAGGCCAGGCCCCATCTTCATAGAGTCCAGCAGGGGCAGAAGGAGGGGACTGGTTCAGGCATGGGTCCCCTCCCCCCTGCTCCGTGGGCACCTCTGCTGTACTGATATCACTAATAAAGTCTGTCTGCCCTGCTGAGCTGTGTGCCTTCCTGTGCCTGCCCCACACCATCTCCCCCAGTACAGTGATCCCTCAGTTAAGATCCAGTTCCCAAGGCCCCCTTGCCCTGCCTGCCTCAAAAGAAGAAATTGGGACAGTCACAGAAGCGTCTGGAGTCCAAGTCTCTTATCTTTATTTTAATAGCCTGGCAGGCAGGCAGCAGCAGCAGTACAGGTTTCCTGGCTGGCCAGCACAGGCCAAGGGTGACCACTCCCCTCTGGTTTGCCAGAGCAGTGCCAGCTGAGACCTCTGCTCCATGGCCATCAAAGGACACCAGCCCCAGGGCAGTCTGGATGCTGGGCACAGCCAGAGCAGCCAACCCCTCCCACATCTTGCTAAACCAGCTCCAGGAAAGGAGAGGGTCCTGTTTCCAGGCCGTGCCTGGGCCCGTGGATAGGCTCTTCCATCAGATGTTCTCAACACAGCAGCCCTCTGGGGGTTTTGCTCCTTTCCTAAGACACACACTTTCCCAATTCTGGGCCCTGGGAGTGCTAGCAGAACAGTGGCTGTAGCCACAACCTGTGGACATCAGGGAGGCCTGCATCGGGCATGAGGTGGCGACACAGAGCAGGGCTGTCTGAGCGGGCGGAGAGCTGGGCGCACAGAGTAGCGAGGCGGCAGGGGGTGCCGCAGGGCTCCGAGGGTGGGTGGCCCTTATGGTAGAGAAACCAGAAAGTCTGGAATAGCCGCGTGTCGCCCCGCATGCGGTACACCAGGTCGTGCCAGGCGGCAGGCAGCGCGTTGGGCAGTCCATAGGTTTCTCGGGCTCTATAGAGGAGCTGCCAGCGTGGCGTGGCTCCCACCTCATTCGCCTGCGTTAGGTTCAGGATGTAGGTCTCATGGTCCAGGACCACGTGAGAGCTCCCAGAGTAGTTGCCATCTATTTGGTAGACGCGGTAACCTGCAAGGAGGGAGGGCTGACTGGAGGGGGAAGGAGCAACCCTGGGGAGGGGCCATATGTCCCACCTGCCCCTGGCTCCCGCTTCCTCTCTCACCAATTTCCTCTATCCCAACAACTCCCTTCCACCTCACTCACCAGGATTAAGGCCGATGTAGGTGGTGGCACTGGGTGCCAGGAAGGCTACAGATAGCGGCCGGCTCAGAGTTTCCTCATCATAGAAGACCTCGAATTCATCCACGTGGGTGTGGCCAAAGAACTGACCAGCCAAGGTGTTCTCATACCTGGCCAGAAGATACTAATTACATTCGGAAGGTTGTAGGGAGCAAGGAGATCTGGAGAGAGAAGATGCTTTCTTTCTCCATACTGTTCAAGTAAGTACACTCTCCACTCGAATGGGACAGCAGGGATGGTGAGATGCTCAAGGGAATTTCCAACCTTTAGACTCTTCATCCCTCCACCCCGACCTTCCTCCTACCTGGTTACAATTCGGTAATAATTCCAGCTCCAGCTCTTCAGGCAGTGCCCTGGGGGGATGTGTCCGATTATATGCACCTGCAGAGAGAGCTGAGGTTATCAGGGCAGGAGGGGTCCAGGCAGTCCTGGCCAGGATAGTGGGTATTCATCTCTCCTGCACTGGCTGGCACCAGAAAACCAAGCTTGTCTGCTCACAGGGGCTCCAGCTCCAAACAAGAGTCTGCTTATGAGGGCCTGCTTTTCCCCACAAACCCCCATCAGCACCTACTCCACCGTGTTCCCACCACTCTCCCTCACTTTGTCTCCTCGATCCTCAGCGGCCTGAAGCTCCCCCACCAGCCACTGGAGCTGTCCAGCTGGATCTGTGGAGTTGATCAAGAGCCAGAAGTTCTCACGGGAACAAAAATTCATATTGAGAGAGATGAGGCGGAGGCCAGGGCGTGGGGAAAGGGCATAGAACCCCCCAATTCTGAAACAAAGTGAACATGAGGGGTCAACACTCATTCATGATCCTGGTCCTGCATGCCCTGTTCCATGCTAGGCATCTGGGGGGAGGGGAGAGGCATACAGGACATCATCCCTAGCTTCAAGGAGTTCACATTCTAGCTGAAGACCAAACAGTACTGAATATGGGGCCCATGTGACTGAGGAGAGTGGTCACAGGGCTAAGGGCTCCAGGAGTTCAGGGGAGAGAGAAAAGTCAGTGAGAATAGGAAGCAAAGGCCATTTAGAGGGAAGATGGCCTGGGCCTGGGTAAGTTGGGATGTTAAAGAGGAGGAGAAGGCATTTTAGAGAGCGCCAATGTAGCAAAGACACAGACTTGCATGGAGAGAGTATGCTGTCAGGCCTGTGACGGAGGGTGGCTGGAGATAAGGGTGGAAGTGGAAGGTAGGGTCAGATTAGGGAGGGCCAGTGAGGAGAGCTGAGGACTCATGCTAGGGCAGTCACAGATAATGCCCGGGGCCCCTGATTCCTTCACTCTCATCCACCTTTCTTTTCCCTTCCTGGGTTTCCATGGACCTCAAGTACCTGAGTGTGTGAAGGGCTTCAGCAGGCAGCCAGGGTTCCCATGCCTTGGCCATCGCCTCATAGAGCCAGCGGGAAGAATAGTTGCCCTCTATGAAGGGGGGAGGGAAGCCATTGACAGGTGTGCTCTCATGGTTGCCTACAGCAGGGTATACAGGCACTGGCCCCAAGTACTTCTTCACAAGGGCTGTGATGGTGGTCAAGGCCCGCAGTTGGTCCTGACGAGACTGGTGCCAGACGTTGTGGGCGGGGATGTCTCCCGTCCAGTACACCATATCGAAGGGGCCAGCAGGGTCCAGCCCCCTCAGCAGGCTATCCAGGGTCCGCAGAGGCAAGTCACACTTGCTGTACTCGCCCCAGTATCCAGCACCCGGGCGGGAGGCGGGTGGCAGGCCAGAATCCTGGCGGCAACACAGAGGGTTCTCACAATCAGGGTCTGTGCCCTCCAGGTAGTCATGATCCCAGTGCAGGTCAGTGAGGAAGAGGATGCGGCTAACCGGGGCGCCTGGGGCTGGGGGGTTGGGTGGCTTGGGGGACGGCTTCGGCACGGCCGGCAAAGAGATATTCCAAGATGAGAAGATGTCCCAGTGCCCACAGGTGGAGCCCAGGAGCAGACCGCAGGCCTCAGAAGGGCTCAGCACTGAGCGTGTCCACACTTCCACCATGTCGTCCTCAAAGAGCTGGACAGCTGACTGGCACACAGTGGGCGGTGCTATCTTCAGCATCTTGCACAGCTTGATGGCCATAGAGCCCACCCAGGCCACACTGGCCTCCCTCTGTGGTGGGAAGAACCAGTGGTGAGAGGTCAGAGACAGAGCACAGGGACCAGGCCAACCTCTGGTTACTACCTGTTTAGCCTCCATATCCAAATGGGGCTGGGCTACACTCAGTGGCACCGTGGAGAAGAGACCTCAGTGCACCTGTGCCTCCCACAGACAGACATTGCTCTGTGACTCAGGCAGCACCACGCCAGTTCTCCTTCAGCTCAGTGGCCAGTGGCATTTCAGGCCTTTGCCTGCCCAGCTGGCTTTCTCAGATACTTCTGCAGAGTGCCGTGAAATTTGGGCTGGGCAGAACGACATACTGTCCAGGGTTTGGGAACACAGGAGGGCAGAGCTGTTTCCCTTGGAGCCCTGCAAAGCTCACCTACCAACTAGCTCTTGCCGTAACCCCATTAGGGTCAGGGCAGCCCCATCCAATCTCACACCCCTGGATATTTCTTAATTCAAGTCCCTTCTGAGTAACGAGTACCAGGCATGATTATGCTGGAGATGATTAAGTGTGAAGCAGAGGAAACTCAGTCAGGCATATCAGAAGGGAAGTACCAGCCCTGCCCCTCACCTGCTGTGTGCCCTTGGGCAATTGACTTCATCTCTGGGGTCTCTATTATTTGTAAAAATGGAGATAACAACTGTAATCAAACCACCTAGCAGGCTTGATTTAACCTGTATTAAATGGCTGGCAGTGTCCAGCATATTACTTGCACTTTCTTTACTTTACAAGGTCACAATGGAGGTAGTGGGTGGCATGTAGCCACGAGGTCCCTAAAGGAGAGCAAATTCGGTATAGGCTTGTAGATGCCAGCCTCTCCATCAGGGATGCTCTTGAGGACCCCAGAGCGCCTGCACTGGCCCCAGCCCCCATCCCGAGCGCTTCACCGCAGCCCCTTTAGCGCTCACCTTCAACCCGAAGTCGATGGCGGTGAACAGACCTTTGCAGACCGGACAGGTGAGGTTCCACCCCGCAAAGGCGTCCCGGAGCTGGGGCACTAGGCGACTGAACCTGGCGAGATGGCCTTGAGTGGGAAGAGGGTGGGCCCCGGCTGGGGCCCAGAGCACCAGGGAGTCGGGCAGGGCCAGCGCCAGCACCAGGCTCACCCACAGGAGCCCCAGGCTGGGGCCCTCCCGGGACCTGTCCGGTCTGTGCTCCCGGCCAGACCTGGGGTGGCCCTGGCCGGGAGACACTCCGTGGCAGGGCATTGCCCGGCTTCCTAGACAGGGCTGGTTCGCCCGTCCTACCCCCGCCGGCCGAGGCCTTGGCTGGCCCTCGGGCTCCGGGCGGCGCCAGGGACAGCTGACTACCCCCGCCGCAGTCGGCTGACTGCTTCGCGGCCACCACAAGCAGCTCCGCCCCTTCCTCTTCCTCTGTTTCCCAGCAACTGTCCACCGCCCGGGCGGGGAGCCGGGTCCACCCGGCGGAGGCGGAGTGGGCTGGGCGCGCTTAGGACCGCCCCCGACCCCGCCGCGGCCCCGCCCCGATTCCGCCCCGGCCTGTACCCAGAAGCTGGGACCGTGGGGCCCCGGGGCCGCGGGAAGCTCCTTGCGGTCACAGGCGCGGGAGGCCGCACGCTCCTGCTGACAGCCCATCAAGTGAGGCTGGTGAAAGGCCCATCCGAGGCTTTTGGAGTGAGGCGCCTCCTTTCACCAAACCTGCCTTCGAATTCCTGGGACAGCTAACGGCCAGGCCCTTCTGGCATTTAACT
Organism: Equus asinus; assembly: GCF_041296235.1. Classification (NCBI taxonomy): domain Eukaryota; kingdom Metazoa; phylum Chordata; class Mammalia; order Perissodactyla; family Equidae; genus Equus; species Equus asinus. The sequence continues at coordinate 90,073,915 of NC_091809.1, read as the reverse complement.
CGGGAAGGGAGGCTGCGGGAGAGCACGGCCGGGCAGGGAGTCTCACACTGGGCGCGTGAGTGTGTTTTCTGCTGAGAGGGCGCATCCCCTCCATCTCCCACGCTCTGCCACTGGCACCAGCACCCTTGAGTCACCCTGACTGAGAATATTTGAGTCACTCTAGGGGACCGTGGGCTTGTGTGGGGACACCCGTACCTTCATTTTATGGATGAGGAAACAGGCTCAGAGATGATGAAATGACTAAGAAGGAGTAATGGGCATATAGCCAAGAGGACCAGGAACATGGACTAGAAATTTGGGGTCCCCCTCCGTGCATCCATGATAGTAAAAGCTAACATTTATTGAGCTCTGCACATGCTCTTGGCGCTGATCCACATACTTTTTAATGACTAATCTTCGATTCTAACAACCTTCAGAAGTAAGTATAGTACTCTTTTTACTTCCAGCCTACAGGTGGGAAACAAATGCAGGGAAGTTAAGTGGTAGAACAGTGATTAAAACCTGAGCTGTTGGGACCAGCCGGGTGGCGCAGCGGTTGAGTTCGCCTGTTCCACTAGGCTGCCCCGGGTTTCGCCTGTTCGGCTCCCGGAGCGGAGAAGGCACCGCTTGGCAAGCCATTCTGTGGCAGGCGTCCCACGTATAAAGTAGAGGAAGATGGGCACGGATGTTAGCTCGGGGCTAATCTTCCTCAAAAACAAACAAAAAAATCCCCCAAAACCTGAGCTGTTTAACTCGTAGAGTGCTTCTCTAAGGGCTACCACATCCTGCCGGTTCTTTTCTTTGAGAATTTCTTTCAAGTGACTCTTTTCCTCAGTTCTGTGGGCATTCTGTGATTGAAAGGGGCTGGTATAAATAACAAAAGACAGTCCTATGACTTGGGAAATTCAAAGGGTTTTAGGAGGTCTGTGCTAGGAACTGGAGACAAAGACCAAACATATTTCTTATTATACCACAATTACTCTATCTGAGTGCCTGGAGGGTGGCACACCTGGAGAGGGCATGGAAGCTCCAAGACATCCCCTCTTCCATGCCTTGCCCTATGCATCTCTTCCATTTGGTTATCCTTGAGTTGTACCCTTTGTAATAAATCAGTAAATGTAAATAAGGTTTTCCTGAGTTCTGTGAGTTGTTTCAGCAAATGATCAAACCTGCAGAGAGGGTCAAGAAACCCTAGAATTTATAGCTGGTTGGTCAGAAGTACAGATGGCAACCTGGGACTTGCGACTGGCATCTGAAGTGGGGACAGTCTTGTGGAACTGGGCCCTTTAATTTGTGGGATCTGCTGGTGACTCCAGGTAGATAGTGTCAGAATTTAGTTGAATTGTTGTACAACCAGTTGGTGTCAGAGAACTGGAGAATTGCTTGGTATCAGAAAAAGCACCTCAGAATTGGGGCCAGAAGTAGGATTTGCTAGACTGACCCTAGCTCATGGAAACAGGTGGTTTGGGAAGAGAAAGAATGAAAGGGCAGAGGACAAGGAACCTTTGATTCCTGGGTGGCCACATAGTCACTATGGTATGGAACAGCAGTTATGCTGTAGTCAGTTACTAAATGTAAAGTTTACCAATGGAGATTAGATATGAATCCAAGTCCTGGGGATTTGGTTCACTGGATGCTTAAGGAAATGGAAACTAATAAGAAAAAAGCAAAATATATGATCTCTTCGTTATTGTTACCTATCATAGCTAAAATGAAAGCAGGAGAGAGTGCTGGGTCAGACCTTGATGCTGGACCAAGCTCAGGTTTTGGTCAGTCTGAGCTTTGGTGGCTAGTCTCAAATCCACCCCCAAAGGGAAAAATTATGTGGAGACAACACAGAGTACCTGTGACTCTGGTCACCATGAAGGTAGTCCATATGGGGAGAGAACAGAACCAAGAAACTACTGAAATCAGGGGGTATAATGTGAAGGAGTTTTATTTTGTAGTGTCAACACAAATAACCCATAACTGATCTATAAATCAAAATTGGAGTGAGTTTATTATATGAGCCAGGTCTGAGAACTATAGCCTAGGCGCTTCCTTCCTCAAGGAAGGAAGCACTCCAAAGAAATGGAATGTACAGCATGGTTTTATACTGTCGTGGAACAAGGAACTTACATCACGTATGACAGGAATATCTCTTTTACTGCAATCACGAGATGCTTTGCTAGCACAGCAGGTCAGTAGTCACAAGATGAGCACAGCAGATTGGTGGTCAGTGGTCACGAGATGAGTTGAAGCAGGTCAGTAATTAATCCTTGGTTTCTGGGAAGAAATACTTATCCTTGAAATTCTGATATGAGGGAGGCAACGTCTCCATATTTAAGGGCATCATTCTCAGCTTTGGGACATTGCAATTGTTTAAAGCAGGTGTATAATGCATGCTCAACATGCCATGTCGAGCCTTTTCTGGAAAAACAAGATCTGGCTGAATTAGTTTTAAACCTAATAGCTTCCTCATATACTCTTATGTATCCTATTGCTTTTCATTTATTCATCAGTAGATAAGTATCATCAACTTCCGGAAGAATTTTTATTAAAATGGATTGTGAAAGTGACTAATTTAGAGGCAATATCTTTGGTTTTAAATGCTACAGAATGGAAGAGCATGTTTGGGTTGATACAGGACCCACAGCTCACTATGGAACAATCACAAATGGTTATAAATAATCCAGACACACAGCAGGTTATTCCTGAGGAAATGGCTAGCCTGCTGGATTGAATAAAAGCCACTATAAGATCTGTTTACACTGAGAAGGGGGACTATATGGCAACTCCTATAAATGCCAAGTGGAACACCTCAGCTGAAGCAATTGTTCTGCTTCGTATGCAAGCAACGTGGGACTGGCTTTATGATGACCCAGATATTCACTCACTGAATATGCTCATTACCCAGGTGATGGTTAATGCTGTGGTTAAATGGGCTCCTTTTGCATGGGCCCCCCACGTAACTTTACTACTGCAAAATCAAGCAGTGATCCAGGAAGGCTTATCAAATTTTTTGTCTTAGCTTCCCTTCATGGGTCTTACAGATGCTAATAAAAACATTAGATTAATTAACAAGAGAATGGGGAGAATAGAGGGGAAAGTCAAAGGACTTGTTCCAGCAGAGTGGACATCTTTAGACGGTTATTAAGAAATGGGATTTTGGGGCTGGCCCTGTGGCCGAGTGGTTAAGTTTGTGCTCTCAGCTTCCGTGGCCCAGGGTTTCGCTGGCTCGGATCCTGGGCACGGAACTAGTGCCGCTTGTCAGGCCACGCTGATGCAGCATCCCACATAGTAGAACCAGAAGCACCTACAACTAGAATATACATCTAGGTACTGGGGGTCTTTGGGGAGAAGAAGAAAAACAAAAAGCAGAAAACAAGTGATTGGCAACAGATGTTAACTCAGGTGCCAATTTAAAAAGAAAAAAAAGAAATGAGATTTCAAGGAACCTCATTTCTCCTTAACCGTTACTGCTCTGAGTCTCAGTCTTTCCTTGTGTAGGAGGACACTGATGACCCTCAGGGCCCAAATTCTGTTATGCAAGACTTTATCCCATAAGATGTTATCTTTAGCTCATATCCCATCTCCTTAATACATCTTTCTTGATCATTCCCTCCTTTCTCATTTGCCCAGTCCTCTGTTTCGATGTTTTCATATATATTGCTGCTTTTGGTAGAACCATCACTTGCTGCATATCGCACATCCTTCTCCTTCTGCATAGGTGATCAGAAGCCCCTCTTTCCCTGACATGGATGACATTGTTCTCCCGCAATCAGATTTTGAGACAGAGATTAACATGCAGTAGATTTATTAGGAAATGCTCTTGGAATCTACGTCTATGGAAGGAAAGGGCGGGTAGCAGGATTGGGAAGAGGGATAAGTTAAGCTGTGATGCTGTCTTGGTGGACCCTGTGGGAGTCACGAAGCTTGGATGACCTTTCAGAGTTGTTCTGAAGAGGGGTAAGGGGATTGCTTCATTTGGGAAAATCCCTGCAGGGGCTGATAGCTGAGGGCTTCCTGTTGGGAGCACTCCTAGCAGCCAGAGGAATAAGTCCTTCATTCCTGAAGGGATATCCAGGCAGCTCCTCAGGGCACCCACCACCGTCCACCTCTTTTGCCCCTTGGATCTACTTCTTCATATATCTTCTGGGAACAGGTCCTCCAGCATGCTGGTGAGTCTCCCTTCATTGTGGAAATTTACAAAAGGAAAGATGGTGGGAAGAATTACATCTCATTGTGACTGATCTCGGAACAGAAACTAATACCCATCATTCCCTTTTCTCCTACACATCCTAGATTTCTCTTATCCCTCGCTAGCACCTCTACTGATTTTAGTGGCTTATCTGACAGTGTGACCTAGACTGTTGCCCCTGAGGTGTCTGAGCCCCTGGTATCCATGCCCTCCTCAAGTCATGTCTGCTGCACTTGTCATTTTTGCCATCAAAATAGAGTGGAGGAGTAACAAGAGGCTCCCAGGTGGACCAGTTGGATGCCAGACTACACTGCTGTGTCTTCTTTGTGTAACAGCTGCCCTCTCTCCTCTTGTCCTTGTAATCAGGATCCACTCTATGGCCAAGATGGTGATGTCTCTTCTTGGCTGGTGGTCCCTTCACACAAGGGACCCAAAGTTCTTCGGCAGCAGCCATACTCTTTCCCCTCTTGGACACATTTTCCCCTGGGAACCAAGATCTTTAAACCTGCAGAGCCTAGGGTTGTAGGGGAAGGAAGCACAAATTTCCCCAAGTGGATCATGGGAGTGATGGTAAGCAAGCCATTTGTGCTTACCCCCTTGTTTTTGGACTCATGTGTTCTACCTACTGGGTTGTTGTTTTATAGTGGACACTGCATTCTGGAAGATGGCACCCTGTCCTCTCCAGGTATCACTTCCAAGGTTATGCTTCAGCTGTATCTTCACCAGCCTGTTCAATCACTGTGTCAGGCTGGCAATTTCTGGGTGATGTGATATGTAGTATGACTGGTGGGTCCCATAGTGATGTACCCACTTTATGCCTCCTTTGCTGAAGAGTGGGTCCTTGGTCAGATGTGATAGGGTCCCCTGTCTATTGTTTAAACACTGTAAGCCTTTGGGTGGTGGTGATAGTTGAGGCCCAGTGGGCAGGAAAGGCAAATCCATACCTGAGATGTGTATTTATTCCTGCCAAAATGAATGACTTCACCCTCTGGAGTGGAAGGAGTCCAATGTAGTCAACTTGCCACCAAGAGGCTGGTTGGTCTCCTCATAGTCTGGTGCCATATTGGGGATTCATCTTTTGTTTTTGCTGCTAGCACATTATACGTTTGACAGTGGCAAAAGCTATGTCAGCCTTGGTAAGTGGGAGTCCACATGATTGGGCCTACACTAGTGGGCTTCTGATGGTTATATGCTGCCACCTAGCCTCTATTTTGGGGGGAAAGTCCTATCATTTCCCTTGCTATCAGTGAGCCCAGCTCAGTAGTGACATTTCCTACCATCAGCCTTGGCCTGTATAGGAGAGCCATCACGGAGCTCCTTAGTGATGCTGATGTCCCTCTCACCACACATGGCTTATTGCTTTGGTAAGTGTGTATCCTCCAGGCCATCCCACGGAACACAGTTGTTTGTTTTTCTAGCCTGACATAGTGCATCCATTCCCAGTACCTGCTTTCTGAGCCTTTTAATCTTTCTTGTCAGTCATGGCATTTCTGCTTCACTTGGTGCAGGCCATCACTTTTTCAATGATTTTAAGTGCTGATTATTTTAAACTTTTTCTTACTTTTCCAGAGTATGTGTCAAGGTTAGCTATCATCACTCAATTCCCCTATAGTTATAGTTACTATTTCCCTCATGATTCTTAAAAGCCTGATGCACTGAACCAGCCAATGCGTTTCTTTCCACCAGTATACCATTCCCGTTCACCAGGGTCTCTCCAAGCTCCATCTAACCGGTGACAGGGTCCTCGTTGCCAGCTGGGTGGTGAAAGATCCGGCTCCAAACTCCCATCCCAGCATCTGCCTTCTCAGAGCACTCCTGACACCAACTGTTGCAGATTGGGTTACCTAAGAGCAGATCCTAAGAAGGAGATGAACTTGCAGGAGATTAATCAGGGAGAGCTCTCAGGATCACCAACTATAGAGGAAAGGCAGAAAGCAGGATTGGGCATGAAACCAGGGCCAATTTGCTGTAACTATACTCACTTGTCTGTTTGCAAATTAGTTAGGTAATTATTACTAAAGCCCACCCTGTAGAGAACATCTCTGATGCTTGGGTCACCATGGTAACAGGTGCTTAAGATTTCTAGGAACTAACAGTTGACTCTTTGTCCAGTTCAGGCTGGTTAAAACCACTGACTCATCAACTGGGCCTGCAGGGATGACGGATAGATGACCCTTTTGACGTCAGGGAACTGAAAACTCCACCCTCAGATCATACTAATACCATCATTTTGTAAACGTGTGTCCTGTGAAGAGCCGTGAAGCTTGGCTACACTTGTGCAGATCATGTTACCTCACTTCTCCTTACCTCCAATCATGTATTCCCACCCTTCAGGCCACTCCGCCCCTTTACCCATAAATATCCCTAATCTCCATTTTTTAGGGAGGCAGATTTGAGATTTGCACTCCCATCTTCTTGCTTGGCTGCCTTGTGAATAAACCCTTTCTCTGTTGCAAACTTGTCTGGGTGATTGGCAGGTTATGCCACAGGCAAACTGACCCTGGTTTCATAACAGGCAGAGGGAGAGGATAAATTTCGATACAGTCTCTACAGAGGCCACAGCTGACCCTTCAGTGAGTTCTGAAGCTGAGACGACCCTCCAGAAGTGTTCCAAGCTGAGGAAAGGTGCCTGGGCCTTTTATTTCTCCTAAGCAGATCAGTCATAGGATGAGAGCTGCCCCCAAAAAGGGGTATGGCCTTGGGCAAGGCGGCTTTCCTGGTTGGAGGCTCGTGTAGGGTCTCATTGTTGAGGGTCACGTTCCAGCAGCACCCCTAGCATCTAGGGGAACAAATCCTTCATTCCTGAAGGGGAACCTTGGCAACACACCACAGTGTCCACCACACTCTTATTCCCAGTGTCTGTCTTAGGAATGGGCATAGGTATAACTGAAAATCCTGTGGCTTAAGGGTCATTATGATCAGGGCTCTGCAGGGCTGATAGTGACCGTCGTGAGGACAACTTAATTCTTTATTTTCTCTGGGTTTTAGAACCTTTGAAACCTCTTTTGGAGCCTTCCCGGCTACTGGACAATGGGTAGAATTTGGGGAAAAGGAGGAGAGCCCAGTGTTTAAAGGTCTAAAGCTCACACAGCCCTGGTCACCATAGCAAATTGGGTGCCAGGCTTGGAGAATGAATGGCAGAGGGGTCATACGAGCTGCCTGGTTGGGACCCAGAACTTCTGAGTTAATTTGGGCTAATTAGGACAGGTACCCACTGGGGATACTTATGCTCTATTGTGTCAGGAAACCTGTTCAAATTCTATACCAGTAACCAGCCAACACTAGAGCTGCCTATGAAACTGAAAATTAAATCCATAATTCCAGTCAGCAGCCTAGAACTGATGGTGAAAGGTCCCCCTCTTGTGGATTTTTAGGGAGTAACAAAGAGCTGGGAATCTATGAATTTAAGGGCACAGACCCTGAAGAAGTGGTATCTTCTGATGGGCAATTCCAGCACTGTACACAGAAGCCTCAATGGTAGGGGCAGTGACTAAGGGGTGGGCTTCACAGTCAGGCCCCCGGGTTAGAATCCTGGCTCTGCCACTCACTAGTTGTGTGACCCTGGACAAAGCATGTTACTTTCTGAGCTTCAATTTCTTCCTGTGTGACATGGAGAAAATAACAGTACAAGCTTGTTGTGAAGACTCAATGAGAAAAAGAGTACTTAGAGCATATATAGTGCAGAGGAAGTCTTTAGTACCTGATGCCACCTCTCTAAGCTTACCTCTTCGCTCTGCATTGACTGTCATTAACTTAATGAGATCCAGCTCCCACCTCTCCGGGCTTCCTGTGCTCCATTCATGAGTCTATTGTCAGAGAAGAGGAACTCTGGCTGCAGTGAGGTGAAGACCAAAGGAAAGAATGTGGGAAACTGAAAAATCCTGTTTTTCCCCACTGTGGAAGAGGTAGGAGCATTTATTTAACAGATAGTGACTTAGCTCCTTTTATTGCCAGGCAGTCAGACATTCATTCATTCAGAACACACCCACACACACACTCACAATGGTTTGTCAGAACAAAACCCTCACTGAGTTCAGCCTCCCCATAAAAGCCCTATAATCATCCATTGTTATTTGTGCAGCCTTTGAGGCCCTCACTCTCCCCATCCTAAACTCCTCATCAAACGATTCCGTCAGTACAAACAATTGTCTTCTTAAGGAAGAGGGAGAAATTCTGCGACTAAGAAAAGTATAATTTCTCTATGCAGTCATATACTACTTAATGACAGGGATACGTTCTGAGAAATGCCTCATTAGGCTGGGCTGTATGGTACTAATCTTATGGAACCACCTTCATACATGCGGTCCATTATTGACCAAAACATTGTTGTGCAGCACATGACTGTATTGTTACGATAGTAACTGAGCAGTTTTTATTGGACTGATTAAGTCCAATCGGAGCTTCCACTGGGGATGTGTGGGAAGTTGTGGGAGCAGAGAGGAGCATCACCTGGATCTGAGGGCCTGAGTGCAGGTTCCTGAGGAAGTGATTTATCTACACTGAGGCCTGAAGGAGTGCCCCGACATGTAGTAAGACTAATCTCTCCCCTGCCCATGCAGAGGAACTGCTCAGTCCTCTGGCACGGAGGGGCTGGGCAGGTTCCTGAACTGAGAGAGGATAGTAGGACTGGAGCCAGAGATGGAGGCAGGAGTTGGAGGGTGCTGGGAGTTGACGCTGGAGAGATAGGCACAGGCCACATTAGGATTTTGCTAAAGAGTTTAGTCTTTTTTTTTTTTTTTTAAAAGATTGGCACCTGAGCTAACATCTCTTGCCAATCTTCTTTGTTTTTTTTTTTTTCTTTTCTTTTTCTTCTCCCCAAGGCCCCCTGGTACATAGTTGTGTATTCTAGTTGTGAGTGCCTCTGGTTGGGCTATGTGGGACGCCACCTTAGCACTGCCTGATGAGCGGTGCCATGTCCGCGCCCAGGATCTGAACCAGTGAAACCCTGGGCCACTGAAGCGGAGCACACGAACTTAACCACTCGGCCATGGGGCTGGCACCTAAAGAGTGTGGTCTTAATCCTCAAAGGGATGGACGCATTTATTATTAATTTTACTCATTCATTCATCCAGCAAGCCAGGCAGCCATTCATTCAGATGAGAAACACTTTTAGAAGTCTACTCTGTGCCAAGTGTTGTGCCAGGGACCATGAAACACAGAGATGACTAGGACACCAGCACTTCCCTCAGACAGCTCATGGATACCTGGGAAGAAACAGACATGAAAGCACAGACCCAGAATAAAGGTCTTTTGATGACGTGCTTACTTGGTACTGTAGGGATCAAAGGAACAAGTGGTGGTCCTGCTGATTGGTGAGTAAGCGTTGGTGGGGATGAGACAAAATTTTCCAGAGGAGACAGTCTTGAAAAATGAGTTAGTATTTGCCTGGAGGACAAGATTAGGAAGACGTTTCTCCTTCTTCTGCAGTGATTGAGGTGCACTAACCTTCGTTCAGAGACTGCACAACATGCTCCCAGCTTTCTCAGGGCCTTTGCACATGCTGTTCTTTCTACCTAAAAAGATCCTCCCTCTCCTTTCACTTAATTAACCTCTACTCATTCTTCAGCTCAATTGTGATTTCCTCGGGGATGATTTCCCTGATCGATCTAATTTTTTTTTTTCTTTTCTCTTCTCTTCCTCTTCTGATTTCTCCTCCTCCATCTCCCCTCCCTTCCCTCTCCTCCTCTCCTTCTTCTTTCTTTTTCTTCTTCATCTTCCATCATAGTTCTGATTACAACATAATTTTATATTTATTTATGTCTTATTTGATTCATGTCTACATTCTCCAGCAGACTGTAAGCTTCACAAGGGCAAGAAACATGTCTGATTTTGCTCTCCATAATATCCCCAGTACACACAACAATGTCTGGCAATGTCTCAATAAGAATGGTTGCTTGAATAAATTAGAAGTGAGAGAATAGGCAAAGGGCTAAAGGCATGAAACGCTATGCAACAAGGCGAAATTTTCAAAAGTTTAGGTGAAGGGTAGTTGTGAGAGGAGATGTGAGGGAGGTAGGCAGGGACCAGATCTTGAAGGGTTTAGTTACAGTCTGGACAACTGAGTCTTTAAAGGATTTTATTGGAGTTTGTCCTGGTAAGCTTTGGAGCTTCAGTGAAGAAGGACCAGGAAGGTCAGCTGGTAAAGAATGGTAATAGGTGGGGCTGGCCCAGTGGCATAGTGGTTAAATTCGCGTGCTCCGCTTTGGTGGCCCGGGGTTCACACGTTTGGATCCTGGGCGTAGACCTAGCACACTCATCCAGCCACGCTGTAGCAGCATCCCACATGAAATAGAGGAAGACTGGCACAGATGTTAGCTCAGCGACAATCTTCCTCAAGCAAAAAGAGGAAGATTGGCAGTAGATATTAGCTCAGGGCCGATCTTCGTCACAAACAAAAGAAAAAGAGTGGTAATAGGTGAAGTTAGAGATAAAGAATTCTGAAAAGTGGGATTGAAGAGGGGCGTTCAGCAAGGGGAGTAGATAGAAGAGATATTAGGAAAGCAGCCTTAACAGAACCAACTGGATGCTGTGGGGAGAGGACTCTTGATGCCTTCCAAGTAGCCACCTCAGATCCATAAGTAAACGAATAAGAAAAGTGAATACTTGAATTAAAGACACCAGGGTTTCTGGTTTGGTTGGGGAGATGGGCAGATGGAGCCCATGTGTAAGCGTTGGACTGGGTCAAGAAGAGGGATATGGCTTCCTCTGAGACTGAAGGTGGTGTTCTTCAGATTCATGTAGGGGTTGCAGAAGACAGAAGGTGGAAGGATTTCAAAGTCCCTGGGATCTTTGTCAGATAAGAATTGAGGTCACACAGACCTTGGTCTGTGCTGCCTTCTCCCTCACCTACCTGACTTCTTGTCCTTCAAGTTTTAGCTTGGCCACTCCAACAGACAAACACACACACACACACACACCCACACACAGAGAGGCCTCCCCATGCTCCGTTTACAGCACATCCATCGGGTACCCAAGATGAGACAATTACCCCATGTCTGCCTCAAAAGGTCATGAGTGACAAGTGAGACCTTTACTGTCAGCATTTTATCCCCACTCCCTGGCATGGTGCCTGGGGCCTAGTAAAGGCTCCTGGTTTGTTTACTTGTTCAGAGAGAAAGGAGTAGGGCTGAGGAGTAGGGGTCTGGAGGAGAATGTTGACAGTATAGAGATGAGGGGAACAGGAAAGAATTTAAGGAGAAACAGCCAACGTTATTGACAAGCAAGATTGGGAATCCAGGTCAAAAGGTACAAACTTCCAATTACAAGATAAACAAGTACTGACATTGTAATGTACAATATGATGACTATAGTTAACGTTGCTATATGGTCTATTTCGAAGTTGTTAAGAGAGTAGAGATCCTAAGAGTTCTCATCACAAAGAAAAAACCATTTAATTCTCTTTTGTTTTTGTATCTATATGAGATGATGTATGTTAACAAAACTTATTGTGGTAATCACTTCACAATATATGTAAGTTAAGTTGTTATCCTGTACACCTTAAACTTACACAGTGATGTATGTCAACTGTATCTCAGCAAGACCGGGAAAAAACCTCCAGGGAATCTGGCTGTTAGAAACAGAGAAAAATGACCTCAAACCTGAGAAGAGGTGCGATCACACGCTACTGCACTGATAATAATGTCCAACAACCCTGACAGAGTAATTGGAAAAGAATTTTGTTGTTCAATCTGGTTGACAGCACCTTCTGCAAAGTCAGACTTTAACCCTCCCCGTTGACCATTGGTCTTACGGTAATGAGCCTAACGACCTTTAACCAGACATATTTTTCTTGCATCTAATCTAATAATTTTATCTACATACCTTTTGCGCCCCAGAGAAATTTTTTCAATTGTCTTTCTCGGAAGCCTCACTCCCTTGAGGGGAAGTTTGAAATTAAACTTTAGCCCTTGCTTGAAATCAACTTGTCTTGGAAGTTGCTTTAACAAAACCATTGCTTCGCTTTATGTGAGTAATGCCACCTACAGTTTTTATTACACCAGTGTAGGGACCACACCCCAAACGTGTTTCAGAGACCATCTTGGAGACGGGAGAGTGAAAAGGAAAGCTTTCAATTGTTTTAAAGGCTCGTTTTCCTAAAACTGAAAAAGTAATATACGCACATGTTAAAATTTTTTTTCAAGCACTTTGGAGGGTAGACTTTAAATACAGAATGCTTCCTTTGTAATCTGAACCCGTGAGACTTTCTCTGGAGAGAACCATGACTTCTTTGTGTGTTTTTAGAATGTTTCTACCATAATAAGTGTATGAGTATGTGTAACAGAATGTCGAATGGAACTTCTGATGTCTCAATATTTTGACAAAAGATCTAAGCTTAGACAGTACACATACCCAAAGGATCATTTAAAAATTGGGTCAACAGATCCTTTGACCTTTACCCCAACATCCACTTTCAGTATATATAAAAGAAGTCTAAAATTCTAGGAAAGTTAAAGTATAGGGAGCAGATGCTATGGTTTTCTAAGTATGTGTATGTTTGTATATGTGTGTTGGGGGAGGCGAGGTGCCAAGGAAACCACTCAGAGTGATTGGGAATCTGGTATCTTTCTCGGGGAGAAAGGCTTGGGGGAGTTGCAGAAACATACCCTATGCAATCCTAGTGCAGCTACCAGAGCAAAGTGTGGTGAGAGAATTCTTGGAAGAGTTTGATATATGGCATGGAGTCTGTTGCCTTCTTTCCACCTATATAGTTTTCAAGTGGGGAGGCTGGCAGGAGCAGCCTGTGCTGTTAGAGCAAGGAGAAAAAGCAGCTGTGGGGTAGTCTGCATGCTCATAGCTTGATGCAGCAAAGTCAAGTGGATGCTATGGAAAAGAGTTGAACATAAAGAAACCTTGTCCAAAGGAGTACTTGGTAGTGGCCATAAGAGACTATAGGATGTACTTCAGAGGAGGTGGGGTCTCAGGAGCATCCCCCTTCCTGCCCACTTCCTCTCCTATCCCCCCAGGTCAGGAAACTGTACAGGGTTGATATCCCTACTGGGCCTCTGAAGTCCACAAACGTCCCCAGGAGTGAGCCAAATTCAGACACCTCTATACAGAGGTATCAAGAGCTCAGTTACAACAGGCTAGTGCTACACATATAAATTCATACTCAAACACCCAGTGGGCACTCTGGAGGAGCCAGTTGCAGGAGGTGAAGGAGGCCAGTGGAAAATGAATGAGCTGTCCATGCTTCCTTTCATTGTTACAAGTTTCCAAGTCACAGAACTGGCCTGAGCCGGAAGTGCAAGGCTGGTAGGGGAAATTTTGAATGAGAAATATTTTGTATTTTGATTTACGCAGGACTGAGTCATTTTAATACACAGAACTGAGTTTAGTTTTAATTACCAACATGAGACTGTTTTTCCATCTGAAAGTGACAAGCAATCTGTGAGATCTGCTAGAGACGTCACGGCAGAGGTGTTGTAAAAAGGGCATGCAGTATAGCATGTGTGAAGGCTGTGGTTGGAAAGAAAGCTGAGACAAGTTTGTACACCACTGAGTTCAGTCGGTTCAATAAATCTATTGCATGTGTATTTATAGGCAACAATACAAAATACACAAACAAAAAATGGTACTTTTTTTTTTCACTTAGCAAAGTATCTTTTCATATCAACTTGCAAAGAGCTAACTTCCAGATATTTCCAGTGAGCTGGTTAATTGCAGGGCTCCTCTCTGGGTTCTGAGTGGAGGTAAATGCCCAGAGGCAGATGAGGATAGAGGTACCCCATCTTCTTCAGCCTGGTATCGTACTGGAGCAGGATACTTGGGCCTGAGGCCAAAGTGAGACTTCTTATGAATCTTCTCCCTTAGCCACCCTTCAGCCAGACTTAAACTTTGAGATGGGGAAAATTTGGGCTCTAGAACAGTTCCATACCATTTAGAGGCGTAGAGGATCGCAGCCTGACACACAGCCTATCCACTGGGAGAGAGTAACACACCTTCAGGATTGTCTCTAGAATAATAACATCCAAACTTTTTACTTGCAAATCAATAAATATTTACAATAAATAAATTTACAAATAAATATTTATTTATTGCAAATCAATAAATAAATACTTGCAAAGTCAATAAATAATTTCTGAGCATTCATCCTCAAATGTTCGTTCATTTACAAATTGCATATAAACTTGCTGTCATATTACTTTTCTCTAAAAATTTACTAAAATGTAAATTTAAGAGGATGAATAAAAATAAAAATAAATACCTATTCTGATAGTCTAATATTTTATTCTTGCACCTCAGTGAATTGGCTTGTGCACTGCCTGGGATGTGCATACTCTGCTGCTCTAGAAGAAGGATCTGGGTCTGACTCAGGAACAGGAATGCAGGAAGAGTGTGCTCCATGTGGGCCTGCAAGTCCCACAGGAGAGCAAGAGCCAGGAACCTGGGCTGTGCTTTGGCAGCCGCTTCGCCTCATTTCACCAACTGAGTCACGAGTTCCATGAGAAGAGGAAGAGACTAGAAGTATTCTCCCAATAGAGTTCTCTCTTGGAGAATGGAGTGGAAGTCCTTCCTCTCCGTGAAAACTTGGAGAATGCAGTAGTGAGCAACTCCTCCTACTTTAAAACTTAAAAGCAGTTAGTATCCCACTATAAATAATCATGAGATACCTTGGAATACTTTTGTGTGTGTGTGTGTTTGTTTTTTCATTTCCCCCCATGTTCTTCCTCTAGACTGGGATGGCCAAACTATTGGCCATGGGTGAAATCTGGCCTGTTGCCATTTTGGAGGGACAATCTATAAGCTAAGAATGGTTTTTACATTTCTAAATCGTTAAAGAAAACCAAAAGAAGAATAATATATTGTGATATATGAAAACTACAGGAAATTCAAACTTCAACGTCCATTAAGCAAGTTTTATTGGAACACAACCACCTTCACTTATTTATATTGTCTATAGCTGATTTACACCAGAACGGCAAAGCTGAGCAGTTTCAACAGAGACCCTATGACCCTTGAACCTAAAATATTTGCTCTTTGGTCCTTTTGCAGGAGAAGTTTGCTGATCCCTGCTCAAGACAGTGGGAAATAGCCATATTATCTCAAGGAAAATTAGGATTGTTCTAGTAGTAGGAATGCAAATAGAAGCAAAGGACTAATGTTTAGAATGATGTGTGTGTGTGTGTGTGTGTGTGTATCTGGGTGTATGTTTATTTTCAAACAAATTTTTGTAAATAAAAAGGGAAGGGGATGAGGATAGAGTGTATGTCATTACAATGATAGGGAACAAAAGAGGGATAGGCAGGTAATTCAAATCCTAGGTTCTTGCCCTGGAGAAACCAGATAAGGACTTCCATGTCTTCTGACAGCAAAGAGATGATGGTGAAGAGGTGGGCTGGGGGTCTGCCGTGAGAAGATCAGACTGAGACTGATGGTCATGCCAGGTCAGCATCAAGATGCCCGAGCAGCCTGCCCCACCTCCATCAGCCGGATCAGGAAGCTACAAAGAAGCCATTTCCTGCAGACTCCTGTCAACAGTCCCATGAACATCCCATCGCCAGTGTTTCCCGATGATCTCCCAGTCATATTGAGACGAGGCTCTCTATCCACTGCTGCCTACATGCTACTTATGATGAAGCTCACCAGTCTGCGTCCTGAGAAACTGCTGCATCCCAACCACACTGCCCTGTGTGGACACCCACTTTCAGTGACTCAGGGGGATCCACTGAAGCAGAGGTCAGGTCACCCGGGGTGGAGTGGAATGTAGAAGGGAACCACAGCCCTGCACTGGGGTGGGACTGAACAAGGGTGGAATCCAGTCCCACCACCTCTAGACACTTGCATGCATTACTGTCTTTATTATCTATAAAAGCTAAGACTTGGAGGTACTATTCAGCCAGAAAATAGGAATTTAACTGGATAACAATATGTGTAATTGTGTGGAAACGTCTGTGCGCCTGTACAAATGGGTGGTGTGTGTGGACACACCCCTGGTGTCTTTTGCAAGGCGTCTATTGCAATAGCTCTCTGCTCTCATCAAGATCTTTAGTCTGTTCCTTTTTCTCCCTCGTTATCTGGCCCGTCCTGGCTTCACGTCCTTTCTGTATCATATTCTATAATCTAACGTTACAATGATTCTCCACAGATGTTCTCAGCAACCTTGCTCCTCTCCCCTCTGTCTTTTTCATCTGGCTCAGATGATCCAAACCATACCTCTTTTCTCCTGCTGAATCCTAGTGGCTGAAATTGTTGTGGAAAATTCTATAGGTGGGAAAATTGATATGAGGAGAAATTCATAATCCCCAGCTTCGCCTGGGCCCTCAGTGCTGCTTGGCAGTTTTCCTGCTTTTCTCTAATCAGCCTGCCCTATCTTTTTCTATAATAGCTGACCTGTAACTTTGCAAATCTTCTCATATCTCTGATTCCTCTGCTCCCACACTGCCCAGTCTCATTAAGGATTTTGCCATATATTTCACAGATAATTTAGGAGTCACTAGATAGAAACACCCTTGTTTTTGTATATAACAAATTAAAAGCCCACTTGTATCTGTGGCCATCCTCCCATTTCCTTTCTGTTATATCCTAACAGTCACGGCAAACACTTGTCTAGCACCATACTGTGTGCATCTAGTCGTGCACAATTTTACAGATGATGAAACTCAGGTGCAGAGAGATTAAGGAACTTGCCTAAGATCACACAGCTGGCAAGTGTTGCAGTCGTTCTGAATAGAGGAAGTGTCCCTCCTTCCACCAAGCACCAATACTTTTATACTGCTGTCTATCTTATCTCCCTCATTCTTCTCAGGCATCTAACTATATTAGTTATTCTCCCTCTCTTACTTAGTATTAAGTTCTGTTGTGAGTGAAAACTGAAAATAACAGCAGCTTTAAACAAAGTCAACACTTACTGCTCCCTCACATAGACATAGCCCACCCAGGACTTGTAAGACAATGAATTCTAGGATCACCAGTCTCCTTTGATTTTGCCCACCACCCTCAAAATGTGGCTTCCACCTCATGGTTCATGCTCCAGCCGTAACATCTACATTCTGAATGGGCAGGAGAAGGACAGGCCCCTTCCCTCTAAGGACACTTCCTGGAAGTTGCACACATTTTTGCCTTTATTTCCATGGCCAGAAGTTGGTCACATTATTTTAATGAACTGCAAGGGAAATGTAGAAATGCCATTTTTGTTCCAGGAGGCCATTTACCCAGCTAAACTTCATAGATTCAACTCCCATAGAGTAAAGGAGCATGGCTATTGGAGGACAATAAGAGTCCCAGCCATCCTCTCTCTCTCCTACTCAACTTGAAAATCCAATTGACACTCCATCTTTAAAAATTAAGATAAAGCAAACCAAGACAAAACAAACACAATGCCCTCTCTGGACCTAACCTCATCTCCTCCAACTGTCCCTATTTCTCTGCTCTCTAAAATAAGGAGCATCTCAAAAGAGCTCTCTACACCTGCTGTGTCTACTTCTGAAACTGGGGGCTAATTTATTTTACCTACATTCGATTAGTTGTCTGTTTGCCAAAGTACTTAGATAATGCATTACTAAAGCTCATCCTATAGATAACGTCTCTGATGCTTGGGTCTCCTTGGTAACGGGTACTTAGGATTTTCAGGAACTGAGAGTCGACTCCTTGTCCAGTTCAGGCTGGTTAAGACCACTAGCTCATTAACTGGGCCTGTACAGATGGCAGATACATGACCCTTTCGACGTCAGGGAACTGAAAACTCCACTCTCAGATCATGCTGACACCACCATTTTGTGAACACGTGTCCTATGAAGAGCCATGAAACTTGGCTCTGCTTGCACAGATCATCAGTTACCTTGCTTCTCCTTACCTCCAATCATGTATTCCCATGCTTGGGACCACCCTGCTCCTCTATCCCATAAATATACCAAATCTCTATTTTTGGGGAGGTTGATTTGAGATTTGTTCTCCCGTTTGCTTGCTTGGCTGCCTTGTGAATAAACCTTTCTCTGCTGCAAACTTGTTGTTTTGGTGATGGGCATACTATGTGGAGGGCAAAACAAGTCTGATTTGGTAATTCTTCCTCACCTATTGGTCCTTCAAAACACTTCAATCTTGTCTTGACTCCACCAATCTACAAAACAGTTAAGGCAGCTATGACCTTCACATTAACATGTCTAATGGACACTTTTCAGTCTTTCTCTTCTGGTTCTGCCAGCAGAATTGGACATGTTTGGTTAATCTGTCTTCATTACTCTCATCTCTGCTTCTCTGAATCCTCGGGGTTTTTTTTTTTTCTCTTGACTTTTTTTTATTGAGGTCATAATAATTTATAACATTGTGAAATTTCAGTTGTACATTATTATTTGTCAGTCACCGTATGTGCCCCTTTACCCCTATGCCCACCCCTCAACCCCCTTCCTCTCTGGTAACCACTAATCTGTTCTCTTTGTCCCTGTATTTGTTTATCTTCCATATATAAGTGAAATCATACAGTGTTTGTCTTTCTCTGTCTGGCTCATCTCAGTTAACATAATACCCGCAAATTCCATCCACTTTGTTGCAAATGGGACAATTTTGTCTTTTTTTATGGCTGTCTGACTCCTCAGTTTTGGCTTTCTTCCTTTTTTTTTCATCTGTTCCTTCTCAGCCTCTTTCTGTTTCTTGTCCTCTAAGTCCTCTCCAGATCCCTCACAGCTTTGACTTCCTGTCCCCGCCCTGCAGGAAGCCGGCTGAGCAGGAGGTGCTACAAACACAAGGTGACACATACTCTTTGCCTATTACCTGATTTTACTTGAGGGGGTGGAAGGATCTCGGTTTTACAAGCTACCTGTTAACCCAGCCTAGCATCAGCAGAGGGTTCAAGGTGTAAGGAAAGTAATCTGGGCTGATAAGCAAAATCATGGTTCTGTTCTCAGCTTCAAATAGCACCAAAAACTCTAGATCCCTTTGTGACACTCAGTCCCCTGTCTTTCCCTCCTTTAGAATGGCCTTCCTGGTTTTATGCTATATCCCTTAGACTGCTCAACTCTGACATAACTAGCTTGTAATACACTTGCATTTTGCCTGGTAGGGAGTGAGGGGTGACTTCTTCTTAACCAAGGCAGCTAATTCTAGCCTCTATCACTTTAAAGGACAAGGAAATCCACTGTCTAAGACAAGGATATATCCCATAACTGGGCCTTCTGTCTGCCTGGCTCAGAACCTCACCTCTTTGTATTTTCCTCATCTTGGTATTTTCCTGGATTTAAGCCAAGAAGAAAGTATATTGCTTTCTGCAACTGTTTTCTTCTTTTTTATTTCCTTCTTTTCAAAATATATCTTATCTATTCCTTCCTTGTAACGCTGTCTGAGATGTTACCAGTAGCCAATAATGGATTTTCTTGTCCTTTCATCTGCTGCAGAGCTCTAGCCAAAAGCAAGTTTCAGTATCCTGTACCTCCAAGACACTTTAACACTCAAAGTTACTTGAGAGCTGCTGAGCCCAAGGCCTGTGGGCCCTGCCTCACTTGAGAGCTGGCTGCAGTCAGAGATTTAATCCACATGGTCTGGAGGGAGGTACAAGATCAGATCTTGGAGCTGGGCTCTAGTATCTTAGCAGCTAAGAATGGGAGAAGGAAGCCTGGAAGGACCAGAAAATTTGATGAAATTATCACAACATGACCCTGACATAAGTGCTATTATTATCACTAGTTCTTAGGAAATGGTAAGCTGGAGAGATTAAATGACTTGATCCAAGTCATGCAGCCAGTGAGTGGTGGGACCAGGACTTGGGACTCGCTTCCAGGTTGTCTAAACCATGGCCACGCTCTCAATGGTTCTAGTGCATAGCCTCTCTCTGTCCACATTCCATTGTGAAAATCCTTCCAGTCAGAGACAGGTCTATAAGATGTCAAAGTTTCTTCCAATTCAGGAAATAGTTGTAGATATCAGGATGCCAAGTAAACATCCCAGATAGTGTTCCTCAGGGACTGGACATTATTACAAAGATGAAACACATGACACTACAATGTCAGCCAATAACAGAATGAGTAACTTTAAAATAAAGTAACAAAAAGGTTTCTTCTCTGCTCCTTGCCTGTGTAAGAAGATAGCTGGAGATGCGAAAAATAGCTAAGCAAGTGGTCTGATTCCTAAGCTTAAGGATGAGGCATTGGTTTTCTGTCCCTGGAAAAACAGATCTCTATCACCTTAGTATGAAGACATAAATGAAGAGTATGGATGGGAAGTTGGTGATTTGAGGAAGTTAGAAAATAATGCTCTGGGCAGTCCAAAAGCCAGTTGATTAGAGAAACAAGGTAATATTGCAGGACAATTTTGGATTGATAGAACTATTACTCTATTTCCACACTAGGATAAATAACACTAGCTTTGTAAAGAAATGATCCTAAAATATCAGTGACTTAATACAATATAGGTTTATTTCTGACTCTTGTCACTGTCCAGTGTGGGTCTATGGTGAAAGAGAAGCGACGGGGACCCAGGTAGACAGAGGTGCCTTCGTGTTCAACTCATGACTCCAGAAGTTGCCCTGGATGTTGAATCGAGACATCAGGTGCGGAGAAAGAGAGAGTGGAGGGTCATGCAGATGATTCAGGCTTGGAAGTAGTTTTCATGCACCAGGCCTGGAAATTGTGCTTACAGCTGGTGCCTAGATTCCAGGATGAGAATCAGGGCAAGGAGGGTCGGGGCATCTAATTTAGCTGTGGGCCAGGGAAGGAGAGGAGAACAGGCACCTGGGACAGCACTGTAGCCTCTGTTGCAATGTGTAGCTCTTCAGTGCCAGGGCTAACTAAACTTATCTTGATATTCTCTCTCTGCATTCTCCTACCTGCACAGTGTCTGGCCCGATGAAACTCAGAGAATGTGCTGAATTTTTGAATGACTTAGTGCTAGAGCTTAGATAAGAATTGAAGCTTTCCAGTTTTTACTTTGGTGCTCTGAACTGGGTCCTATAGGATGTACAGGATTTGGATGGGCCAAGCAGAGGGGCAGCACACTCAAAGCAAGTTTAGAAACATTGATCCGGGCTCAGACAATGAGCATATTTATTGACTTCAGTTTATATCCTTTTATTCATTAAAATAATTTTTATTAATTTTTCAAAAAGGTAACACATTCACATGGTTCAAAATTCAAAAGTACAAAAGGGCATAGAAGGGAAAAAAGATCTCTTTCCCATCCCTATTCCGTGGCCACTCAGTTCCCATCCCAGAGGCAAACATTACTGCCAGTTTCTGTGGTATCTTTCCCAAGATATTCTTGCAGATTAAAAAGAAATACTTAGGGACTGGCTGGGTGGCGAAGCGGTTAAGTTCGCATGTTCCGCTTCAGCGGCCCGGGGTTTGCCAGTTCAGTCCCGGGTGCGGACATGGCACTGATTGGCACACCACGCTGTGTAGGCGTCCCACATATAAAGTAGAGGAAGATGGGCATGGATGTTAGCTCAGGGCCAGGCTTCCTCAGCAAAAAGAGCAGGATTGGCAGCAGTTAGCTCAGGGCTAATCTTCCTCAAAAAAAAAAAAAAGCAACAAAACAAACAAACCGACCAACCAAATACCTGGGAATGCCTGACTCCAAACAATTTCACCATACAATGTATTATATCTTCTAATCTGATAGGATAAAAAAAATAACATTTCAGAGTTGTTTTAGTTTGTACTTTTTCTTTTTATGAGTAAAGTTGAGCATCTTTTCATGTTTAGAGCCATCTGTATATTCTTCTATCCGAATACTTTCCTTTGCCCATTTTTCTGTTGCATTATTATTATGTTGGTATTATTACCATTAATTTCTAGGATTTTCTTCTGAATCAGAGAAATTAAGTCTTTGTCGCTAATAAGAGTTTCGATCTTTTCCTCGTTTGATCTTTTGTTGTTTCTCTTTTGCTTATGGTGGTTTTTGCAGTGCAGAATTCCCGTTTCATATTGTTAAAATTTTGATCTTTTCTTTTATGGATTATGAGTTTGGGGAAATACCCAGAAAGATCTTCCATACTCCAGGATAAGTTTTAGAAGAATCCTGTGCTTTCTTCTTCTGAAGGGAGGAAATAGGGACTCTGGTCCGCATGGATCTTGATATAGACTTGGGGTGGCCCACCGGGCAGCACTGCTGGGCCCAGCCAGTCCTGGCACCAGAGGAGATGGAAAATTCTGAGGAAGGCACTTCAAAGCAGAGGTTTCCTGAGTCGTGGGGTCGGGGCAGGAGCCTTGCTTGCAGGAGTCTAAAGGCCACGGTGGCGTGCAGAGATTCACTCCTGACCAAGAAGAAAAAATTAATATAGGGGAATCTAGCTATCCACAAAGTGATAAGGGAGATCTGCTGCCCTTTTGGGGACATTTTTTGGTCAGCTTGACCCAGAACCAGGCACCCTTGCATCTCCTGAGGGCTAGGTGATCTCAGTCACACCCATGGCCTCACAAACTTTTTATATGTTGATGAGTTCCAGGTTATACTACTCCAGTCCCCACCTCTGAGCTCAGACATCTCTAATCTAGCCATGTCTAAAATGGAACTTTTGATCTTTTGTCCTGACTTAGGCACTGCTCCAGATTTCCCTATCTGGGGATTAAGTGCCTCAATCTAAATCATTATTTGCACCAGAAATTTGAAGTCATCTTTGGCATCTCATCTTTTATCTCTAAATTTTCTTTAATAATGTATTTTTTCTTTTTTTCTTTTTTTAAGGAAGATTAGCCCTGAGCTAACATCTGCCACCAATCCCCCTCTTTTTGCTGAGGAAGACTGGCCCTGAACTAACATCCATGCTTATCTTCCTCTACTTTATATATGGGATGCCTGCCACAGCATGGCTTGATGAGCGATGCGTAGCTCCACACCAGGGATCCAAACCAGTGAACCCAGGTTGCTGAAGTGGAAGGTGTGAACTTAACTACTGCACTGTCTTCGCCACAGCTGCTATCATCTCTTGCTTGGATTGCCTCAGGTTATCCTAAATGATGACGATGTTTCCACTCTTGCTCCCAACCCCATAGTCTATTTTGCACACTCTTGTCTGTCCAAGTCTCTCTTCTCCCTCTCTCCCACCTGCTTTTCACTCTGTGCTCAGCCACCTGGGTGTGGAGTTCTCTGAACATCCTGGCCATCTCTGCATTTGTACATGCAGGTCCTTCTCCAAATACCTTCCTATCCTTTGACCCTGTGGCAATCTCCTATTCATTGCTCAAATCTCTGCCCAAAAGCCTCTTCTGTACTGTCGTCCCCTGTATACCAGCTCCCAAACCCCCATTCTGGTGATTCCACGTAGAAGCTCATATAATGTTTGTTTGAATACATAGATGCACTTGAGCAAGACGGAGGCTGGCGGGGGAAGGGCCTGAATTGTGCTGGGGGCTGGAAGAAAGGGAGAGCTGGAAGAGTCAGCACTAGGGCCTGGGGCAGTGTCAGGCCTGCTGGGTCTGAGGAGAGCTCCGCCTTTGTGTGACAGGACTGTGATGTGATGGAGGCCTGTCTGTAAGAGGGTAGGGGTGAGATGACACAGACGTGTGTGACTTGGTGTTGGAGGGCCAGTAGATGTGAGCCATGGGGGGTGGCAGGTGGGCTAGAGAATCTGGTCTTCTCGGGCCAGAGATCCAGGCATGGGATTAATTGCCCCAGCAGGCAATTCTCCTCATGAGACCCAGGCAAAGCTGTGGCCACGTCTGAAGCAGGAACCCAGGAGCAAAGGCAAAACAAGATGGAAAGCCCTGGTGACCAGAGGCCTCTGTCTTGGCCTCTTGGAGACTGGGTGTGCGGGGGAAGGCATATGGAGGAACTAGATGGGACCTGCCTGGCTCTTGAGAAGCCAAGAGCCCCCTAAATGCCACTCCACATGCCCACGGGGCTCTGAATAGGGTCTCCAGTTACTGAAGTGTAGAAGGTCCTGTATGAGGGGGTTCCAGGTCGGTGCGGGGCCCTGGTTGCTGGGACCTGGTCTCTGGGTATCATGAACTATAGGTCCCATCATTGAGTGGCCTAAGTGTGAGGCCATGTCACCAAGGGAGCCTGAGTGAGAGGCCCTAGTTGCTGTGGGGCTTCAGTGAGGGGTTCTGGTCATTGAAGCCCAAATAATGGTTTCTATCCATTATGGGGCCTGAGAAAGAGCCTCTAGTCACTGGAGGCATGACCTAGGTGCCCTGGTCACTGAGGAGCCTGAGTGAGAGTCTCTTGTCACTGAGGGTCGGAATTGGGGACTGAGTGAGGGGACAGATCCCTGAGGAACCTGACCTGGGGGCCATGTCACTAAAAGACTTGAGCAGGGGCCTTTGATCACTGAAGTTTGAATGAGGGGCCCTGGTCACTGGGTGCTTAAGGGAGAGGCCACTCTTAACCCTGAGCTGAGGTACATGGAGAAGGCTTCCCAGTGGCCTCAATCGGGCATGGTTCTGCCTGTTCTGGGCCTGACCAGCATGGCTCTAAACAGCCAGCAGATGGCACTGTGGCCTCACGCATGGCCTGGACTCGGCACAGGCAGCTGGCAGGCAGTCCTTGGGGTGGAAAAGCTCAGCTGACAGGCTCAGGTGCAGCCTCCACCAGCTTTGGGAGCTGCAGGGCGGGGGGAGGTGGGGAGTTAGGTGGAACTGGATCAGACTCTCTGGGGTGATGGCCCAAGGCAAATCCCCTGGAAGCAGAGAATTCCATGCTGTGGGTTAGGAGTCCTGGATCTGTTCCACATCCCGGGGGCCAGGAGAGTCTTGATCAATGGTTCTGGAGTTCAGAACAAAGTCAACTCCAAATCTGGCCTAACACACCCAGAAATACTTTCACCTCTGGACTGGTTCAGCTGTCCCTGTCCACAGATCCAAGACAAACTAAGATCCACCCTGAACATTAGAACTGTTGTTTTCCAGAGCATTCTGTGTCCCAGGCCGTGTGAAACCCAGACAAAATTAGAGTCTGTACCTTGTCACAGCCAGAATTCATCACAACCCAGAACTCATCAATACCTCACATCTTAGGGCCAGGTCACCTTCCAGAACCATATCACATTCCAGGGCCTTGGCATACCCCAGATACAGTCATAGAGCAAAGCTGTCACCTTTCCATTTAAAGGCACATCCAAGGACCCTGTCACCGTTAAGATACAGAACAACCAGGGCCTGTCCTGTCAGTCTTTATACACTAAGCTTCCCAGAGTCCTGTCATAGCAAATGTTTGGCCCAGAGCTGTGACAGTATCTGGGATGTGGCAACTGGGCTGTGACAGTATTGGGTACATGACTGAGCCCTGAAATGTGCCTGGACTTGAGGGATGACAGGGCCCTGGACTGTCACTTTATCCACGGTGTGCAATAACTGGTCCCAGAACTTGCACCTGCGAGACTGGCCATCATCAACCAGTATCCATGATTAGCATCCATAACCATCATGACAAGTGCTGTGGGGCACATGCAGTGTATGAAGCAATTCTCTTCCAACTATCTGTGGTGAAAGACTAGCTCCATTTTTTTAAATTTCCATTTTGGATCCATTGCAGATTGACACGTTTATAAAATGCAACTAGACTGCTATAAAAATGAAATTGAAAAAAAGACATACAAAATATAAGCTCATACTTTAAAATATATATATTTTATTTTGGAATAGTTTTAGATTGCCAGAAAAGTTGCAAAGAGAGTAGAGAGAGTTGCTGTATGGCCTTGAATCACCTTCCCCTCATGCTAACATCTTGGATAACGGAGGGACGTCTGTGAAAACTAGCAAATGAACGTCGGCGCAGTACTATTAACTAAATTACAAACTCACTTTGGATTTCAGCAGTTTTTCTGCTAAGTCCTTTTTCTGTTTCAGGATCCAATCCAGGATACCACATTGCATTTGGTGCACTTTTTGCTATTAGAGTCAAATGACGTAATTATTCTGTCAAATTGCTATAAAAGTTTCTAAGCACTTACTCTTCATTTCTGAACTTACCTCATCATGGACTGGTAAACGGTCTTGGCCTGGCCCTGGCCTATAGCTGTACCTTTAGAAGCACCGGTATAAAGAGTCGCTGCCATATTTACTGAGGCAGCAGGGGAAAAAGAAGGATGGGAGGTGACCTCATGAACAACCAGAGCACAGGGTACAGAGGAGGGAAGATGGTAACCATATGAGTGGGCCTTGGGCATGGCCTGTGTGAAACAAAATAGTGGGGGTGGGAAGCTTTTGGGAACGAAGTCCTGAAAGATAGCCAGGAAGGCTGTGATGCTGTATGTGCGTGCGTTGTACTGAAGCTTCAGTGTAAGTATCGGCAACAACCAGCAGGTCCTCATGACCACTTATGGGCTTATTGAGCTACACAGGTGTCTGGGTGGAGACCTTAGGACTTGAAAAGACAATATTGCGTATGAGCCCGGAGATTCCATGCTCTGACCCAGGCCCCTGCCAGTCTACGGACTCTGGTGAGTCAGCACAGTCTTAGGAATACTTAGGTATAGGATCACACAGCAGGAGACCAGGAAGCACAAAGGCTCAGGGCTGGCAAAGTCCCCCCAGGGAAGGAGAAGGAGACAGGACGGGTGGATATGCCTGTGCTTTGTGGCTTTCCTTCATCCTGGCTGTGTTCTGATTCAGGCTGCCAGGAAGTGGGTACTGTAAAAACCCCAAGCCTTAGTCTCCCCATCTGTGCAGTGGGCTAAGTAATGCATAACCTCAAGGAGGATTCTGAGACTGAAATGAGAATCACGTGGAAGTGTTGTTATGATGCCTGGCACGGAGCAGGAGCTCCCCTTTCCTGCTCAGGACAGCCCAGCTAGAGTCATCAGTTTCCTTGTCTTCACCTCTGTCTTTTCCTGTAGGAGCTGGAATAAAGGTTCTCATAGGGGTTGCCTGACCAGGATCTCACAACGTCCCAGATTCTGTCAGCTTCCTCCTCTGGGCAGTGGTGCCCACTCATCCCTCAGTTATCAGGAGGAAGCCTTCAGGGGCCTTCTCGAAACCTTCCCTCCATCACCTCTAAGCTGTGCAGGTTGCTGCTCAACACTTTATCATAACTGCTTATTCGATTATGAGTACAGTAAAGGCAGGTACTGTGCCTATCTTATACTCCACTCTATTTCCAGCACTCAGCAAGTACCTGGCTCATAGTTGACATTTAATAAATATTTGTTGAATGAACAATTAGGAAGAAAATATATGATTTCTTCCCTGAAATAATTTCGAGTGTAATTAACAGAGAGTAATACAGAATGTACAGTCAGTTGCCAAAATAATCATTATTTGGAACTGAATATGCTGCCTAGAAAACAGATGGTCCTGATATATGCAAGTTCAATATACTGTGAAGGCAGAATCAGAATTCATTGGTAAAGGAATAAATTTATTCTATATATGGTCTGAGAAAACTGGCTAACATCAAGGAAAAAATTATCTAGCTCTTTTCCTCACATTGTATACCATGTACTTTCCAGAGGGACTAAAGAGCTTTAGAAAACTTCAGAGACACTAAAACTATTTATCAAATCTCTGGAAGGAAGTAATTTTCCATCTTAGAAGCATAGAAGCACTCACAAAGGTTAACTGACTTGACTGTAGAAGTATTTTAACCTTTTTTCATGTTAAAAAAATAAGAGGTAACCCAAATAAAAAGGTAAACAACCTGGGGAAATATTTGAAGTCAGCTGCAGAAAGAACTTCCATAAATCGATTCAAAAGGAATACCCTGAGGCTTCAGTGAATAAACAGGCAGAGTATATGATCAGATAGTTTCCAAAAGAGGAGAGACATGGAAGGGTGCTTACTCTTAATTATTAAAGAGAACTGAGGGAGGAAGAGGTCCATGGCGGCCAAAAGAGTCAGGGAAAATTTCACAGGTGAGGTGGAGTGTGGCTTGTTCTCAAAGGTATGGACTTTACAGAGATGGAGGGAAGAGACGTCCCACGTTTGAGTGTCATTTCCTGCTAGTTCACCAGCCTTTCCTGGCTTCCCGCTGACTCTGCAGGGCATCTGAGGCCTAGAGCTGGACATTCTCCTTAGTGTCTCTCTGGCCACCATTATCCATCTGTAACAGAAATGACTTTACTCATGGAAATAAACCACCTTGGAACCTCAGGGAGGTCTGTCTAGCAGAGGGTATTCTGGAAGGAGAATTCTGGTGATGGGGTAGAGAGCTGGCCAATGATCCTAACTCTCCCCATCCTAACCCCCAGCAACCTGGGAGTTTTCTGACTTAAACACTAGCAGCCTGCCTTCCCCTGCCCCCAAGTCCTAACTGGGGTTGAGCTGCTGTTTTTCACGACTCTCCTGGGAATGTGGACAAAACTTTCTTTAATTCTTCTGAATATAGCTCAAACTGGCATTTTCATTTTAGAATATTTTCTTTATATTACTTTTAATAAATACCTTTTAAAAAATTAAGCAGGGGCCGGCCCGGTGGCGCAGCAGTTAATCGCACACGTTCTGCCTCTCGGCGGCTGGGGTTCGCTGGTTCCGATCCCGGGTGTGGACATGGCACTGCTTGGCATGCCATGCTGTGGTAGGCATCCCACATATAAAGTAGAGGAAGATGGGCGCGGATGTTAGCTCAAGGCCAGGCTTCCACAGCAAAAAAGAGGAGGATTGGCAGCAGATGTTAGCTCAGGGCTAATCTTCCTCAAAAAAAAAAAAAAAAAAATTAAGCAGGCAATACATATTCATTGGAGAAAGTACAGAGATAGCTGGCATTTCTGCAAGTTTTCTGAAGAACTGAGAGGAAGAGAAAATAGAAAATATAAATAGTTCACAAACAGTCACATGTCAAGCACAGCGTGCAGACCCCCAATAAGGAGACCCTGCCCTGCCCCTGGGGTTTACCGGCATGTGGGCTAGCCTCTCCTCCTCCAAGTTCCAGATCTGATTAGATCTGGGCACCTGGATTCCTACCACATTGGCGAGGTCTCCTGACATCATTGTTGCCTCCAAGCGGCAAAACCCGGATTCATTCTTGCAGCTCCCTCCCGCTTAGCCTCCCACTCAGCTCACCTTCTGGTCTAAGCTACGTGACTCATCCTCAACCCTGTGCAGCAGCCATTCTCAATCTTTTCTCCGCCCACCACACTTGATGGATGACATCCATATTCACACACACTCTCAAAGGTTAAACCCAATTTTATCTAAACCCGGGAAGGATTTTTGCAGGAAATGAAAGCCAATGGTAAAAATAACCGTTTCGTCTCAATGCAATACGATGATTTGAAATTGGCGTGACCACTGGTGTGTTAGCAATCTGCCCACTCCTGGCTGCTGTGCACATAGCATAGGCTTTGGAGAAGCAGTTT
The DNA here is from genome assembly GCF_041296235.1 of Equus asinus. Lineage (NCBI taxonomy): Eukaryota > Metazoa > Chordata > Mammalia > Perissodactyla > Equidae > Equus > Equus asinus. Next base: position 90,044,600 of record NC_091809.1, on the reverse strand, counting down.
CTGATTACCGGCTGTGACGCCATCCCTTCCTCTCCCAAATTAGTGAGGGTGACAGTATCATAGAGATAACCTTAGTAGTCATTATTGCTAAACCTCATGCACATGTTTTTATAGCAATGACCATGTTTTGTTGTGTGTCTATTTTCCCAATTAAATTTTTTGGTTAGTATCTCTAGTGCCCAGCACAGGACCTGACCTTGACTGATGGATGGTGACTGAATGAATGAGTGAATGAACCCATTTTGCTGTGAAGCCTGTATTCCCCTTCTTCTGATTCTAAGAAATCCTGCCTTCCTTCTAATCCTCTTTACCCAGCCGGTAGTGATACCTGCATCCCTCTGCTGCTGCAGTATCTACGTTTAGTTTGCTCTCTTATTTGGCCTGTTTGCACTAGCCTAGCATCTCACCCCAACATCTTGGCCCCTTACCCATGTTTCTTCTTTTCCAGTCATCAGGAGCCTATGAGGATATTCTCAAGAACTTTATTTAGAGTGAGAGTTTTCTCCAACCTTCTCCTTCCCCTTGCAGGAGTTCTGAGTTGGCTCTCCACCTAGAATTTGACTCTTTGAAGTAGATAATACCTTATCTACTTCTTTTATAATCACCCAGAGTGTGCAGCATAGGCCTAGATACATGTCAGGCCCATTTCCTTTGTGGCATGTATCACGCTTTTATTAAATAAGTAACCATGTAGATTGTCTAACATCTATGCCTCCCATCTGGAGGCAAATACTGCAAGGACAGAGATTCTGACTATTTTATTCACTGCTGTATCCCCAACGTCTAGCATGTAGTCCAATACACAGCAGAGCTCAGTAAAGATGTGTAGTAAGAATGAATGAATGAATGAATGAATGAGTGAATGAATGAATGAGTGGACAGAATGATTGACCCATTATGACTTTGATAAGCAGGGACTGGTTTTGTTTCTCTGAAAAGAAGCCTTAATGCTGAAGACTCTGTTTGTGAAAGGGAGAAACAGTCCTTGGGACAGTTGGCAACCAAGAGCAGTGGTTAATGCTTATAGAGACCACGTGGACAGCCTGGTCAAGTGCAAGGGAGCCCAGCTTGGGCCAAATAGAGGGAACAAATGGTTCTGGGAGAGCTGGGAGTGGGAGCGGGGATGGTGAGTCACAATTTCCCACATTTGACCCACCAGTTTCTTCTATAATCTTATTTACTTTGGACCCTGTACTTGGTTCCCAGAGGATTTGGGATAAAAGTGGAATTGGTTTGTTTATCTGTTACACTGTTCATGTGGATTAATGGGTGGCAGCAACATTTCAAAGAGAGTTATTACTAGTCACTCCTGATGCATGTGGGCTGGGGTAGGGGGACAATCCCTGGGATTGTACCAATTAGCCCATCAGGCCCACACCTCCTCATGAGACCTGGGCACAGCTGTGGCCCCTGCATGGACAAAGGGCCCAGGGACAGAGCAGGAGGCAGAAGTCTTAGAAGCAAGACGTTGGCAGCTTCTCCAGGGACCAGAGGGAAGCAGAAGGTTGATGGGCGATCTGAAGGGACCCGTCCAGCTCTTGTTATGCTCACTAGACCTTAATTAAGGAGTTGGTCTCAGAGCCCTGAGTGATGAGCATCAGGTCCCTGAGGGAATGGGGCTGGACCAAGACTGTTAAAGGTCTAAACATATTAAAGATTATGGTTGGTCTCCGTATGTCATTCAAAGTAAAACAGTTAAACCATAAGTAAGTGCAAAGGTCAACACAGTTCAGATTTATCCCATGATGGTCACATTGATGCCCTTCTGCAAATATTGAATTCTTTTCAGTTTCATTTTAGTGTTTCTGCTTTGGCAATGTCATAAACTCTTTCTTGTTCATCTATTGAGGAATCTATCCCTGTTGAGGGGTCTGAGGGAGGGGCCCTGTCACTGAGACCTGAGTGAGAACTGGAGAGATTTGAGTAAGGGGCCCTGGCCGCTAAAAGAATGGAAGGAAGAGCTCTGATAACTGAGGGATCTATGTGGGGGCCCTGGTCACTGAGGGAGTTGAGCTGGGACACCATCACTGAGATGTCTGAGTGAGGGTTTCTAGTCACTGATAGAGCTGAGGGTGGGCTCTGGTCAGCGAAGGGCTTAACAAGATGCTTTGGTCATTGAGGACCTGAGGAAAAGTCCCTTATCACTGAGGTATCTGAGGCAGAGGACCTGTTTTCTGAGGGGCTTGGTAGAAGCATCTGGTCACCAAAGCTGAAGCAGAGGCTACCATTACAAATTCTTGAATGTGGTCAGTGGGCGCTAAGTGAGAGGGTCTACTCTATGAAAGGACCAAGGAGGATATTTATGTCCTGGAATTAGGGTCACTAGCTTCTGAGGGGACTGAGGGTGGGGATCTTGGCTTTGAGAGGTTTTAAGAAAGGGCTCTGACCACTGAGACATGACTGAGGGTCTTTGGTCAGTGGGAAATATAAATAAGGGGCTCCCTCCATCAAGTCTGGGCTCACATAGGTGGGGAAAACTACCCAGTGTGGGGTCCAATAACTGAGATTCCACGGCCAGATTAAACCACAGTGGCCCTTCGTATCTCTTCCCTGTGCGTCCTTTGGCCTGACCTGCAGGCCTTCTAGTCACCAGTAGATGGCACTGTAGCTTCATGTGACGACAGGGCTGCTGGCTTGGGTCCCAAGGTGGAGTCCAGGTGCAAGCAGGTGAGAAGTGGCACAGAGAGGAAATTAGTTGCCCCCCAACCTCCCTGCCTCTCTTCCCCGACCAGACTCCCTGTAGGCAGAGAGGAACCAGGCTATCATGGCCGAAGCAGATCCCCCAAACACAGGCTACCTAGAGACTGAGTCCTGTTATCACCAGACCAACTAGTTCTAAATGCAGAGTGACTTTTTATGTTTGATTCACTCATACAATCATTTGTTCAACAAGTTTGCTTCCAATACCTGACAGAATTTGTGCTAGGCACTGAGGATACAAGGGTGATTAAATAGGTCACTGTGGTTGAGAAATCCATAGTCTTGGAGGTGAAACATTAATATAAACAAAATAATTACAATACGTATGAAAAGGACTATGATACAGGCTGCAGACAATGCTGTGGAAGTCCAGGGAAGGAATTAGTGTAGAGTCTCAGGAGGTAATGAACACAAGAAGAAAGAGGGGACATTGACACAGGGTCTCAAAGCAGGAACAGGGATTTGGGGGTATGAGGGAAGGTATGTGAGGCAGAAGCAGAAGTACGAGTAAGGAGGTGGGTGCGTGAAGAGACTGGGGTGTTGAGGGATCTTCATGCAGTCCCAAATGTCTAGGGGGTAGGAAACAGGGTGAGAGTCAGCTGGGAGGATGGTAAGGAGTAGGAAGGATGGACACATTTGGGGGAAGATGGTTAGGAGCCTTATAGACCATATTTAGGGATTTGGTCATGGATGTTTAATGGATGAAGAATCAGGAGTGTTTTCCAGTAGGCAGATGAAATATTCAGGTTTCTGTTTAATTCCTCTGGTAACAGAGTTGTGGGGCGGATTAGAGGAGGAGTGGACCACATGTGGGAACCCAGGCAGAATCTCTAGACCCAAGCTAGAATTTATGAGACGAAAGTAAAGAAGGGAGATGGGGAGGAGAAAACAGATTTGAGGGGTATTGAGGAGGGTGGATGGATAAGACTTTCTGCCAAAGTAGATGTGAAAGGTAAGGAAGAATGAAGAATTTAGGAAAATAATAAATGCAAACATTTACTAAGCATTTAACACTTGTAATACTTTATCTCACTAATCATAACAGCACTCTATAAGGTAGGAATTATTATTCCCATTTTCAGATGAAGAAACTGGACCTCAGAGAAGCTACGTAACTTGCTGAAGGCCACATGGCTAGCTCTCCCCCACCTGGCTGTTTTATCTTCAGTCTTACCCCTCTTCAGACCACCCTCCACACTGCCACCAGATGGAGCTTCAGAAAATCCTTCCTTAAAATCCCCCGGTGGCCCTCTTCTACGGATAGGATAAAATAAAGCCCAAGAATTTCACAGTTGCACACAAAGGCCTACACCTCCCGGTCCCTGCCACCCTCACCCTCTCCCCACCCCATTCTAAAGACCAGACAGGTAGGGTTGCTGGCAGCTGCCTACAGGGCTGCTCCTTCTTGCCTGTATGCACTGCATATGTGGCATGCTCGTGATGCACCCTCCACTGGAAACCTTCGCACGGACTGGTCCTTCTTTCCTGTCTGCACCTACCTCTCCCCCCTGCCTGACAAGCTCCTGCTTATCCTTCAAGTCTCAGCTTAAATTTCACTTCCTTAGTGTAGCCTTTTGTGACTTACCCTCAACCCTATGAGGCTAGGTCTTTGTATAATACACTGTCACAGCATCTAGTACTTTTATAACACTAATCACAATTATAACTAAGTAATTATTTTCATAATTATTGACTTAATATTAATCTCTTTCACTAGACTATCAGCTCCTAGACAGGAGGGCTCTACTTAAGGATATTTATTGCAGCTTTTTTATAACAACAAAAATATCATGAATAGAGAATTGATTAAATAAATGTGATTAAATATTCCTTATGATGAAATATTCTGCAGTCATCCAAATGAATGAGAAGTCATGACACCCTCCCTCAAATGCCACCCAGGACCTATTGACAGAGAATGAGAAGACTCAAGCCTGATTTGCAGAAGGCTCTGCATAGGACACAGCTACCAGGCAGACGTCGGTAGGAGGAAGGAAAACCCATCAGTCACACCTGGAAGATGGGAGTATCATCGCTCATAATTAGACTTTAATAATTATCCTCAAATGTCGGCTTCCTGACACCAAGATTCTTTGATTACCTAAGTGGAGGACATTTCCACTAAGGGGTTGTAATAATAGTTCCACTAAACCGGAAACTGGTCATTTCACATTTCTCATGACACAGCAAAAAGGGGAAACAAGGTGTTCTAATGTTGTCCAGGGTGATTAATCTTGACTACTACTGGGAAAAATGCTTTTCCCCCACTTTCCATAGCTTTACTTCACATAGAGGGGGCTCCTCTAGAGCGACACTCTAGGCTTTTCTCCTCAGAAGAGAAGTCAGTAACAGTCAAATGACAAAGTTGACAAGAACAAACTGAGCATAGTGGTTTAGCTCCTCCATTTGTCTCTGTGGGAGTCAGGCTGACCACAGAAGGATGCATACTGTAGGACACTTTACAGGGACTTGTCTCAACTGGGGGACCTCAGTTTTCCAGCATGATCTATGACTGGGTGTGTAGCTTCTATTTCTGGGGTTCTCTATTAGAAAGTTCATTTATCCAATGATATAAGCCACCTTCACCAATATTAACTTTATCAGTAATAAAAGTAATATATCGACTTCTACCTTTTGATTGCTTTTGAAATCAGCAGAGGGAAAGAAGGGCTATTTAATGAGGATCCACAGAACTTCAAACTCTGATTCACTGGACCAGGAACCTTAAGAAATAAACAGGGGGTAAATCTGGGCATCCAACTAACATGTGAAGAGACTTTTGATGAGACTAGGGTCCATAGCTTTAGGTGTGGACTTTATGAAGTATGTATTTGTGACCACAGTGTTTTGGTGGAAGCTTACACTGAGTCATGCAGCTGGCTTTTTTACTGATGGAGTTGGTTTTTCTTCATTGTAACCGGGCAGGCAGTTTCAGGTTTTCAGCGCTAGATATGTTGGGTCCACACAACTCTCAGGACTTTACTAGCAGGTGAGGATCTGTTTGATAGAGGCAGAGCTGTGGGATGGCCTTAGAGGTACTGGAGGTGGATGGTTTCTGCCTTCAGCTAAAATGCCTCTGTCAAAGTGTGTGTAGGTCTCAACATTCATAAGGGCAGGCTTAGACAGACACTTTCTTGGGTGTAGTGGGGAGGAGGTGATTGCCTGAGCTGACACTGGCCTCAGGGAATGCCTGCTACACAGGATCTAGCACACAAGTGGTGGACACACCACTCTCAGAAATGGCACAGCCATAGCAAGAGTGAGAGCCTTGGATTGTAATGTGCTGCTGTTTATCCTTGAACTACACAGGCGTTAGACTTAGCAGAAGTGCAGGGGCTATGTGGGGGCCACAGAGATGCTGGTGGGCTGCAGTGCCTTAAAAAGGGACAGCGGAAGCAAGGCTTCAATCTTGAAGAAAAGAGAGTTCTTTTGTATGTGAGCCTTTTAGACATGGGAGGTGCAGAACAATTATTCATCAGTTGTATTTTCATCAGTGTAGATAGGCTGCTCCAAATTTGATCCAAAATAATGTTGCTTTGAAATAACTTTACCCAAGAAAGAGTACCATGGAGGGACTAACCTCCTCTTACTATCTGTTGAGAAGACCAAAATGGATGAATAAAAACGGGAAAAGGAGATGCATCTAATTGCTCTTAAAGAGGGTACCAGAACAGGGTGGGATGTCTGACTTATTATTAGCTCAGAAATAGTGATTAGGTCCTAAATAAATCTAACAAGATATAAAAGTCTAGATTTCAGACCTGACTGGAATGACTCCCTCAAAAGGGGTCCAAATTCATTAGCAGGCAGCTTCTCAGAATAGGACAGACAGATCACAGTCTGAGAAAATTAAAGATAAAGTTGTAACTTGCTTTTTTTGTGTACCAGAAGTATTTTATTCACGTCATTAGTTTATTCACTGAGATCAGTTCCAAGAACATTCTGATTCACCTCTGTGAATTTTGACTACGGTATCTTCAACTGCGTGGGAATTAAAGATACTTAATGATAACTATTTTGAATTAATTGTCATTTAGATTACACATTTCTGTGTCCTCAGGGCTGAATTCTGGGTGCTTGTCATTTTCTCTCTGGTCTAGAAATTTGATGTGGCGTCTGATGTTGTCAGAGGAGGTGGGTCAGGTCTTTTGCATTCTGATATTATTTGGTTGCAGTTACCACCTATTGCCACGGGGTGGGGGTCGAGAGCTGTGTATTCTGAGCCAGCCCTCCGCCTTCAGCTGAGATCCCAGGCAGTGGGAGCAGTGCAAGGTGGGTGGGGGGAGGGGTGCTTTCTCCTGTGTGCTCTCCAGGCTTTCTCGCTCTCCTTATCTGGTCCCCTGGGGTGTTGGCTTGATGAGGTCACTCCTGGGGAAAGCTTTTACCCCATTAGAGGGCTTCCATCTAGGCTGCAAGGGCCATAGGGGGTCCTGGGTGCCAGAGAATGAGCGTCTCCTCCCCTGCTCCTTGCCTCATGGAGCCTCCCACAGTCATGGATGGCAGACTTTAGGGGAGGAAGCGAAGTTCTTTCTTACCCTTTTCCAGGTCCTCCGAGGGGAGCTCCAGCCTCTCCACCCTCCGTTGTGTGGCTGCATGTCTCTCCGATGTTTTTGTGGTGTGTTAGGATGTCCTCTGTTGGAGTATGGACGCCCCTCTTCATTATATGTTAGAGGGGAGAGAGTCCCGGGCAAGTTCACTCCTTCATGATGCTTGGGAATTAAAGACACTTAAGAAAAAGTCCACAACCACAATACCATTATGACACTCAAAACTTATTTTTTTGATATTATTTAATTTTCAATCATCATTCAAATTTCCCAGATTATCTCATAATTTTTTCAACTTGTTTTTGGCATCAGAATCCAAATAAGATCCAATTATTAATATTAGTTTATAGGTTGCTTAGGTCTCTTTTAATCTATACATTTCCTTTCCATCATTTTTTTTCTTTGAAATTTATTGATTAAGGAACCTGGGTTATTTGTCCTGTAGAATGTATGCATGAATTGCTGTGATATCATTGAAGACATTTCTTTGTCTCATGTATTGCTGGTGAATTGGTAGGTAGGTCTGAACACTTGATCAGCCTCAGATATGATTTTTGATTTGACCCCTCTGGGGCAAAGGGGTCACTTACCTGGTAAATTTGGGAATAATGAATTGAACATGCTCAACACCACTCCTCTGACTCTCTTCAGCCAGATTCCCCTTGGATATACACATTCTGTTCTCCTCCATGAAGGAAAATGTAAAGGGGTCTTCCCTGGATAGGGATGGGGCATGGAGGGGAAGCAGGGAGACCTATAGTATTTTTGCGCAGTCTGTGAGTAGGCGGGATAGTTTTGTTACTGAAACCAAAGTGGGTTCTCTCCTGGCAAGTTAAATCAGACTCAACACCAGAAGAAAGTTGTCTCACAAAGTAAAGTATATTTGCAGCAAATAGGAGACCATGCGGAATCATTCCGAGAGTCATGGCATCCCTAAACAAAGGGAAGCAGGGACCTTTTATTTCGGATGGGGAATGAATATTCAAAAGGGAGAGGTGGGTATTTTCTTGCACGGGCTCAGTTGGAAAACATGCTTCTACGTACACTGCAGGTTACGGTAATAAGGCCTAAGCTCTTCCTGGAGAGATCTTAGCATTAAAAATAAGGCAGAGGTCACAGGTGTAGCTCTTGTTGGGGAAGCTTGGTTTAGCTCAGGATGGTTGGTGATTGCATCTCCTTAACATAGCTGAAGAACAAAAAACAATTTGGAAAAACAGTTAAATGCTTCCAAACCCACCCTTGAGTTCCTCGGGGCAACAAGTTGGTGACAGTTTTCCTAACCCTGGGGTTCAGGATCAGAAGCCCACTTACTAAGTGATATGGCCACATTTGCCAATATCAACTTTATGAGTAGTATTGTTATTCTGATCTCTCATTTGTCTTATTCTTTTGTATTATTTCTCAATTAATTCAGAACTTGGGCAGGTGAGGGGTAAGATATTATTTATTGGAGCCCCTACACTCTACAACATCACTAAGGATAAATAGACCAGCTACTTTTATTAGGCAAGCTTCTCTGCCTGCCTTGCCCACAGATCCTATGAGTCAGCCATACTTACCATCTTCATCTCATTCCCTCACCCTGGGCAACAGCTGATTGGACCTGACACAAAGCTATCAGTTAGATGCTCACTCTCTTTATCTCTCAAGAAATTCAACTAAGACACAATGACTGTAATCATTTGACAGTATACATTTGAGCTTTATTGGGATGGACATTTTCCCACTCTGTGCGTTGCTGATGAGTAGGCACAGAGGGTCAGCTTCAGGAGAAGCAGCATGCAGCAGGCACATGTAGAGGAATGGAGAGATCAGGAGGCCTTTGAGAACCAGAGAGAGAAACCTGGCTCTCTGACCAACTTGTTGTAGTCCTCCAGGCTTTTCTTGTTCTTAGATTCTGTGAGATGGTCGCTTGACCCTAAGTTTATGAGATGGAGGAAATTATGCTCACCGGACTTACTGAAAATAGAGCACTGTAATTTTTTGGAAGAACTTTCATGATAGGCTCATTTTGAGTACAAGCTGAGAAGCCAAGGGGTCTGACTATGGGCAGAACACTTGCAGGGGAAAGGAAAAGCGCTTGCTGATTGTTCTGGAGAGGGAGGGAAGAAAAAGAGTAAGGGGTGGGGATAGAGTCTGCGACATTGATGTGACACCTCCCACGACCAACCAAAACTTCAGAGTTCTTATCTCTTGAAATAAGAAACTTTAAATTTTTTTAGTGAAAATTGATGAAGGGGCTGTGCTTAACACCCAGATTCATGCGAAAACAAGAGGGAGTGTGGGAGCCTTGAGTGTGTGTGGTAGGAGAGTGTCAGAGTATGTAGAACTTTAGACTTGAACCCGGGGTTTAGAACTAATTGCCACCAGATGATATCTGATCATTCTGAATGCCCCACCTCCTTCACTTCCTCTTTCAGAGGGCAGCATCCTCTAGTCTATTGCCCCTCAAATTTGTCATCTCTGCAGTGCTGTCCAATCATCATGGTTATTTCCCCCTTGCTCTCAGTTTGTCCTGTCTCCACCAGGAGCTCCATGTTACAGCCTGCTTGATGTCTCTCTCCAGGAAATCAAAGGAAGAGAGGATCGGGCAGATATTTCTTCCCCTTACAGTTCTCTGCCTCTAGTCTTTCCAAAATTACCAACAGCCTGCATGGTTAAATGCATGTTTCTTCACTGAAGAGTTGAGGCAATTTCAGAAGGGAGATTCAACGTCAAAGAGGGAAGGATAAAGTGCTCCTAACTTAGACTTTCTCTTTACTTCTCAAATGGATGGTACCTACAGATCTAGATCCTTCACATGCTCCCTGGCTTTTAGAGGTACAACTTTTCCTTCTCCATGGGCCTCCTTTGTAAATTTGCTCCATTCAAAACTCCACCAACTTCGATACCTATCACAGGAAGTGTTCTCCCAACTTGGATCTCTCACCCAAATTCGCCACTCTTATCCTACCCCAAAGCCTAAAGCTGAGTGTGCCAATTTGAGGTGGGCCCCCAAGACTTTAGCTAGTTAAAAATGATGCCTATTGTCACCCAAGTCTTGCAGAATTGTGTGTACAGGGCTGGGGCTGTGACGGGGGCAGAAGGGGAAGAGCCTCCGGGTCTGTAGTTAGTTGTGGAATTAGATCTTCCTGGTCAGATTTCCTTTTCAATATTCCTACATGTGTGAGTGGGAACCACGTCAGTTTATTTGATTAATAGAATTGTTGTATTAGTTCATGCACTGCTCCCAGGAACAGACATTAATTTTTAGAGAATACAATCTAAACCCATATTGAAAAAGGATGTATTTCCTCAATTAGAAGGGTGACTTGCCTTTTCCCCAGAGTTAGTGGGCCCCATTATTGTGCAGAAAAGAGGTCTGGTTTCTTTCCTGCTCTGCCTGAGAAGCTACTGAAACAATAAATAGGCTGTATTATCCTTTAATGGCTCCTCCCTTTTGTCAATTCAGGAAGGGCTCCAGACTCAAAAAAGTGTTTCAATAAGCTGCTTAGGGGGCTGGAGTAGCTGCCAATTCTTTGTACAATAAACCCACCTTCTCTTAAATCAACCGAGAGAGTTTCTGTTCCTTGCAAACAACTGATCCTTGTCTAGAAAGAGAAATGGATTCTGGCAAGTAGGTTTGCCAGCAATAGAGCCTCAAAAGAATGTGGATACCGTCCCTGGCATCGCTGCGTGGTGCTGAGTAGTGCAGATTCTCTCGTCCTGAGAAGAATGGTTTGGTGAGGCCTAGCCAGCTTGAGTGGGCTTCTGCTCATTGCAAAAAAGTGGTGCCTAAGGAGGAGCCACTGTAATAGAGGCCTGGGGAAAGATGGGCAGAATGTGAGGAACTCTGGCATGACTTCTTAATCTGCTTTGTTCAGTGGTAAGGGTTAACGAAATCATTAGCACCATTCTAGGCTAATTCACCAAGGGTTCCGACTCTTCTGGTATGCAGGTTTGGGTCAGTTCACCTGGTAAAGAAACCCTAACCAGTGTAAGTCCTGGTTAAAAGCAGTGGGCAACATTGGATGCCTTATAGAGGACAGACAAAAGAAAGACCAGCTTTACTCCTTAAATTCAACCATCCATTTCTTATCCAATTGGCAACAGATTTTTATTTGAATTTAAATCTTATTTTTGTTTTATTTTGTATATGTTTAACTCAATCTGTTTTCTGAGATTTTAAACTCTAGTCTTAACCTATGCTTCCCTTTCTCTCTCTTTCCCTTTTTCTCATAGTTGACATTTAAAATCTTCTCGGTTTATTTTCCCCTCTCATTCTAATGGTCCCAGATGGACTAAAAGAGTGAGAGAGGGACTCCCCGATTTGGAAACATAAGCTTTGGTGAAGGACTAGGTAGCACAGCCTACTTTTTGAGACACAGACTGTGTGAGAGAGTCAGGAGGTCTTTCTGCATGCCTCTCCCCAAGATCCAGGTCCTGGCAAGGCTTGTGTACTGTGTAGGTAAGCCGCAGGGTTCGCCTACGATGACTGCTTTCAGTTTCAACCAAGACACTGTGGCTTCGGCCTCTTGGGGCATCTTATAGATGCTTAAGTCCTAGATCTAGCCTGGGATCATGGACAGGTTTAAATAGTTCAGCCGAAGAAAAAGCTTCTTATTGCCTCTCTCTCACTCTCCTGTGCAGATAAAACACATCAAGGCTGGGAGAAGTCTAAACAGAGGGTTAGTTACAGAGGATGAAATAGACACAAAGCAAAGCGATGCATTCATTCCTCTCATTTCTCAACCTTTGTTGCCAGGATATCCCTGTGTTCTGAAGACTCTCCTTCAGGGTGGGCATGTCTGGCAATGAATGTGTTGGTGACTTTCCTTGCACTGGTTGTGCTGGCTTCGGGGAAAACCCAGGAGCATCAGTTGAACGAGCAGGATTCAACACTCCAAACACTGTAGCCCTGGCCTGTGATCAGGCTCAGTACACCTACCGTGTTTGCCCCACTCCTGTCATTGATTCTCACTGGTCTGTCTTCTGGAGGTTGCTGTGTCAGAAGCAGAGGCTTAGCTCTTATCCATACTTTACTCCTGAGGCTGTCATTGCAAGAATGATCCACTTCTTACTGGTGCTCTACTTGCTTAGCAAACTCTATTTTTTTCAATCAATAAATTTCATGTTCTAGGTTCTTCTGTGCTGGACACTTGTTATAAGAACTAAGAACTAAAATATCTTTGGTAACCAGTTGCAGATAAGCGCAAGGCTATATTTACTTTTTTATTCAAAACTGCTTGTTACAGACTAAACACACTCATCTGTCTCATAACCCTCACATCCCTTTTCCAGGGTGAGGCAGGCATACAGTGAACATCCTGATCATTTTCATCATATAAACAGAAGGGAATTTCACTATTTGGGCACATATAATTTTTTATAATACTTCCCCCAAAAGGATAAACTCAGTAACAATAATTTCCATCATCAAGGAAACCAGGTTGGAAGATACATATTTTTGAGAGTGCTGATCCAGGTCCTGAAGCCTGGGACGATTTCAGAAGCTACTCTTCTGTATCCTTATCTACCAATTTTAAATGCTCCCAAATGCTGATGGAAGAAATCCCTTCGCTAATTGTTCTGCAATTTCATTAATATTGATCATTTCTTGTCAAGATGTGGCTTTCAGGTGAAATGGAAGATTTCTTTGTCTCATCTCTCAGAGAAACCTGTGGGATTGTTATCAGTAACACTAAGTGGGGGACACTCACCCCATGGGCTGGTGTGAACTAGAGGCATGCAGACCAATATGGTGGCCGCTTGACACATGTGGCTGTTAAGTTCTTGAAATGTGAGTTATGTGACTGAGGACTGAATTTTAAATTGTATTTAGTTTTTAATTAATTAAAATTAAAATTTAAACAGCCATGTGTGGCTAGCGGCTATCATATTGGACAGAGCAGGGCCAGAGAAATTCTTAGAGGTATTTAGGAAAATGGTTTTGAGGTCACTCTGCTTGTATCAGGCTTCAATCTGATTTCCTGAGGATACTTGAACTCCTAACTTAGATGCAAACAGCAGTTTCTATACTCCTTTGAGGATTCACATTGTAATTTTACAACTTTCATAAGTACTGCAGCATCCAGACACTACATTTTTCTGTCCTCATAAATTTTCCCATTCTGTTGAAGCCATGTAAGTATATGGTCTTTTCAATATCTTGTACAAATTTTCCAGTTGTGGAAGTATAAATAAGTAAATTTATTTATTCTTTCCTTCCTTCCTTCCTTCTCTTGTTCTCGCTCTCGCTCTCACTTTCACTCTTCTTTTTTAACATAAATCTTTCACCCACATCAATAGGACTTCTCCAACTCCCTTCTACAATCCCCTCCTCCCTACATTAGCTTTCCAAGCAAAGTGAGCTTTGACTGAATCTGCTTTGCTGGGACGCAACTCCAAGATCACTCATTGCTCTCTGTCCCTTTCATTGTGTGGCTTAGATGCAACTTGGTGACAGGAAGGATATCTAAACCCTATGCCCTAGCTATGCCAATTAATATTTCCTTCATCCAACTCCCCACAATAAGGAGGAGTCATGATTAAACTGCAGCTCCCTCAAACAGGCAAGTTGAAGAAGAGAAGGTGGTAGATTGATTTTGGATAGTATATTATCCCAGGGGACTCAGGGGATTTCTGTGATGTCATCACACTTAACTGCATGGGGTTTTGATACCAAAAAGCTGGGGTTCCAGTCTCAAGGACCATTTTAGCAGCATCAGGGATCATTCTCACCCTCCAACTAAAGGGGTAAGCTTGCAGACCTATTAAAACATTTTTCCCTTTTCAAAGCCTCTCAACTACCACACTGGCTGGTGTAGTGAATGGATTATTATCCATATGGTCTGGGTCTGAGAGCTTTCTCTTCTGTTTCTAAAAATCCACTGAATCCAAATAAGATAAGAAATATTCAGTAGGGTACTTTGTGTGGTGCAATATTACTAAATCATGCCAATGGCCTTAAAGTGGGATAGGATGGAAGAGTCAACGCTATTCTTTGCCCAGGGTAAGCTCACTTCTCCCACTTCCCTAGTTGAACTCATTAGCAACAATCTCTTCCTTAGACACCACACAAATCATAGTTATTTTTCGAACAAAATCTCATCACTAAACCCCATCCAACTAATGTAGCGCTAAATCTTACTAGTCAAATTATTTCCCAGTTGTGGTAGATTATAATGGTAGATTTGTGGTAGATTATATTTCCTAGTAGTGGTGGCTCGTAATAACTCCTCCTTTTTTGGGCCCAGCCCCTGACACACAGGTGGATGTGGGTACTAAAATAAAAGCAATCGCTGGTCTCTAGTTATATACAACCTCCTGCAAGTCTTCGCAGGTCTGGAATTGCTGCCCATGGCATCTTGGTCAAGCCCATCTTCAGTGCCCATTCTACTCTCAGTCTTGAAGGCTGCCTAGGAGAGGTGGGGCACACAATTCCCTAATGACCTGTCCTGTCTTTTATTATGTTTGTGGCAATTCGTTCCTGGATCAGAAGCTGTAGTTGAGAAACACCATATTAGTTCAAGGTAGAGGGCTGCAGTGGCTTTGGTGGTGGCTCCTCAGTGACTTACCTAAGAATGCAAGCTCAAATCCAGGTGACGTCCCAGTCCCCCCTCCGTCCCGTGTCCCCCTCCCTCCCCCCGCCCCCATCCGAGCCCACTGCATTCCTCAGATTACAGGAAGAGGTTCAATAGAGTCGATTCAGTAACTGCTTCCAGGCGTTTTGCCTTTTGGAATGTCCCAGGACGTTTTTGCGGGACCAGCCCAACTCCCTCATCCTGACAACTGGCTCCTGCAGCAATTACATACTCCAAAATTCTGGGACCCTGCCAATCTCCGCCTCATCTCAGGTGCATGATGCTCTGATGCTCCCAGTGTGCCTGGACCAAACAGCCATCCATGGCATACTGATGGATTTACTTGGTGCTGAAAATAGGTTTTTTCTGCCCCTAATCCTTTTGATATGTGTAATAGTTTCCTATGGCTGCTGCGAAAAATTACTGCAAATTTAGTGGCTCAAAAACAATAGAAATTTGTTTCCTCGCAGTTCTGGAGGGCAAAAGTACAAAATCAGTGTTGGTAGGGCCACGCCCTCTTGGAAGGCTCTGAGGGAGAATCCTTTCCTTGACTCTCTCCTGGCTTCTGGTGGCTGCTGGCAGTCCTTTGTGTTCCTTGGTTTGTGGCTGCTCTCCAATCTCTGTCTCAATCGTCACGTTGCCTTCTCTTCTGTTTCTCTGTGTTATCTCCTCTTCTTATAAAAGCCTCAGTCATTGGACTTAGGGCCTACCCTGGATCTAGGATGAGCTCATCTCAATATCCTTAATTACATCTGCAAAGATCCTATTTCCAAATAAGGTCACATTCACAGGTACCAGGGGTTAGAACTTGGGCACATCTTTTCTGGAACACTATTCAACCCATTAAAATCTGAGATAAAAAAATACGGTTTGGGGCCAGCCTGGTGATATAGTGGTTATGTTCGTGTGCTCCGCCTCAGTGGCCTGGGGTTCACAGGTTCAGATCCTGTGCACAGACCTACACAACTCTCACCAAGTCATGCTGTGGCGGCATCCCAAATATAAAATAGAGGAATACTGGCACAGATGTTAGCTCAGAGACAATCTTCTTCAAGCAAAAAAAAAAAAAAAAAAAGAGGAAGATTGGCAACAGATTTTAGCTCAGGGCCAATCCTCTTCACACACAAAAAATAGTAGTTTGAGCAAATAATATGCCTGATTCTTGTCATTGGCATCCCCAAACCTCTTGGTCATAATATACTATTCCAGGATCCTCCATCCATTTGGTTATTTTGATTTCTGGAGTTAGCACAGATTCTCACTTCCTGTTGCTCCAAACTTATAGCTCTCTTAATTGCCATTGGCACAGAGCTCCTTCATTGTGTGGAATGGCTTAACTCTTCCGTAGACAGGATGTCTCTGACAAAGGGTGGAAGGTAGTGCCTGTCCACTGAGGCTCATTCCTTCTTAAATGCGTGGTTTTGCCTGTGCAGCACATTGTTACTCTTGATTCAAAGGTTAATTCCCTGGAGGATGCCCCAGTTCGTCTGGGCAGTTGAAAGTCAGGGTCAGGGTCAAGGATGTTTCTTGTACAATTAACTCACATAGCCGTCTCTCATCCTTTCTCAGACTTTTTTTTTTTTTTCCATTTCATAATCAAAGACTGTTAGGCTGTATTGCTATGTGAGGTAAAAGGTTCCAATTTACAAAACAATCCAGCAACCTCTGGGCAGTCTCTCCACCAGCATTTGGCAGTAAGCCAGCAATTGTCTTTCAAAGCAGTATATTTCTCAGCTGCTGGAAGCATTGCCTTAATCCCAAACCCTAAATACTCCTGCTAAATTTTTCCTTCTAGGATCTGCTGTCCCTCCGTCTCTCCCCAAATGGTCCTGGTGGGAGAGGCAGAAATCACAGAGACCTCAAGTTTCTTCTTTCTTTCTGACTTACAGGGTCCAAGGGGTAGAGCTGACCAGAGTGTGGTTTGTAACTTGGCCAGGGTCAGTCACTGAAGCTCCTCTGAACCCTATTCAAAGTACGTGGCCTTTTGGATGACCCAAGATATGAGCGTACAAGAATTTTAAGGGGGAGCGTACGCTGACTTTAAAACCTGAACACCCTCATGAGCTGTGACAAATAAAAACGGCAAGCAATAGGATATATTGGCGAATATGAGGAAGCCATTTCGTATAAACCTAATTCAGCCTGACTTTGTCTTTCCAAAAGGGCCTGACCGTGGCTGTTGAGCATGCATTGTATATCTGCTTTAGATATTCCCTATGGCAAGAGCAAAAGGCCCTTGAGATAAAGGTGCAACTTCCCTCCCCATCCCAATGTTGGCGTCTCCTTAAGGATTAAGCATCTTTCCTTAGGCTGGAAACTGATTGCTGCGTTCACCTGTGACCGCTCAGCTCGAGACAATAGACTTGCCTCCTGCTACGCCCACCAAGATAGCAGACCCACACCTGCTGTGTCCATCAAGTGCTGTGCCGACAGGGCAATCTTGTGACTATTGTGGGAGGGACATTTCAATCATATGTGAAACACCCTGTTTGGGGGTATATAACCACTCTGTGCACCCCACTTCTTTGGTGCCCTTTCTTCCTTTGGGAAGAAAGGCCCCGGGCCATGGTCCTCATATTTCAGCTCAGAATAAACTCACCCAAATTTTCATTTACAGATTGGTTATGGATTGTTTTCGTCGACAGCTGCTATCCTTTGTTGTGATGGGAGGTAGTACACGTGTTTTACTCCCTGTCACAGATTTACTTCTGACTACTCCAGTTAACCCTTGTCTGCTGGATCCCTAGAAGCTGGCCCCCAGACCTGATGGCACATACTCATCCCCTTGGGTACGATGTTGAGAATGGCAGTGCTTCTGCCACTTTTGTTTCAGGGGTTCTTTGCAACATCATATAGTGAGGCACTTGACCATTGAGAAAAGAAGAAAGCAAGCAAGAATGCAGAATGATACCACCTTGGGCACTGTAACCTGATCCGTCTCCTTCAGAGGTTTCTTGTACCCTCCCCCTACTTAAAGTAAAGGGAGCACCCAACTGTTCATGATACAGGCAGACACAGATGGCCCCCTGGAGAAGATCTTTGTGAGACAGATACATTCCTGGCAGCTCCAGTTCCGACGAAAGTGGATTTTTTTTTTTAAAGAAAGCCAACCCTTCAACCCTTCCTCATAGCATGCTATATTCTGGGAAGGGGATGGGCCTGTGTATGAAAGGAATCCTTGACAAACAGGATGGGCAAACCTTTGTTTTAGCTTTTTAAAGCATGTGTTAGCTCAAACACCATAGCATTTCACTAATTTCTACAAGATCCACTATACTTGGGCAACTGCTAATTTAATAGTCTACATTCTACAAAGAGTCTTCAGGTTCTATTAACTTTTCCTACAGAGAATTTCATACTTCCAGAGAATTAACTGGAAAGGCCATTTAGTGGGGGTGCCATCCTGGGTAAGGGGATGCTGTGATACTGATGGTGATTAGTCAATGGGTATGTAAGTTTCTCAGGGTTATCAAATTCAATGACCACAAACTGTGGCTTAAAGCAACAGAAATTTATTCTCTCACAGGTGTGGAAGCTAGAAGTCTGAAATCAAGGTGTTGGTAGCGCCATGCTCCCTCCCAAGCTTCCGTAGGAGAATCTTTCCTTGCCTCTTTCAGTTTCTGGTTGCCTCAGGCATTCCTTGGCTTCTGGGAGCATCACTCCAATCTCTGCTTCTGTCACTACATGGTGTAATCCCTGTGTCTCTTGTCCTCTTCTTATAAGGACACCAGTCATATTGGATTAAGGGCCCAGAATTAGCTGTGGTATGGGTTCATCTTAACTTGCTTACACCTGCAAACACCCTATTTCCAAATAGGGACATATTCACAGGGATCAAGATTAGGACTTGAACATATCTTTTCTGGGGACACAATAAACCCACACCAGTGGATTTCCAATTTTTATCCCCACACCAAGGAGTTTGAGGGAGTGGGTACAGCCACACCACTGATTTAGAGCACAGAAATCTTTAAACTAAGATCAGGTTATATAACCACAGGCCCACTTAGAGACAGGTCAAACAGACCCCATCACTTATCAACAGAATGATTGAGAAACTGTCTTTCAGAAAATTTGCAAAGTCATGTAGCCAGAGAATGCACGGAAGAAGAAATCTTGACCAAAAAGTGACTGTGGAACCAAAGATTCTCCTCCTCGTGGAACAAAAAGACCGGAACATGATCAGAACTTAAAAGTTAGACTATTATCAGAAGCAAGGGGTATATCATCCAGAAAGATGCAGTATTAAAATTCCTTCCCCATGCTACCATAAAAGTTTAGAACCTCATGATAAATGTTTAAAATCTTACCATAAAAGTTTAGAACCTTACCTAAATGCTTGAAGCCTACCAGTCAAAACCTGTTGCACCTGTGTTTCCATGTGTCAGCCTGTTCTCCCTAACCCCTTAAATTTTGCCCCAAATCCTGAATTGGGGAGACAGATCTGAGGGCACATGCTCCCTGCATCCCTATACATCAGTCTCACAGAATAAAGCTGAATTCTTTTCCCAAGAGCTGATGCTGTAGTTAATTGGGTTGTTTGTGCGCATGGCATAGGAGAACCCCATTTTTGTGCAGTAACAGTTACACTGCCTTGGAGGTTATCATTCTGCCTCCTTGCTTTCTTTCTCCTTTTCTCAACCTTATTGGAAGCTGCAATATGGCTTTTTATTGGATACTCCAGGACCAAGGTCACACTACTATAATTTCTGTCAATATGGGCTTTGTTGACTCAGGACATTCTTCTGAGTTGCCCCAAGTTGTTTTAACCCAACTCATGGGCTTCTATTTTCCAACTTCAGCCAATTCCAATGGCTTTTATACTTGAGGTGTTGGGGAGACCAGTAGAACCATCAATGGCTTTATTGCTAAGTTTCAAGGTCCTCCTTGTCCTACGCATCGAAAGAAGGATTTAGCACATCTTTGAAAAATATCTATCCATGTAATTCTTGCTTCCAAATGCATTGGACTCTCTTAGCATCATTCCTCAAGACTGGTGATTCCTTTTTTTTTTTCTGAGAAAGATTGGCCCTGAACCAATGCCTGTTGCCAATCTTCCTCTCCCCTCTGACCCCCCCAAAGCCCCAGTACATAGCTGTATACTCTAGTTGTAAGTCATTCTAGTTCTTCTATGTGGGATGCCACCATAGCATGGTTTGATGAGTGGTGCATGGGTCCGCGCCCAGGATCTGAACCTATGCTCCTGGGCAAGCTGAACCTACCTAGCTCAAGAAGTGGGCCTAATTTGTCAAAGGTAATTATCAGCTCTCTTGTCAGTGATAGGTTAAGGAACTCAGGCCGAAGCCCACCAATGCATGACATTTTCCTAGCCATAGAATTAGGTTCTGGAATGGCCATGTAACCCAGTGGAAGGCAAGTGGAAAAATTCTAGGGGGCTTCTGGGCTGCAAATGTCCTAAATTTTAAGATGGTCCCCTCTTTTCTCTTGATCTTGTGCAGAGATGTGAGGCCTGGAACTGCTCTAGCCACTTTGCTCCCAGCCTGGGGATACAGCCTGACACCTGTAGGGGGCGCAGTTGAGAGAGCTGTAGAGAACTACATTTGGAGCTTTGACTGACTCCCACTTAATCGTCACTCTACAAGGATCTTTTCCAATTGTTTGGATTGGATTTCCTGTTTCTAAGAACTGTTTGCATTGGGTTTTCTGTTCTCTCAGTTGGAAAGCACTTTAACTGGCACATCCTGACGGGTCTCTCCGAGCAAATATAGATCCACCGGAAGAGATGGAGATTCCCATCAAGCTCCCAAGGGAGTCCATTTTCTCTTGTGTTAAGCAGAGGGGTTAGGCTCCATGGCCTTGTATTTGTAGAAGCTGGTCATCAACTTAGTATCACAGGATTTCTGGCAATGGTTGCCCGTCCTCTGCTGTACTTCTGTGCACGTCAGAACTCGGGTCCTTTCAAGCCCATGTAACTATCCCCTGAGTGACGAAGTTCCTTCCACAGGTGTTATCAAGTGACCTTCACAGAACCGGTGAGGAGAGGAAGAGGGACAGCGATCATCAGGATCAATGGATTGCTTGGCCCCCTGAGCCTACAATCAGTTTACCAAGTATTGCTAAAGACGAGGCATGTGATTTTTCAAACGGATATTACAAATTCATGATCCACATCATTAACTGCACTCTCCATGCTCACTCTCTCCCCCTTTCCAGCAACAGTTCCAAATCTTCACTCACAGAAGATATTCTCTATTTCCTACTGGGAAAGCGCTACCCAGGGTAGCGCTATCCAACAGTAAGAACTAGAGACGTAAGAAATCAAACCTGTGGCTAAACCAGGCGATGACTATTAGGAAAATACCAGAGGACGCCCCGCCTGCCCGCCAGAAAGCGAGGCCTAGAGACAGTGACGCCTGTAGGGGAACATTGGAGAGCCTCTTTCTACCGCGCCCAGCCTTGTGGGGGGGGGGGGGGGGGGGGGGGGGGCGTGACACATACAGTCCTCAGAGGCGTGGGAGAGGCCCAGGGCTGGCGGCTGCAGAGGCCTCTTTAGTTATCCCTTTGCCGCGCTCACATAGTTTCTCTGCCCACTCGATGCACACAACAAAAATTTCCGTGGCTTGCTCTTTGCACTGGGGAGAGTACGTTCCAGAATGAGACACACCAGGGAACTGGGGCGGAGGAGGGGCACTCAAACTCAGAGCCAAGAGAGTTTGCGGGGTGGGTTAGGGCGAACTCTGAGCCAACCTGCCTTCCCGCCGGGCCCCGGGGCGGGGCAGCAGCAGGAGGAGCGCTTCTAAAGGACCCCGCCGCCGACATCCCGCGCCACACACCCCCCCCCCCCCCCCCCCCCCCCCCCGCCCTCCCTCTGGCCGCCCGAGAAGGCCAGCTCCGCCTGCCTGAGTCACGGCTGGAGCTGGGGAGGAGCCGGGGAAAGGCGGCCCCAGCACAGAGCACAGCCAGCGGCCGCGGGGAGAGAAGACTGGGCGATCGGGGATCATGGGGGAGAGCGCGCTGGAGCCGGGGCCTGTGCCCGGAGCGCCAGCGGGGGGCCCGGTGCACGCCGTGACAGTGGTGACCCTGCTGGAGAAGCTGGCCACCATGCTGGAGGCGCTGCAGGAGCGGCAGGGGGGCCTGGCTCGCAGGCAGGGCGGCCTGGCGGGCTCCGTGCGCCGCATCCAGAGCGGCCTGGGCGCGCTGAGTCGCAGCCACGACACCACGAGCAACACGCTGGCGCAGCTGCTGGCCAAGGCGGAGCGCGTGGGCTCGCACGCCGACGCCGCCCAGGAGCGCGCCGTGCACCGCGCCGCCCAGGTGCAGCGGCTGGAGGCAAACCACGGGCTGCTGGTGGCGCGCGGGAAGCTCCACGTCCTGCTCTTCAAGGTCAGTGACCTCAGGCGGCCCCCAGTCCGGGGCCTTTTCCCGCCTCAGCCACCATCGAGGGCTCCCCTCTCCCATACGCCTACCACACCCACATTCCTGACGCTACCCTCCTCCCGCAGCCTGGAACTGACTTCCAGAGAGCCTCACCCACTTCCCACAACCCTACCGCATCCTTCCCTCACACGCCTGAACCCAGCCTGGCCAATCAAAGCCCGTCCAGCTCTAGGTCAGGCCACATCCACAGAATTGGTTCCAAGTCCCAGCCCATTCCCGAATGGAAATAACGGTGGTGGACGTGCATCCTCCAGTTCTTGCCCCTGCGGCCGCCATCCTGTCTCACTCCCCTAGCTGGGTCCCACCTACTGTACAAACTTCTGCAGTTCACCCCCAGCTCTCCCTCCCTCACTCCACCCTCGTCTCCCACTTTCCTGAGCCTGCCTTTTCTCTCCCCCTGGGGCTGCGGAAGCTAAGGGTGGGGCGGGTTCCCCTGTAATTGAGGAATGAGGCTCAGGCTGGTGCTGGGTAGGGGGCCGCCCGGGTCAGCACTGTGTCCATCACATGCAGGAGGAGGCTGAAATCCCAGCCAGCGCCTTCCAGAAGGCTCCGGAGCCCTTAGGCCCAGCCGACCAGTCCGAGCCCGGCCTAGAGCAGCCGGCGGTGGAAGTTGAGGAGAGCTCCGACGAGGAGCCGGTGGAGTCCAGGGCACGGCGGCTGCGGCGCACCGGGTTGCAGAAGGTACAGAGCCTGCGAAGGGCTCTTTCGGGCCGCAAAGGTCCTGCAGCACCAACTCCCACGCCTGTCAAGCCACCTCGCCTTGGGCCTGGCCGGAGTGCTGAGGGTCGGTCCGAAGCCCAGCCTGCGCTGGAGTCCAGGCAGGAGCCAGAACCTCCTCAGGACACCGAGGAAGATCCCGGGAGACCTGGGGCTGCCGAAGCAGCTGTGCTCCAATTAGAGAGTGCAGCCTGATGGCTGGTGCTGCCCGCCTCCCCCGTGCCTAAGCCTAGTCCCAAAATAAATCTTTCTCTCAGAATGCAGCATTCACGCCCAAATAAGGAGTGAATCCTGCATCCACAGCCCAGCTCTGGGCCGTTCCTTCCCGGGGCCCCTTCAGCCTAGTACCCTGTGTCCTCTAAAAGAGGAGCAGTCACTCACACCTGCTTGCACTCACCATCAATAAAAGGAATGTCACCTAATCCAGACTCCATGTGAAGAGGTTGGGGGAGAAGGCTGTGCAAGGAATAAGACAGATGGTGGAACCTGAAATGTGGCTTCAATTTCAAGCAGACCGTTGTCTGATTTCTCGAGTTTCCTCTGAATCCTGGGCCGTACTCCAATGGGACATAGAAATATCCTGCCGAGCGCTTGCTCTTTAAGCACTTTCCTCATGAGGAAGCATCCGTACAGTCTCTTGCTGTAGGTGCTCAGCCTGTCGCTTGCTGTAGGTGCAGTTTTCCTCTTAGTCTCTTCTTCCTGTACCACTTCGTAAAAGTTGGATTTTCCAGAATTCTGTCCCCAGCCCTCTTCTCATTCTGGGTGCTCCTCCATTAGCGTTCACTCCCAGGCCTCCCCTACCAGCCACATACCCCCCACACAACTGTCTTGAGCTGCAGTTGAAAAGTACTTCAAACTCAAGGTGTCCAAAAGAAGCCATCTATCTGCTACTTTTAATTAAGTTAAATTTCAATTCAATGGCTGTTTATTGAGCACTTTCTCTGTATCATTCAAAATTGCTCCCCATCTGGTGTTTTCTTGACCAACAAATGGCACTATCATCCACATAGAAACCTGGGAGTCCTCGTTGGCTCCTCCCTCTCTGCCACTCCCATACCACATGCAAACAGTTATCCTGGTGCTTTGCCCTCAGCAGTCTGTCCACCTCTCTTTCTTTTTTTAAAAAAGATTTTATTTTTCCTTTTTCTCCCCAAACGCCCCCGTACATAGTTGTATATTTTTAGTTGTGGGTCCTTCTAGTTGTGGCATGTGGGATGCCGCCTCAGCATGGCTTGATGAGCAGTGCCATGTCTGCGCCCAGGATCTGAACCAGCAAAACCCTGGGCCACCGAAGCGAGCACACGAACTTAACCACTTGGCCCCGGGACCGGCCCCCACTTTTCTTAATAGCATGGCCACTGCTCTATTTCGGGCCTTATCTTTCACCTGATTATGATTTGAACCGTCAATCTGATCACATCGCCCTCCTGATCCAGACCCTTCAATGGCCAATGGCTCTCCATCACCTTCAGAATAAAGTCCAAGCTCTTAAATGCTACCTTCAGGGCTCTTCGTGATCTGGTCCGTGCCCATTTTTGTAGCCTCACCTCTTGCCACTTCCCCTCGTTCTACTATTGAATCACACTGAGCTATGTGCTCTCATTCTTGTCTCTACTGTCCTGCAAAACTCAGCAAGGTACCCCTGTTTCCAGACCAGATGTTTCTCTTCGTTGCTCCCAAAGCACCACCTGCACACCTCAGTGCTGGCTGCATTAATCATGATTGTTTGCGGTCACTCTCCCATCTCCCACTCCACTAGACTGTGGCTGCTTTGCAGTCGGGACAGTTTTATTCATTTCTGTATTTCCCATACCAAACACTATGACTGGTACACGGTAGGCCCTCATGAAGCAAGAGCATCACAGAAGTGAGAAGTGCGAGGGGATTGGCTAGGGATGGGAACATGATCATCTACCCGTTCATTTAGTCATTGTCATATAAAAACTTTTTTGAGTGCCTACTGTGTTCCAGGCCCTATGCTAGGTCTTGTGAACACCAAGATGACAATCCCTTCTGAGGTTTCAGAGTTTAGGGAGATGCAAACATGTAATGAATGATGTAAATGTAAGGATGGTTATACAGAGGTTATTTCGAGATGAAAGAGGGAAGGGACACAACCTAACCTGAAGGAGGAAACATGGGGTATGTTTAAGGAAGTGTTCTTAGAAAAGGCACATAATGGGAAGGAAAACAGGAATGGTGAGGAACAGCAGAGCTCAGTGGTTAATTGTTTGGGGTCCCAGTTTCTTCATCTATAAAATGGGTTAACGATTGCCCCTATCGGGCTCTTGTGAAGATTATATGACATAAGTGCCTGGCACAGTGCCTGGAAAATAATTTCAGGTGTATAATTCATTCGTCCACTCATTCAACAAATATTTACTGAACTCTGAGTGTCTGCCAGGCACTATTTTAAGAGCTGGAGATGCAGTGGCACACAAGAGAGACAAGATCCCTGCCTTCATGGAGTTAAATTCTCATAAGGGGAGAGAGGCAATAAATAAGTAAATTTAGAAGCCAGATAAAAACAAGCAAACATATGAACTAGAAGGGCAGGTTATGGGCCCTGAAGAAGAGAAAACAGAAAGGACACAGATAGTGACTGAGGAGGCGGGGAGGAGAACTTTAGGTGAAGACGGGGATTTAAAATGGGACTAGAGCTCAACGGTGATTTTTTAAAACAATTTTCATGGATTCAGTTAGAAGAGTCCAAGCCCCCACCTGCCATGATTGGTGGGAAGTCTAGTGTCAGTCACTACAGGGCTGCTTCTTTTCTTTAGATTGTACGCTTCACACTGGCAGGTTTACCCATCTCCCCGTCTCAGACTGAATGTCTCTGCTGCTATTGCTCCCTATCACCACAGGATGCCGCTGTTGGGGTACCAGTGTCCTGGTTGATGCCTCATCTAACAACCCCCAGGCGTGCCTATCCAGCTTTAG
This sequence comes from Equus asinus, assembly GCF_041296235.1. Taxonomy (NCBI): domain Eukaryota; kingdom Metazoa; phylum Chordata; class Mammalia; order Perissodactyla; family Equidae; genus Equus; species Equus asinus. Next base: position 90,018,736 of record NC_091809.1, on the reverse strand, counting down.
CGTTCCGAACTAGGGGTCCTTCCAGGGAGGGCGGCTCTGCAGGAGCTCCATTTCCTCTGCAGAAATTCAAGGCTCCTCCTGCAGGCTTCCAGGCCATAGTGCGCAGACCGTATCAGCTTCCCAGCAGCCGTTACTTTGAAGGTTCCGCCATCACGGAGGGCTGGTCTGAGCAGGCTTGGTTCTCTATCCCCAAGGAAAAATAAATTCTTGTTCTTTTTCCAAATTCTTGGAAATCCACCCAAATTCCCCCTTTGAACGCATGCACAAAATTAAGAGCCCAAATGCACATTTCTCACATAAAATGTCTTGATAGCTCATTGGGAAGCACATGAAGGTTGAGAGCCTGATCCCTAGGAACCTACAGGTTTAGCTAACTTGGGGGTGGGAGGGGTTGTTACTTTTTATTCCTTCCTGATGCTTCTACAGCAGCAAATAATAAAAATCGAGTTAAAAGTAACTTAATTTCTTAAGAGTTCTCTTTGTTACGTTACATTTTCCATTATCACTGCTATTGTTATTAATACATATTATTATAAACTAAAGGGAGTGGAGATACACAGGGTACCAGCTTGTCATCCAGCATATGTGGCATTGAGGTGTCTGCTTTAAGTAGGGAGGAGGCAAACTGGTAGATTACCCAAATTCAGAGTTTGGTTCTCAATTCTTCAGACCAGAAGCGCAAATTTATTATGCTTTCCAGCATGATTAGGCTGAGACGTATTGATTGGCAATAACCATACTCAGAAAACCCTGATTAACTTGAGTGCTGGATGCATTAATTTCCCTGAGAAGTCTAACTGCTAAGGGAGCTAGAATAATCTAGCTGGCTAGTCAGAACATTTTCCGTCCTGCAACAGAATCTACATGGGAAGCCAAAATGAGATCTTAAATTGTAATAAAATAAAGTAGTGGAAACAGGATGAAGAAAATAGGCAGGATTATCCAAGCTGTATGTCTGTTTTCCACTGTAATATTCCTCCTACATGGGTAAGAAAATCTACATTCCTGGTAGGAAATTTCTTCCCCTGGTTAAGGACTGGAGGCCATTTTGACTTTCCTTTATTGAGAGTTGACTCATGTAACAGCATTGGAGGGAATTCAAAAGCCATCGAATCCACCTGCATTTGCAACACTTAAATGTCCTCTACCATCTCGCCTATACTTGAAAAAGTCCAGGGGCCGCCTGGTGGTGTAGTGGTTGCGTTCACATGTTCTGCTTCGGCAGTCCAGGGTTTACAGGTTCAGATCCTGGGCGCGGACATAGTACCACTGGTCAAGCCACACTGTGGAGGCGTCCCACATAAAATGGAGGAAGATGGCATAGATGTTAGCCCAGCAACAATCTTCCTCAAGCAAAAAAAAAGGACCACAAATGTTAGCTCAGGGCCAATCTTCCTCAAAAAAAAAAAAAAAAAGAAAGAAAGAAAGAAAAGAAAAGAAGAGAAAAAGTCCAGGGACAAGGAACTCACTACCTCTCAGGCAACTCTATTTTTGGACAACTTTGACTGACAGGAAACTCTTCTTTATACTGAGATCAAAACCTGTCTCTATGGTTCCCAGTATGTGGTAGTTGGTCTCCCTTTAGCAACATCTGTACAATAAAATTCTTTTATTTCTGATGTGTGTGTCCTCGGAGTCTAACTCCAGCCGGGCACACTGGACTGACCCATCTGGGACTTCTACCACAGTTTCTTCCTCAGGGCAAACATTGCTGGTTTATTCAGCCATTCCTTGTGAAATGTCCCTTCAAACATTGGCCATTCTTGTGTGAATAGTTTTAGTTTACCCAAATCTGTCTTAAATAGGGAGGAGTCAAGGTGCATGGAAACAGGATGGCTTTCACAGTCAAAGACATCAGAGCTTCATTGCTGGTGAGTGACACTTCACTTTTTCCAGCTCTGTTGTGAAGATTAAATAAGATTTTTCATTTACTCATTCATTCATTTGATATTTGTTGTCCTACGTGATGGTGATGGGTGGTGTATTATACAGACAGGGATGCTGCCCTTATGGACCTTACATTAAACTGGCAACTGTAATAAAGTTTTAAATAAGTGCTATGATGAGAGAAAGATAAGCTGTTATAAGAACACACAAATGGGGCCTCTAACCCAGCAGGAGGGTTAGTAATTTCAGAGGAGTTCTCCCGAGGAGATAAAAAATATGATAAAAAAATACACTCATCTGAGTATCCCATTGATGCGCTAAATCCAAACACATCCAAAACAGCACTCATCCTTCTCAGGAGTCAAGACTGTCCTCTGTTATTCACCTTAGAGAGTGTTACAACCAGGACCTGACCCTTCACCCCACGCCCCACGAATCCCTACATCTAAGGAGTCAAGTCCTGCAGATTCTTTATTAATATCTCCCATGAATTTTTCTCTCATAAATAACTCTAATAAATTCAGGGCCACTATGAAGACTTGAGAAGAAACCCCAGACACTGGAAGGCAGAGTGGAGAAAGAGAGAGAAGTTGTGTATCGCCCTTTTCTCCTGGGCAAAATGGAGCTAATCGTATCACCCGCCTTGTGGCTTTTTTGTGAGTTAAATGAGTGGTTAAATGTAAATGCTCAGAATTGTGCCAGGCACACGAGAGCTTAACATTCACTGTTGTTTTGCTATGATCACTTGATCTCTAAATTCAGTCAGGCAGGAAACCTGTTCTTACCACAGACATTTTCATTTATGTGAGCTAATAAATATGCTCTTTGCTTAATCCCCCCCAAAAAATCTCAATTTTTTTAAAAATATACTTTATCTCTCCTGCAGCTGAAAGATTCCTAGTAGATATAGCCCCACTGGCATTGGAACCGACATGGAAGGCAAGGGCTGCCTCTTACTTATCTTTGCACCCCCAGCACCTAGCATGGTGCCTGGCACAGAGTAGACATTCACTGAATATTGGGAGGATGAAGGAATTTATTCCAGTGAGGTGCTAGGGTCACAAGGATGAGCAAGAACCTGCCCCGAAGGAGCTGGCTCCCAGCCGAGCCTTGTTTGTTCTCTGGAGCCCTGTGCTTCCTCTCGGGCTGACTGAGGTATAGTAGAAACAGTGCCTGGGGCCTATGATCCTTTCTGGGCCCAGGACAATATTTTAATTTTTTTAAATCAGAACTAAAAAATGAACTTTTAGGTAAAAGAAATGTTTTTAATATATAATAGTAATATGTTTGTGTTTATACCAACAGAGTGGTGAAATATAAATTTTGTTTATGGGGGAAGGAGACCTTGAGGGTAAGTGCCCAGGGACCCTGGCCGTCGTAATGCAGCCCTCCTTCCTCTGTCTCCCCTTGTCGTCTTCCTCTGGGGACTTTGCATGATTTTATTTTTTCCTTATCACATTCATCCTCACATATTTGGTCCCTTAATTTGATTCCAATTTTCTCTTTGGTCTGATATTTCTTTGTTCTCTGGCTATTACTTAGAATTAGCCACAAATATATTTTATTAAAAATGCACTGGGCCCACTTTATGTCCTTCCCTGATCCACTTAGCCCTACCCACCCTGTCCTCAGGCCCTTGGCCACTTGCTCTGTTTCCTGGCTCAGGAGGCAAAGCCCTGAGAGTTGGTACATTTGTCTCATCTCCTAACACTACCTGCTGCCCTGGCCATCTGGGTGCAAGGGCCAGGCTTTGGCTTGAGCTCCATGGCACCATCGTGCCAGCCACTGTAGGAGGGACTTGTAGCAGCTCTAGCACTCAGGTCTAAGCAAGCAGCTGCCCAAAGGGACTGTTTCGAGATGAAGTGGTTCCATATGGCCCATCAATCAATGTTTTCTTAAGAAGCTTAGCCAGCTCTCTTATTGCACCATCTTATGTTTGTTTTCCTTCTTTGCCTCACTTTCTTCCTTCCTCTTTTTTTTTGGCTCAATGCTGTCTTTCCCCTCTCTCTTGCTTCCCCGAGATTGCACTCTCCAAAAATGGGTCACAAATAGCTTACATTTATTAGGACCCTCTCTATGCCAAGTGCTGGATTCTCATGTCAGCTCTTATGAGGTAGGGATCACTATTTCAATTTTTTAGTTGAAGAAAATCAGGCCTAATTATACATTGCACTTGATTGTTAGATAATCCCCAATTTAAGGACCCCTAAACCTTTAAATATTTGTAATGGATAGCCTATAAACTAATGAAGGACCCAACAAACCACAGCACATCGGTCCTCACGTTTTCTTTCTCTATGCTCTATTCAACTACTAAGTCTTTAAAATTCATGGTGAAGGATTAGGTCACAATATTCATCTTCTTTGTAGCAACATTTCTTTTTCCATGAATATTTTTCATCTGCCATTTATTTTTCTAGTTCCTTTCCTCTTTTTTTTCTTAGGATAACTTTAAGTTCTGTACAATTTTTTAAACTGTTGCTTATCATTGAAAGAGGTGGTTACTTCTGGACTCTATTTGGAGGAGGTCCTCCTAGAAGAATCACACTAGTTTTAAGGAAGCTCCTGCCAGCAGCCCATGGACTCTATTCTCATTGTCACCAAATAATTTTGTTGCTTCTGCCCTTCAGGCTGTGCCCGTTCACCTAGAAGTGTGTTCTGCCAGCTCTGTGCATGTGTCTTCGAGATTTGCAGTCTGATCATCCTTGCTGTCATCCTCACTGCTATGGGCAGCACTTCCTGTTCATGGTTTGGGCTTTCAGATGTTTCCTAGTTTCATCAAAGATGGGCAAAGTTTGCATCCATGTTGCTCTTTCCTACTTTAAGATTTTTTCCACGGTGATAAGATGATAAGAAAAATACACAGGTAGAGTAAATATGGGGCATAGGGCAATAAATGTGTATCATTTCCTTCCTTCCCTACCATTTAAGAAACTTAAAACTGATTTTATAGAATATAGATCCAAACAGGGTGTTAGAATCATCTGAACATAACACAAATCTCTCTGAAGATTAAAGGAAAATCTAACTTCATCCATGAGAACACTGGGGAACATGAAGCCAGGGCACCTGGTTTCTCATACATCATTCCCATGAAGTTAATAGAGAATAGTAATAAGACAAAAAAAAGTATAAATATGTGATGTCACTAATGTTAACTTAGCAAATGTAGAACCATATGAATCGTGCAATTCCATTAAAAAATGTATATGAATATAAAGCGTATAATATATATGCTGTAGAAAGCTATTTGCTTTTTGATAGTGGGATGGGGAAATATCCACTTATATATTTTATTTTATTTTATTTTACATTATTTATTTATTTTTTTTTTGAGGAAGATTAGCCCTGAGCTAACTACTGCCAATCCTCCTCTTTTTTGCTGAGGAAGCCTGTCCCTGAGCTAACATCGTGCCCATCTTCTTCTGCTTTATACGTGGGACGCCTACCATAGCATGGCGCGCCAAGCAGTGCCATGTCTGCACCCGGGATCCGAACCGGCGAACCCCGGGCCGCCAAGTTGTGGAACATGGGAACTTAACCGCTGTGCCACCGGGCCGGCCCCTATATTTTATTTATATACTTCTCCAGTTATTTGCGCTTATGAATATGTATTAATTTTGTTAATAAAAAAGGGAAAATTCTGCCTAACTCAGAAGCCCTTAGACTGTAAGATAATTCTCTATTTCTTTTAAACATGTATAAATACCTCACATAACCATTTTCAAAACAAAATTGTATATTTCTTAACCAAACTGTGTATCTCTCTCACAGCAGAAGTATAAACAGAAATCTTGAATTAAGAATTTTGTAATTTTTTCTTTATATAAATTTTGCCTTTTATTTTTTCCTTTTTCTCTTGTGGCTATACAAATGTGCATAGCTCAGGAAGATTTTATTGTAAAGAGTGAAGCAATCAGCATAGGAGACGATACCACAAAGAAAAATACAACATCTACAATAATGAAATTTCATGTAGTTACCAAAAATGATTTAAAATAATTTTAATGATATGAAAAAATTCTCAAAATATAGTGGTTAAAATATCAGGAAACAAAATCATTTACACAGTAGAATCCCAGGTATGGTTTAAAATTAAAATATGTGTAAGACGGAAAAGATGAGACCAAAGTGTTAACAGTAATGAAAGGACAGATCACATATTTTCTTCTTTAGACTTTTTTCTTAGTTTCCAAATCAAGTTATTTTTGCAATGAGTATGTATAACTTTTATAAACAAGAGAGAGTAAATATAAAAAAATATTAAACCACAATAAAATATAGGTCCAAGGAAATAGAAGCTGTCGGAAATGAGAATGAAATTTATGTGTGTGAAGTAGAGGTAGGAAGGTTGAGGCAATTCTACGCTGACATGTGGAGAATTCAGAGAAAAGTTGAAGAGACTCAATTTAGTAAGAGTGCCTCATTTGATTTATCGAGAATGGTGTCTTGAGACAGTATATTTATTTTTGCAGCATCCAAGTCAGGTACTTTCAGATTGTGCTGAGAAGCTAAAAAACTGCGGAAGATAGATAATCTTTGGTTAAAGCCCAAGTCTGTGTAGGCAGTCATTCGTCCCTTGACAGAGCATTAATAATAGAGTACTCCTACATTCCAGCTGAGCGGGCTCATCTCAATCACATCAGCACAGAGAGGAAAATTAAACTGCAGGCATCTGAGTTACTCATAGGCTAAGGCTAAATAAAGAGGTGATGGCGGGAGGTGGGTGGTGATGGCATGGATCCTGAGCACTGCCTTTCAGGGCATAAATACTTATGCTGCACAGTCTCTACAAACCAGGGTTGTAACTGTGAACAGACAGAATCAAAAGACAGGAGTCTTCACCGGGGGAAAAATAAGCCACACCCTGTATAATCAACAACCTCTTGTATACTCAGTATACTGTATTTATAAAGCAGCATCTCAAAAAGTAAGTTTGCCATCTTCCACCTCATTTCCTTTTTGCCCCTCTTACTTCTGTTAACCCTACCTTCATTGTCCCAATTCTCAATGCTCAAACACTTTGTCTCCTTCTTCCCAATCATCTCCAGTATACAGTTAGTCAACAAATCTTGAAGAGAAGCTAGATATGCAACGTTTCACAAATCTAGTCCCTCATTTCTGTTTCATTGCCACTATCCTGGTTTAGAATCTCATTGCCTCTCATATGGGCTCCTGAAATCATCTCTTAAATGTCCCTACTCAAATCTATTTGATTTACCCAGTTGGTCCAAATGCTACTCTTGATTTTCTCAAACACTTGTGACTTTCTCTTCCTCTTAGCCAAAGTAGCATTTTTGTATGATATTTGTTATATTCTGTATAACAGTGTAATTATATAATGTATAATGTAGTTGTTCCGTTCCCCACTACACTGTAAACTTCTTGAGGGCAGGGATATGTTGAATTTATCTTTCGGTCCTTCACAATGCTACGTGTATACTTAGAAGTTATAAAAATGCTTGTTTCACGTAATGGTGGGTTCTCTTATGTAATTATTAACTTAGCTTCCCTCTCCTCTTACCCCAGTACCAATTAGCTCCTTCCAAAAGCATGTCTTAGGTAAGAGAAATGGGACTGATGCTTCCTCTCTGAACCATAAAAATTACCTCCTGAGCACCTGTTCCCCCACATATCACCAATCAGTGATGGAAAGACATTAATCTGCAGTCCATCCAAAATGGACTAGGTTATCCTCCTTTTTTCATAACTGCCTGTTTGCTGGTAGGTGTTTACGCTTCCATCTATGTTGGGTATTGATGCCCGTGAAGTGTTTTCTATGAGACAAAGTAGATGCAGCTCCTGCACTTTGACAGACACAAGTTCTTATCTGCACATAACTCTGGATGACTGCTGTTATCCTGTCACCACCATGCGAGATGCTCTGCTTACTTTTCTGGAAGCTCTTTGCTCTGCCACTAGGAATCTCTTCTCCTCAAGCTCTCTTCCCCTCTACCTTTGCCAGTGCCCCAGTATTCTGCTGTAGTGTTGGATGTCCCCCCCCCCCCCCCCCCCCGCCCCAGACCTTGCTCTCACCATGCCCCTGGAAACCCAGGAATTTCAAGCATTCTTCTTTCAAAAGGAAGGTCCTGTGTTACGGGATTTCTCTTCTGTCCTACCAAAAACTCGGTGCAATCTTTCCCTCAAGTGAGGGGTTGAGATCTTAGTCTTTTCCCCAGGTCAGTGGGTTGGGAGACTTAACAGAATATCTCAAACAGACTCATGGTTCTTTGACTTTCAAGCATATTACCCAGCCAGACTGTTACATATACTAAACCTTATGATAGTGGGGTGGGGGTTGGGGGTGGTCCTCTAAGCCTTTGCTATTAGACACTAATACAGCCCCAGATTTCCAGGGTATACAAGCAAATGAGCATAGGATATTAAATTATGACCATTCCCTCTTTTTTTTCCTCCCTGGAGGACAGACATAGTAAGATTCACATTTTTCCCTACTAGTTTTCAGTTTATACTAATGAGAGGGACTTGAACAGGAGAAATGGAGTTCTGATCTAGATTAAATAAAAACCAACTTCAGGCTTATTATTATTATTTTTTTTGAGGAAGATTAGCCCTGAGCTAACTACTGCCAATCCTTCTCTTTTTTGCTGAGGAAGACGGGCCCTGAGCTAACATCCGTGCCCATCTTCCTCTACTTTATATGGGACACCTACCACAGCATGGCGTGCCAAACGGTGCCATGTCCGCACCCAGGATCCAAACCAGCGAACCCAGGGCTGCCAAGAAGCGGAACGTGCGAACTTAACAGCTGCGCCACCAGGCCAGCCCCATGGCTTATTTGAAGATGGCAGCAAACTAAAATTGTAAGGAGAATAGAAATACCTGAAAACAGAAGAAAACCTTCCAAAACAAGACAAGAAATCTCAATACCTGCAGACAAAAGTAAAAAATATAATAACAAAGAGCTTAATACCATCAACAAAGAGCGAAGCTACAAAAGCCAAACCCTAGAGGAAATCTCTGCAATGTGGTGGATGCTTAGTGGATGGAGTTTTCAGTGCCCCTTAAAGGAGCAGCCACGTAGATCCAGCAGAGTTATGTTCTAATTTACTGACCCCTGTCCCTTGGTCACAGCTGACTGGCAAGGACTAAGCATCCTATCTAAGCTAGCTCAATCATAGTCTTTAATCTAGACCAGTGGTTCTCAAGCAGAAGTAATTTTGCCCCCCATGGGACATTTGGTAATGTCTGGAGATAATTCTGAGTGTCACTACTGGCATCTAGTAGGTAAAGTTCAAGGATGCTGCTAAACATCTCCCAGTGCATAGGACAGCTCCCACAACAAAGACTTAGCTTCTCCAAAATGTCAGTGGTGCAGAGTTGGCTAAACCTCACAATTGATTGACCCCTGGTGTGAGCCTTACCTAGACTGTTCCTTACTCAGATATCTACAATTAAGAACTGGGTCTCAGGCCAGCCCCCAGGTGTAGTGGTTGGATTCAGCATGCTCTGGTTCCACAGTCTGAGTTTGCTGGGTTGGATCCCAGGCGTAGATCTATACCACTCATCGGCCATGCTGTGGCAGTGCCCCACATATAAAGTGGAGGGAGATTGGCACAGATGTTAGCTGAGGGCTAATCTTCCTCAAGAAAAAAAAGAGGAAGATTTCCAACAGATGTTAGCTCAGGGCTAATCTTCCTCAGCAAAAACAAAAAAAAAAAAAAAAAGAAAAAAGAATTGGGTGAAAAATATTCTTCTGGCATATGATGGAGGAGCTCTAAGTTTTACTTATTCTTGAGTCAGAGAGAAGACATTGGCTAGGATTCATAAAAACACTAGAATGAGACAAGTTTTAATTCAGATAAGTCATTTGATAGGGAAAGAGTTGGATTTATTTTTTTCTTAGCTGGTAATAAACTTACCTTACGTCTCTTTCTCCACAGCACTCAATACAAGAGACTGTGTTGAAACATTAGTTGAGCAGTTTTTACTGGTGGTCAAAATGAACCTTTACTCAATCTGCCATCCAGCAATACAAAACCAGCTATTTCAGTTGTGAAGACTCTATAAGCTACGCCTCTGCCTATGGTGTATGATGGAAAAAGATGCAAAGTTAATTTCGGGGAACTCTTTTGTCCCACCAATGATATTGCAAAAAAACCAAAAAATCCCAAACAAACCCAGGTATGCATAGAAATAATCTCATAGGGATTGGGGGATATTTTGTTCTTTTTCTTTTCAGAAATACTCGTACCCGTTACTGGGGCTTCTATCTATGCCTTTGTTATAATGTGACAGGGTTCTGGGATATGCCAACAAAAAGACACCAATGAACAAACGATACCAGAGCTACCAGCAAAGCAAAAGAAAAGTGAACAAAAATACGTAAGATTATTTGAAAGAAGTGATTTTTAGGGCAAGATACATAAGAGCAAGAGTCCTTTTGTGCACATATGTTTGTGCATTTTTCAGAGGTATTTTAAAAATTATTTTTTATTTTATTTATCTATTTTTTTAAAGATTAGCACCTGAGCTAAGAACTATTGCCAATCTTTTCTTTTTTAATTGCTTTTTCTCCCCAAATCCCCGCAGTACATAGTTGTATATTTTAGTTGTGGGTCCTTCTAGCTGTGAACTGTGGAACGCCGCCTCAGTGTGGCCTGATGAGCGGTGCCGTGTCTGCCCCCAGGATCTGACCCGGTAAAACTCTGGGCCTCTGAATCGCAGCACGCCAAATTAACCACTTGGCCACGGGGCGGGCCCCTAAAGCATTATTTTTAAATATTATTGCTAATTGTGATTTAGGTGAGATTACACAGACAATGGAAAGAGACATCGTGTGGATCCAGAGAAGATACATGTCATCATCACAGCAGGAAGTTAAACGGGGCCTCTGATGTAGAAAAGGGCGTTAAGGCCAGTGTCTGCTAACTGGGTTTGTCAGTAAGGAACAAGGAGGATTTTAAGACAGAGCCTGATGGCCCCTTGAGAGTCACGCCTCTCACAACCATAGTCTTGTGTCAAGGCCACCTGTGCGGCCTGTCATGGCAGTCAAGTCACAGTCCATTGTGCACAGTTTGTTAGATTGTCCAGCTCAGCCAGGATCCATTGGAGGGAACAGAGAGGGACTCTGAGACAGTGAAGTACTGAAATGGTTAGAGGAAGCTCGGTGGTACCTGGGGCCCCGAAGAATGATGTCTGGGGGTAGATATATTTCTGGAAATTGTCGAGCACTGGAAAAGGCTTATGGATCATCCTGGGCTACTGAATATTTCCACTAATTTTGTTTCTGTTTAATATTCCAGAAGATGGCCAAGAGGGGTATCCAGAGATTCCTGAATAAAACCCTGAAGTAAATGAGTCCTGAATATTACATTCAGCTCTGGCAAGTTGGAGAGGGGTCATTGTTCTTGTGGTGGGGATAGCAGTAGAGCTGGGTGTAGGAACTTATCCACAGCACATTTAAAACATGTCAGGATGGGGCTGGCTGGGTAACGCAGTGGTTAAGTGCACATGTTCCTCTTAGGCAGCCGGAGTTTGCCGGTTTGAATTCTGGGTGCAGACATGGCACCACTTGGCAAGCCATGCTGTGGTAGGTGTCCCACATATAAAGTAGAGGAAGATGGGCACGGATGTTAGCTCAGGGCCCGTCTTCCTCAGCAAAAAAGAGGAGGATTGGCAGTAGTTAGCTCAGGGCTAATCTTCCTCAAAAAAAACTCAACAAAAACATGTCAGAGTAATTCGAAGCTGGTTGCAGATGTGTTCTCAAAGTTAACAGGGATGGCTAGAAAGAATGGGGGTGAACAGAAGACAAATAAAATACTTTTCTGGTCAGGTAATGAACCCAAACACATCCTGTGGACTTTAATTGTCCAGGGTTGGCGGGTAAGGAGTAGCTAACATGTGACCTAGGGTGGGAAGCTGGGCATATAGGACAAAACCTTAAACAGCCACTTTATGGATTCTTTAATCTTCCCTGAAGCTGCCAGAAGCCAAGGTCTTTCTGGTGAATAAGGGGGTACGGTTCACATCTTTTACCATGGCTCCGAGTCAGTGTTATGTGGGTTCTGAGCCAACTCTCAACAAGATGGCCCTGAACAGATGAGAATAAATATAAGACATTGACCCCTTTCAGTATGCCATGCTGCTGTCCATCCTTATGGCTCTATGTAAGCTTTAATTTTCATCAAAAAGACAGCTGCCTCTATCACCTCCCTTATTGTTGCTCCTCTTCATGCAAAGATTGTACTCATTGGCCCACAGCTGAGGGGTTATCTAACATGCCATGCCTCCCGAGGAGGGAGGGTCTTGTCAGGCACCGCTTCCTGCATGGCTTTGTCATGATCGACGGAACCAGGGTTGCCATAGAGCTCAACAGTTGTTCTCCACCACCCCCCTATGGCTGTGAGAGATCACAACCCTGTGAAACAAATCATCTTAGGGAAACAATACAATGTAACTTTGGTCAGATCTCACCAAGTAGGCAGCCTCGAGTTTCCAGAATATTGTTCATTTGGATGGCACAGTTACAAAAAAGAACGAAAATGACCAAGAAGGGATATCTTGTTATTCAGGTCTTTTTCTTTTGGGTATGCCATTCACACCATTGCCTCTGGAACCCCTGGGAAGCTCTTTTGTTGGAGGGTGGTCATAAACATGTCATGAACCTACACTTTGTTTCACAGTCCGGGGAGAGGGTGCACTACCATTATGTCTTCACAAGTCTGTATCCTCTTGTGAGCAAGACCAAGCGCTACTGTGTCAGGTACTGAAAATCGATTGACAACGTTGGTGATTTTAAGCAATACTATCTTGGACTGTGGAAAGTCTAAGTGTACCCCCAACCCTGGGGCTGTTTAGCCTTGTCCTGCTTTCTAGAGTGCATAGCCAGCTGATGTTCAGCTGCTGCTTGTGTAGAGAAGAAGGAACAGTCTTTAACAGGCGCTTGGGGCCCAGTGAAATGGGGTGATCAACTCATCATGGTCTGCACAAGACTGTCCCTGTTTAAATCAGCCACTAAATGTTGGTTTAGTTCCAAGTAGATGTTAAAAGATAATATTCAAAAGTGGGTAAAATCATGACTCTCAAACAGATATAAGAATAAACACTTGTTGAAGATTTTACTTTAACTCATTCATGAGGAAACTAGTGAAGTGTTATGCCAGGTCAAAGGAAATTCCCAAGAACAGACACAGTTCTAGGTCAGGAATATTGAAATGAATGGCAAATAGAGCCAAAACTGGTTTTCTGGTTGTTTCTCCCCTGAACAGAATTTGGTTCCATGTCTATGGACAAGATTGATTTAGCACTGCTGTCAGTCATCTACAATTTACAGAACCAGAATCAGACAATCAGGCACGCTTAGAATGACAACACGTAATCTTCTATTTAAGCATAAATTTTTCCCTACCTTTTCCCCACTTTTGACCAAAAAGACTCAAAGATTCTTAATCACAAAATGAGTCTGGTCTCATTAGATTTGGCCTGATTATTTGCATAGGTACAGCAAGAATGTTAATTTACCATATAGGACTTCTTTAAGGTTACTCTGCTGGAAGTTTCCGAAAGAATCTCAGGTTGGACTTCTAAAAGCCTCTATTACTTGCTGTCTTGCGGCTAGGAAGTCAAGTCCAAGAAACTCTATCCACCAGATTTCATCTGCAGTACCTCTACATTTTGGGTAACTTCCTCTCTTCTCAAAGTCCTCAAAGCATCTCTAGGCCTCTGGTCTGCAGTGGAAGTAACTTTCCTTACCAGCTCTAAGACTGGACCCAGTAAGCCAAGTACCTGGAGGGCTTTGTCAACACTGTCTCCATAAAGTCAACCTTCGTTCCCTAAAAGCGGTCAGCTGCCAGCAACACCTTCCCCAGGTCTGCAGGGAACCCCCTCCTTCGCCACCGCCATTATATTCAGCTGGAGGGACCTGGCAATGAGGTCACTGCTGGCATGAGCAGCCTGTCCTCTGCAAAGCAGCTGCTTGGCGGCTGCAGACACCAAAGACCATGGACTTGGAGCAGCTGGGACTCATTGGATGCAATCCCCTTCCCGTCCTTCCAGAGTGCCCCTCCATCTGCCCCTGATTGTCTAAAACCTTTTCCAAAAGAGGACAAAAGGAGCTCAGATCAGTTGTTCATAGTGTTCCCGGCTGGAAATTATTTGGTAAAGTCCGTCCCAGAGAGAATCTTCAGAAAACTTCCAAAAGCCATTCAGTAGAAATATGATGCATGAACAGAGAGGACCCATGAACCACTGTTTCAGTCTTCAAGACATAAGAATTTTGAATTTGAGCCACTTCCTACCACCGTTCTGATTCTTGAGTATGGGCCATCAAATGATTGCTGATTGCTTTTGCGTCCTGTTTAGGAAAATTTTGCCTACGCCAGGGAAATCTTCCTGTCAAATCTGTGGAAGTAGCTTTACCTCGCTGACAAGAACATCAGACCTTTAAGCTGAGTCTCAAAATTGAAAAATTAAAGCAGTGCACTAAAAAAAAAATTTAAGTAAGAAGGCAATATTGCACATGCAGTGGTAATTTGGACCAGTGAAATACTGCCCAATTGGGAAGTAATGCACAGTAGGAGAAAGGTTGGAGAATTCAGGCGCGGGGATTGCCCCCTAGTGTTCATGGTAAAGTCTGGAGTCTAGCTGTAGGAAGTGAAGTAAATATCACTCCTGAACTCTATGAAACATTCCTCCCCAGAGGAAACGAATGTTGGAAAAGCTTTGGTGAAACAACTTGTCTCTGAATATATTCTGTATGACACAGAATGTGTATCTGTTGATGATCCAGATGCTGGTCTGGAAGTAAGCTGGACATATCCTATGCCTTTCCCTCTCTCTACATATTTCAGAAGGATGGCCAATATCATGATGCTTTACACAGTATCTTAGGAGCATATTCATGTTACAGACCTGATGTTGGTTACGTCCCACGGATGTCCTTCATTGTGTCAGTGCTCTCAATTTGGAAGAGGCAGATGCTTCTTCATGGCATTTGGAAATCTCATGAATAAGCCATGCCAGCTGACTTTTTTCTGTGTGGATTGCAGCAAGATGTTGAAACATTTTGGAATATTTGAAGTATTCTTTGAAGACACTCTCTTCAAACTGTTTCTTCACATCAAGTCTTATGATCTTACACCAGATGTATACTTGATAGGCTGGATCTTCACACAGAATCATAAATCACTATTCTGCTTGATCTGGCCTGTCCAGTCTGGGATGTATTTTGCAGAGATGAGGACGAATTTTTATTTAGAACTGGGCTAGGAATCCTTCAATGATATGAAGAAATTTTCCTACAGATAGGCTTTGTTCACATAGCACAGCTTCTCAGTAAATTGGCAGAGGATATCATGCCAGAAAAGCTGTTTAGCTTATTGTAGCCACTCAGATGCAGAAGAGAACCAATAAATGGACTTAGGTCTTTGTGTCTATAATGAAGGCTATTAAAGAAGGAGACGAGACTAATAGTACCACTTTGAACAGCTAATCATAATTAACAAAGTAATTGAAATATAAATGAATGTTTTTAATATCAGTTTTGTTTCCTATGTAAGCAGCATGGAGGAAAGTTGGAGAAATCCAAATGAATTAAGAGATGGAAAACAGTTTATCTTGAATTTTGTGTCTGAAGTAAAGGAAATGAGTAGCTTATTGCCAGTATTATTAAAAATAAAAAGTATTTTGTAGGGAGAGCCATTTTACAGAGGAAAAAGTGCAAATGGCTAGTTCATACTCCATAATTTGGGGTGAACAGTTGAATGCAATGAGATTTTAACATAGTTTTGGAGAAAAAAAAGCAGTGGCTGGTCATACCCAATTAAATAAGTATCACTCTCAAATAAGACATTCCAGACAATGCCTTGGTTGCATAACCAATTTTTCCAATTATATCTAGTAAAAGGGAGGGTAGATTCTTACTGAACCTATGCAAATAACTACATAGCCATTTAAAACTAAGAATACTTAATACAAATTTCTGAATTTGGAGTGGTGGTCAGGCAGGGAGAATAAGATAATATATAAAAATGTTCCATTTCAGTTTACAAAATCAGAATCTACTAAATTGTTATGGGTCATAGATAACTTAATAAGAAAGAGAAGGGGCTTCCTTACATATCCAGAAAACAGAACATTAAAACAACATCAACAATATTCCAAACAAATAGCTACAATCATCTCTCCTTGGTTCATCCGGTCCTACGTAATCAATTCTTGCTCTGCTGGATCTTGGGTTAGCAGTGTCACAAACCCATCTGCTTTTTGACTAAAAACAGTTCTGGAAATCCTGACTCAGCCCACTGGTATGGTCTTAAAGTTGTTTATGCGATGACATCAGAAGCCTGTACCCAAGATCTATTCTTTGAAGCGTCAATAGTCTGAAGTACCCGGTACAGTCCTTTTCCATGGGCTCTGAGACCAAGCTTCTGGGTGAATGCGCGAACTTTGCCCCGAAGCTGATTGCAGAGCCTTCAGTGGTGCAGCCAAGTGGTACCAAAGCTTTATGTAGACGCCAGAGAATTCAAACAACTTCGTAATTACTGAAGAGAGTTCATAGCAATAATGAAACAATGGACAAGGAAATTTGTTTTTTTCTGTGTCATGCAAAACAAAGCTAATCCAAGAAAATAAATAAAGCTTCAGACAAAATGTCTATACATATAATGATTAAAGTTATTTTCAAAGATGATATTGACTATTACATCAGATTTATAAAAATGGATGAACATACATGTTACAGAGGAATAATTCTTGAGATATGCAAAATTCAAGTCATAATATATATGTAACATGCTAAGAGTATGCAAAGAATGTATCAAGAATATCAAGGAAAGAGATTCGGAGTAGGGCCTAAACATCTGTATTTTAATAAAACTCTACAGATAAGCCTGATGTTTACCCCCAAATGAAAACCACTGGCCTAGAAGTTGCTAGATTCACATTAAAGAAGATTCTAGCTGAGGAAACATTTTCAGTAGCAACTAAAACTGTGACTGGAACACTATATTGTTGTTGCCCCACATCAGGCAAAGCAGCATCAGGATGTTGATCAATAGAAACACTGACAAATCTCCCGGGGCTTCCCATGAAGCACTCAAGTTCTTAAATATTTACATTAATAACATTTTACCTATACAGATTTATCCTAGGGAAGGCTGAGCACCTTTTCTGGTTTGACAACTCATTTCATGAAACTCAATAGCAACATAACAAATAAAACCTGATTATTTCTAACACCCCTCTTTTATAAGGTAAAAAAACCCAAATCTTTCAGTTCTTTGGAGGAACGTCGGGTAATCTAAAAGATAGTTTTAGGGAGGCAAAAATCAAAAGTTGTCAGGAGATTTGAACCCTTAAGATAGCATCATGGGTGCCTAAAAAACAACTCTTGGCTCCATTGGAAAGTGACAATAAAACATCTAAAAATAAGCAGAGAATGTAACAATTGTAAAGAACCTTAGTTATTTCCTAAGTGAGGAACGTTTGCTTGCTTTTTAAAACTAAGAACTTAATAAATTTAACATAAAGCATAGAAAATTAGTCTGATCAGACAGAATCTTTTGCTATCTAGGCAGATTACACACAAAAAAAGAACTTTCCATCTTGTAGATGAAGGCAGTAAACAATAAACCAAGGAACAAGACCATCAAAATTGAACAAACTTTGCTAACATTTTAACATCTCATAGCTTTCCAGACTTAGGTATCATAAACCAATGCAAATAAAATTTTATTTACAGACAGGAGATAGAATGGTGGCTGTCCAGGGTTGGGGGGAGGGGCGAATGGGGAGTTATTGTTTAACAGGTGCGAAGGTTCAGTTTGGGAAGATAAAAAATTTCTGGGGATGGATGGTGGTGATGGTTGCATAATAATGTGAACATACTTAATGCTACTGAAGTGCACACTTCAAAATGGTTCAAATGGTAAATTATTTTCAAGTTTTGTCCTTGCTTGTGGTCTTTTATATTCTGGAACAAACTGCCAAATTATTTTAGGACCCATCTCAGGGCATCTGCAATGTCAGAACTAATTTCATAATATTGTCAAGATGTTATGAGTATGCAATGCACTCATTGTTGCTATCTTCAAAGTATTCAATAAATAAGAATTAGAAACATTTCTCAATTCAATTTCCAATATGGTAAATGTTGATAGTTAAACACACCCCGCCCCCCCCCCCCCCCCCCCCCCGCCTCCAGCGCGCGCACACACACACACACACAAATACTCTATTATAAGGTCCTCAAGATATTTGAAGAGTGCAAAGGGGGCTTTGGAGACAAAACAAAGAAAATACACAAAACCTTGAGCAGCATTACTTTAGGACAAAACTACTCTTTTTTCTTGAAAAACACAAGCATGTACACAAGTTGTATTTCTCTATTGCTCATCAATACAGTTTCAACTTAACATAAATTAAGTTTTAACCAAAGTAAATTCTATTTCACAGAGAAAACTGGAGTGGGGTGGAGGTTGAGGGGCAGTGAGGAAATGGATAACTGTGAACTCTATGTCTCATATCAGCTTTTCAGCTTTTTAACAGACCAGCAGGGCTCAAATACATAAAACATAACTTTCCATAGCCACACACATCCCTTACAGTACAACTTACCAAAGTGGCAAAAATGAACACATTCATTAACAGACCCAAAGATATAGCTTTTTTGTAGCATGTAAATACACAAAGCAAAAGCATATGAACTTAAAATTATGCTCAGTGATCAACGTTCAGTATTCTGTTTTAAGAATGATCGTGTCATCCAAAGATTATCCATTAATTAACTCAACTTTAGTATCAGTCCAAGGTTTTAAGTTACCTAAAGCTCTTGGAAATTACTTTCAAGCTGACATACTACAAAACAAAATTGCTGTTGAAATAAAAAAGGTAAAAAGTTTTTCTGAATAATCATTCAATTAAACACAAATTTGCGTTTTTCATAATCTTAAACATTATGAGTAATGTTAACTTATTTCATCAGTAAACATGCGTAAGTTTAGAAAAAACATATCCAAGGAGAATATTGTTAGGAATTATACTTAACACGAATAAATCAGAGAAAATACAGGTTTTTTTTGTTTTTGTTTTTGGTGAGGAAGATTGTCCCGGCGAGCTAACATCTGTTGCCAATCTTCCTCTCCTTGCTTGAGGAAGATTGTTGATGAGCTAACATTCATGTCACTCTTCCTCTGTGTTGTATGTGGGATGCTGCTACAGCGTGGCTTGACGAGCCATGCTAGGTCTGTGCCTGGGATCCGAACCTGTGATCCTGAGGCAGCCAAAGCAGAGTGCATGAACTCAACCACTATGCCTGGCCCCTACAGCTGTTTTTATTAAATCCCAAATATTAAACTAGTCTCGCTTTCCAAAGGTCTACTTAAAATGTTATTGAATTGGTTTCTGTAAGAATATTTTTTAATGTAGCACATTAAAAATATCAGAAACTTAATTTCACTACCTTCTGGGAATTTTAAGAATACGCAATTTATATAAGCACTAATTTATCTCTATCAGCCAATCAGAAAAGAACTCCTTTAACATGAGACTTTGTAATCAAATTTATTAAACGCCCTCTGGAGGTAGGAAAATATTACACACTCACACAATGAGAGATAAGGCCTTTCTAAACTACAGACACATAGACATTCAGAGATAGATGAAGAGAGCTTCAATTCTGTAATTTCAGTCATGAATCAAGAGTAAATACAGAAACTCCAAATCTCATCAGTCCTGGTATCAAAGAGCTATTCTCTTAATTGATTTGGGCTCAAAATAGACAAATATATAAATACATATTAAAGATTTTGTTTAACTCACTAATGAGGAAACTGACGAGGTGTTATAACCAGTCCAAAGGAGAATCCAAAGAACAGACACATTTATAGATTAGGAATATTGAAAAATGCATGTGCAAATGGAGTCAAATTATTTTTTTTGGGGGGGAGGGCTGGTGTTTGGCATTAACTCTGAGTTGTACAATAGCTCCAATAGAATCAGAATCAGATAATGGGAAAGGCATACTATAGATAACGCATAATGTTATTGAAGCTCAAATTTTTCCCTACATGAGGTTACCATTAAGGTTGAAATGCTGATGCCACTCCTTATGCAAGCAAGATATGGTCCTACCAGACCTCCCTATAATTCAGTCACTCCCAGGCCTGGCCTCATTACTCTGGGACTACGTTAACAACGCTTCCCCAGCCCCATCAGCCCCACAGCTTTCATCCAGTCCGGCCAGGCACTCTCAGCCAGTACCCACGAGATCAGCAGCCTGGCCACACGCAATGGAAAAGAAAAATCAACCTTCCTCCCATGTTTCAACATTTTCCCCCTGTTTCTGAAGCCTGATGTGAAAAGCGAAAAACAAAACAAAAAAATTTTTAACTTAAAGTTGTTTAAGTCTCTCTGACTTCAGTTTCCAACGTAAAAAGAAAACATAAATCTGAAAGCATTTGCCTTGAACTGCTTTCAGCAAGAAAAATAACAGGTGTTTCCAACTTCTCTGAAACTCCTATGTAAAAATTCTTTTTGATTTGAGAGCCGTGGTGAATTCTCCAATCTCATTTCCCAATTTCATTCCCTGCGAGTTGAAACCAAAAAAAAAAGAAAAAAGAAATCCTCACAAAGCTATAGCGTAATAAGTATTACAAATATATTGTTAATAAGAACAGAAAGAAAAAAAAGATAGTCTGTCACTCATACACCTAAAACAGTGCTTGAAAAAGGAAGAGTTGCTTCCTTGTCCTCTGGGGGCTTTCAAATTAAACTTCATGGGTGTTAGTGCAGCTACAGCGGGACCTGATGTTAAAACGGGCTCTCTGTCTTAGATGCAGCTGAGGCTCAGAAGCAAATTAAAAAACAGTAGGTGGCAAATCCTCTTACTTCAAAGTGGGTTGTGAGACTAGTGCAAGGACGGGCAAAGGAGCTGGTTGGAGACAGTTTTATGAACCTCAGATTGACACCCACCCCTCAACCCCTCAAGGTTGGAGGTTGAAGAACTTGAAAAGAGAGACTTTGGAAACAAGAGCTGGAGGCACTGCAGCGTTTTCCCGCCCACCTCCTCCCCCTTGCGGAGGCTGAGCTCCTGCTCACCTCAAGGCTTGTGAGAGGGAGCTTTGAAAGATGAATTGGAAAAAGGCGTCCCTTAGAACTGACAGGGCCAAAGCGACTGGTATTTGACCCATACCGGAGAAGATTAAAGGCAAAAGGCTGTGGCTGGAGTCAGGTGGCAGGATGAAGAGGAATGCATAAACCACTAAACACAGAGCAGAAGAGCACGTTCCTTGTCGACCAGAGGCGGGAAGAGAGAAAGTGAGCATCAGGGTTGTTTTCAAGGAGCCCCCACCACAGTGGGCTTTCTGCTAGAGGCTGCTAGGCAACACCGGGTTGAAATCAAAAGCAGAAGCCAGTGTAACAAGTGGCCAGCATAGGAGGGCTCACAGTCCAGTGTTTTCAGTGGAGTCATCTCCAAGGGCCCCACACAAGTGCCCATCAGAGGAGGAGTCCCTAGGGAACATCCACCAAGATCCTGGAACACACCACCAAGCGCTACAGTTTCTCTAAATGCAGGCACATCCTCCTCTCCGTCTTCCCTTCTCCCACCTCCACCCCAAGTCTTGCAGGATCCACACCCTAGAGGGAGTGGGAGAGGAGTAGAAGCCTAGGTGGGAAAACAAAGAAGCCAGCTGTGCCACCCCCACCCTCCTAGCCCCGACCTCCCTCACTTCACTGCAGGCTTCCAGCCTGACTCAGCCTGGGATGGGGGAATAGAGAAAGGAGAAATATTTGCCTTAAATAGAGTTCAGAGCTTTAACTATTACATGGGACTGGACGTTTCAGTGACTGAAATGAGACTATTTTATGACTAAAATTGACTGGAGGACTTTTAAATTTTTCTAAGAGTGTCTGGAAAAGCTACAGGAATCCACCTGAGATTTTATCCAGGAGAAAGGAAGGAACTAGCCCCTGAGCAGAGGGGGCAGAAAAAAAAAGTAAAGTTGCTTTATGATCACACCCTATCAAATGTACCCTTTTAACGTAGCAACTGTACAAATTCACTCCAAGAAGACGGCCTCTTTCCCAACCTCCGGTAAGCCAACCACTGTCCCCCAAAAGTGGTTCAACAGGACTTCAGAAATTTCCATCCCCAGGATAGACAGCCCACCCAGAAAAAGGCCCGGAAGGCTCTAAGAAACTTGTCAACCACAAAGGGCACAGCAGCCAGGCAGGAAAATACCAAGTTTTCACGTCTTTTTGAGGGTCTTCTAGTTTCTTACTTTATTCCATGCGATTCATCAGACTGAACGTTGTAGAGCTAAAAGCTTGTTTATCAGAGGAGGAAAAGAAAAATCAGTGCTGGTTCATCCAGCTTGTCAAAACCACAGAGAAATCAAGTCGTACAGAAGATGCAGTGAATTCTAAAAACTCACAAGGCAGTCCCTTGTGTTTTGTGAGAATTATGTCCCAGGAAGCATACCAAAGAAACTGTGGGTGAGTTCTAGAGACTCTGCTCTTTGGAGTGGCAGATGGACACCAGCTAGAGCCCTTTACAACCTCTCTGCAGAGAGCAATAAGGTCGCCAAACCAACGCCTGATACAAGTTATGGGCCGAGGAGACTATTATCTTCAAGGACCACGTGCGTGTACAATTTCAATGTGACTTGTGCTGTTTGTTTCTAAGCATAGTGAATGTGTGCATTTGTTAATAAAGTAGGTGCAGTATAATCATTTTCCCCTCCATAACATACTGAAATATCACAAAACTTATGTGAAGATTATTATGGAGTTATAGGTGCAGGCGATTTCAACATTCCATCAAAATCCACCATTTGTCGGTATATGATAACCTATCATGCTGGGTTGGGTTATTTTTTTAATTATTAGGGAGTGTACAGGGAACAGATGTGAGGCTGCTTAAATGGAATCCCTGAGGAACTACTGTGGCAGACACTATGGGCCAATCAGCTCAGCAACCAAGAAATACCCATACGATGAAGAGCATATGATGCAAAAGGGGGAATGAAGCTCTGGGAGGTAAAGTGAGCTTGGATATGAAGAACTGGAGTGGGAGAATTCAAAAATTCTGTCCTATATATCAGAATTTCTCAAACTTTAATGGGTATAGTAATTAATTCGGGATCTTGTTAAAATGCAGGCTCTGACTTAGAAGGGCTGGGGATGGGCCTGAGATTCTTCACTTCTAACAACCTCCTAGAGGATGCTGACCCACTGAATCACACCTTAAGAAGGGAATAAACTGAAGAAAAGAGGGAAAAAAGGAATGAAGGTGGAATGGAGGGTCGTAAGCCCAATACTCTCCCCAGCTCATGCTCTGGGACCACTTCCGGGTGGGCTCTTTAGATTCTTTAGCAACTGAATCTCCTTAGAGAAGTCCATTGCAGAACCCCCTTTCAGGAATGGTACCACCTTACATATCTAGAATATGCGTGGCACAGAGTCAGAAGTAGGGCGTCCTCCACACATCTGGAGGAAAATGTCATGGTTCCTAGGTAGCGAAACCCTGGCAGAAGTGACAGCAGTGTCCTAGGACAGTGGAAGTGTCCAAGGAATGGAATGGAGAAAACAATGGCAAGAGCCACATGGGAGTGCATGAAGAGCATGCATGAGACATCACTGGTGAGTCCCAGAACTAAATTACTGGTGAGGAGGGTTTTCACGGGCATGATAAGAGGTAGAGAAATATGTGACCTCCAAAGAACCCCATGTGTGTGCTCCGTAAGAGCCAGCACTCATGGAGGGCATCATGGCAGCTGCATGGGCAGCAGAGAAGCAGTAACCTTCAGACAGAAGGGAGCACAGCATCACCCCGCCAAGGAAGGAGGCCCTGGCTTTTTTGCTTTTCCTTCTTCCCAAACACTAAAGGGAAGAACTTTAAGAGTGAAGATGTGGGAGCATCTGAGAGCCAGACTGTGCCCCTTTCTCTCCTTCTTTCTACTCTGATAATTTATATTCAAAACTTTTTAAACATTTTTTCTGTGAATTTACATGTTTATAATCTTTGCCCATTTTTAAATTTCATTTTCCTATTGATTTAAAAGATCTCCTTATACATATTAACAAAATGCAAGTTTATTTATTTTATAACATCTCTTTTTAAATATTAATAAAATGAAGACTTTCTTGTGGAAAAATGCCCAGTAGCTTGAATCTTACAGGTTATTAGTTATTAGCAACAGTAATAATGGCAGCTAACCTTCATCCATCACCACTTTCCAGGAGCTCTTTCATATGTTTTACATGGATTCTTTCATAATCCTCCTCACAACCCTATGAGGTAGGAACTGTTATCATCTTGATTTGTAGGGAAAGGAAAGTGAGATTTAAGCAGTGTAGACGATTTATCCAATGTACCACAGCTAGTGAATACTGACACCAGGATTTGAACTCAGGTACAAGTTCTGGAGGAGGAAACAGGATAGGCATTAGGGTCTTGAGAATGCAGAGGACCTTGGAGAAGGGGGTTGTGCCAAGGCCTCAGGCTAATGGTGATTAAGGTCACAATCCCCTCCTCCTCCTCTTTTTTAAACAAATATTAGTGGTGAAAGAGTGCTCTGGGCTAGGTACTGAGTAAAGAGTGGTGAGGGTCTCAGAGCTAACGTGTGAAGGGAGAGAGCCAACACAAATGAGTATGTCATCTTAAATATTTGTATGTGCTATGAAGAAAAATTCAGAGTGTCTGAGACATAATAGGTAGAGGACAATTTAGACTAAGGGAGCAGGAATGGCTTCTCTGAGTAAAAAATGTTTAATCAGAGACCTGACGAATGTAATAAGTTAATCAAATGAAAAGGAGAGGAAACGTTTTGGGCAGAGGAAACTGCTGATGGAAAAAAGAAAGCGTTCCAGATGCAGAAACAAACAGGCTGTTTGAACGAAGAAAAGATGCTCCATAGGTAGGCAGGGACCAGAGCAGGCAGGAAGTGTTTAAAGTCTCAGGAGGGGAACTCAAGGTCTCTACCCTTTATCAAGGTGGATTAGGGAGGGTTGTCGCACATTGGGGCTAAATTTGCTGGTCAGTTATGGAGTCAGAAGGTGAGCCCTGAAAGTATGGGGATCCGGGGTCCTGAGGCAGGAACTAACCTTGGGCTTTCTCAGTCTCAGGGGCTCCTAGTGTCCTAGTAGATTTTTCAGGTTTCTATTCTCTCTTCTCACCCATTCTCTCCACTAATCTGGTCAGAGATTCTGCACAGTCCACTCGTTTCCACCAGGCCTTTTCTACCTCCCCCCTCTTAGTGGGCATGCCCTGGAGGTGTGGATGGGATTAACTCAGTTTTCTTGCTTTTATTACAACCAATGTGAGCATCTTCTACCTATCTTTCTTTGCTTAAAACGATTTTTCTTTCCTGGAATTCCGTTTCTTTTTTAGTCACCTGAAAAAAAATCTAGAAGTCTAAAGAATAGTCTAGCTCAGAGCACACTTTCGTCACAAAATTTTCCCAGGTCCCCACAATTTTGTCCATTACTGCCCAGCTAATGGGAGCATAGTCCGCTTGCTTTCAAATATGTTATGTACACAGATGTCTTCCAAAAGTTAGTGAACCTGTGCAGACAGGGGCCATGATATATTCACCTCCACAGATCCAGCCTCTTATTTGTAGTTTCTTCTCTCCTTCCCCATAGCAGAAAATATCTGTTCACTCTAATTAATTAGTGGCTTGGCCAATTTTATAATCCTCACCTCCTAGCCATCTTCTCACTGTTCTATGAAGGTGAGAGTCACCTGGGTACTTGTTAAAAAGTCAGGTTCCTGGGTTTTACCCTAAACCTAGAGAATCATATCATTCTTGAGAAGGAACCAAAAACTAACAACTGCCCCGGGTAATTCTTATCAAGACAGAAATTTGGGAAACACTACTCAGTATAATTTAGGTCAGGGAATTGTCAGGTCCACTCTAAGCTAGATGTTTGTTCATTCACCTTTTTTTTTTTCCCTGTCCCTGAACAGGTGTTAATTGCAGTAGGACTTGTTTTTCTGAAGCCTCCAGCCCTTTAAAAGGGAAGGAAGCAAATATATTTTAGATATAGAAGTATTTCAAGATGGATGTTTGGAACTGGGAAGAAAGCCTGGACTGGAGATCTAGATTAGAGAGTAAATTTGCATAGAACAGACAAGAAACTCAAATTTGGGAGAGAATCTGAGAGAACAGGAGCACTTAACATATACTAGGAGCTGTGGATGTTCTGTGTGTAACTCAATACAAATTTAATCCTGACACCTGTCCTTATAAAGTAGATTTTGTTATCCATGTTTTCACATTAGGAGATTGAGTTTCAAAGAGGTCAAGTGACACAAGTTATAGTGCTAGTAAGCAGAAAATCTCCCAGATATAGTGTAGTTGTTTATTCACTTAAAAATATTTATTAAGCATCTCCCATGTACCATGCACCTTTCTTAAAGATAACTTATCCTTTTCTCTAGCAGCTTTTAAGCTTTTCTCTTATTCTGTTTTCTACAGTCTCATTATGACTCTAGGTATTGATTTCCTCTGTATTGGTTGGGATTCATAGGATTTCTTGAATCTGTGGTTTTAATTTCTAGCTAGAAGCTGTCTTAAGCTCCTTGCCTTGTGTCTACTAACAAGACTGAGACTTTTATAACATATCACGGGAGTGACGTCCCATCACTTTGCCATATTCTCTTGGTTAGATTAAAGTCACAGGTCCCTTCCCCTACATTTGGTGGGGGTGGGGGGATACCTTAGAGCCTATTCACCACAGTCTCCCATTAGACTCTCTACTTTGCCAGCCCCCGGCTTCGACTTCTCTACTCTGGGAATCACGATGCTGTCAAAACATTCTTGTCTGGGGAATATACAAGTATCTTCAAGGCAAGGGTGGCTCCCATGACTTCTTACCCTTCTTAAGTCTTCCCTTATAATTCTTTATTGTTTTGTCATCTCGTCACTAATCTTAAGAAAATGTTTCTTATATTTTGTCCGTTTTTCTTTTCAAATTGTTTTCAGCCAGAGGGTTGACCCAGACAACCTAGCCCACCATTACAGGGAAAAAAAAGTCCTGATTTAGTGTTTAGAAGATTCACTCAGACTGCTGTTTGAGAAACAGCCTGTAAGGATGTAGGTGTGGAAGCAGAAAGATAAATTAGTTATTGCGATAGTCCTGATGAGAGATTATGGTGGCTTAGTACAAGGGGACAACAGTGTAGAAACCCCAGACAGAAGGGGTAAATAACTTAAAAATAAGCCCTTTAAAAACAAACATTTAAGGGCTTTATATGATCATTTTCTCTCAAGTGGAATAGTTAAGGCGAGGGTTGCATAGAAACTCATTAGGACTCTGAAATCTACAGGGTGATATGACGCTCCAGTATTTTTTACCCTTCTGGACTTTATCCTCCACTGCAACTATACCCACCATCAGATAATGGGTTAAAACCTTATGTATATAGTCTAGTTATAAACTTTTAGAGGACAAGCCCTGAGCTAGTGAGTATTAAACTTCCATGTACTGCCATCAACAATATAAAAGATTGCCCACTTTTCTACAGAGAAAACAATGGGAAGGTGCATCTCCATCCTCAGAGGTGGATGCCCCACGGAGTCCTCCAGAGGAAGTCACTTAAGGCAGTCTGCAGCTTTGAATTGGGTTTGTGGTCTAAACATCCTCTCAAATGCCCTTCATTTTCTGGGTTTGAGAAGTTGGTATGGCTCTTAATAATGTTCTTTAGGACATGGCACTCTGGTGCAAAGTAGAGGTCTTTGTGTTTCCTCCTGTATACCCCACGTCATCTTCATTTAGGAGGTTTAGCTAGGTTCATCTCCTCTGCTGTTCCGCAATTTTAAATTGGGGCCCTTAAGGGGACATTCTTGTCTTTTCCAGCAGCCACCCCTGCCCAGATTTCATACCCTAGGCTGCAAGCCCCACTATCCGCAACTGTAGTTGGACCCCTGATTTCCTCTCTGACTTCATTTCAAGCCACTTCCCCCCTAGTTATGTGCTCCAGCCTCAAGGGACCTCTGTTTCCTGAACTCACCAAGGTCACTGCCTTAGAGCCTTTCCCTCCTTATTCCATCTGCCTGGAAAGCTCTTCCCCTGTGCCTTCTGGCAGCTGGCTCCTACTCACCCTTTCAAATTCTCTGAATTCTCCCTTGGCTTCCGCATCATGTATAGATTAAATGAACATCTAAGTTATAGGGATCCTGCACACCAATCAGAAGAATGGTTAAACACAGTTTAAAACAATAAGGGAGGGCAGGCAAGCCAGTCTAAGAGACAAGATAGAAGGCTGTGGTCTGCTTCAGTCCTGAAGAATAAAGGGGTGATCACTTCACCTGCACGCATTTGACATGACCTAAGCAGTGAGTCCTTTATGGTTCTGTTATGGTCTGAACGTTTGCGTTCCTCCAAAATTCATATGCTGAAACCTAACCCCCAAGGCAACAGTATTAGGAGGTGATTAGATCATCTGGGTAAAGCTCTCATGCGTGAGATTAGTGTCCTTATAAAAGAAGCCCAAGGAAACTCCCTTGTCCCTTCCACCATGTGAGGTTACAGCAACAAGATGGCCATCTAGGAAGTAGGCTCCCACCAGACACCAAACCTGCCAGCATCTTGGTCTTGGACTTCCCAGCCTCCAGAACTGTAAGAAATAAATTTCGATTGTTTATAAACCACCCAGTCTGTGATATTCTGTTATAGCAGCCCCAACACATTAAGACAGGCTCCCAATTTCTGAACTGATTATTTCTCTGAATAAAGATATGCCTGACAGAGGGCTCCACACTGAGGACTCTCAGAGAAGCTGTAGAGGGACCTGGAGACCTGAGTGCAGAGTGAGAAGCATCTGCCTTCCTGGACTTTACAGATGAGGAGAAAATGATTTTTGAGTCTGGGGACATTTTTTTGTGGGCTCAGAAAGTCATCAGCTTTCTGTTACCTCTTGTCACTGAGTCACATCCTGCTATAATTATCTTTATTCCAGACTGGTGAATACTGGCTTCAGTAAAATCATAACCAACCTGTTGTTTCTCCTCAGTCATTTACTTGACCTATGACCCTGGATAAGTCACTTCACCTGAGTTTTAACTTCTTTGCCTATAAAATGGAGGTAATGCAACCATCTCAAGACATTACCAGTATTGTTGCAGGGAGCAGATTAGGACAAGAGAAGTACTTTGAAAGGGTTGGCTAAGCATTATATGACTAGGGGGTAGGATTATTAGTTATCTGCATTTTGCCAGATCACAACAAATAGAACCCAACCCAATAGTTACAGTGGGGTCTTCCAAGTCCTGCTGAGAGGCCTGGCAGTCATCACAACATATTAGAATCAAGACTTACCTAGGCAGCCACTTATGGGCTCCACAGCAGCAAGTGTTCCATCCCTGCCAGGACCCCTACTTGCTGGAGTAAGTGAGCACACTGGCTCTCTTCCTAAGTCCCTTCTTTCCCCAAGACAAGCTTCTATCCTCTATTTCACATTCCCCTTTCTTTCCTTGTCCATTTGTTTCTCCTCCCTGTCAATCGCTCACTCAAACCACGCCTCCCCCTCATTCTGGCCCCTCCCCAGGCTCCCCGGCGCGGCGCGCTCATCCTCCTCCCGGCCCAGCCCCTCATCTTTGCACTTCCTCCTCCCCTCTCTGTCGCTTCCCTATCCGGAAAGCCCATTTCAGCCCTCCACATCTCTGGGTGTTAGCCTCTTTTCCTCCTCTCATCTCAGCCGTTCCTGGCCTCAGCCGTTTTCTGGCGCGTGCTCGGGGTTCTCACCATCAGACGTTGGAAGTTCAAAGTTCCCAGGAGCCCACGGGCTTCGCCTGCTCCCAAGGGTAGGGACCCAGGGGGAGGGGCGCCCCCGCACCTGAGAAACACCAAGGCCTGATTTCCCTGGGGCTCACCAGGAAAGGTGATCCACCGGTCGGTACCAACGGGAACCCAAACTTTCCCGTGTGCTATGTGGGAGGGCCTGGCGTTGAACCACTTCCTTTGGGCACCCCTTGCATCTTTGCATCTCCTGAATGACTTAGGTCTCTCTCCTTCAGGCCCTGCGCTGGAGACAATTTACTGGGAGGCGATCTGACAAGGCAGACACCGGACAAGAGGGACCCAGTACCCATCAATGGAAGGGTCCTCCTTGCCCATGCTCTCTATATGAAATAACTGATTTTATAATTGTTTTTATGATTGTTAAACTATAATTGTTATAATTAAAGTGATTATTTGAGGAATGCACTGAATATGCTGATAGTGAAATTGTACCTCCACAAACACCAGCAGTATTTGCTCCCTTAAAGGCCCAAATTTCTCTCCTAGAGCAGCCCATCTGGAGCTGGATAATTCAACAAAAAACTAAGCCGAGGCCTAAAGCGCTTCCCAGTAAAGATTACACTGTGAACACAGGCATAAAATTTTTTTCTTTTTTAAAATCCCACTAAGACTACAGTAAAAGGAATTTTTTTTCCTAATGCATTATTTGCAATATGAGTGAGAGTGAGAGGAAGTTAGGGAATAGGAGTTCCTCATTTATTCTAGGCTAAAATGTATAACGTGTCCCCATCTCCTATGATGCGGGGTCGGTGAGCCGAGGAGTCGAAACAAAGATTTCTTAGACTCTTAAGATCTGGCAGTAGTGCTCTTTTATTTAGAGAATAGAATAGCATGGGGACCCATGGGCAGTCAGAGATGCTGCTGGCATGGGGAGCTGCTGTTGCCGCCTCTGGTATGGGGACAGAACCCATGGGCAGGCAGAGCTGCTGCCGGCATGTTGCTGCTGCCGCTTCTGCTGCAAAGTTTGGTGGAGAGTAAGGCTAAATTTAAGGCATAGGTATGTGAGTTATCTCTTTACAAGACAAAAAAAAAGTTAAAATGGTACCAGTGCCCGTAGGGTCCGGCCATTGGGCGGTCCCACAACTTTTAGATAAGAATCAAACAGGATTGAGTAAATGGCAGAAGTCACCGCTTAAATATTATCCTCAGCTAAAGACAAAAGAGGATTTTGGCGGGGGGCGGGGGGGAGGGGGGTCAGTTACATGAGGTTGCCAGACAGTAAACAACTTCAGTTCTTCAGTTCTTGCCTTCCCCATTAAGAGTTTTCATACATAAGGCCATCCCCCCTTCCTCCTGGCGCAGAGAGGGAGGCATGGAGATTTCCTTCACAAATGCAACTGTCTCTCATCAAAGGGTGAGCAAATTCCACTCCTCGGAGCTTGCTTCTCATCTGCAGTTTTAAAATTAACCAGCCTAAAATCCTCATCATCCTATGCTCTGTTACCCCACTGGCACTGTGCTGAGGGTTGCCCTGATCCCTTAACTGAGTTTAAAGGGTTGTTTTTTTTTTTTTTTTTTTTTTTTTAAGGCTTAAATCCTCAGAGATGGTGAGGAAAAGAGATGACAACATTCTGGAAACTGAAAAATAGATGGACAGGTGTCTGATGACTTAGTAGATCCAAGTAGGCAGAAACCTAACACTACAGGATAAGCAAAGAACCCCCACAACTAAATGATAGAACCCTCCAAAGGCCTAGGAATTGGTGGTTCTAAGTATCTTTGAAAATGGAATAGAGGGAAAATAAAAGAAGATTGGTTTAAAGTTGTTGAGAAGGTAGATTTCTAGATCCTTTCCCTAACTCTCTGCTGCTCTTCTCACCAGGCAGAAGCAGGAGACCTGTCTGGAGAAGGTAAAGCTGAGGGTCCTTCAGGTACAATTGAAGGCAGGGATACCATAAAACAACCGGAAGCACAAAACTGCACATATGCACACTAAATGTCAGCCCAGACCACACCATCTTGCAGTCTTCTTCTCCCACTGGCTCCCCAAATGCTGGTACCTAGGCATTAATTATCTGTTCAGGAGATTGGAAAAGCTTTCTCTAGGAGATCCGATCAGCCCAAGAGGAAAGCCTTGAAGGTCTTGACCTCTGGAGTTCCCCAACAAACAGCCTAACCAGATTGCCCTACAATGAAGCTCCAGGGTGATGAGCTCCATCCACTGCTCAGAACTTCTGGTCAGCTTCTAGTCCTCCACTGTTAAACTAAGTCCTGTCCTACTGTAAATAGGACAGACCAACAAAATTCCAAAATTGACAGCCACTATGTAAAGCAAAGGATCAGAAGTCAAATTGATGCGGGGTCGGTGAGCCGAGGAGTTGAGAGAAAGATTTCTAAGACTCTTAAGATCTGGCAGTAGTGCTCTTTTATTTAGAGAATAGAATAGCATGGGGACAGGACCCATGGGCAGTCAGAGCTTCTGCTGCGTGGGGACAGGACCCACAGGCATTCAGAGATGCTGCTGGCATGGGGAGCTGCTGCTGCCGCCGCCACTGGCATGGGGACGGGACCCATGGGGAGGCAGAGCTGCTGCTCCAAGTTGAGGGTTAGAGTTAAGTTTAAGGCATAGGTATGTGAGTTATCTCTTTGCAAGACAAAGAATATGTAAAAAAGTTAAAATGGTATCAGTGCCCATAGGGTCCGGCCTTTTGGCGGTCCCACAACTTTTAGATAAGAATCAAACCGGATTGAGTAAATGGCAGAAGTCACCACTTGAATATTATCCTCAGCTAAAGACAAAGGAGAATTTGGGGGGGGGGGGTCAGTTACATGAGGTTGCCAGAGGGTAAACGACTTAAGTCCTTGTCTCTGGCATTGATTAAGAGTTTCTAGAGATAGGGCCATCCCCCTTCTTCCTGGCACAGAGGGAGAGGCATCTTCACAGATAGAGGTTTCCCTTAGAAATGTAAATGTTTCCCAACAAAGGGACAAGCAAATTCCACTCCTCAGAGCTTGCTTCTCATCCGTAGCTTTAAAATTAATCAGGCTAAAAATCCTCATCAAAATGACTGGACTTCATAAGAACAACATCTTCAAAAGATTGGTAAAAAAATTCCTAACCTAGAATTCCATACTTAGCCAAACTATTAATCCAGTGTGAAGGTGCAACTAGACATATATAGGTGTGCAAGGTATCAAAAACTGACCTCCCAAGTACCCTTTCTCAAGAAGCTATTAGAATATGTTAGGACCAGGACTAAGGTAAAGTAAGCGAGGTGCTTTTTTGCCTTGGGTGCAAAATTTAAACGGGCATCAAAAAATTTAGTGATCAAGATAAAAAAGTATTTTAATGGACTATTTCAAAAGATAAAAATTAATGCAAAAAAAGTCTATGATGTACAAAAAATCAAAATGTTAAATAAAAACAAGACCCAAGAGGGCTGGGATTAAGGGGAGGTGAATGAGGCCAAATATGCAAGCACAGGGTTGGAGCTCCTCTTCATTAAATATTTTGTGAGTTTGTTGGTCATACATGTCAGCCCTACTTAAAGTCGGTCATAGGGTCATGAATACAAAAAGGTGAGTATCATTGGGCATCACTTTGGAGCCTGGTTATCACATAACAAAAGTTATGTTATGATTTTGTTGGGCAGAAAGAGGGTGTAGGAGTGTATGTGTCTGGTGGGCTGGTGGGGGAAATGAGAGTTGTACCCTTGTCTTCCATGGTGGGTAGTCAATAGATAATGCTGCCAAACAGAAGGACCGAGAAGTAATAACAACATGCTATTAAAAGATATGGGGATAAATACTAAAGAAAAAAGATAAAAAATTTGAAAGTGATTTCTTCTGGGAAAAGAGAAATGAAGAAGAACAAGGCAGGGGGCTGAGGACTGCTATTTGTCTTAATGTATAGAACTAGTTGACTCTTTAAACTATGTGCATATATGACTAATAAAAAAATTGAAATAAGTAAATCAATGTTTGACATTTCAAATAAAAGTTTCTGAAGTACTCATCTTGGGAAAGTCAGAAGTTTATTGGACTTCATTATATGAATGTTATGATTCAGTATTATTTTTACTTTGAGTTACATATGGAGGTGGGTGCTAGAATTGTCTCAGTGGTAGGGCATCTAACAATCTTCCTGAGCTTGTACATTTTCCAGGGGAGAGAGATGCTCCATTTTATGGAACCCTCATAACTAGATAGCAAGGCATGAGATATTCCCAGGTGAGGGATATTGACAGATGAGGGAAACTGAGACTCAGAAAGGGAAAGTAACCAGTCAGAGCTAGTCACTCCATAGTTAGTAAATGGCATTGGGGTAGACTGGGTATCAGATCCTTCCAGTGAGACCAGTATTCGTATCAGCAACTGGTTTTAGCTCCCTCTACTGTCGCTGCATATTCGTCTCCTCTAGTCAGATCCCCACTTTTGCTGTCTAGTTCTGTTTGACCTGCATCACCATTCTAAATGGTGCGTGCAGTTGTTCCCTGACATATGTGAGGGCCCTCTATCTCTCTAGCTGCAGTTACTAAAAATTCTGTGCTTAAAGCCAGACTTTTCCTGCCTCAAACAGCCATTGCTCTTGCTCTTGCCTTTTCTAGGCTGAGCTGCAGGTCCGCACATCTAGGCAGCCTGGGGGCTGGCCTTCAAGTGCCCTGAAATGCTGTCTATTACTTCAGGGAGGGCTAATACTGATAAATTTAGAAGGATAAAGGAGTTATGCCTGGTTGGAGGCAAGAAAGGGATTTTTCCCTCTGCCCACAAACTGAGTTCCGCCTGGAAGGCTCTGCCCCTGTCTGAGTGGGGCCTTTGCACCTGCCCCTCCAAGACCACAGGCAGTGTTGTAGCCCTGTTTCTTGAAACATCCATGGGATCGTGTATCCTGGCTGGGAATATCTTGGGTTTCTGCCTTTCTCATGTTGCTCAAAGCCCACTTATTTGGCCCTGGGAAATTGGACAGCCTTAGCCCTCAAACCAGCCTTATCGTTCAAACGTACATTCCTCAAGAACTCTTCCATGTCTTATCTCTCAGTACGTATATGCCTAGTTAGATCTTTGGGACCCGAAAGTGTTTGATTAAGACAAAGTGCTACTTCAATGGGCCTACTTGGTTAACTATTTCCTTTCCTCAAGAAGAGGCTACATGGTTGGGCTAGAATTCTGTTTCCAAAAGACTGGACCCTACCAAGAGAGAGGTGCTGATCTGTGTGCATGGTGCCAGTGGTGGACCAAGTTTCTGGCTGATCAAGTACCCTTAAAGTTGGGTGAGAGTGAATAAGGCTCAGAGAACAAGAAAACAGCCAAAGGACCATGGCTAGAATCTGCAAGAAGGGCTGCCATTTCCAGGCATTATATCCCAGCATCAAATCTGTGACCTGAGATGGGGCCTGCTTTCCTTCCCTCATACCTCTCCTCTCCCAGAGATAACTCAAGGGATTAAGTGTTTCCATCAACATCCCTTGCTTCCCACTAGACCTGACTAATTAGAGTGTATGGGCATCCAAGACTCTGGCTTGAGTTGTCTGTGAGAGAGGCCACTTCTGGCCTAAGGTCCTCATCTTTGCATGCTCTTTGTGATACCTCCTATTCTCTAGTTTGTCCCCGTATCTGAGACTTAGCCAGGAAACCTGATTTCCTGGAAGGTTTGAGGCAGTGAGATTTCCATGATATCTGCCCTTCTCTTGTTTTGTGGAGATGACTTTCCAGGGGCCTTCCCTCCAGGGATGGGGATGCTAGATATGGGGCTTGCTGCAGGATCCAGGTCTGCAGAGCTATAGACTTACCTGTTTTTCTACTTCAAGCCCTGAAAAGAGTCCTGAGTGGTTCCAAATTGCTCTCAACTCCTCAGCCCTGAATGACCTCTCCGGGAGATCATAGTCTGGATGTGTAGTGAAAAGAGCATGGGCTTGAGTCAGGAAGACCTGGGTTCAAATTCTGACTCCACCACTTTTTCTTTTTTAAAGATTTTATTTTTTTCCTTTTTCTCTCCAAAGCCCCCTGGTACATAGTTGTATATTCTTAGTTGTGGGTCCTTCTAGTTGTGGCATGTGGGATGCCGCCTCAGCGTGGCTTGATGAGTGGTGCCATGTCCGTGCCCAGGATTCGAATTGACAAAACACTGGGCTGCCGCAGCGGAGTTCGCGAACTTAACCACTCGGCTGCAGGGCCAGCCCCTCCACCACTTTCTAATACCATCTCCTAGCAGGGTCCAAGTTTCCCCTTGGACCCAGAGTTCTGCCCTCCTCAGTTAGGGGTGGCTTTCTGTTTGCAGAGGGGCTTGTTTCCTGGTACTATTCCTTTATGTAAGTCTTGAAGCAATCTCAAGTCTGACCTTTCTTATGCTATGTCCTTGGTACAATGATAAGCCATGTTGAGCATTGTTTTACTTAATTTTCAAAATGGCAATGTGAATTATGGTTCTGACACCAATTACAGTGTGTGTTTTTTCCACACCACCAAGCAGTGCTCTGACACCAGCTGGGTGTTCTGCAATTCAACTCAATTCTGACACTATCTACCTGGAGATAGTATCAGATCTGACAGCTTAAGATCTCAGTCCTACAAGACTATCTCTCCCTCCCCTTCAGATGCCAATTTCAAGTCCAAGTTGTGGCTTGTGCTTCTGACTGACTGGCTATAAATCAGAGGTTCCAATGACCCCTTCCTTGGGTTCGATCCATTTGCTGCAGTGGCTCACAGAACTCTGAGAAGCAGTTTACTTACTAGATTTCCAGTTTACTGTAAAACAATGTAACTCAAGAACAGCTGGATAGAAAAGATGCATAGGGCAAGGTGTGGGGAAACAGCTCGGAGATCCCATGCTGTCTCCAGGCACACCATTCTCCCCCAAATCTCTGCTTGTTCATCAACCTGGCGGCTCTCCAAATCTTGTCCTTTGGGGTTCTTATGGAGACTTCATTTTATAGGCAAATTGATTAAATCATTGAGATTGGTGATTGGACTCAATCTCTGGCTCCTCTCCCCTCCTTGGAGGTCAGGGGTAGGACTGAAAGTTCTAACCCTATAATCACAGGGTTGGTTCCTGTGGCAACCAGCCCTCATCCTTAGGTGACCTAGGGGCATCCCAAAAGTCACCTCATTAACATAACAAAAGACACCTAAGGTCTCTCGTCACTGAGGAAATTCCGAAGGTTTTAGGAGCTCTGTGCCAGGAATGGGGACAAAGACTGAAAATATATTTCTTATTATAAATCATAATATCATAGAAGTTAATGTAATTATTCCCGTTTTATAGCTGAGACTGAGACTCACTGAGATAACTTGCACGAAATCACACGATTTAAAAAGGCAGGACCACTGGAACCCAGGTCTTCAAGGCTCGAAAGAAGCCAACACAGCGTAATAGAAAGAGGAAAAACTTTGGAGGCAGAGACCTGAGCTCCATTCTGTTCTTGCCTCCATTCTAGCTGCAGGACCTCGTGTAACTCCCTATGCTTTCTCAGCTTCACTTTCCTCTTCTGTCAAATGAAGAGAAATGTTCTGTAGAAGAGTTCTGAGAATGAAATGAATTGGTGTATATAAAACTCCTGTCACCTAGCACCGAGAAGCATTAGATTTCACTACCACCTCCGCCACCACCCCGCCTTCTCAGCCCAGGCTCACTTGTCTTTCCACTAAATCGTACTGTTCTCAGTCCAACATGGGAAATCAGGCAGGAACACAAATACCTATGATATAAGATAGAAAGCAGTAAGTACTGTAAGAGCAGACAAGCTTTGCTAGGATGACCAAGCAGGACTTCATGGAGACAGTGATATTGAATCTGGACCTGAAATGTTTTGTTGGATTTCAAGAGATGGAAAATAGATGGGAGGATCCCTGGATTCCACATCTGGTAACTAGATAGTGCATAGATAGGGGTGGTGGATGTGTAAATATTCTGTAGACTAAAGGGCTCACAGTGTGCAAAATGGCATTATTAAGGCCAAGCCTTGTGCCAGGTTCTAGGCTAGCCCTCCGCCACGGTACTTAAGCTCAAAATCCAGGCTGAGAGGCTGGACCAGCCCTCCCCCTCTGAGCTCCCCACTGCCATCTGGTGGTCATCAGGAGCCCAGGCCCCAGCTGGAGGGGCTGACAGTGGGGCAACCTCATCAAGGCTGTAACTCCTTCACAAGGGACAGTGGGGATGGTTGAGGGAAGTGCTGTGAAGCCTATGGGCGACCCTATTTCCACCCCCTGGAGAAGTTGGCACGAGAAAGAAAGGCCCAATATCTTGCCTTCAGCAACTCAGACCAGCTGGGATTCTATTTTTAACCAGCACTGTCATAGTTGACAGCTTGGAACGCCTTCTCCCTTCTTTTCTTCCTTCTTCTTGCCTCTTGCAGCCCAGAGCCTTGTAGAAAGGATGGATGGGAGCAGCCTTGGTGCTGGTAAACAGAAGATCATTCTCCTTTTTCACTGTACTCCACTCCATCCAGCCTTGGTCCAGCCAGTTAGTGGGTGAATTTTAGAGGTATTATTGGCTGTGAAGCTAATGAGGCTTAAATTTCAGGACTCCTCACTGGCACAAGCTTCTTCCGAGGCTAGGACACTTGTTTGTGTCCTAGTAATTCTGTACCTTTAATTTTTTTTTCTTAACAAAGGGCACCCAATTTTATAATCTCTAGGCCCCACAAAACTTGGGTCCGCCCTCTGATGGGTATGGTTTCTTTCCCATCTTCAGCTCAGTGTCTACTTCAACAGGATTATTTCTATCTTGCTTTAATTTATTGTATGACCTTGAGCAGCTTTTTTCTTGCTCTGGGTCTCAGTTTCCCCAACTGTTACAAGATGAAGTGTCAAGGAAGCCCTCTCCCAACATACCATGCCTCTGATCATCCATGTATGTCTCCTTGGTGAGGTCATCTATTCTTCCCTCTTTGTCATTGTGTGTGTGGAGGGGTGTACTTGCTGTCCCTGCCTTTCTCTGGCACCAGATCAGTCTTATAACCAAAAGGGAGGCTGCTCTGGAAGTCCTATTCAGGTCCAGTCCCCTCGCCCTGCCTCATTATTGCTGGCCAGTAAGGGTGCCTCCAACGGGCAGAAGCTTGGCCAGGTTCTGACACCAGAGAAGGGTGCATTAAAAAGGCCCTACTCTTTAATTTCTGTGCACCTGTTATGGTCTGACTCGTGGTGTTTCAAACACACATTGAATAAAATGAGTCTTACTATACAGTGCTTCCTCTTTTATCTTTTCATTAAAATTTTAATAAGCATCTATTAATATAGTACCTTAACAATGACACAACTTTAGGAGAATGTGCTCAAGAATCATGACGTGTCATGGATATCCCACCTCCCACCCCCATTCCCAGCTATTACATATAACACTGGAGTGTGGGTGAATCCAGGATGACAACCAGAGAGAATACACACAGCCTCATCTAGCCTCAGACAACGGGCTTTGTGGCAGGGGGTCATGCACAGGAGTGAGAAGCAGGGGGAGGGACCTGACAGGAAGGACTCCACAAAATCTGATGTCTCATCACCTGCCCCCAAAAAGTCCAGAAAGGAAGTTTAGGAGGAAGCCAAGTCATTTATTATCTTTTGAAGAGACTGGGTGAGGGAGGAGGGGGCAAAGTCACAGTATTTAACTTGAAAGGAATGACAGGACTTTTTAGTGCAAAACAGTCTGTTGGTTAGGGAAGTGTGAGAATAGGCCAGCTGGTGTTTCCAACACTGATTGGGGAAGGGCACTGTGAGGTCAAACTGGGGGCAGCCTGGAGCATCTCAGGAGTCAGTCCCATGCCAGGCTCCAGAGCCCTAGAAGAATCAATGCCATTGCCATATGTGTGTGTGAGAGGCAGGTCAGCCTCTGTCAGACTTCCTGCTGTGTAGGGATAGTCCACTGCTAGGGACCCTGTTTCTGTGTACGTCCAAGATCAGTGCCATGTTACTATGTGCCCAGCTCAGTCCCATATTAACAATGTGCCTCATTTCCCGTGTGGGGATCTGGTTTGTTTCCTTTGTGTCAGGTAAGCCATCTTTTCCTGTGCATTGGGGTTAGTCCATGCTGTTGTGTGTCAATCTCCTATGTCAGTTAGTCTGTGTCTCTTGTGTGTCTGGATGGGGCTGTGCTTGTAGGAATCAGTCTGTCCTGCCTTAGCCCCCACTCCCCCTCCACCCCTCAGCCAGGCCCCAGCGTGCTGATGGTGGTGTAGCTCAGCCTAGACAGCGAAGCAATGGAGGGGGTGGGAGGGTCCTCATCTGGAAGAGGCCTGGGGCGTGCTCGTGGAGGCCGGGGGCAGCAGCGGGCGCACGTGTCGAGGCAGGCCTGGCGAAAGCGACGGTGCATGAAGCAGTAGACCAGGGGGTTAACACAGGCCGAGGTATAGCTCAGCAAGTGGATGAAAGAGATGGGTGCACCCGAAAGTGCGCGGTGTGCACCAGGGCCGTCGAAGGCGCGCCACGTGTTGGCGCTGTACACTGGCAGCCAACACAGGAAAAAAAGGACGACAATCACCAGCAACATCCGCACCACGCGCTTCTTCGCTAGCAGTTTGGCCTGGGTGGGCCGGGGGCCGGATCCTGGCCCAGGAGTGGGCGCAGTCAGCGCGGACAGCTCCAGTGCAGGCCGGGAGCGCGGAAGCTGCACGTAACAGCCATCGCCGTCCTCACCAGCCAGCCCGAGCTCTGGCCGGCAACGTCCGTTCTGGTGGGCAGCGCCTGAGCACAGAACGTGGGTTGTCAGAGTAGTAGGCTGAGTGTCAATCTTCAGCCTAACCTTCACCTGACCCCCCCATTTACAGCCTCGCTGCCGACGCACTCCTTTCTGCCCCACCCCCTCTAGGCCCCGCCCCTTTCTAAAGCCCTGCCCATCCTGGATTTCACCCACCTGGTCCCGCCCCACCCGGCGGCCCTCCTTGGCTTCGGAGTCGGTTCTGGTTCTCGTTGTCACTGTCACCATCAAAGCGGAGCCCTAAGTAGAGCTCGCGGGAGATAAGCCCGTAGGCCACCGCCATAACCACACCCGGGACGAAGAACAAGAGTAGGAGCAGCAGCACGGACCTGGAGGCAGAGCACAGACTATAACGCGGGTCTCTGTCTAGCTACGATAACAGATGGAGGAAGAGCAAAGGATTTTCCAGGGCTGGCGGCCAAGCCCCAGAGGTAGATTTGGGAGTGCTCCTGCGAAGGGTTAGAGAACTGGGAGGGGCCTCAAATGGGAATCCCAGAGTGGTGAGTGCAGAAAGGGAACTGAAGCGGTAATTCTGGGAGCAGCTGGAGGAAGATTCTGGGGAAAGGTTGTAAACATCTAATGGAGATGGAGAAGGGAATTCCCAGAAATAGGTTAATGGGCTCTCTCACCAGGTTTGGCGAACTCGCGCACTGGGCCAGCGATGCACACACTGCAGCACACGGGGTCCCGCTGGCTGCAAGGTAGTGTACACGGGGTAGGGCACCATGAGCAGTCCGGACAGCATCCACGTGGCTACAATCACACGAGCTGCGTGGGAGCGCGTCTGCCACACGCGCGCCTGCAGTGGTCGGCAGATGGCGCTGTACCGCTCCAGGGCGATGGCCACGAGGCTTAGCGTGGACACACTCACAGATACCCCTAAGGAAGGGAAGAGGAAGTAGTCTCTAGGAAGCTTGCACTACATATTCACCAGTGGGACTTCCCCAACCTGCACTGGAAACATCCTGACATCCAGCAAGGACTTTAGGAGAGGAGAGAGGCAACAGGGTGGGGGGTGGGGGTGGGGGTGGGGGGTGTCGAGCAGGTTAGTTCTCTCACTTACCCATGAGATAGGAAACTGCCTTGCAGACGACTGTGCCAAAGATGAATCTACCCATGAGATTCGGCAGGAGGGTGAAGGGCATGCAGGCCACAGCCAGCAAGAGGTCGCTGACTGCCAATGATAGCAGGAAGGCGTTGGTGACTGTCCTCAGGCGGCGGCTCAGTCCCAGGACGACGATGATAAGCACATTTCCTCCAACACTCATCAGAAAAATCACTGCGTAAAGGGTGACCCTAATGGCCAGCTCCAATTCTGGGTAGGAAAAGGTAGAGATGGCAGTAGGGGTCTGGCCCCCACTCAGCGAAACCCTCCAATCTGACTTATCCCCAAACCCCAGTACACAGCCAGGCCCCTCTGCATCCCAAGACACCCTACCCACTACCCGATTGGACCCACTCAGTAAATGGTGAACTTGAATCCTTTACCCTTCTAACTCCTTGAGGCTTAGTTAAGTTGGCCTAACTCTACCCTTCCTTAAGAAAGCCCATCTCTTCTCAAGCTTTGCTCCAAATTCTTCCTTCTTTTTGCAGACAAACTTCTTGAAAGGATTATTTGCATCCCCTCATTCACTCTTCAGTCCATTACAATCCAGTGCCCTGTCCCCGCATCACTGTTTGGACACTTCTTCCCAAGGTCACTAAGCTTTAACTGCCTTAGTTAAAGGTCTCTTCGCAATCTGTTCTGCTTGACCTCCCCGTAGCATTTGACACTGTTGACCATGCACTACCTTTTGAAATACAGGTCAGATCATGTCCTTATATTGCCTAAAAACAACCCTTTACCTACTCTCTACTGTCTGCAACACTTGAGCATGTCATCCAGATTCTCTGAGAACTGCCCTCTCCCTCCCCCCACCTCCTCCCTGCAATGCACCCACTTAAGCCACTGGATGACTCAGTTTCTTGAAGGCATCATGCACACCCATGACTCCCTCCCTCCAGGCTCACATTGGTTTCTCAGCTTGCAATG
This sequence comes from Equus asinus, assembly GCF_041296235.1. Taxonomy (NCBI): domain Eukaryota; kingdom Metazoa; phylum Chordata; class Mammalia; order Perissodactyla; family Equidae; genus Equus; species Equus asinus. The sequence goes on along the minus strand of NC_091809.1, from coordinate 89,976,425 downwards.
CTCTTCTACCAACCCCCCACTAATACCCCTCCATCACAAACTTATTTTCTGTATCTGGTGAGTTCCTATTCACCATCATCCTTCAAGACTCAGGTCCACTGTCCCCTCTTCTGTAAGGCCTTTCTGGACACCTCATTTGGAGTTAATCTCTCCTTCCTCTGACCCATGCATGTTTCTTACACATCTGTTAGAACCCTTTTTACTTTCTTCCTTGTATTTTAATTATCTCCAAACATTCATTCTCACTCAACAGACATTTACAGAGGACTCCCTTTATGCCAGGCACTGGGGACAAAGAGGTGAACATGACAAATTCCCTGCCACTTGAGATCTCACAGTCTAGAGGGAAACTCAGACATATAAACAGATAATTGCCACACAGTGTAATAAAGAGTGAGGTTGAGGAAGATACAAAGTGCTGTGGGAGCTCAGAGGAGGGACACCAGTGTTGCTGGGCTAGACAGAGGGCTGACCCCATTCATTTGTGTTATTGTCTATTGGGAGATGGATTCATCTTTGGGCCTCCATGTCACAGCCAAGCAGACCCAGACAAAATTGAATTGAATTAAACTGGACCCAGTCACCCATGCCCATGGCCTCAGCACGAGAGAGACTGGAGCTTGAAGGGAGAGAGGGCAGGGGCAGAGCCTTCCGGGTTGGGAAGAGGGAAGGGCCTAGAGCTGCAGCTCCCTCTTCTGCAGCCCCATACTTTGGCTGCCTTTTGCCATAGCCTGCGAATTAATAAACTATTTTCTCATAACAATAACCAACTTATTCAGAAGCTATTGTAGGCATCGTCAGTAATATTTACAAGAAAGCCCCAACATTACTTGCTCAGAGTACATAGCAAGTAAGGGGCCAAATCAGAATAGAAGTCAAGTCTCCAGATCCCTAAAATGCTGCCTCCTACTACTCCCTAGCTCCTCTGTCATTCATCATGCTGCCTCCTTCTCCCAATCAAATCTCAATCTCCGTGCCTCATTCTCCCTCTGCACTCTCTCATGGTGTTTCTCACTGTATTATTATGTTTAATTCTCTATCTCCACCAATAGACTTTGAGCTTCTTGAGGACAGGGGCAATGTCCATCTTGGTCTTCAGCATATCCCTAACACTTGGCATAATGTCCTGCATGTAGGAGGTTTTAACACGTGCTTGTTAATGAATCTTGACTGAATCTCTGTCACTCTCCACACAAATGCATCTTCTTTGTCCTCCCTCACCCATCCTTCACCTCTGTGCCTCTAGATTCCAGCATACCCTCTCCTCTCTGCCTTTGTCTCTTTGGAGACACACTTGGAGGTTTCTTGGGGGGGGGGGGCGTGTCATTCACAGGCTGTGATTTTGTATATGTTACTTTTACTATTATATGCAAACCATCTGTGTCTCATTTAGAAGCTGGGCGCCTCTCTTCCATAGGCAGGGAAGGCTATGGAAGGCTTATGTGTGGTGAATTTGAGGGGGTGTGTGTGAGTGTACAGGGGGCAAAAAGGAAACTTTGGGAGAGAGATTTCTGTCAGAGAGGTCCTTGGACCCAGAAAAATAGAGCTGGTGATCTATCTTGCACTCTTTGTGTCTCCTCCCAGTCCACTGCCCTTCCCCCCTCTCCATATCACCCCTTAATCTCTCTAGTCCTATCATCTCTCTCAGATCCTCCTCTGGATGCCTCTTTTCAAGTAGTTCTTGATTCAATAATCACACCTCACTTTGGTTCAGCACTCTTAAGTATGAGAAGCACATTTCTCATTCATTCATCCAGTTCATGTGTCTCGTGTGTGTCAGAAAGATGAGAATATGCCCACCCTTATGAATTTCCCAATCTGCATGGGACTCCTAAAAACTAGAGGACAAAGTCCCAGTAAAAATGACCAGCAATTGTACAGCACTTTGCTGTTTTACTGGGCATTCTCAGCTATTACCTTATTTCTAGCCACCACTCTCTCTCCAAGTCTTTGCTATTAAACAGTTCGGAGATGTGAAAAAGACCAATTAAAAGCAATCTTAGAGCTAGGAGTCTGGGCAGAGGGAGGGATGAATAGGTGGAGCAAAGAGGACTTTTAAGGCAGTGAAACTGTTCTGCATGGTACTATAACGGGTGGGCAGATGTCATTATACATTTGTCAAAACCCATAGAACATACAACACAAAGAGTGAATCCTAATGTAAACTATGGAATTTAGTTAATAATGTATCGGTATTGGCTATCAACTGTAATAAATGTACCACACTAATGCAAGATGTTAAGATAAGAATAGGGGAAACTGTGTGGTGTGTGTGTGTGTGAATGGAAACTCCCTGTATGCCTGTTCAATTTTTCTGTAAACCTAAAACTGCTGTAAAAATAGTCTCTTAATTTTTAAAAAAGTCATAAAAGAAGCAATCAGAATGAAGACGTCTGTGTGTGTGTGCGTACATACATGTTTGTATGAATCCATGTGTGTTTGTGTGGTGGAATATGAGTGACTACAGTGGCTTCACAGCGACTAGGAACCTAAAGCATAGTGGAAGAATGGGAGATGGCACCTCTAAGGGTACAGCCACTAGTGCCTTGACAGTCTACCTGTGGGCATCATTCTGCTGGGGATGAGAGGAGAGCAGAAATCAGATCATGGCACTCAGAAGACTGGGACAGTTCAATTCTGTTTCTGGGGTCTAGAGGATCTGCATTTGTTCTGTCCAGATGATGGCAGAGAAGTATGGGCACAAAAATCCAGATAATGTGACACAAAACAAAAACCAGGCTTTTCTAAGAAATGACTCCACAGAATACTGAAGCTGCTGATGCCTCAAATCCTGCCTTCCATTGGTGTGTTGCATCTGGTCACTCATGTACACAGACATCAAAGTAACACCCATGTCTCTGTGGTGACTATGGATAGCATCCACCTGATTGTGAGTAACAGCTGGACAAATGGGGACATCCAAATGTCAATGAGTACTAACTGAGGGAGCAAAAGTAATATGCAAGGGTGTGTAGGTAATATCAGAGTAAGCATTGGGTAATACTTTAGTCTGTGAGATCATATCTGGGTGGGTGAAAGTAACACATATTTTTGTGGGCAATATCTGGAGAAGGGTAACAGCTACACGTCTATGGGTAATATCTGATTGAGTGTGGTTTACATGTAGGTTTAGGTAATATCTGAGTTAGTATTGTAAAATTTGTTCCAATTTTAGTATATGTGCTATTGAGGGAGCATTTGTTGTAACATTTGAATGAGCAGGGGTAATATCTGTAGATAGCATCTCATTTGTAGGTAACATCTTCAGGAAGCACGGGTTGCATTCAGAGGTCTGAATGTGAATGGAGGATTATCCAGTGATGATGGTAATAGCTAAGTGAGTAGAAGTAATATCCAAGTATGTGTGGACAATATTTAAGTGAGTATGGATGTGAGATGTTAACATTTTAAGATGTAGAGTGATATGTTAATCTGATTGATTAAAATAACTGAGCACCTGAGTGAACATAGCTACTCTGAGTTTTTGTGGGTAATAGCTTAATGTGTGAGAGGAATATCTGTGATTTTATGGGTAATATCTGGAGAAGAGTTACTTAAATGAGTATGGGTAATATCTGATTGTGTGTGGTTAATAAAATGAAAGTGAGTCTGTTTGATGGATGAGTAACATCTAAATGACTGTGGGCAATATTAAAACGACTATGGGTGACACCTACTTTTCTGTGGTTAGCATCTGAGTGAACATGGGTAACACTCTAGTCTGTGTGGATTATATCAGAATAATGTAGGTAACATCCAAATTCCTACTGGTGACACTGGAGTGAGCCTGGGTAATATGCCTCTGTGGAAGTAATATCTGAGTGAGTGTGGCTAACAGAGTCTGTGGGTAACTTCTGACTGCCTGTGTAACATCCGACTGTGTGTGGGTAACAACATCCAAATGGGTGAGGCCAATTCTTACACCTGATTCACTTCACATTCTGCTTTCTCAGCGTCCCTTGCTTTATTGACTATCCCTGCTATCTTCTGCACTTTCAACCTTCCTCTCTCTTGGATCATTGCCCATCAACATTTAAAAGATGCTCTTGTCTTAACTACACACACATAGCCACAAGACGAAACTAAACATGCACACACATACCCTTCCTCAACCCCATGCTATTTCTAGCACTATCTTGTTTTTTCTTTTGTCTCCCTCCCTGCCAAACGTCTTGAAAGTTTTGTCTACACACCCTGGTTCACTTCTCATAACTCCCTTCCCCACTGGCCCAAACTACAACATGCTGTAGTCAGGCCTGAAGACCCACAACTCCTCCTAAGTACTTTCTTGTTATTGAATCCAAAGGATGCTGTTCTGTTCTTATCCAACTTAAATCAGCAGCATTTGATATCACTTATCCCACCCTGCTTGAAATTTTCTTTTTCCTTGCCTTCATGTCTCTCTGATGGTTTCGTCTGGATCTCATTCATGGACTTTCCTTCCCTTGCCTGGCTTTTAAATATTGGTTTTCTTCAGGGTCTTGTCCCAGGACCTCTTTTCTTTTCATCCTACACAATCTTTGTATGATTTTATCTATTCCTATGGCTTCTGTTACCTCCCCTAGGAAGACCTTTCAAGTCTGTATTTCCAGCTTATACCTCTCCCCAATGTTCCAGCCCCCTGGATTTGACAGCTTACTGGGCAACCCCACCTGGATAGCTCACCAGTATGTAAACTCAGTGGGTTCCAAACTGAATTTATACTCTCCTCTTTCAAACCTGTCTCTGTCCCTTTGTTATCCTTCTCATTATATGGCACTAACATCCATCCAATTGTCCAAGCCAGAAACCTAGATGTCATCCCTTGACCTCTTCCTCCTCTCCATTTCTAATAAATCGCCAAGTTCTGTTGATTCCACTTCCTGAAGTGCCTCTCAAATCCATCCACTTCTCTCCATTCCCACTGCTAGTACCTTAGTCTAAGCCTGCATCATTTTTCACAGAGAGCAGTCTAATATAATAGCCTTTGGAAGTATCCCCCTGCCTCCCGTCTTTCATGTCTTGTCCTCCAATCCATGCTGTACACTACAGAACTAATCCTGACTGTACTACTGAACCTTTCAGTAGTTCTCAGTGCTTTCAAGATAAAATCGACATTACTCAGATAAGTCTATAAGGCTCTCCGTAAAACCTCTGGGCTGGTCTTCATCCTGGGGGTTCATTGTGCCTCTCTTATGGTACATGTCTCAGGCACTCAGAAACTACAACACACTGAACAAAAGTGCCATGGATTTAAACTTTGGGCGTTTATACATATTGTTCCTCTCCTTGGGTTGTTTTTTGCCCTTTCTGCCCCTTCACTTGGCTGGCTCTCCTTCAGGTTTTTATTTTCATTCAATTCATACTTCACCTCCCCAGGAGGCCAACTTTGATTCCCAAGGCTAGGCTAGGCTAGAGGTGCTCCTCTTCTGTGTCCCTACAGCCCTCTCAGGGCACTTTCCACTCCGCTACAATTCCCTGCTGACTTGTCTGTCTCCCCCACTAACCTGTGAGCTCCATGAAACAGGAGCTCTGTCAGTTTTGTTCTTCTCACATCTCTGGTGCCTAGCACAATCTCTGGTTCGATAAATATTTGTTGAAGGAAAGGATATGACAAATAGAAATGGCAAGCAATAGGATATATTGGAGTATATGAGGAAGCCATCTGGGGTAAGCCTAATTTGGCCTGACTTTGTTTTTTCCAAAAGGGCCTGACATGGCCATCAAGCATGCCTTGTATATCTGCCTTAAACATTTCCTGTGGCAAGAACAAATGCCCTTAAGATAAAGGTGCAACTCCCCCAGCCCATATTGGCCTTTCCTTAAGGATAAGCATCTTTCCTTAGGCTGGGAACTGATTGCTGCACTCACCTTTGACCACCCAGCTCCCCTATGACCATCCAACTCGAGACAACAGACCTGCCACCCTGCTGTGTCCACCGAGACAGCTGACCTACCTGCTGTGTCCATCGATGGCTGTGCCGACAGAGCAGTCTTGCGACTATTGTAAAAGGGACATTTCAATCATATGTGAAACATCCTGTTTGGGGGGATAGAACCACTCTGTGCTCCCCACTTCTTCAGTGCCCTTTCTTCTTTCAGGAGGAAAGGCCCTGGGCCACGGTCCTCACATTTTAGCTCAGAATAAACTCTCCCAAATTTTCATTAATAGATTGGTTATGGATTATTTTCGTCGACAGATCTAAGTGAGAGCGTTTAACAACTGGTCTGAGAAAGCATGCATTGTTTTGCGGGGTAAATTAATACTTGAATTACAATTTATTCCCACTTTCCCTTCTTGAGCTTGGAATAATTTCCTTCTGCTTAACACTGTTCCTTCTCCTAGAATCCTGCTTCTTCCTTTTCTGCCTACTGAACTTCAACTTCAAGACTCAGCTCCCAGGCTCCCTCTGTGAAGTTCTCAGACCTCATCTCCTTTGGGTGCCCACAATTCAGACCCTCTCGTGGGACTTCCCGTGCTGACTGTGACTTCTCCCTTGGTTTTCTCTGCCCTCTGTACTAACTATGGATAAGGGTCCAGATTGGATCTAGTATATCCCTGTGTCCCCAGCACCTCGCCCAGGGACTACAATAGCAGGTATCCAGTAAACATTTAAGGAAAGAAATGATGCAGGAAGGGGAAAAATATATTTTGAGCTGGGTCATCAAGAAAATGTGGATACTGGCAGATGGGAGGAGTGAAAGTCATTTTGGGGACTGGATGAATGGAAGCAGTCTGGGAGTGTGAGGAAAAGTTGGTGGCACAAAGGGATGGGGTGATGAATGGGGCAGTCAGGCTCCAGGAGGGTGAAACCTAAGGAAGGGCAGCTTGGAGGGACTTGGAAGGGACTTGGAGACATTACTCAGAGACAGAGAAAGGGAGAGGGTACAGAGCCTTCAGAAGAACTCCGACTTGGGAGGCATGGGGATTAGAGGATGAGTGAAATGGAGACAGGCAGCTCTAGGGAGCAGCCCCCAATACCCAGCCTAATTCAGGTTAGAAGATCTCTTTTAGGAAGCCTGGTGGGTTAAGCTGGGGGAGCACAGGAGATTCTAACTCTAACTTCCCATTCAGGCCTTCCAGAGCACTCCCTCCCCCAACCAGCACCCTTCTTTTTCCCAGTCTTGCCTTCCTTTCTTTCCTTCCCCGTTATGGCTTTGTAAACTGGGTGTAAAAGGAAAAGAGAGACCTGGAAATTTGGCAAGAGGAGGTCCTTGCCTCCCCACCATCTGCATCTAGGAGGGGGCTGTGTGTTGGGGAGGATGCTGTGTTTTGGGGGTGACCAGGAGCTCTGGGTGTGATCAGGGGACCAGGGTGTGAAGGGGCTCTGACTGGATAGTGTGAAGCTGTGATGGAGTTTTATGAGCTGTGGGGGACAAATGTGTCAGGAGGAGCTGTTTGGGGACTGAAGGAGTTCTATGAAGGGTGGTGTGGGCATCCGAGGAGGCAGTGTTGAGGCTGTGGGGGGCCTTGTTTTGTGCTGTTTGGTGCAGTGAGAAGGAGCTTGTGGAGGGGGCTTAGGGAGGCACCCACCTCGTGTCCCGGCTCCGCGGATGCGAGGGGGCTCGCAGCTGAGGTTGCCAGTACCGCTGCTGTTGAGGAGGGGGCCCCCTGGGCGGCACAAGGAAGCCCCCGGCCCGGGTCCGGATCCCTGCACGCTCTGGTTCAGCTTTAGCAGCTCCATGGCCCTGGCCCAGCCGCCGCCTCCCTCCGCTCGCCGGGCGGGCTCCCGCTGCGGCTCCACCTGCTCACGCTGCGATTCCGGCTGAGACTCCTGCCCCGCCTGGTCCCCGCCCCCAACCTTGGCCCCTGCCCCGCCACTCCTCCTCCCCTCGCCTCGCCTAGGCTCGCGGCCTTCCCAGGCTCGGGTCCGCTCTGTCCCACCAGGTGACTCTCCGCCCCCTCTCCTGCTCAGGGCTTACTCGCCCCCCTGTGTTACTGTCCTCCAGGCTCGCCCCTCCCTAGATCTCTCCGGTCTTCTCTTGGAGATTTTCTTCCCGCCCACTCTCCTTCACCACGGGTTCCGGGGATTCTCGAGCGTGTGTGTGTGTGTGTGTGTGTGTGTGTGTGTGTGTTGGCTGGGGTGGGGGCTGGGGGTTAGGGGCGGATGGAGAGGTTGCGAGGAAGGAGGTTGCGGGGGAGGTAAGGTAAGAGTGGTATGGTAGGGCGCGGCTGCGGTGGGGTCTAACATCTTTCCCTGGTGGGTCAGAGGACATGGAGGTGGCAACTGAGACAGGGGCGGCATGGGGGTCCCTAGCTGCGGCATAGATGCTTTAGCGCGCGACGAGCGCCGCGGTTACTGTACTGTGCGGCAGCGGCCACAGCGACCGCAACACTATCGCTCCCGTAGTTCCCTGCAGCTCCTCGTCCCGGGGCCGGAGTAGCCCATGTATCTGCCTCCGCACTCTCCATCTCCTACTTCAGGCCCAACACCCAGGCTTCCATCCAAAGCTCCCAAGGAACCTCCCGCAGCGGACGAGGATCGGGGGGCGGGGGGGGGGAGTCAGCATTTGTCCCTGGGGAGCCCTGGCAGGGGAAAGGGCTGCCTGAAGGAAGAGTCTGCTTCTTGTTGAGGTGGGCCGCGGTGGTGGGGAGAACTGCCTAAGATAAAGGGAGTGGGGAGGGGAGGGTGGGGTATGGTTCCAATCCTGGCCCAGCGCAGGCTTATGAGAGAGGAGGCAGCCGGCTTTCTCCGTGGTCTCCAGGCAGCGCCCACTCTCATCCAACACACTGACGCTCCCTGTTTGCTCTCAGCGCAGGTCGAGCAGCCTCTACAGGGCGTCAGGTTCCCACGGGAGGGGGCCAGGAGCCGGAAGGGGGCTGCATCACTGGGGTGCAGCGGGAACAAATCTGAAAAGGGCATGCGCAGGACCGAGGTGGGTTCAGCTCCCTGGGCAGGACTTGAGTCCTCTATCAGACCTGCTCACTATCCATTCTCCTCCATTCCAAAGAAACTCCAGTATGACCTGAAATTCTTCTCTGGCCCCCAGCAGTAGCTGTCAAAGACGGGAGCATTAGTCAAAGAGCAGATTAGACTGGGATGAGGTCTGAGTTGATGGGGAACTGAGAGCCCTATCCAATCAGTCTTTTGGAGATGATCTGGTCCAACCAGCACTGAGTTTATAGGCACTGGGGCATTGAAGGAAGATTTAAGCCTGAGCTATGTGGGGATGTTGTCACCTGCTTCCCCTCACCTGCCTCCTGGCATTGCCTGCCTTCCCCTTCAGAAAGCCCTGGACCAGAGTAGCCTCATTTGCTGTTTGTTCAGCTCCAGCACAGGTGGGGCCTCAGATAACCTGCTGGACTTTTCCCACATTGGATAACCGTAGGATGTGGGTACCGGGGAGCAAAGGAAATGTAGAGGAGAGAGGAGTGGAAAGAGGAGAAGTAGACGGGCATCCACTTGTTCAGCAAAGTATGTGCCAGGTAGCCAAATATAGGGCTGTGCACTAGCTGTCCCATACAGTTTGCGCCCAAGTAGCTCCCACTCTAGTGGGAGAAAATGACAGGTCAGCCAATGATTACACCAAGATGCACAAATCAGAAATTTAGGAATCATCCTGGATGCCTTACTCCCTTATGCTCCTTCATCCCTGTAGCGGAGACTATGACGAAAAGCCCAGACTAACGCTTCAAAAATGAAGGATTTATTCTCCAGCTGCTGAGAGTGCTGTTGGAAGACAGCCCTCAACTGTCAGCACCTTTGGCTCTTGCCTGAGCTGAAGAAAGCTCGCTTATCCAAGGTCATGGTTCTTTTCTGGGGCATCCTGCATCCAATGACTGATCCACATAGAGGCACAAAGGTTCAGCCCCCTGCCACAACTGAGGACGATTTTGAAAGACGTTCACAGCTCCTCATGGGGTTGACCCAGGCCTTTGTTGGGACTGAATTACTGCTCAGCTTCTCCCTTCACTCAAACCTACTTTCATCCTCTCTCTTACACAGGTGTTGACTCCAAGAGCACGCCTTAGTAAACATCCTCCACAATAATCCCTGTCTTAGAGTCTGCTTCCTGGGGAACATAGCTGCTTCAGTCTCGTATTCAATTAATCATGAAGTCCTGTTGATTTTAGCTACTCAGTGTTCCTTGAATTGGTCTGCTTGCATCTAAACTGCCATTGCCCTGCTGTTTCTTGTACTACTCTTCTAGCCTCCTAAATCGTCCACCACATTTTACTGATGCCTCTTTTCATTCATCTTCTACCTCAAAGCCAGAGTGATATGTTCAGCATACAGATCTGATTATGCTACTCTTCTGACCTTTGTTTAGGGATAGAGAAAACCTTTTAACAGAGTCTATGAAGCCTGTAAGGCTTGGGTTCTACTGACCTCTCTAACCACCTTATTTTAAGTCACTCTGTTTCTTGTTCTCTCCACTATAGACACATTGGCCTTTATTTAGTGCATTTTTTGCATATAAGTTCTCCAGTTATATGGCTTTTCACATGCTCTCTGGAAGCTTTCCTTCCTTATCTAATTAGCTCCTACTCATCTGTCTTATCTCAGCTCAAGATCTCAGCATTTCTCGCAGATATTTTTCCTGACTTCCTCTCTTGCAATAAGTAGAGTTATAAGAGGACCCCCCATGACTCTCACTCTAGTATAATCTCCTTCCCTTTAGTGTGGGTGGAAACCGTAAATATGATGAAATACTACTTCTATCGTTATATTATATGGCAAAAGGGATTTTGCAGATGTAATTAATGTTACTAATCAGTTGACCTCAAGATAGAGAGATTATCCAACTAGCCCTAACCAAATCACATGAGTCCTTTCAAAGCTGAAAGTTTTTTCTGGTTGGCAGCGGAAGAGGAAGTCAGAGAGATTTGAAGGAGGATTCAACACGCTGTTGCTGGTACTGTTGCAGGCTTGAAGATGGAGGGGGCCCTCAGGCAAGGAATGCAGGTGGCTGTGGTTGGCTTGAGGATGGAGGAGGGCACAGAGCAAGTACCTGAGAGTGGCCTCTAGTTGACAGCAGTCTCTGGCTGATAGCCAGCAAGACAATAGGGACTTCAGTCCTACCACTGTGAGTAACTGGATCCTGCTAATGACAGGAATGAGCTTGGAAGCAGATTCTTCCCCAGAACCTCCAGAAGAGAATTTAGTTTGTCTGACACTCTGACTTCAGCCTGGTGATACCCTGAGCAGAGAACCCAGCCATACTGTACCAGACTTCTAGCTGACATATCTGTGAGCTAATAAATGGATGTTGTTTTAAGCCACCAAATTCGTGATAATTTGTTACAGTAGCAGTAGAAAATAACACATCTCTCATCTCAGGTGATAGCAAACGCAGACCCTTACAAACCATGCAAAGAAGTGGGAGCATTGAATATTTGTTAAGATTTAGAAAGATTTGGAGAGACTGCAGTGGCAGCTGGTGTGGAGAGCAACTTGAGGGGTGGGACCAACTGAGAGTCCATGACAGTTATTCAGGTGACAGATAATAGTGGCATGAACTATAGTCGTGGGGGTAGCAGAGAAGATGGACCCAAGAGCTATTTAGGAGGTAGAGAGACAGAATTTAGAGACCATTTGCATGTGGAAGGTGAGGGAGAAGGATGAGATTAAAATGAACTAGGTTTCGGGTAACTTAGGATAGGAACTATTGAACAATCACCTCCTATGTTCCAAGCAAATCCTCGCAAAGAACTACAGATTTAGGTCCAAGATTATTGATGACTATTTTAGATGAAAAAAACTAGCTCAGAGAGAGTTTTAGTAACTTTCCCAAAGCCACAAAGCTGAAAAGGCCACAATTCAAAGCCAGGGATTTTGGAAATCAGAATTCATGTGCTCATACTACACTGTTTCCCAGAATGTGTATGTTTTACTGAATTTCTCTGATCACTTTCTTTCTTTCATTTTACATAATATTTTTTTCAAACTTTGTTGACTCATAAAATCTCTAATTTCATCACACACACACACACACACACCATCCTTCACTCACAATAAATAAGCCAGCCTCACACATGATAGAGAAAATGGAAACTATCAGACAGCAACTTCCACCAGTGAGTCTGTTCCATTTTGGACGCATTAAGTTTCAGATGCCTATTAAACACCTAAGTAGGAATTCCAGTAGGAAGCTGAATATACAGGTTGCATAGGAAGTACTATAAACCATAGAATTAATGAGAGTGTGTTGAATAAGAAGAAATGAGGAACCAGGTCAGAAATCTGGAAAAGACCATTATTTAAAGGCTGGGTAGAGAAAGACCAGCCTGCAAAAGGTGCTGAACTGAGCCAAATGCTCCTCCTGGATCAAAAAAAAAAAAAAAAAATGAGGACTGAAAACTGTGCTTTGAATTCAGTGACCTGGAGAGCCTCAGCATGCTTGGAAAGAGCCGTTTTGGTGAGGTCGTAGAGGCAGAAGACAGATCGGGTGTGCGGAAAACTGAATGTGATGGGAGAAAGAGCAGCGAGTAACTTTAGGCAAGGCTTTTAGAAGAATAGTTATTAAGGAAAGGAAAGTGGGTAGTAACAAGAGGGGGCTGTGGAATAAAAGATGTTTTTTAAGATGGAAGAACTAGAAGAATACATTTTTGCTGATGGAATTACCCCAACATATAGAAAAGACTGAAGATGGGGAGGGGCAGCAAAGTTAATTGTTAATGCAAAGAAAAAGAGAGGCAGGGAGAGGGGGTGAGAGAGAGAGAGAGAGAGAGAGAGAGAGAGAGAGAGAGAGAGAGAGACACGTCAGTTAATTACTAATGCAAGATTCCTGAGCAGGAAGGGAGGTATGGAACCCACAGCACGTGTGGAGTGTTCTAGCTTTTGATAGTAGAGACTCAATTGTATGAGGAAGTTATTAGAAGAGAATAATTATAGGTGAAAATAAGTCATGGCCCACCAGATAACAACTATATTTCACAGACTCTTTTGCAGCCAAATGAGGCTTTATGACTACATTCTGACAGTGGTTATGGGTAGAAGTGATAAGTGCAGCTCCCAGATCAAGCCCTTGAAAGAGAGGAGTGGACTCCCTTTTCCTCATTATCCTTTCCTGCAGGTTGAATATGGATGTAAAGGTAAGTCACTTTCATTTACACAGTGAGGGTAATACACTAGGGATGGCAGAGTGACAAGATGGAAGGAGCGTGGGTCTCCTATACTCTAAAGCCATTTTGCCCCCTCTGGTTCTCCTGTATGAAAAAGAAAGAAACTGCAATCTTAAGGCTCTACAGTTTTTTCTCTCACTTGTCACAGCAACTTGATCTGTATCTTACTGAAGACAGTAGATGTGTAGCTTTAATGGGGAGCTGCTGGCTGATAGTTCCTACTTTCTCTATGAATTTGGGGATCTGGTCACAGTAAGTGGTGTGAGTGTGTGTCTGTGTCTGAGTGTGTGTGTGTGCGTGGATAGGATTGAAATTTTAGGAGTCAAGATTGTTCAAGAAAACTGTATAGATTACGAAAGGGAAAGTGGAGACAAAAGGAATGTAGTAAGATAGTTACAAAAGAATTGAGGACTCATTTAAGAGTTAGTAATCAAGAATTTCTACTGGTATCAGTTTCTCCAGCAGAGCTCAGGTAGTTGGATGCAAGCAGGGAGAATGTAGACACTTTAGTTCATTCAAAGTTAAGATTTTATCAGATGGCTGGGATGGAAAAACAAAGGGTCAAGGGTGAAATAATGGGCCATGGAATCTCAGCTGGAGAAGACAGAACCATGAGGTAGGTGACAAAGTCTAAAGTGAGTAAAGTAGGCTCCAGAAGATTGGGAGTTGTCAGCAATGAAAAAGGGAAGACAGTAGCACAATGAATGTATGAGTGCCAAGGAGCAGGGGTTTATTGAGAATGGGGAAGAAGCATTGGTGAATGCAGAGGACCCCAAATCAAGTATGGGGGTTGTGAGAGAATGAGAAGTCACCCTTTTCTGCAGACGATGTACCATCCTTATGGGAGTGCTGGTTTTAGTTAACACAGGAGTTAGGAGAGTGTTCAAAGAAGTTTAGGATTTAAGAGTTTGCAGATGTTGGAAAGGAGTTACAGAGGACAAAACTCCTCTGAGAAGCTTTCCTTAACTCCACAAGTCTGGGTTAGGTGCCTCTCCTGTGGACTTCTGTAACTCCTTGTACTTCTCATAGCAGTTCTTACAGTTACATGTCTTGCAATTGCCCTTTGTCTATATTTCAAGGGTCTGGCTCCTGCCCTTTTCCTCAACAGTTTCTCAAACCACTCTTCACACTCCTTTTATTACTTATTTTTTAGCTTTTCTTTTTGCCCAGAGAACCTTGAATTTCTTATAGCTTCAGGGTGCATTCCACATTACTCATCACCCTTGTCCCTTGCTCATATTTTCTCCTCTGACTAAATATAGATGGGTGATGGGAGGTGAGGGCCAGGAGATTGTGGGCATAGATTGTTTCAAGGAGATGGTTTGTAAAGAGGAAAACACCAAGTGATAGGTGCAGTGGATAAGGGGGTGTGTACCACGAGCAGAGGAGGGGATGAAAATGCGGTGCTAAGACGGTCGAAGCTTATTTCTCAAAATCAGGAAATTCCATCTATGCCAGGGAGTAAGCCAGCATTTGGGAGGAATGGGATTGCTCAGAGCCAGGAAACAGGGGGACTTTAGATCAGAGCAAGGAGGAACTGGAAAGTCAGTGTGGGTAGCAAGAGGAAAGAGACCTGGACCCTTGTCCCAGAATAAACCAGAAACCTAAGAGGTCAAGGAAGCAAGGGTAAGGTGTCCCAAAGTAGGGCCAAGCTCAGTCCTGAGGGCAGCTGCCTTTCTGACTCAAAAAGGTTGTCAGGTTTTTGTTTTCTGTGTGTGTGTATTTGTGTGTGTGTGTGTGTGTGTGTGTTTTGAAGGAGGATGCAGGCCCACCCAGCTTGACTCTTGTAGCTCTAAAAATTTTCCCTTAGAGAAGTCTCAATCACCCAGCTACTGCCCCACAGGCCCAAATGTGGGCACATGATCCTTCTTTCAATATTCTATATCAGAGTTGAGATAAGAGGGGAAAGTTTAAACAACACTTCAGTAAATGTTCAGGGGAAACAACTAAGGGAGGAGAATGTAGTGCCTAATGCATAGCCAGACGACCTGCTGTATAAGGTAACACTTATTCTAGGTAGGTTGCAGGGCCACACCATGTCAGCACTTTACTCAGGACACACAGTGTTCACACACACAGTGGTATGAGGGTTGTGGAATAGGCTCTGCCTCCAGCACCCCTGGCTCTGACACACACATGCAGCTGGAATCCAGTCTAGGGGAGAAACTAGTCACAATTTAGTCTTTGGGGTGCCCACTTGCCCATTGGCTCAGCCCCTCCCTCTGTGTCTGATTAGGCTGCCTTCTTCCCACATCTCCCCACATCTTTCAAGGCCTTCTCTTCTCTGCATTTCTGCGATGTGCAGATATGCTTCTGTGCTGAGCTCCTGCCCACACACTCCCTGCCCACGTAGGAGGCCCTTCTCTTGGGACAATTAAACAAAGAGGGAGGGCACTGAGAAGACAGAAAGGCTGGAGCTGGAGCACCAGAGATGTTGCGCAGAGGAAAGAAACCAAGGAAAGGACTAGCTTTCCAGATCCTGGAGCTTGTGCTGGGGAGAGCAGAGGCACAAATCTTCGGGCTAGCTCCCAATGGGTGGTTATACATGACTTCAGATGTGGGCTCTCATGTCTGAGAGGTAGGTCAACAGGGGCCTGGATCCCCCAGGTCAGGGCATGACTTGAGGTCTAACAAAGCCACAGGAAGGCTCACGAGGGAAGTCACCCAGAGAGAAGGCTTCCATGAACACATCCAAGTTATCAGTCTCTGGGGACCTGTGGGACCTGCTGGTGAAGGGCAAGGGTGCGGACAACAGGCCAAGGTACTGAAACTGGAAAGGCAATGACAGACCTTAAGAGGGCCCATGCGTTCTGGGGTGAAAAGCACAAGGATTTTTCAAGGTGTTGGGGGAGACACTCCTGAATGTTTCCAGCCATTTGATGGCACTGCCCCCAACAGTGCTGTCTCTGATTTGGCACAACTTCCTCTGTAATGTCTCTCAGCATCATCACTGCTGCATTTTAGTCTTTGTTAAAAAATCTGAAGAAAGGTTTTCACAAATCAGTAGAGACCACAATTCTGTCCCTGAGATTCCATTTCTCCCTGGATGAGTCTCCCAGCTTTAAAAGGCAATGCCATCCTGAGGCCTGGGAGGGAGCCAGACAAGGGGAGGGACGGAGTGCCCTAGGCCCTCTGCTGGCCAGACCTGGTATTGCCAGCACAGCCCGGAGGCCCAGGGCCAAACAGAGCACCACAACCTGTGCTCCAGGGCCCTCAAAGGCACAACTGCTCCTAGAGAAATAGGAACAATGGTCATAGCTACCATTCATTATTAAGCAGGTACTGTCTGTCAGGCTCTAGTAGGCAGTTTGCACTCATTATCTCATTTACATTTTAATTCTCCAAGCATTTCTTTCAACAACCCTGAAAGATTTTGTAAGAGGCTGAGTCCCCCAGTTAGTAAGAGATGTTTCGGAACTAAAATCCTACTCCGATTGGCTCCAAGCATCTGACTGGCTCCAAGCTCTTTCCCCTCTCTTGTGCTTATAAGTCAGCCTAATACTTGCCCTGACTGGGCTGTGACTCTGACCCTGGCTCTAACCCAGCTAGATTATCCACTTTTGATCTGAGCCTCAAGCCAAACCCTCGCTTCAGCCTCAAACTAGAATCCACCCACCTTGCCTCCTGCTCCTGGCTCTTGATTCCTGGCTTCCAGTGTTTGCACTAGATCTTCCCTGGGGTTGGATGGCCCTTCTCCCTACCAATTTGATTTCCTTCCAAGCTCGATACTTTATTTCCATCTGTCTTCAGGGCTAGCAGCCAAATCCTCAGAAAGAAAAGGGTGAAGTGTGGAGGACCAAACAAGCTGTGAACACTGAGGAAGAGTGTATATCCCAAGTGTTAGCCGGGCGAGGTGTCCTGAGGTTAGTGACCCAAGGTGGGAAGTGGGTGAGGCCCTAGGTCCTGTGGGAGGGAAAAGAGCTAAGCCAGAGCAGCTGGGCTCTCAGCAGGAGGTCCCTTTGACATTCTTGACACCCATGTAGGAATCTAGCAGTGACTCCAAAACTCCTGCCCTCCTCTCACTGTATGTGTGCAGAAGGGAGAGCTGGAATTGGCAGCTCTTCTCCAGAGCAGTGGGTGGTCCCTTGTCTCTGGCTGCAGCCTTGAGATCACACTTCAGCACGATGGGCAGGCTTGCTGGTGACTGGCTCCTTCTCCCCTGATTACCAGTGTTACTGCTTGCAACAGTCATTCTCAAGAAAGGAAGGAACTTGCCTGGCCTCAGCCTCAAGCTGAGGTAATCTCTTTCCTTATCTCTCTAGAGAAGCAGTAAGACAGACCTAGGTTTTATGCCATCTGACTGAGGAGCGCTGTGATATTGGCCAAGTTATCTAACCTCCCAGAGCCTGGGTTTTCTCATTTCAAAATGGGGTAATAATAGAACTTTCACATTTGGTTGTAAGGGTTAATTGAGAGAATGCACTTAGCTCAAGGCCTGGCATGAAACAGCTTCTTAATAAATTGTATCTAATACTTTTAATTATTTATGGGCTTCAGTTTCCTGATCTGGAAAAATGAGCATAATAATAATAATTTAAACTTCTTAATGTTTTTCTAAGAACCCAATGAGATAATGGATATAGAGCAGTTATGAATGATTCCATAACAGTGTAAAAAATTGGATATTTCCTTGATTCTCTAAATCAGACAATTCTCAGCTAACCTTTTAACCACCTACCTTATGGAAAATTTTATCTCACTTGTGTTTTGTGGCTTTCTTTCCAATCTGTTTTCCCCTAGTTGAGCATCTTGCAAAAGTCTCTGGGGGTTTTATGTTGGACAGAATAACTGGAGGCGGGGAGGGCCTCGGCCTTCAGACCATGCCTGTTATGCTGGTGTGCACCTTGTTCAGGCCTGTCCTCCCCCTTGAGGGTGCTGCTTTGAGGCTTCAGTGCCAGCTTGGACATGGTGATCTTTCCTGTTTCCATTCAATTCTTAATGTTCTCTATTCTGGGCCCCCTGTGAAAGTGGGGTCCAGGCTACTTTTCTCCCCAGAAACATTGTGATACGTAGAATTTTGGCTCCCATTACCTTTGTCCTCTGGTGTTATTCCTGGGATTTTGGCAAAAGGGGCTGCAGATTTAATTAAGATTAATAATCATCTGACCTTAAAATAGATTATCCTGGATTATCTCAATGGACCTAATCTAATCATATGAGCTTAAAAAACAGAGATCTTCCTTAGCCTTGTAATAGAAGGGAAAGTAAGAGATTTGAGGAATGAGGAAGATTTAACTTGACTTTGTTGGCTCGAAGATGAAGGGCCCATATGTCAAGGAAATAAGGACCTCAGTCCTACAACCAAAAGGAATGGAATTCTTTCAATAACCTGAATGATCTTGGAATCAGATTCTTCCCCAGAGCTTCCAGAAAAGAGCCCTGTTGACACCTTGATTTTGGCCTTGGGAGGCCCTGAACAGAGGGCCCAGTTGAGCCACACTGTGCCTGGATTTCTGACTCACAGAACTGTAAGATAATAACGGGGTACTGTTTTAAGCTGTTAAATTTGTGGTAATATGTTACAGCAGCAAAAGAACACTAATACAGTGCTCAAGAATCCCATTCCTTTTCTTAGTCTTGGGGACTCTCCTCTCCTCAGGTCCTGAAGATTCTGTTTCTTCAACTCTAAGCCCTCACAGACGGTTGGGCACAATTCACCCCCTAGGTGAAGTGTTTGTAAAAGTCTAGGAGCCTTGCTTTTCACAAACAAAACCTAGGGCAGAGAGTTTCTGAAAATTTCTATTTTTGATGCTGCTATTTAAAAAGGTTTAAGTCTAGGGGATACAAAGATTTATGTAGTTTCTTATGATGGGAGGAGGGACAAAATGAACAAATTGGAAATGAACATCTCAATAAAAGTTCCTGACACGTATATAAGTACCCAGCCTAGTACTTAACATACAGTAACGAATATGCTTTGGAATTAAAAAAATTTGGATTTTTGTTGTTCCAGGAATTTAAAATTTGGGTTGCCTTCTGCCTATCCTGACCTAACTCTATCCAGTTTTACCCAAAATTATTAAAACATTATCTTCTGTGCCATGATGAAAAGCACTCCACAACTAAAGGACCCCAGCATGTGGAATTGCTGATCTTCAAGGTGACTTCAGGTGTGGTGGCTCCACCATAAGGAATTTGATCTCTTCATCCTGGAACATCAGAAGCTGAGCAAGATGCACAGCTGACCCCAGAAGAGTTTTGTTTCTGCATCCAAGATGAGCCAGATGGCCACTTATCACCCTCCTTGTGCTGTAGACCAGGATTCTATGGAGTGGCAGGGATCACCTGTTCTAAGAGACCTTTCTCTTGGGACAGGTGTGCATACTGTATTGTGTCAATGAAAAGCATATTCTCACCTCTCTAAATCCATCAGGTACTACTAAGATGGCCTTCATAACATACCCACCCATTCTAGCTCAACCTGATTTGAGGGCAGATATGGTAGGAAAACCTCTTGAGAAGCTGAACATATCTTCCTCCAACTTTAGGCCTCTATCTGCTTCAACTCTCATCTCTTTGGTTGCCAAATATATATTTGAGTACCTGCTATGTGCCAGGTAAAGTTTTGGCCCTGAGGATACAGTGATGAACAAGACAGACTTTGGGCCAGCCCTATGGATCCCATATTTTGTAAGAAAGATAATCACAAAATAATCACATACTTTTAAGTGATTTAACATGCAATGACTCTGATAGTCTCTCCTGACACCTTGACTCCAGCCACAGCCTTAGTTTCTCTTAAAGAAAGTTTTGTTCCAAGTCCTTAATGTCTGAATGCATCTATGTCTCCTGCACCTACCATATGCAAAAGGTTGGTCAGCTTTGAGGAACCAACAGTTCTAGGGGAATGTCTCCATGACCACACATCAGCCGATGCTCCCACACATCCCGCCCTCACAGCACTGAGGGCCCTACCCTACATTCTCTCATACCACCTATAATAGTCATTTTTGATATTCTATAATTGCTGATTTGGCATCCTGAATTTATGGGCCAAGCTGATGACCAGAGTTGTTTACATCACCCCTGTGGTCTGGCTTTTGAAGGTGCTTGAAAATGATATTATGTACCTTCTAACCATAAGCTCCTAAAATGGTTTCACTTCCTGCCCAATAGGGGACATCCCCACCTAAAAACTTCCCACCACTATAGTAATAAAGGCTTTTTGTCCATGTTTTCCCCTTGCGTCTTCTGCCTCCTGATTAACCCTGGTGCGTTCCCATGTGGCCCTGTGTGGCGCAGTATGCCCCTCCTCTTGGGGACTATAAGTAATAAATTATTCTTTCAGTGGCATTGACCTGTGTCTTCACTCAGTCCTATTGATAAAGGAAATCCCAGGTACATTTTAAAACACCACCTGGCACAGCTCAGACCCAAGACTGGCTAGGCCCTGGAGGAGCTAACTTTGTGATCAAGGTGAATATGATTCAGAGATGACATCAGACTCCTCCCCACAGACCCCACAACACCTTCCCTGCCCCAGACCTGCAGACCTCTTTCCAAGTATGCCAAAGTTACTCCAAAACTCCACAAATACTAATCTTCAGTTCTCTTTAACCATGATATTCCACTCCACCCAATCTCTATTCTTTGGAATACCATATAGAGAAGGAGGGCTGGATTTCTGCTAGCATCAAGGCCAGCTTAAACAACTGGCATGGTAGGACAGGATCAGGTCAGTGGTTCTGGGAACTATTCTCCCCTTGGAATCAGTACTGAATGTGGCATAGCCCTGGTCCCAGGCTCCAGGGCTGGGCCAGAGGAAGGAAAAAGGAGTAGAGGTATCTGCTCTGGCTCACTAAGCTAGATCAAACCCCTCAGAGCTCACGAAGTTGGGGACACACACTTTGGTATGAGATGCAGTGGTCAGTGTGTGTACGTAAATAAGTCTATAAAAGCAGGTGCCCAATTACAGCAGTATGATGCATAAGCCTGTTTTGCCTTTGCTAAGTACTGATCCTCGATTCATCACGTACCCCATCCTCTTTGAATCCTACCCACCAGCTACTACACAGCCCATGCCCCTTGCCCGTGTGACCCAGAATTCAGACAGAATTCATCCTGGTCCACCAGGGCTTTGCCTTTTCCCATCAGGCCAATAAATGCTTAGTGAGGAGGCAAATACTTTATTGAAGTGCAACTTGCAGGGTATACTTGTGGACCTCCCATACGAGGGGCATTTAAAGATTGTCTTGGAAGAAGAGGGCTCTGGGTGTGGTTTTGTGTGTTCACAAGTGTGTGCAAACCTGTGGAGGGCATCTGTGTGTCTATTGGTGTATGATGCTCAGAATGTGTGTATTTATGAGGTGCACGACTGAATGTGTATATGTTACGAGGGTATAAGACATATCTATGTGTGTGAGAAAGCAAGTGTGCTCTGAGGAGAACTCCACAGCATTTTATATGGAATGCACAGTCTTGGGGCCAGAGTGTGTATGCTGGTGAGTGGGGAATGAATGTGTGCTATCCTCCTACACCCCTACGTGGGCAACTACAGACACAGTTTACTCCCATGTCTGTAACAGCAGACATGATGGCAGAGTTTCTGCAGGCAGGATTTCCTCTAACTCTGGATTTACTTGTAGGTGGGGGGCCTGAGGATAGAGATGGGGTCACTCTGGGCCTGGGGGACCCTCCTGGCCAGCCCTGCCCTCTCTACTCTTGGACGTTCCCTCCTCAGTTTCACCCTCGTCATCAGCCTCGGCCAGTTCCTCAGGCATTGGCCACTCTCGAGTCTGCCACTCCAGCCGTTCGATGCGATAAGCAATCTTGAGTGCGCTGGACTCCAGCTCAGCCAGGAGGCGTGCAAACTTGGTCTGCAGATCATCCAGTTGCTGGTCGAGGCCTTGCAGACGGGACTCTGTGGCCTCCTGTAGGGCAATTTCAGCTGCTTCGGCATTTACGTCCAACTTGTTCATTTTGAGCAGGATCTCACGGCCCTTTTCCTCCATGACGGTCTGGGCCTGTGGATACTCGCTCAGTACTTCCCGCAGGTCCTCCTTGCTCAGGCAAAACAGGTCTGAATAACCTAGACTCTTGATGTTGGCTGTGCGGCGGTTCCCAGACATGTTCCCTGTGGCATATAGGCAGACATGTGAGAAGAATAATTAGTCAGGTTGGGTGTGAGGGGGCATTTCACTCCTGAACCAGGACCCCCACCTTCATATTTGCCCTTCTGAGTCTCTTTTTCTGCTTCATTAACTCTTTCATTCAGTAAAGAACTGGGGACTAGGCCATGTGCTGGGTGGATATCTGACTTGCCTCTAAGAATTCACAGTCTAGAGGAGGTAGACATTTAATCGGATAGTTACATAACAATATAGCTGGTGCAGTATAGACATATGCATCCGGTACTGTGGGAAGATAGGCAAAGAGCCCCTAACAAGCTGCAGGGTAGAGAATTTAGGGAAGCCTGGAGGAAGTGATGCCTGACTGAGTAGGAGGTAACTAGGGGAATAGAGGGAGGGAGGGAGGTATCTAGGCAGAGGGAGGAGCATGAGCAGAGGGATGGAGGTAGGAAAGTTAGGTGGATGCAGATAATAGTAAGTAGTCCAGAGTGGCTGAAGTGCAGGGTGTGAGGAGCGTGGAAAGAGGAGGAGAGAACCAAATCATGCCGAGTCTCATAAGGCATGGTAAAGAGTTCAGACCTTATGCTGAGGGCAGTGAGAAACTACTGAAATATTTTAATCAGGGGAGCTGTATGGTATCATTTGCATTTTAGAAAGATACTGGTGGGGGGTGGATGGGAAGAGAGGTTAGGCCAAATGCTGCAAAGTCTCATAGCTAGAAGGACCTTAGAAGGGGCAAGGGAGCCACTGTTTGTTGAACGCTTGCTGTGCACCAGGCACTGTGCTGGGTGCCTCACCCATACAGCTTATTTAATCCTCACAAATAACTCTTTGGGTTTTTAATATCAGCCCCATTGGATAGGTGAGGAAATGGAGGCCTAAAAAAGGGAAGTGACTTGTCTGAAGTCAGGTAGACAGTGGCCAACTCCATATAGGATGTGGAGCCTGAGGAGTCCTTAGGGGACAGATGTGAGGCCTTTAGAACAACTAGACAGTGGGATTCCCAGGCTGAGAGTGTATCCAGCCTCAGTCAGTGACAGTGCACTCACCCCCTTTCATCTCCTGTAGCATCGGTTGAACAACTCCTACTGCACAGGGCTGATGAGAGGAAAAAATGAGCCAGTGTAGAGTACCTGGCCTGACCTAGCCTGGAGTTGATGGAGTACCTGGGGATTCCTTCCTTTCCACTTGGCTGTGAGAAAGTTGTTCCTTGTACTGACCCCAAGTGTGTGTACTTATTACCCATATGACCTAATTACCTGTGGACAAGTTCCCAAACTTCTCTGTGCTCCAATTTCCTTACCTTTAAAGTGCAGATAATAGTACGTACCTTATAGAGTTGCTGTGGGAATTTAATGATTTGGTACATGTGAAGCACTTTGAACAGGGCAGGTACTAAGCACACAATAAATATTAGCTGCTATTATTATTATTATTATTATTATTATTATTATTATCTCTGCTACCTTCCACCGGTCTGTTGGTGCTTCAGGTTGACACCTACAGAGCATGTGTCCTCTCTCTTCCAAGGACCCACCCTCCTCACTGACCTTGGATCAGCTTCTTCTCAGGGAAAAGACCCTCCATGTCCTGCCTTTCTCCTGAGCCCTCTGGTGACTCAGGCAAGTGCCAAGTTTCCTTAATCTGTAGGCCCTGATGTACCATCTGGTCTCAGTACTGGGGTCTGCTGTCCCCATACACCTCCCCTGGCCCTGTTCCCAGAACAAATGCTGGGGTACCCACCTTTGATGTTGATGATGCTGATCTCCCCAAAGTAGAGCCCTGCACCAAGCACAGCGTACTGTGTGATTCCATCATCTGCCACCACGGCAAGTTGACCTTCGCGGATGATGTACATCTCTCGGCCAATGTCCCCCTTGCGGCAGACATATTCACCTGGTGAGTAGGTCTGGGGCTGCAGCTTCAGCACCAGCTCCTCTAACAGGCTGGCCTCACAGTTCTGGAATATCTGCACCCGGCTCAGAGTAGACAGGTGTACAGACACGGCCACTTCTGCCCGCAACCGCTCGGGCAAGTGCTGTAAGATAGCTACCTCATTGGTCATCTTCTTGTTGATCTGCAGGTGCTGGTACCTGGGGGCAAGGGCAGCACCAGTTCCTCACCAGCCCCCTACATGCCTGCCTCCACACCTTCCATCAGTGCTCAAGTTAGTTTCAACCAAGAGCCCAACCACACTGAGATCTCACAGGGGCATGAGAATACTTGACAGTTGGCTGATGAATACTTTCAGTCCGCAATTTCCTTTGCTGGTCACAGATAGGTTTTGACCTTTTCTTCCTCAGCCAGGGCCTGGAAGCCTCTACCAGCTGACAATGAATAAGATACTCTTTACCTCCTGTCAGGCTCTCCCCACCCACCAGTGAGTGATGTTTTGTGCCATCCCACTGACACCTACTTCAATCACCAAGCCCTGTCTTCTCTAGAGGCCCTCTGCTCTAGTCCCCAACTTGGTGTCGCTTCCTATTGTTCAGCCTACAGTATGGACTACCATAACATAGTCAACCATTTTGTTGTTGGCCATCCCCAGGGTGGGGAGGGATTGCCCTTCCCTGTTTACTGCTTCCAGGCCCTCTGAGCCCTACAGGCAGTGCCAGTTCCCATTCCCTGGTCTCCAGGTTATCCTTTCTCATGCATGAGTTCCTCTTCCTGTCAGTCTCTTACCCAACCCCTCCCTCTAAGGCCAGATCCAATTAGTGGAGGACATTCTTTTTCAAGCCTCACCCAGTGAACCCCCCAATGAATGCAACATCCTGACTGCCCTGCCTGGCCCCTCAGACAATAAGAAACCAGCCATCTTCCTCAGATTCTATCACATACACCTCTCCCTGTCCTGGGCTGGATCCCCAGCATCCTCACCAGTCAATAACTCGCCGCTCCAACCGGCGGTTGACATGCTGCAGCTTCATGTACTTCTTCACAAGTGCATGGTCTGGGTAGAAAGCTGCATCTGCAGTGTTCATGTTGTAGATGACAGAGCTCATGCTACCCATGATGGTGGCAAAACCCATGACGGCCAGCAGGAAGTCTCCCACCATGAAGAGGTACTCCTCCTCCCGGGCTGGCAGCGGCGTATCGCCCACGGTGGTTAGGATCAGTGTGGAGAAGTAAAAGCTGTAGAGGTACTGGCGCCGCAGGCGCTCAAAGCCAGGCTGTGCGGGATCAGGGTACACCCAGGAGTCACGCCCGAAGCCCAGGTACCTGGACAGGGCAAAGTACAGGCAGCTGTTCCAATGGATGACAACAAAAATGTAAAGCATCAGCTTGGCAATGCGAAAGGCGTTTGGGTAAGCTGTGCGGGTCTCTGTGCGGTCAAAGGCCTCAAAGAGGCGGGGTGCCCTCAGAAAGCGGTTCAGCCTCAGTGTGGGTGTGTGCAGGCCCAGCTGCAAGTAGGCCACGTCTGTGGGCACTAGGGAAGCCAGGTCCACGAGGAAGCTCCAGGTGCGAGCATAGCGACTGGCGATCCTACTCTTGTCCACCACAAGGATGCCCTGTTCCAAGAAGCCTGGGGAGGAAGAGGGGAGGTCAGGCTGGGGTCAGCTGTAAGATGGAGTCAGGTATGTGGCTCAGTCAGGGTGCCTGCCTACTCCTGTAATAAGGGTGAGGGTGGGCAGGCCAGGCTGGGACAGAGGGACAGTCACGGGGACAGGGTAGTGGTGGGCATAACCTGTTCTAGGGTTTCTGTGGTGAGCATAAGGGTGTTGACAAGCATAGAGGCATGTGAAAGTGCCGTCAGGGAGGGGGTCACTTTCTTGTTACTAAGAGGAAGGGAAGACAGAACAAAGGGTCAGTCCTGGGACTCACTGACCTGTGTGGAAGCGCACCACGATGTCCAGTAGGTACAGCAGGTCACTTATGTAGTCCAGCACTAACCAGGCTACCAGATAACCATGCTGCAAGTCAGGAAAGCAGGCTCTGCGTGGTGGGGAGAGAACGGATTTGTTTAAGGGCACTCTCCGAGTGTGAGGTCATCTGCCCAAGCCACACAGCACTCTGCCCTGGGCCCTCGCATAGGCCCTGCCCCTCCCCGGGGTCCCACCCAAAGGCCCGCCCTTCTCCTGGGTCTCAGTTTTTAGCTCTTGTCTCTGCTTAAGGCCCTCCCGTGGCCCCACCAAACCTGCTGACGATGATGAGGAGGTTATACATTACTGGGAAGACCATTGTGTTCAGCCACCAGTAGTAGTAATCCCCAGATGGGTCCAGGACAGGCAGCGACTTCCTGGGGACAACAGAGGAAGTCTGTTTCATTTATTCACCAGACATTCAATGTTGAGGGTCTGGGGGCACCAAGAGGAATTAGGCTTTATCTAGTGCAGTGGACAGATCTGACACCAGGGACCAGGATCTCTCACCTGGCCTTGGACGGAGCAGGGGGCCTGGACTCTGTTGTCTTCACTTTGCTGTCCTGGTTCATGGTTCTGTGACCTGGTGCCTGGGTGTGAGATATCCAGGGCCTCTGCCTGTAGGTGGCTTCAGAAGGTGGGGGCTAGCGTCTGCCTGCCTGGAGGAGGCTGCCTTTGGTCTCCAGCTGCGACTTCTCTGTCTTTGGTGTCTGAAGCTCTTAGCAACACAACCAGGGCAAGCTGGTACTGAGGGGGTGGAGGCAGTGTGGCTCCAGCTCCCTGCCCTGTCTCCCAGGGCCTAGGCTTACACCTGCCCAGCTAAACATCACTAATGAGGTCCCTGGAGAAGGTGAGGGTGCATGCCTCAGGGGTAAGCCTGGGCAGTGTGTCACCTTCCCTGCCAACAAGGTGTAGTACATAGGGGCCCTCTAGGTCAGGAGATCTGGGTGCCAGTGTAGGCTCAGTCATTCATTCAGTTTTACATTGTGCAAGTTCCCTGCTTGGGCCTTATTCTTTATTCACTTAACAACTATTTACTGAATGGGTCTTTTGTGTCAGGTGCTGAACTAGTCTCTGGGGACGAAGAATGCGTGTCACATCAGATGTGAACTCTGCTTTTATTATATGCACCCTTATCTACATCCACATTAACCTTGCCTCTTTCCTGCTGGATGAGTGTGACAGGGGCCATCCTGTGGGGTTTTGCCCCTATTCCTTCCTGTTACCTCTAGGGCCTGATCCCACCAGCTATTCCACATGTTTCCTAGATCCTCAACCTCTTTCAATTTCCCTTTCTGTGAACATGCCTAAATCTCTCCCATACTAAAACAAACAAAAAATCTAAAAATTCTCCCT
This sequence comes from Equus asinus, assembly GCF_041296235.1. Classification (NCBI taxonomy): domain Eukaryota; kingdom Metazoa; phylum Chordata; class Mammalia; order Perissodactyla; family Equidae; genus Equus; species Equus asinus. The sequence continues at coordinate 89,949,096 of NC_091809.1, read as the reverse complement.
CAGCTTGATGTCCCTTTAACTACTATCATCTTTCTCAGTCAACAAGTCATAATCAGAACACCTGCTATGTGCCAGGTCAATATTGTGCTAAGCACTGGGGATAAAAGAAGAATGAAAAACATTCCCTGCCCTCCAGAAACTCACAGTCCTGTAGGGGAAATAGTCAGGTGTGCAGGCAATTACACGCCAGACTGGTGGGTACTCCTTTAGGTGGATACACAGAGGGCTATGACAGTACACAGGAAGGGAAAGGAAGGGTCCCAACTGAGCCTGGATTCTGTAGGAAGAATAGGAGTTAGTCAGGTATAGAGATGAGATGGTGAAGAGCACTAGAGGCAACATGCGTAGAATGTGCAAAGGAATAAAGATTTCCAAAAGCATGGGTGACAGGGGGAACATTAAGTGGTTTTTGTAGAGAACCTGAGGGGCCAGTGGTGAGAGATGAAGCTGAATGTTGGACAGACACCAGCTCAGGGAGAGTTTTGTCAGCCATGTTATAAATCTTGGATTTTATCTAAAGGCAATGGACAACTTGTGAAGTGTTTTGCACAGTTAAGTGATATGGTCAGATTTGTGTTTTTGGAGAGTTTCTTGGAAGAAACGTCTATAGTCCCCAACATTTTATCGAAATCCCCTTTTGCCATGGTTTCTGTGATACCATAATTTCTTGGTTTTCTGTTTATTTTTTCTTAGTGTCTTTCATAAGCTCCTCTGCCCATCCCTTCCATGCTGATGTTTTTTAGGACTCTGTCCTAGGCCTTTTCTTTCCATCCTCCCAACTCTCTCTGGCCAATCTCAGTCACCCACAGGATTTCCTTTCCCATCTAATGACTCCCAAGAACTCTTTCTGAGCTGCAGACCTTTGTATACCACTAATTTCTCACTGGATGTCCCCACTTGGATACCCCACAGTCACCTTCAGCCCATTGGGTCTATAACTGAGCTCATTATCTTCCCCCATCTGCTCTTTCTTTTATAATATCTATCTTTGGCATTTCAGCCAAAATACCCAACACCAGTATTTATTATTATCGCTATCATTATTATTATTGTATGACATTTTGGCGGTTTTTAAAAATGGTCACAAATTCTTTGACGCTCCTCCCTTATGACTATTTCAACTAATAGAGTACAGCAGGAGTGATGTTGTGTGACTTCTGAGGCTAGATCATAGAAGGCCATGCAGCTTCCTTCTGGTTCTCTTGGAATGCCAGTTGTTTGGAAGCTCCCTCTCAGGATGCTCCCTCTTGGAATCTAGCTGCCACATTGTGAGAAGCCATAGCCACAAGCAGCAGTTGTGTGTCTGTACTCTGTTTGACAGCCCCACCTGAGCTCAGCCTTTGAGTTGTCCCAGCTCAGGCATCAGACATGTGAGTGAAGAAGCTTTCAGATGATTCCAGTCATCAGCCTCAAGTCACCCCCAGGTGTTCGAGCTTCTCAGATGAGTGTCTTGCTTGAATTTGCAGAATCTGTGAGCATAATAAAATGGCCATTGTTTTATACCACTAAGTTTGGGATGGTTTGTTACACAGCATAATAACCAGAACAAACATACATATAGAAAAGTGCACATTTTCTTAGTATACAGCTTGATAAATTTCACAGAGTGAACACACCTATGTAACCAGCACTCATGTAGAGAACCCCACTTTGCCTGCTTCCAGTCAATGCTTTTCCAAGGGTAATCACTCTCCTGACTTCTAATAGCATAGTTTAGTTTTGCCTGTGTTTGAACTTATATAAGCTAAGCATCAGTTTTTAGTCCTTCCTCTTTTTTCCCTCTTATATTCATCCAGTCATCAAGCCCAGTGACCTACCTTCTAATGTTCACATATCTATTTCTCTGCATCCGTACTACTCTAATTTTGGCCCTATCAATCTGGCCATGTATAAAATTCTTTATAGTTCCCTATTATCCCAAGGATAAAATCTAAACTCTTTAACTTGACCTACAAAGCTCTCTAGTGTCTCACCTCTGTCCTTGTCTTCAGCCTTATCTCAGAATGTTTCCTCTGCATGTTCCCTAGGGTCCAGACATGCTGTACTGATTGTTGTTCCCAGCGCACCCCCTAGGAGTTGTCCATTCTTCCTTGCCTTGGTATGTGCTGATCCTTTGGGCCGAAACTTCTATTTCTTTTTCTTTCTAAATACTTTTTGTTTTGAACTAATTTTAGGCTTACAGAAAAGTGGCAAAAATAGTACAGAAAGTTCTTGTAAATTCCTTACCCATGTTCCCCTGTTATCATCTTATAGAACCAGAGTACAATGATCAAAACCAGGGGATTAACATTGGTACAACACTTCCAACTAAACTACAGACCTTATCTGAAACTTCCATTTCTCTTAGTGTATCTTACTCTTGTTTGTTTCTTAAGACTCTGCTCAGACATCATCTCCTCCTGGAATGCTTCCCTAAGCCCCTTCCCTCTCTTTCCCCTCACCCTCTGAACACACGTATGTTAAATCCTGCTCCTTAATGGTCCTGGAGGGCAGAGACCGGTTCTAATTCACCTGGAATCCCGCCTGACAAGGAGGCATTTATTCCGTGATCATTGAGTGACTGAATAAGACAGTATCCAAGAGATCACGGGGCAGCAGGTGTTGGGGGAAGGAAAGGGGGCAATCATCGCCCGGGTACTATGCAAGCTGTGCGGGCTGAGAAGGCAAAAATGAATTAGACTGTTGTCAATCAGCCCTCGCTAGAGCGCTTTTCCCCAGGCCCCGCCCACCTACTGACTCCGCCCTCAGGCCTACAGTTTCGTACTAGCCACGCCCCTTCCACGCCCAGTCTTCCACTCTAAGCACCTCCCAGGGTCCGTGGTCTCGTCTCTTCCCCTCTTGTCTCTTGCAGGCCCATCTTTCCCTAAGCCCCGCCCTCTAGTCTTTCCCTGTATCTTAATATCGCATCCCTCCTTAGAGCCCTCCTTCTGCCCTCTGGTTCGACCTTTCCTCTCCAGGCTCCGCCCCCCGCCCCGCGGGCCTCCGCCTCCCCAGAGGTCTTCCCCTATGACTCGCCTGAGTTCTTCTGGGGGGCGGGGTTTACAGCACGAAGGGGCGGAACCTTGGGAAGAGGCGGTACTCCGTGCTCCGAATACCGTCGGTGACACCGCCCCTGCGCCCGGCCGTTGCCAGGAAACAAGCATCGACGCTCCGTCTTTGGCCGGGCCCAGCCAATGAGCTGGCACGCTAGTGCCCAGTCGTGCGTCGCTGGGCGGTTACGTGTGGTGCGCGGGGGCGCGGGTTGCGTGTGGCGCGGGGAGGGGCGCGGCTGGTGCGCCTGAGGAGCGATGGCGGCGGCCTGAACTCACCTAGCCCGGCAGCAGTGTTCAGGCCTCGTCAGGGTCGGGGTCCTGGGAGTGAACAGTAAGCTTGGGTCGGAGGGCCCGGAAAGGCGCGTGAGGGGATGAGGACAGGGGAATGACGGCACCGGTTTTGGTGACTGTACTGGATGTGAGGGGACAGGGTGAGGGGCTGGCGTGTGGTGAGGGGCCGAGTGTGAGTGTCTCAGGTGGCGGAGCGGAGTGAGAGCCTGGGGTGAGTGAGCAAGTAAGGAGCTGGGTTGTATGAGGGGCCGGGGCGCCTTCTGAGGGGCCAGGTGGAAGGGACTTGTGAACGCGATTTACTGAGGGGCTGGGGCTCCTGAGGGCAGGGCTGAGGAGCAGCCCTGGGACCAGACTGAGGGGGGAAGGCCTGTGCGGGGAGGGGGAGAGTGAAGGGCGAAGGCGGGAGCCTGCGGGCCGGTGGTGAATTGGTGAGGGAGTTGAGGGCAGAGCAGGGGAGGAAGGGATGAGGGTTATGAGACTGGGATAAGAGTGAGAGTTGCTCCTGAAGCCTCTTTCAGTGGACTGTCCTGCCCAGTGAGAGCAATAGTTCTAGACTGAGTAGGACAGCTTGGGTGGGAATGTCGTGCACTTGGCTCTTCTGCTCCCTTGGGCTCTACATATTTTGGAAGACAGAAAAATGAAGGCGTCATGAGAAATAGTAACTATGATAATGAAAATTATTTTCGAGGCTTAGTCTTCAACAGAATAGTCACTGGGACCTCTGTTCCCTCAAGTTCCTCCTTGGGACCGCAAACTCGAAGGTAGTCTCTCTCATGGAGGTTTTCTGGCTATGATTGCCTTTGCTTGTTTGCTCTCTGCCAGCTTCTGGGTAACCTTTCTCTGCTGCTGCTCCTCACCTGTGCTGAGCTGTGGGCCTTTGATGGTTGTCACCTAGTTGCTAATTCTACTTTCATGGAAGTCACATGGTTTGTTACATACAACGCTATATTTAGGCTCCCAAACAGGATGGGTTTGCTCTCATTTTCTTACAGTTAAGCCTTTTCAAAAACTACTTTATTGAGGTAAATTTGTGTACAATAAACTCATATTTAAAATGTACATTTGATTAATTTTGCCATGTTTACATCTCTGAAACCATCACCACTTCCAAGATACTGAACATTTCTACCTCCCTCAAAAGTTTTACCCATCCCTTTGTAATTTATTCCTTCCTCTATGACATGTTGTTGGGTTCACTTTATCAGTATTATGGAGGTGCCCTTTTCCCTGCCAACCCATATGCACATGAAAATTTTGAAAGTTCTGGAAAGCTGGGTTGGCACTCAGTGATAATGGCCACTTTCACACCACTAAATTTTCCTCTGTACTAACAGTCTGCCACAGAGCCTAGATAACTTCCCCAACCTCAGGAAAAGTTAGGCCTTTCCTATCTGGACCATTCTCTGAGAATTAGGGGCAGCTCAAGTCCCCATTCTGTTCCAGAGTCTAAGCCTTAGAATCAACTATTCTATCCCATGGTATTTTCTCTTTGCTTCTCTCTGGGGGCCAAACAGGTTTCCATCCTGATGGAACCCTTGGCAACCTGCCCAGATTATCAGAACTCCATAGAACTTAGATGTATAATAACACAGTTTAGAGCAGTGATTCCTAAACACTGGGGTGAGGACCGTGTCAGTGCATGATAGTTTTCATTCATCCAAGGTGGAAGGAGAGAAAGACAACATATGAAACAAGAGTTTTCATAAAGATAAATTTATTCTAAGATCATCATTCCTATTCATTTTTTTGGCTGAGGAAGGTTCACCCTGAGCAACATCTGTGCCAGTCTTCCTTTATTTTACATGTGGGTTGCCCCCACAGCATGGCTGATGAGTGGTGTAGGTCTGTGCCCGAGATCTGAACCCGTGAACGTGGGACACTGAAGGGGAGTGCGTTAAACCCAATCACTATGCTATGGGGCAGGCCCCATCATTCCTATTCTTTTGGTGTTACAGTGCTCTCTCAGCGATGAAATAATGGTGATGGTAGATGATGGGTTTTAAAAAAACGGTTTATTTGCAAAAATAAAAAGTAATAATCCTTTTTTTTAATTTTTAAGAAATTATTTGTACTGGTTCATGAAATCCTGAAATTTAGAGTGATGGTGGTGTGGCTGCTGTATTATCTTGAGAAAGCATGCATTTGTACAGTAATTCTATATAATTTCTGACATCTGAACAGCATTCATGCATTACATAGCAATTTCAAATTCTACTGGATTTACAAGGATACCTTGTGAAGTAGGCAAGAGCAAGAATTCTTATTTTATAGATGAAGAATCAAATTCAGAAGCCAGGGGTCACATGATAACGTGGCAAAACTGGACCCAAAATTTGGTCTCCTGAGAGTGAGAGTGACTTGGGAAAAGAAAGTTTGTAATAGAGAGTGAAGGTGATGTAGAGTAAAAAGCATATGATGTGTGGGAAGGGTTGTGATGACATGGAGGACATCATACTGGCAAAAAGCATCTTTTACGATTTGTAATTGTTATATTTCCAAAAGAGAATAAAGAGACTTTCAGGGGCCGGCCCCGTGGCTGAGTGGTTAAGTTCGCGTGCTCCGCTGTGGCGGCCCAGGGTCTTGCTGGTTTGGATCCTGGGCGCAGACATGGCACCACTCATCAGGCCACATTGAGGTGGCATCCCATGTGCCACAACTAGAAGGACCCACAACTAAAAAAAGTATATACAACTACATACTTGGGGGATTTGGGAAGAAAAAGCAGAAAGAAAAGAAAAAAAATGATTTGCAACAGTTGCTAAAAAAAAAAAAGAGACTTTCAGAGTGACAGGGATAAGGGTTCTGTTTAATAATGTGGCAATGACATAGGAACAGGTATACATAATACCTGGGTCACATTGTGTTAGTGATAGGATGAGTCAAGTCATCAGAGGATTCTTAGGGACTGTCCAGTTCTTGGTTATTCTGGAGAAAGCACTGGGTTTGGTAAGCTTCATGTTGCTGTATTGAACACTTTGTTGAAATAGTAGTACATTAAATGTAATGGATTTTGACTTATGACTTATAGCTGAGTGGTAGATCTGAGAAGATGAAACATAGATGAGGATGATGATGTAGAGATGGAAACATGTTTGGGTTGCTGTGTGTTTATTTTTTCCATATCTGCCATGCGCCAGGCACTCTGCTAAGAGCTGGGAGAACAAATTCATTCATTCATTTATTAATTAATTTATTTATTCAGCAAATACTTCTTTAGCATATAGTCTGTGCTTGTGATGCTCACATTTTATGAGATAACAAGATAAATAAGACATGGTCCTCTGAGGTCTCAAGGAATTCTCAGTCTGATTGGGAGAGAGAGACACACATGAAAAGATAATTTTAATTTAGTGAAATAATATAAAATATAAAAATATATCATAAGAGGTGATTACTTTTCTAGTCTCACTCTCTTCCTATGTTCCAATCATGTATAGTGTTCAGTGATCTACTATATATCACTAGCAGTATCTCAAAATTAGCCAGTCCTGGTGGGCTAGTGGTTAAGATTTCGTGCTGTCACTACTGCAGCCCGGGTTTGTTTCCTGGTCAGGGAACCATACCACCCATCTGTCGGTTGTTATACTGTGGTAGCTACATGTTACCATGATGCTGAAAGCTATGCCACCTGTATTTCAAATACCAGTAGGGACACCCATGGTTGGCAGGTTTCACACAGCTTCCAGACTAGACGCTAGGAAGAAGGACCTGGTCCCCCACTTCTGAAAAAACTGGCAATGGAGACCCTGTGAATAGCAGCGGAGCATTGTGTGATATAGCACTGGACAGTGAGAGGATGGTGAAAAAAGACTGCTTAGGGTTCAGCTCTTCTGTATATGGTTCCGACTCATTGCACTAACAACAAATCTCAAAATTAACATGTCCAAAACGGAACTCATTGTCCTTGCTCTGAAAGCCTGCTTTTGCACCATATGCTGTATCTTAATCCAGGCAAGGATTTCAGTTTCATCTTCCATTCTTTTCATTTCTTCACCTCCTGCTTTTAACCAGTCACTAAAATCTTAATACATTTCCCTCTCTATTGTCTCTCTTCTCTTCATCTCTACTGCTACATCTTCTCTGTTAAAGCTTTAGTTTACTTCCTCCTCATCTCTCATCTGGATTTTTTTTTCCCGACAGTCTTCTGCCTTCAAACTTACTCTTTTCTAGTCTGTCCCTAGAATGATTTTTCTAAAAATACAAATCTGGTCATGGAACTCCTCTGCTTAAATACTCTTGGCTCTTTGTGTTCCGTAGGACAACATCCAAATTCCTTAATATAGCATCGTTTGGCCTCAACTCACCTCTCCAACCTCATCTCCTGCCCTGCCACTCCCTATTCTGTATTCTAGCTTGGATAAATCGGTCAGTTCCCTAACAAACATGTTACTTTTTTGAGCCTTGAAATCTTTGTAGTAGCTGCTTCCTCTTCCAGGAATACCTTTTGTTCTCTGTCCTGTGAACTTTCCTCATCCTTTAGAATCTAGTTCATTCTCACTTTTTCTTTGACATTTTCTTTGTCACCTTCACCCAACGGGTTGAGATAACCATGTGTGACAGGGGGATTCACTGTTGTAAAGGGGAGTCACCATGTGATTGAGGTTCATGTTGTGAATTATAAGGGCTCTGCTGGAGTTAAGTGAGGAGCTCTCTGAAAGAAACAGAGGTGGTGCTGGGGGGAGAGGAGGGAGTGAGTTGAGACCATACACTGATATCCCACTTATCTTATACTTAGAGGCTGAGGAATAGATAAGCGGGGAGGATATGCGTAAGCTGAACTCTAGATTCATAGGCTCCTATGAGGTGGTTTTTCTTTTTTTTCCCTTTTGTATTCCTTTGAGGTTTTAATCAGATCTTTTTACTTTCAGTATTTAGGATAACAGTCCACCCATACATGTTAGTAATCAGGCATCTTGTCTAGGTAGAGCCATTGTAGGGAGAGAGAAGCCTCAGGACTTTACTAACCAGTTCTTGGAAGGTCATTTTGCTGTCTCCCTGTCTGCTGTAGGTCTTGCAGGTGTATCCCTGCCCCCAGCTCCCTCCCTATCTTTGCCTCTCCTAGGGCAAAGGTTCATAAGGAGGCTGAGTCACTTCCTGCCCTGTGCCTGCTGTTCTGAGGTTAGTGGACACCCTTGCTGAGTGTACCTATAAGGTGTATTTTGGGCCCTAAGGTGAGTGCCTGAGCTTGGGCTTTAGAGGGTCTGAAAGATCAGCTCCTTCTTCCCCATTTTGCCCTGTAGCTGAGCCTGAAGTTAAATCTGGGAAGAGGAGTCTGCTTTTTTCTAGACTTTGCTATGGGAGGAAAGGGCAGAGTAATAGTGTGGTGATTCCATTCTCTTTGTCTTGTTCTGAACTCTGCAGGGTTAACAGGAAATGGGGGAGTCTAAGGTGAAAGGAACACCAAATTATAGCCACCTTTTATGTTTTTGCAGTATCTGAAGAGGTCCCAGGTTAAGTCTTGGCTTTTGAGTTCTGAGACACTGATTCCAATGTGGCCCTTGTCTTTGAGGTCTTTGAAAAGAGATGGGGTGGGTGTGAAGAAAGGCCCTGGAGGCCAGTCCCCTCTTGGGTCTGTGAGCAGGGCTGGTTGTTGGTCAAGCAGTGGAGCAGAAGTGGGCACTCCAGGTATATTGCAAGGTAAGAGCTGTTTGTTAATCTTTGGAATTGAGTTTTAGAAGCTGGAGGCAGTTTAGTTTTGGATATGTTAAGGCTTTGCTTTGCTGAGACTGTATGTTTGGCCCTTCAGCTCACCGGGGTATGTATGTGAGTTGGTAAAAATGGACATGTCAGAGCAGGTTAGATGTCTCCTCAGCAAGGGGTGAGGGCGCCTTGGTCAAACAGGATCAGGAGAGGGAAGGGGGAAAGGAAAATGTCATTTACAGAGCACCTGCTTTATGCTTGGAGTGCTACATAGGTTATCTTATTTAGTTCTTAAAACAGTAACAGTAGTTATTTTGTCAGGAATTTCTAGATGAGGAAACTGAGGCTCTGACGTGTGAAGTGATTTTTTTAAGGTCAGATCGCTGGAAGAAAATGGTGGACTGAGATTCAAACCTTTGTTTGAGGGACTGCAGAGCTCATGCTTTACCAACTGCTTTGTGTTACTCTTGCTTGACCTTAGGCCTCTGTTTGTTTTCAGTCCTCAAATAAGATATGATTGAGAATGTGTCTATAATCAGTAAGACTCTTGTATCATTCAGGGTCCTTGCAGGTAGCAGATGGCACAAATTAGGTTTGGGAAGAATTTGATAAAGGGACTGCATGCACAAAGGTATGGGCAGAGTTTAAGCAAACCAGCAAGGGATGATGCAGTATCCCAGGGCCAATAACAGTGAGAGGGGCTAGTAACAGGGAAGACTTCTTACCAGTATTCTCAGCTGTTGGCTTTGTCTTCCTGAGCCCATGCCTACTTGGGACCATAAGTACTTGGGCAGACAGGTAAGTAGCTTTTCCAATGCATCCTTGCTGCTGATAGCTATTAGTTTGTGTGACTGTGTTTGATGGTTTATAGGAAACTGTATGAAAGACTCAGCATCCATTCTGTGGCTCTAGCACCTTGTCATCTCCACACCTACTCTCTTGGGCGAGTGAGGGAGGGAAGGTTGAGTGGGGATGGGGTGGTAGATATGAACTTCCCTCTTTCAGATTTACCTGAAGAGGCACCCATCCTTTATCTATTACTGTTTTCCTCCTTTCTCAGAGAAAATGGTATACCTCTTTTTCTGAGACTGATCTTATACCTGATTTTTCTGTCAGTTATCCCCATCTTTTTATCCGTAATATTACTTTCTTTAGACTTCTTTTCATCACTTGACAAACACCCTTGAAGCTCCGCATCTTAAAACTAACCCAAACAATAAAAACTTTCTCTTGACTATGCTGTCCCCATAGTTCTTTAAGCTATTGCCCTATTTTCATCCTTCCCCTTATTACTGAATTTCTTGAAAGTCTTAGACTTCTTTGGTTTCTAGTCATTCTTTAACAAGTGACTTCCTAAGTTTATCTAAAACTTAATTGCTAAAACTGACTGATCATTTTCAGTCTTCATTCTACTTAATCTCTCTGTAGACTATACACAATGAGCAACGTCCAGTTTCTTGAAACTAACTTTCCTTGGTTTCTTGATTATCATTATTCATTGGATTTCTTCTTCCATTTCTGGCTACCTTCACAGTCTTTAAAGACGCCTCCTCCTTTGCTTTTCTACATCCTGGTTTTCCTCAGGATGTCACCCTTGGCTCCTTTCATGATCTGCTGATCTCTTTGGTTAATTCCATCTACTTCCATAGCTTTATCTACCACCTATAAACTGGTGACTCCTGGATTTATATCTCTAGTCATGATTTTTCTCTTGAGCTCAAGTATAATATTTCTACTTGCTTTCTGGACATCATGGATATCCTATAGGTGTCTGAAGACTTAACATTTCCCAAACTGTTCTCATCCTCTTTTCTAAAACACCATTCCTTTTGTTTTGTGTTCCTAGTCAGTCTGTTAATGGCATTATCTTTTACTGAGTCTCCTATACTTCATATCTGGGTCTTCTCTTATCCTCCTTTCATTTGCCAGGTCTTGTTGCTTCTACTTTGCAATTAAGGTAAATCTAGAGATAGATTATCTGTGTTTGCAATCCAGTCCTGCCACTTACTAGTTGGCTAACTTTAGCAGTTTATTTAACCTTTCTAGGTTTTGATTTGCTCATGTGTAAAATGGAGATAATAGTACAGGTAGGGTTTTTATGAGATTTAAATGAGCTAGTACGTGAAGTTCTTAGAGCCCGGGCACATAGTAAGTGCTCAAGATATGTTAGCTGTTGTAATTATTTTAAATTGAGCATTCAGTTCCAAAAGCATTCTTTAATGCTGGGCAATATGTTGGCACTGGGATTTCAAAGAAGATTGAATGATATGGTCCCTTTTGTTAAGGAGCTTGCTGTTATTGGCAGAGATATCACAGGTATAAGTAATTCCAATATCATATGGGACATGCTAAGATAGAGGTGAATCTCAGATTGATCTTTTCTAATCCGGCTCTTACCTCCTTAGTTCACGCCATCTTTTTTTTTTTAAATGGACTGTTGAAGTAGATTCTTATAAATTGTCTACTGCTGTCTGTCTCTCTGCTCCACCTTGTACTGTTATCTGACCTATATTTGAAGATAAGTTTGATCTTGCCATTTCCTTGTTTAAAAACCTCCTTTGTCTCCAGTATGTCAATGGATAAAATCCAAACTCCTTACCGTGATAGTCAGTGATGTTTATAACCTTCACCCGTATTTACCCTTCAACTCAGTATCATATCCCTCTTCTCTAAATAGTCTGTGATTAAGCCACACTGAACTTGCAACTTCTTCAAATTTGTCATGCTCTTTTACAGTGCCATATTTTTGTACATACTGTGTTTAATATGAAAAAGGCCTTTCCCTCTGCTCTCTACGTGGCCAGTATCTCATTGTTAAAGATTTAAGTCAGATATCACCTCCTTTCTGGAATTCTCTTAGAGTCTACCAGGCAGAAAGTTACTTTCCTTTGTGCCCCTGTGACACTTTTGTGAAGACCTCTGTTTATATGTTTATTGGAGTTTTTGTTTATGCTCCCCCCTCCCAACTGTTTTTATCCATCTTCATATTTCCAATGCTTACTTAGCCCAATACTTTATTAGTATGGATGTACATTGAGTTAATCATTGACTGAGCCCTGCCTGCTCTTTAGGACTGGCCCCATGCTGTATAAGATTGTCTCCTGTTCTACAGAAGATTTCCTTAAGCATAGTTGCTATCTTTCTTTAGCTGTGAACTGGTAATGGTGAGAGAGATTATCTGGGTGGAAGGGGGTGGTGGTTAATATAACCCGAGGGCAAAGTGTGGGACTGTTGCCAGGTCTCTGGGTTCCTTTAGCCCTTGTTGAGAATAAAGAGGAAGGACAACTGAACCACACCTTTCCTCTGAAATTTTGACACTCGTGATAGACAATACTGCTGAGTGGGTGGTGTGTGTGTTGGAGAAGGAACTGTGAGCCATGGCCTACCTAGGCCAACAGCTATTTTGGTACTTTTTCCCTTTCTTTAGTGAGGGTGTCATGTCATGTCCCTGGGGGTGAGTGTTGGATGTATCTGATAGGAGTGGAGTATATGTGTGTTATATGGGAGTGTGTCTAGGTGTTCTTTGCTAGAAGGAAAATTGATCTGCTTTTTTGGTTGGCTCTGGATTTCCACCTCTTAAGAGTGTTTATCCAGTTAAAAGTCTCTTAGCTCATTTCTTACTGGGTGGGCTCCTGGGGAGGGACCTGTGATAGGTAGAAAAAAAATTCTTCCTCAATAGTCCCAGAGGTCTGGAGTCAGATCAAGACTTGGTTTCTTATTTGTTTTTTTGTTTGATCATTCATTCTTTCATTCACTTAAGCATTCACACATTCAGCAAATATTTATTGAGTCCCTAGGCACTGTTCTGGGTACTAGGGATACAACAGTAAATAAAACAGACAAACCCTGCCCTCAATGAGCTTACATTCTAGTGAGGAAGATAGACAAATAATTTCATGTAGTGACTGCTAAGAAGAAAGTAGGATTAGGAAGCTAGAGAGTGAAGGTGGGAAGATGTGCTATTTAGATAGAATGTTAAGTAAGGCCTCTGAGGCGATGGCATTTGAGGAGAACTGAGTGATGCAAGCAATGTGAAGATCAGGAGAAGAGCGTTATAGGCAGAGGGAACCGAAAGTATTCAAGAAGGCCTGTGTGAGTAAAGTGTGAATGAGAAGGGGGATGGTAGGAGGTTTTATAGATTACATTATATGGGCCATATAGGCCAAAGTAAGGGATTTGGATTATTGCTGTGATGGGAAATCATTGCAGGGTATTCAGCAGAGGAGAGCTGTAATATAATTTGGGTTTTAAAAATATCACTCTGGGTGTTGTGTGGAGAATAGACTCTCGGGGGCAAGACTAGAAACATGGAGATTAGATTGAAAGCTATTGCGATAGCAAGACATGTTTTGAGGGTAGAGGTGATAGAGTTTGCTAATGAACTGGATATTAGAAATAAGGAAAGAAGAAACAAGGATGTTGCCCAGGTTTTTGGCTTGAGCACGTAGGTGAATGTTATATCATTTATTGAGATGGAGAAGTCTGAGGGAGTAACAGGTTTGATGGTAGAAATGAGTTCTGTTTTAGACGTGTTAGGTTTAAGATGCTGACTCTGTGTGTGCTTGTGTATGTGGAATTTTCAGTGGAGTGGTGTTTCTGAGTTCTTCTTGCTGGGGAGTGGAGAGAGGCAAACTTTTGTTGATCTTTTCCATTCTCTCTCTTTGAATTAGATTGCAAATCTGGACTGAACAGTGACCTCTGGGCTTGCTATTCCAGCCTGGTGTATCTTCTGGCTCCATGGCCAGCTACTGGCTCCTACAGACCAGATGAAGCAGACTAGAGACACAAGTGGAGAAAGCCTCCAGCTGGCAAATTCTCAGAGTTTGGCCCTTTGGCCGCTGGCTCTGCCCAGCATTCCTCATGGAGAGGATGAACTGGCTGAGCAGACTGGCCTCCCGGGGCCCTGGGCACCGTGTACCTCAAGGGGCCAGTCCTCAGACCCCTGTCATGGCTGACCCTGAGACCTGCCTCATGGTCTTCAAGAATCACTGGTCCCAGGTAGAAGGCCTAGTCTACTGGCTGCCCAAGTCCTCCTAACTTTCTGTGTTCTCTCACCATCCTATTTAGTCACCTTATCATCTTAGATTATTTCTGTCTTTTGTCTTATTTCCCTAGGTTGTGCGAATCCTGGAGCGGCAAGGCCCTCGGGCAGCTCCTGGGGGTGCTGATGATCTCAGTGCTGTGCGCAACCACACTTACCAGATGTTGACATTGCTGGCAGAGGACCGTGCAGTCCCCTCAGCCCCCACAGCCCCTGGGCCTCTGCTGGAGTTTGCTCTGCGCGAGGATCTGCTAACCCGTGTGTTGGCATGGCAGCTTCAGTGGGATGAGCTTGGGGATGGGGTTGAGGAAAGGCGGGCTGAGCAACTGAAACTATTTGAGATGCTAGTGAGTGAAGCTCGTCAGCCACTGTTGCGGCATGGTCCAGTTCGTGAGGCTCTGCTGACCTTGCTGGATGCCTGTGGCCGTCGTGTGCCCAGTAGCCCAGCACTGGATGAAGGCCTGGTGCTACTTCTCAGCCAGCTGTGTGTGTGTCTGGCCCGGGAGCCTTCATTGCTCGAATTCTTCCTGCAGCCACCTCCTGAGCCTGGAGCTGCCCCCCGTCTTCTCCTCTTTTCTCGCCTTGTCCCCTTCGTCCATCGAGAGGGTGCTCTGGGCCAGCAGGCCCGTGATGCCCTACTCCTGCTCATGGCTCTGTCAGCGGGGAGCCCCACTGTGGGCCGCTACATCGCAGATCACTCTTATTTCTGCCCGGTCAGCACCTCCTGGGGTGGGGGGTAGGGTGTGGTGTGTAGGTACTGGACGACATTTTCTATCCAAGAGATGTGGAAGGGCTGTGTAATAGGGCCCTCTCCTTCAGGAAGTAGTGTGCTGGGTTTGAAAGCGGCACCTTGAGTTGTATGGGGACAAAACATAGGCTTAGCTGGATAGAGCAGGTACTAAGGCTCTTCATGGGCCAGTGTTCCACCATCACACTGGCTAACTAAATGCCTGCTCTGGTAATAGCTCTTCCCCCTACTCCCATCAAAACTCTGGGTTAATAACTCCCCTGTTCCCCCTTTTTATATTGTCTGAGCTTTTGGTAACCTATCCTTGGGGATGGCCCCTAGGTGCTGGCCACAGGGCTGAGTGCCCTGTACTCCTCACTGCCCCGAAAGATTGAGGTTCCAGGGGATGATTGGCACTGCCTGCGACGAGAGGACTGGCTGGGAGTGCCAGCCCTTGCGCTCTTCATGAGTTCCCTAGAGTTCTGCAATGCAGTCATTCAGGTGGGACTGGAGTTCCCAGGAGGCCTGGCCCTTGGTCATTCCGGGGACATGGGGTGGGAAGGGGTGCATTCCCTGGAGTTCTGCTATTGTGCCATCTTGGGGGTAGTGTGCCTACTTATATTCTACCATTGTATTCCCTTCTAGACAGTGGTCCCCCTCACAATCCACCTTCCTCTTTCTTATGCCCCTACAGGTGGCGCACCCTCTGGTGCAGAAGCAGCTGGTTGATTATATCCATAATGGATTCCTGGTGCCTGTCATGGGCCCTGCCCTGCACAAGGTGAGAGTTATGGGTGGCAAGACAGATTAGGGGCTAGGCTGAGGGGTGCTAATCTCAATGCCAGGACCAATGTGGGAGGCAGTGGACTGGGTACTCCTCCCTTCTTCCCTGTCTGCTCCTGGTTCCTCCTTAGAACTCAGGGAAAATGATGCAGTGTATGTACAGGGAAGCCCTAAATTTCCAAACTTTCCCTTCCCTTCGTCCAGACCTCTGTGGAGGAGATGATCGCCAGTACCGCCTATCTGGAACTTTTCCTACGGAGTATCTCAGAGCCTGCCTTGCTCCGTACCTTCCTGAGATTCCTGCTGTTACACCGGCATGACACCCACACCATCCTTGACACCCTCGTTGCCCGTATTGGCAGCAACTCCCGGGTATGGCCCCTATGTCTGTCCTGGCTTACCTGGGTGAGCCATCTTCTCTCTCTGACCTTTGTTCTGGGAGGGTGTTTCTGCCCTCCTTTAGTCTTTGTCTCCAGCAATCACTTAAAGTTAGGTTGCATTTACTTTCTAGCGTTAAATTTTTAACCACTTTGCATTTTAATCTATTCCCCTGCTTTGTAATATATGAATCTGGAGCATAGTTACCTTTTCTGGATGACGTTGGGTGTTCATGATGACTATAGGTTTTGCTATTGTGCTATACTCGTAATGTCGCATAGGCTTGAGGTTCTCTTCAACTGTATATCGCTCTGTGGCCTGCCTTGGATGACTCGAGATCACTTCTTCAGGTTTTGTGTATGCTTTGATAGGTGATCCAGCTGCTATGGGTGTGCTTATCTTTTCTGCCCTTTGGATTTGCCACATTTGAACTGCTATAACTTGGGGCACCCATTTTCCCATCTGCCTACTTTCATTCCTTCCTCCTGAACATTTTATTGAATGTTTACTCTGTGCCGTACTTTTTTCTTGTAACTGGGTATATACTGGTAAACAAGATAGACATGGTTGCTGACTTCATGGAGCTTCCTTTATAGAGGAGGTAGACAAGCACACACATTAATAAAAATTGAAAATTGTGGTTATTTTTATGAAAACCCAAACAGAGTGCTTAGACAATAATAGGGTGGTTGCAGAAACCTCTCTGAGGAGGTGACATTGAGCTGCGACCTAAAGGTCTTGAGGTTAGCCTATTGAAGAGCAAGTGAAAGAACAGTCTAGGCAGAGGGAGCAACATGCAGAGGATATCAGATGGGGAAGAGCTTAGTGTTTTGAGGTGGTGAAAGACCAGTGTAACTGAAGGTGTAGTGAGCAAGAGGGAGAAGGGAATGAGATGAAAGTAGAGAGGTAGGTAAGATTCAGCTCATGCATGGCCTTGTAGACCATAGTAAGAAGGGTGGATTTTAACAGCAGAAATGAAATAGGAGTAAGTAGTCTCCAAGTAATAAAGACCTGAAGACTTTCTAGGGGAGTAAAGCATTAGTTTAGCCATGGACTTTATGGCATTTATTTTGGCTCTGGAACCATTTTTGTTTCCTTCTTTTATTACAAATACGTGAAGTTCCCTGGGTCCTTGTGTTTAAAATAGAAGTTCTTGAATCACTAAGTGTTGTGGAAAACTATTCTAGATCATTGAGGTGCCCGGTGGTAGGGTTCAAGGTAGGTGAGATTCTAGATAGTTATGTTTTGTATAGGTGAGCTTTCTGAATAGCTAAGTTAGGGTATATTCCAGACTGACTCTGATTAGACCAGTGTTTCTGAACCAGGTGTACACTTGAGAATTTGAAAATGAAAACAAGTACAACAGATTCTAAGCTCTGCATTAGATCTCTTGAGTTAACAATCATTGGGAGTAGGCCTAGGGCATGTGTATTTTTACTGTGTTCTAAAAAGTAATTATGATACATGCCCTGGGTTAAGAATTATTGATGTAAACCAATAGGTAATAGATGTCAAAGCTTTAATTTTACAAAGATATTAAAAAAGTTTTATTTCTCCTTATGCTGAAGTTAGACCATGGTCTTATGTCTGTTTCACCTCTTGGAATGCCCTGCTAATGTTTTGGGACACTTGATTTCCTTCTTGAGGTTGATTTTTTCCAGTGCTGGGCTCTATCCATCTTGCTTTTGTCTTAATCTTATCCTAACTTCTTTGATTCTCCCTCATTGTTGTTAGCATTTATTTCTATTAGTCTCTCATTTGGTCCTCTGGTGTCAGGAGCCTTTTGTGTTCTTGGGGTATTTCTTCTTGGTTCCTGGTTCTTGGAGAAACCAGATTTCTTCTGATTCCAGGATGCTTGTGTTAAACTTGCAGATGCTTTCCTTTACACTGTCTGGCCCTTTGAAGCTTGATTCTGTTGGCCTGACTTTGTAACTTCTGTAGCCTGTCTTTTGTGGCTTAAAGTGAATCATGCTGGCTAGCTAGTCTGTCTGCCTGTCTGTCTGTATTAGTTTCCTGTTGCTGTCATAACAAATTACCACATACATACTGGCTTAAAACAACATAAATTTATTATCTTATAGTTCTGTACGTCTTATGTCTGATGTAGATCTCACCAGGCTAAAATCAAAGTGTCAGCAGGCCTGTGTTCCTTTCTCAAGGCTAGGAGAACATCATTTCCTTGCTTTTGGGTTATTGGTAGAATTTATTTCGTTGCAGTTACAGGACTGAGATTTCCATTTTCTTGCTGGCTGTTGGCTGAGGATCATTCCCAGCTTCTAGAGGCCAACCAAATCCTTGGCTTGTGGCCTCCTTCTTCCGTCTTCAAAGCCATTGTTGGTGGATTGAGTCCCTCTCATGCTTCGCATCGCTTTTCCTTCTTTTTGACCCAGCTGGAAAAGGTTCTCCACTTTTAAGAACTAGTGTGATTTGATTGGGCCCACCTGCATAATTCAGGATACTTTTCTCATCTCAAATTCCTTAACCTTAATCATATCTGCAAAGTCCTTTCTGCCATATAAGGTAAAATGTTCATAGGTTCTGGAGATGAGGACCTAGACATCTTTGCAGGGACCAGTTTTCTACCTACCATACGACCTTTCAGTGAATCTGAATTTTTTCATTGCCATTTAAAATGGTCATTTAGGGTAAACCTGCTGAACATTTCATGTTGTCTTAACTGTGAACTGCTGTCTCAGCTCTTTCTCACTATGGGAAATTCTTCCACAATCATGTAGCAAATGATGAGCACCTGGACTGTGCAGGCAGTACCATAGACTAAGACCCACTAGTTGCCTTCAGGGAGTTCAGGGTATACTTGCCATAAGGGAAGTATAGAGAAAGTGCATGGGGATTTAGAGGCATGAGGAAGAGCTTACGTGTGTCTGTTCTCTTGGCTTAGCTAGGGACAAACCACCCTTCTTCCTTTTCTAAAACAAGAGGTTTCCCCTGTTCTGGACCCACATACTTTTTCCTTTTCCTGTCAGCTGTCCTTGAGTTTTTCTTTATCTTGCCTTCTGAGAGATACAGTGATGTTGGAGAGGTGACTCAGATGCCATATTCATAGCCCTACCCATTTCCCCTCTGGGATTCTTCCAGGTTCCCTCTGGTTTCTTGTTGATAGGCATTCAGTTACTGTGCTGCTACAGTCTCTGCTGATGGCCTTTCACTTAGTTATCCCATTGCTGTTGTCTCCTGTTAGTCATTCACCCAGTCCCAGTATTTTCTAGGGTCTCTTTTTGTGGATATTCATTCCATTTTAGCATTGCTGGAATCTCTGCTAACAGGTATATGTAGCCAAAGAGTCTTCTGACATGTATATGGTCTGTAGAAATACACTGAATCTGACACATGGTTCATTCCTGTCTGAATAGTGAAGTCTTGCCCACAAAGATCATGTGATCATTCATTTAATACTTGAATGACAATTATGTGCCAAGTCCTGTGCACATTGTTCCTCTAGGAATGGTTGGTTGGGTCTGGGGCTGGGGGGTTCCCATTTGGTAAACATCTTGGAGGTAGAGAGCTCTTATGGTGACTCCCTCCCTCCTCCCCCACCCCCCAGCTCTGCATGGTCTCTCTGAGTCTCTTCAGGACCCTACTGAACCTCAGCTGTGAGGATGTCCTGCTGCAGCTGGTTCTCAGGTACCTGTGGGGGCAGGGCTGAGGGATGGCTGATCCTGAACCATCAGGGCCCTCTGGGCCTTGTGCATTGCTGGGGAGATGGGTAGTGTTGGGATTACTCATGTGTTTTCCTCTTGGAGCATGGCTTAGCCATATAGTTCCATTGGCCTGATGTTCTTGCACGCCCTGTCCTTCCTTCCTGATCTATCATGTATCCCTTTTCTGCTGTCATTCTCAGGTATCTTGTCCCGTGTAACCATGTGATGCTGAGCCAGAAGCCAGCTGTGCGTGATGTGGACCTGTACGGACGAGCAGCTGACAAATTTCTCTCCTTAATCCCACGCTGTTGTCGGCACCATGCCCCCAGCCCACCCCATGCAGAGCATGCCTCGTGGGCACGAGGTGGGCCTAGCAGAGAGGCAGGGAGAAGGGAGGACACCACGAGTATGGCCTGGGTTTTCAGGGAGCCTAGCAAGAAAGTGGGGCTAGGGTGAGGGGATGGGGGTGGCTGTAAATGGCATTCTCTCTTTGGGGAGGTTGATGAGGGGTCTTATGAGGTGGATCCTTTACTCCACCAAAGAAATTTGGCTTCTGAGCCAAGCTGTCTTCTTCACTCTAGTCCCATACTCTTCCTGTTTCCGTTGTTTCTTTGATGGTGGTGGTAGTGAGAGAGGGTGGTGAATGAAGAAAAGTTTAATTTGGAGGGTGGAGAGTCAGCTGTCTGAATAGGTCCCGTGTTTCTTCTGCTTCATTGTCTTCTCTCTTAGTCTCCCGAGATGTCTTGTCCCTCCTTCTGGACCTCTGTCTCTTTGATTCCTCTTATTTTTTTCCCCCTTTACAGGCCCCGGAAGCCCAAGTGTTGACTCCTCTTCTGTGGTGACAGTGCCCCGGCCCTCCACACCATCTCGTCTGGCCCTCTTCCTGCGACAGCAGAGCATGAGTGGCTCCGAGGCGCCAGCCCCAGCCCCTCACTCACCAGGGCTTGCTGCATCCCCAGCCTCCAGCCCTGGGCGACGGCCCAGCCCTGCAGAGGAGCCTGGTGAGCTGGAAGACAATTACCTGGAGTATCTGCGTGAGGCGCGCCGTGGTGTGGACCGCTGTGTCCGAGCCTGCCGTACCTGGTCTGCCCCCTATGATGGCGAGCGGCCCCCTCCTGAGCCCAGTCCTATTGGCTCCCGGACTAAGAAACGCAGTCTACTGCCTGAGGAGGGCAGGGACAATGTGGGGGATGGGGAGGAGGAAGAGCTGGGGAGTGAGGGGCTGGCTGGGGGTGCAGGGGAGGGCCCTGGCCACCTGTCCCCTCCCCAGCTCAATGGGGTACCAGGACCATGGCCTGAGGGGGCCAAGAAGGTTCGTCGGGTGCCGCAGGAGGGAGCTGGGGAACTGCTAGAGTGCACCTCCGAGGGCATGGCAGGACTAGAGGGCTTTGGGCAGGAGCTCCGGGAGCTGGAGGTGGCATTGAGCAATGGGGGAGCTGGCTCAGGGCCCCCCCTAGAGCCTCCACTACCTCTTGAGGAGGAGGAGGCCTACGAGAGCTTCACCTGTCCCCCTGAGCCCCCTGGCCCCTTCCTCAGCAGCCCTTTGCGGACTCTCAACCAGCTGCCAAGCCAACCCTTCACTGGTAAGCTACTTAGCCTAGGCCATCTCCTTTGTGTCCTCTTTGCATGTTCTCGACATGTTTGTGCTGGTTTCTGAGACTTCTTGGCTATGTCATTTCTGTGTACTTGCCTAGCTTCTCATCCGTTTTGCTTGGGTCCCTTCCAGGTACATATAATGTCATACTTGTGTCTGTCCGTCTGTATGTCTTTCATGCTTGTGCTGGTTTGAGTGTTGACTTATGTCTGAGCCTTGTGTGTTTATCCTATGTGCATGTTCCTCCTCTTCCCCAGTCTGGCCATTTCCTGGGATTTGTGATCAAGATATTTTGTGTTTGGTGTTCCATGGTGAATCACAGCAATATATCTGAAACATGGAAGACATATGTGCTATCCTGTACGTGAGGCACCTGTAAACCATGCTGTTCTATGTTGTTTCCACCAGTATAACTGTCTAGGTATTGGGTCTCCTGTCGACTGTTTTGTGGCCCAGGATCAGCTCTTCTGGTGTTCTTCCCCTACTCAGCCCTGGCCTCCTTTTTCCTAGCCTCTTCAGAGAAGGACTCAGTTTCGAGTTTCTCCTGTTCCTTGTCCTTGTTGGTTGCTGTGGCTGCCCAGTAAGACTTTCTTAAGGATTTATAGTTAGTGATAAGGACTGGAGACAGAGTGAAGTACCTCTTTCAGGGCAAATGACAAAGCATGGTCCTGAGCTCCTCAGTTGGGTTCTTTTGGTCTCTTCAAAAGACCCTGGAGCTGGACCTGACCCGAACTGCTGGGCTTTAACTCTTCTTTGTTTTTGTTTGAGAGCCACCTCTACCTATTCCAGCCCTCATCTCGCTCTTATTCTTACTCCATACCCTGCTCTAGGGGGCAAAAAACAAAAAAAAACACTTCTGGGAAGCAGTATAGTGTTTTGAGTTAGACGTACCTTGAGTTAGCCTACCATCTCTGTCATTGACGCGTGTAAATTACTTACTATGCTGCTGGTACCTTGTGAGAACTCAGCATGTGGTAGCTTTTTACTAGGATTATTATCTCTTGGGTACATGGCAGATATAAGTTGACTAAGGCAACCACCCGTCTTCCAATTGTTTGTAGTCAAGTTATCATGCCTTGATCAGTACATGTCCTAACTGGGCCTGGGATATGCTGCCATCCTGTTTTGCACAGCATCAGGATTTCTGCCCTGGAGTCATGACAACTCCCTCTTGCAGACTACAGAAAATATCTTCCCATTTATTTAGCCTTTGCTGTGTTCCTTCCTGCTCAGTACCACTAGAAGGTGGTGTACAGGTTTTACCACATGCTTAAAGCATTAATTAAAGCTCTGTCCTTTTTCTTCTTTGTAAACTCATCTGAGCTTTTTGAATTTTCTCTTGCAAGAAAGTCCCAGAAAATGAAGGGAACAGAGGACAAAGTTGTGGGGTATCTTAGGACCCTGTTAAGCTAGAGTTGTTTTGGAGCTAAGGATAGTCATGTCCATCTAGAATGGAGAATGTTCTAAGATTTTTTTCAGGATTCATTGCCCCTTGCCCTTCGTTGTTCTCCTGTCTCAATTCATAGTGCACATCTTAGGTACACTCCCTTTCCCCCACAAATCCCTGATCTCCCTGATTAGACAGACTGTAATGGTTCTAGAGTCTTAGTGCTGGTGATCTGGCTCAGTTGAGGCCAATTCTCCCAGTAGACCATTCAAATCCCTTCTGTTGCCTTCTCCCCTCATCAAAGAATCTGCCCCGAATCAGTTTTCTCTGGCCCTGAATTAAAAACTCTTTTTTTCCAATAGATTCTATTCTACCTTCCTGGTTCCCATCTCCTAAATAGAGCTGATTTCTTCTTTGGTTCTCCAAAGATTTCTCTCCTAACTTAAATTGGCCCATATAGTCACCTTCTTTACTTTCGCTATGCTTTCTTTCTGACCTGGGTCTAGTATTATCCTCTGTCTTGGGTGTAACCTGATTCTTCTTTTGGTCCTAATCACTTTCTTATTTGTTCTTTCTTCTGTTGTGCCTCTTGGGTGAAACTTTTTAAAAAACTGAGAAATATTATGTAGCTTATAGTTGTTATTGAATAATTTGCTAGATCTGCGGCTAAATGCTTTATATCAATATCTCTTTGATTCTCTTAATAACCTCATGAGGTAGGTATATTTCTTATTTTATCAAGTAGGAAATTATGCCTGAGAGTTTTGATTTACCTAGTAACTTAACTAGTAAAGGGTAAAGCTGAAATATGAAACTAGGTCTGTCCGACTCCAGAGCCTACAGTCTGACTCTTCAGCTTGAGCATGTGTGAAACTGGCATCTGAACTCTTGTGGGTCCGTGTGGTGTCTGCCATTTTATCTCCTGTAGAATAGGTGATCACAAGATATTTAAATATACTCAGAGACTGACATACAAATAATTGTCATCTAGTGGGGGAGGGCATCTCTTGTTTGGGGAGGAATGCGTGTGATGTGCATTGTGTTCAGGCCTTGTATCCTTGTGCCCAACCCCCAGGCCCCTTCATGGCTGTGCTCTTTGCCAAACTTGAGAACATGCTGCAGAACTCCGTCTATGTCAACTTCCTGCTGACGGGGCTGGTGGCCCAGCTGGCCTGTCACCCCCAGCCCCTGCTCCGCTCTTTCCTGCTCAACACCAACATGGTCTTCCAGCCCAGTGTCAAGTCCCTGCTGCAGGTGTGCGATGCATGCATGCATGGGTGCGTCCAGGCTCCATGGTGGGCCAGGCCCGCAGTTGGAGCGGCCCTTGAGGGTGCTGGGAACAGGCCCAGTGGGACTAGAAAGGACTTTGGCAGTCTAGAGCCACCCAGAAATGTCATGATGTTGTGCTTCATAGGTGCTGGGCTCTGTGAAGAATAAGATTGAGAGCTTTGCGGCCTCCCAGGAGGACTTCCCAGCACTGCTATCCAAAGCCAAGAAGTACCTCATTGCCCGTGGCAAGTTGGACTGGGCTGAGGGCCCTGCAGCAGGACCTGCCCCCCGCCGCTCTGATCCCCTAGGTGAGGCCTACCCCACCACTCCTCTCCCTACCCTCCTTAGACAGCTAGTTAACCCAAGTTAATTGAGCTCTTACTAAGGGTGAAGCCTTGTGCTGGGAACTGAGGAGTACAGAAAATTGAGTCTTGGTGTTTGTCCTCCAGCTTCTGGTCAGAGGATAAAACATAGTTCTGTCCATGTATAAGAGCCAAATTAGCAGTACCCACAAAAATTGCTCTAGGAGTTGGGGATAGGCAAGGGGACAGAGTAGTCTCTAGGTTGAGATATTGTTACAGCTTGGTTAAGGACATGGCGTTTGGCATGGGCCTTGAGAAATAGGTAGGAATTGGGTAGGACAAAGGAGTGGGATGGCTTTATTCTTTTGTTTAGGGGCCAGCATGAATTATTTAGTTGGAGCAGGGGATTTGGAAGGTGGTGGAACAGTTGGCAGGAAGGCTGGAAAGGTCTGGCCAGAGCAGAAGGTTCTCAAAGTAGAAGTTGTGCCTTTTTTTCGGCAGTGAGAAACCATTGGTGGTTCTTAGATCTGGGAGTGGAGAGATTAGTGTGTTAATTCATGTGCTAGGTGAATTGGAACTAGGAGAACATGGAATCACAAAGAGCAGTCAGGAGGCTTCTGCCCTAATGCAGATGTGACCTGTAAGGCTTGAATTAGAATAGTGGAAATAGGAAGAATATGATAAGGTGGAAATGGAAAGGAAGTATTGGCAGAATTTGGCAAGTGGTTGTGGAGTATAAAGAAGAAGGAAGAGTTAAATATGACCATGAAGTTTTAAATTTAAGCTTTCATCAACCAGTATCTGAGCACTTGCCATATATGCTAGGCATTGTCTTTGGTATAGGGGACTCAGGGAAGTACAGATGTGTGGATCTCAGATTTCAAAGAGCTGGCAGTCTAGAGCGTGACTAGAGGAATGTTATAACCAAAGTGCAAGGTCCCAGAGGTGGTGGAAGTAGTGGGATCCAGAACACCAGGAAGGGATTAACTTTGGACAGGAAGAGGTTGTTTCTTCCCCTTTTGAGGCAAGTGAGATATCAAGGGAGGAAATGATATGTATCAATGGGGTTGTGAGGTGTGGAGGGGAAGGTTAGGGAATTGAAGTCATCTTTTATTTGCTAATCAAAGTAGGAGGCAAAATAATATGCTGAGAGCAAGACAGCAGAGGTGAGATGGGGACTTAAGGAGAAAGTGTATGGTTTGGGAAGAGAGGACTGGAAGGGTTATTATACAGCTGTGAAGACCCACCTGGAGTTCTTAGCATGATTTCCTCATGATCCAGTACTGCGAATATTTGTTGCTTCCACAGTCCTAGTACTGTGTTCACTATGGAGGGCCCAGGGATACAAAGGTAAATAATCAGAGTCTGAGCCCTTAAGCTCTCAGATTAGTATATGAGGTAGAAGACATGTAAACAAGTTATTAAAATACAATGTGATAGGGTGGTAAAATGGGAAGTCAGTGGAGGGCAAATCAGAAGTTTCTCGGAGAGGTAGGGATGGTGAAATTAGGCCAAGGATGAAAACAGTGGGAAGAGCAAAATTAAGGCAGAACGGGTGTGGAAAGAGCCTGGAGGGTTCCAGGAAGAGCAGAGAGGTGTGGATGCAAAAGCAGGGTAGGGTGGTGGGAATTTTGAGAAGAGTTTAGAGGAGGTAAGTCTGGTTGTGAAGCGTTCTGAATGTCAAATTTAATAGATATGTCTAGTATCTCTCTGAAGCAAATATTGGAGGTAGAGAATGGCAACCGTATCATGATCTAGAGACTAGATCCCTAGAGTCTAGGCCCTAGATATTGGACTGAGGTCTATAGGCAGGAATCTTGAAGAAAATTAGAGAGAGGGCAATATTTTAACTGGTTCATTTGAGTCTAAGCTGACATGAAGTTGTCTGGCCACAACCAGTTGGAGTGTAACTTCGGTGGGTATAGAAAGGGGACTGGTGGAAAGTGAAGTGGTAGCACAGGAGAGCAGATCTTGGAGGGATAGTGGGGTATGAGAGAAATGATAAAGTCACTGAAATGTGATTGCATATATAGCCCCTATGGGTATTGTGGGTGAGGTGTTATAGATAGGTAGGGGGAACGTAGAAGTGATTGACTCTTAATTCAAGAGGGTGATGGAAAGCAAGAAATAAGGACATGTTTTGGACTGAGGAGAATTAGCTAGGTGATGGTAGAATGGAAAGGAAGGAGTAGTGAGAGAATTCCTTAGGCTGAAGGGGCATGGAGAAGGAAGGGATCTTGTATGGGAATGAAGTGGCTGAAGTGTTGACTGACTGAAAAGACTGAGGATAATAGTTGGCTGGCTGGGGAGACTGGATAGAGGGAAGAAGGCTGGGCAGGCAGCATTTTGGTGTTAGAGTCCTAGTGGAGAAGTCCATGAACCTAGGAGGTGGGGAAATCTCTCCCAGACAAGGGAGTTTGCTCGACCCCAGCCCCTTCATAATACCCCTGTTTGTTCCCAGTGAAGAGCCGGAGGCCATCCTTGGGGGAGTTGCTCCTGCGGCACGCACACAGTCCAACCAGGGTCCGGCAGGCGGCACAGTCGGTTCTTCAGCCTGGGAGAGACGGCGCAGGACTTGGCCTAGATGGGGGCTCCCCTGGGGCTTCAACTCCGGTTCTACCCCCCCGGGGTGGGGCCCCTGAGCGCCAAGGTGAGGCTCTACGAGTCAAGAATGCTGTCTACTGTGCAGTCATTTTCCCTGAGTTTCTCAAAGAGTTGGCTGCCATCTCCCAGGCCCATGCTGTCACTTCACCTTTCTTGTTGGATACTGCAGAGGAGGGATCTGTCCCTCCCGTCTCAGGCTTTGGGCCCCTCAATCCTTAACTTTCTTCCATGGACAATCAGAGCCTTGAGTGGCCTGGGCTGGGGCCAGGGTGCAGGCTCCTTTTTATGTTTGGAGGCAGTGGCAAGAGGACTTTTTAATTTATTTCCGATGAATGTTTTGTGGAGAACTTGTTGCAATATGTATAAAAGGGAAATCTCTATTCTGTGCTCATTCTTCTTTCCCACCCTTTTTTATGGGACTGGGGCCCCAAGAAGGTTGTATGTAGATGGGGAGGTGGTCAGGGGTATTTTCTCTCTGGTGAAGACATTGATGCAAAGGTTTCAAGGTGCTTCTTATCCCCTTAGAGAGTGAGGAGACATGAAGCCTAGGGAAAAAAGTAGGGACACTCCCCTTTCTCCAGACCCCAGAAGGAAGAAGCAGCATGGGCCCAGGATAGTTTGGGGGAACAGCAGCTCATGTTTATTGGGGACCAGTATCCCTATGCCAGATCTTAGGGGTCTCACCCCCTGCATCTCTCGCTTCAGCTTCAGTCGTCGCTGTCGAACTCCGAGGACAGACCCTGCAGCAGGGGCAGGGACATGGAGTGCCGGTCGGGGTCCCCGGGGCCCCCACCCTGGACTCCTGGTGGAGGGCTGCGGGGGCTGAAGAGCCAGTTCTCTGCCAGGGTTGGGGATAGTCACAGCTTGACTCATGCCCTGGGCTTTCTGCCTCCCTAGTCCCTCCCTCTGGTACTCTACGCTCTGCCCACCCCCTCACCAGGACCATCTCATCCTCCCCTGGCTAACTCCATCCTCCTCACCAGGGTCCAGTGTGGAGTTATAGGTGCCCCACATAGCCTGCATTCCTGGGCTATACTCCCCATGCTCTTTCCCTCCACCGTGTTCCATCCCTGTCATCTTCATTTCTCCTAGCAGTACCTGACAGCATCTGGGGTCCCCTTCGGAATGGGTTTCGGCCCTTGTAGGAGCATCTGGTGGGTCTGCCCTCTGGCCCTTCCTGGGGAGGTGGTGTAGGTGGGGCTGGGACAGGTAGAGGCACATCAGCAGCTTCGAGGGTATCGGTAGGGGCTGATGGGGCCAGAGATGGCATGATGCTGAGGTTGGGTCTGACCCATTTGGCCCCATGGGGCAGTGGGTCTTTGGTCAGGGGCTTTTGTGGTCCTAGCACCCCCTTGGGCTTCAGTGAAAACTTGAGGCAGGAGAAGGCAACAGGCAGTGACCGTTGTAACCGGAGTAGCTGGGTCTCATGGGCTGTAGGCAACACCCCTAGCTGCAGCCAGGAACAGCAGAAGACCTGGTAGATGACATAGATGCTGTGGGTGCTTCGGAGCCAGGGGAGAGTCTGCTGTAGGCTCACCTGCCCTGGTGGCAGCAGCAGGAAGGCCACCCTCTTGCGCAGGCCGCCCATATGTAGGCGGATCCGGCAGGGCTGCCCATCCAACAGTCGCATTTCTTCATAGGCTATCTCTGCTCGACCGTTTGGTGAGTATTCCCGAGTGCAGTGGGCAAAGGCACCCTCAGACCCTGCCTGCTCCAGGAGATTTGGTAGAGGCCCCACTGGTTGTAGTGCCCGCCGTCCCTGCCGACCTGGCAAAGCCAGGCGGGAGTGGGCTGGGCGGGACTGCTTCACTAGCACACCCAATAGGTCATAGCAGGCTGCATCCGACAGGAAAGGTACTGCCACTACATTGGACCCGAAGCGTTCTTCGATAACCTGCAGGTAGCCAATTTATAGGTCAGAGACTGAGTTAGGGTCAGGAGTTACCTGGTAGCCTGCTCTAGATTGACCCTCCCACTGTTTGATTACATCTCCACAATGTGCTCAGACTGTTACACAGTCATGCGTCGCTTAACAACAGAAATACACTCTGCAAAATGCATCATTAGGCAGCTTTGTTGTGTCAACATCATAGAGTATACTTACGCAAACCTAGATGGTATAGCCTACTGCACATCTAGGCTATATGGTACTAGTCCTTAGGGGACCACCATCACATATGCAGTCTGTCGTTGACTGAAATGTCATTATGTGGCGCATGACTGTACTTAATACTTATCTTCCAGTTCTCTCCTGTAGCAAAATCTTGAATGTCTACTATGTCCCAGAGTCTGCTAGATACTGGGAATACATGAAGGAGTGAACCTTTATCTTTTTCCTTATGTAGCTCAGTCTAATGGAGGAGACAAAAACGTAAACAGTAGTCAGCCA